>NC_052158.1:30704776-31324182 GCF_902713615.1 Scyliorhinus canicula
GGACAGGTGCAACCCCAGAGGAAATTAGCTCGCTATTGTCGTTTCTCTTGAGATCCCGCCAGTCCCCTGCTGAAAGTCCGGCTGGGGGAACCCATGGGCATTCAGCGTCCCGATCTCCACCAACTCGAGGCTGAAAGTGTCCAGCCATCAATCCGTGGCCTCCTTTCGAGCAAGACTCAGTGAAAAGAGAGGTTGAGTGGACTGGGACTGTACTCCTTGGAATTTAGAAGGATGAGGGGGGATCTTATAGAAACATATAAAATTATGAAGGGAATAGATAGGATAGATGCGGGTAGGTTGTTTCCACTGGCGGGTGACAGCAGAACTAGGGGACATAGCCTCAAAATAAGGGGAAGTAGATTTAGGACTGAGTTTAGGAGGAACTCCTTCACCCAAAGGGTTGTGAATCTACGGAATTCCTTGCCCAGTGAAGCAGTTGAGGCTCCTTCATTGAATGTTTTTAAGATGAAGATAGATAGTTTTTTGAAGAATAAAGGAATTAAGGGCTATACTGTTCGGGCCGGAAAGCGGAGCTGAGTCCACAAAAGATCAGCCATGATCTCATTGAATGGTGGAGCAGGCTCAAGGGGCCAGATGGCCGACTCCTGCTCCTAGTTCTTATGTTCTTATGTAAAAGTTTTGAACAAAACCGAAATTTGCCTTCAGCCTTCCTACGACGCTTGGTCTGTTGCTGCGGTGACTCTTGTAGGTGGTACACCCAGCTCCCATTTGTTTGTTAATTCTCCAAGGAGTGGCGTGAGATACTTTGCGAGTTTAATGGCCCTTCTACTGAAGAGCATGGCAGCCTGGACACGCACGCACACGCACATGTGCAAGGCCAATTTATATTGCACCTTTGCACAAGATGCACTGCAGCAATTCACCGAGTCTTCTTAGACAGCACCTTCCAAATCTATGGCTGCTACTCTCCAGAAGGACAAGGGCAGCCGACACATGGGCACATCTCTATCTGGAGGTTGCCTTCCAAACTACTCTTTATTCTGTCCTGGAAATATATTAGCTGTTCTTTCACTGTCAATGCGGCAAAATCCAGGAAATCCCATCCGAACAGCACAGTGGGTGCATCCACACCACAGGAACTGCAGTGGTTCAAGAAGGCTGCTCATTGCCACCGTCTTAAGGGCAATTAGGGATGTGTAATAAATGCTGTGGCCTTTGCATCCCGTGAAAGGAGAATCATTTAAAAGAAATGAATGTTCTGACCCAGACGTCACAGAAGGCAGGTGGCAAAAACAAAGTGGCCAAGAGGTGTGTTTCAAGGACTGTTTTAAGGGGGCAGAGAGTTGAGGAGTTTTAGAACAAAGAACAAAGAAAATTACAGCACAGGAACAGGCCCTTCGGCCCTCCCATCCTGCGCCGATCCAGATCCTTTATCTAAACCTGTCGCCTATTTTCCAAGGATCCCTCTGTTCCCCGCCCGTTCATATATCTGTCCAGATGCATCTTAAATTCTGCTATCATGCCCGCCTCTCCCACCTCTGCTGGCAAAGCGTTCCAGGCACCCACCACCCTTTGCGTAAAAAACATTCCACGCATATCTCCCTTAAACTTTCCCCCTCACCTTGAAATCGCGACCCCTTGTAATTGACACCACTATTCTTGGAAAAAGCTTGTTGCTATCCACCCTGTCCATACTTCTCATAATTTTGTAGACCTCAATCAGGTTCCCCCCTCAACCTCCGTCTTTCCAACAAAAACAATCCTAATCTACTCAACCTTTCTTCATAGCTAGCATCCTCCATACCAGGCAACATCCTGGTGAACCTCCTCTGCACCCTCTCTAAAGCATCCACATCCTTCTGGTAATGTGGCGACCAGAACTGCACGCAGTGAAGGGAGGGGATTACCGAGCTACGGACCCAGGCAGCTAAAGGCATGGCCATCAGCGATGTGGGACAGGGACTGGAGGAGAGCAGGATTGTGGGGCAGGATGCTACAGAGGTGGGCAGTGGGTGATTTGAAAACAAGGATGTGAATTTTTGAAATGGAGAAGTCAGATCAGGAGCCAGAGTCGGTTATTGACCCAAACCACTACACTGTGGGAGCAGCTGACTGCAAAGCATTGGCCTCAGGACATTCAGTATCCACACTCTCTACAGCCCACAGGTAACTGGGTAGGTACTGGCTTTGACAAAACAGTGTGGCTCTGGGAGGTATTAGTTTCAGTTGTCTTCTCGTGACCATTCTGACACTTCTGCCGATACTTCGCACAGTTTTGTCCCCGTGGCATGTGAGCCATCATCAGAAAATTGAAGGGCTGAATGACCACATCCTATTCGTGTCAGAACAGTGTACTTGTGTGTGTGGGACTGTGTGAGTGCGTCTGTGTGTGAGTGAGATTGTGTCAGTATCCGTGCATATGTGTGCGCGTGCGTGTGAGTGCATGGGTGCATTCATGTGAGTACGTTCCTGTGCATGCATGTGTGTGTGCATTTGTGTGAATAAGAGTGTGAGTACGTGAGTGTGTATGCATGTGTGTGCGTCTTGGTGTAAGGTGTGTTCAGTAGCGTGTCTGTGCTGTGTGAGTGTGTTCAGTAGCGTGTCCGCTGTGTGGGTGTGTTCAGTGGTATGTCTGTGCTGTGTGGGTGTGTTCAGTGGTATGTCTGTGCTGTGTGGGTGTGTTCAGTGGTATGTCTGTGCTGTGTGAGTGTGTTCAGTAGCGTGTGTGCTGTGTGAGGTGTGTTCAGTGATGTGTCTGTGCTGTGTGAGTGTGTTCAGTGGTATGTCTGTGCTGTGTGAGTGTGTTCAGTAGCGTGTGTGCTGTGTGAGGTGTGTTCAGTGATGTGTCTGTGCTGTGTGGGTGTGTTCAGTGGTATGTCTGTGCTGTGTGAGTGTGTTCAGTAGCGTGTGTGCTGTGTGAGGTGTGTTCAGTGATGTGTCTGTGCTGTGTGAGTGTGTTCAGTGGCGTGTCTGTGATGTGAGTGTGTTTCGTTGTGTGAGTCTGTTGTGTGCGTGTATGTGTGTGTGCCTGTGTGATTATGTGTCTGTCAAAAACAGAAGATTCTGGACAATCTCAGCAGGCCGGAGAGAGAAGGAAGTTAATCTTTTGAGTCTAAATGACTCTTGTCCAGTATTTTCTGTTTTTGTTTCAGATTCCAGCATCCACAGTAATTTGCTTTTATCTTTGTGTTTGTACGTCTATGTGAATGTGTGTGTGTATCTATGTCTGTGTGAGTGTGTCCGTGTGTGAGTGCGTCTGTGTGTGAGTGTGTGTGTCTGTGTGTATCTTAGGTGTGTCTGTGTGTATCTTAGGTGTGCTTGTGAATGTGTGTGTCTGTGAGTGTGTGTGTGTGAGAATGTGCTGGACTGTGTGTGAGAGTGTGTGTGAATGTGCTGTGCTGTGTGAGTGTGCCTGTTTGTGAGCGTAGCTGCCTGTGCTGTGTGTATATCAAAATTGACCCTGTTATTAATACTGGTGAATAATAATAATATTTATTGTCACATTAACACTGCAATGAAGTTACTGTGAAAAGCCCCCGTCATTTCGGCGCCTGTTTGGGTACACAGAAGAAGAATTCAGAATGTCCAAATTACCTCATAGCACATCTTTCGGGACTTGTGGGAGGAGCATGGGAATATAGCAACAGGATGAGGCCATTTTGCCTCTGAACCTTTTCTGCCACTTAATGACAGCATGGGTGGTCTCTGCTCTAACGCCAATACGCTAGCCTTTGCCACATGTCCCTGAACACCTTTATTTAACATAAACTGTCAATCTCAGATTTAAAGTGATTTCGCTGCAGCGCCTGGGCCAGAGTTCAAAATTTCTGCCAGCTGTGGTCTGAAGAAGTGTTTCCAAACTTCACGCCTTTAATAGTTCGGCGCTGAAACTTAGGCCCTCTAGGACCCTCACCTTTGACCTCCTTCCCACCTCACCCAGTGTTATTCTCTACCTATGTTACTCTTTACCTATGCCGCCAGTCCACGGTGCCTTTTGATGATTCCTCTGCAGCCCCATCCTGAGATGTGTGTTGTTTGGTGTTTATCAGTATTCAAGTGATGTTTCTGATTGACAGATCGTGATGAGCTGACCCAGACGGAAGAGAATGGGACCAAGGGTCAACACAAGCAGGAAGCAGACGATATCCTCACCTTCATGGCAGATGTGACGGCCTCGCAGCTAACCATGATTGATGCGGTGAGCACCTTCGCCGGTCACTCCAGAACAATAATCTGGCTGTAAACAGTAAATGCTGGCAAATGGAGAGAGAGAGAGAGAGAGAAAAGTGAGAGAGTGAGAGCGAGAATGAGAATGTATTGGCTTGATGGCATTTCGTGAGAACCGGAAAATGTTGGAATTTATTTAAAAATGTATTCCTGTGACCTGGGAGTCACTGGAATTTACTGACAGAATCATGGAATTGTTCGGATGCTGAAGAAGGATATTTGGCCCATCGCATTTGACGGTCTGGAATTGTCCTTGGAAAAAGTAAACCTGAGCAGCCTTCTTGCACACCATGTGGTCAGTCGTCCATTGTAGTGATTTGGTGCCAAAGGTTAATTCTCAGCGAAGGTAAGAGTTGACCACATTGCTGTGGTTGGCGTCACCTGTAGGTCACACCGGGTCAGAGACTTCAGTCAGTGTGTTGGATTTTCTTCATGAAATCTGTTAGCTTTTGTGGTGATACAGACCCTTCCATCTTCAGCGCCTTCCTCAATACCCTTCTTTCCATCGTAAGGTCAGAATGGGGTTGTTCACTGGTGATGGCACAATGTTCAGAACCATTCGCGACTCCTCAGACACTGAAGCTATCCAGGTCCAGATGCAGCAAGACTTGGATACTACCCACGCTTGGGCTGACAAGTGATAAGTAACATTTGTGCCATACAAGAGCCAGGCAATGGCCATCTCTAAGAGATGATCTAACTATCCCCCAATATGAACATCCATTCAGAAACCGAACTGGACTAGCCTTATAAATACAGTGGCAGGGTGGCACGGTAATGCAGTGGTTAGCACTGCTGCCTTTGGCACTGAGGATCCAGGTTCCATCCCAGCCCCGGGTCACTGTCCATGTGGAGTTTACACGTTCTCCCCTTGTCTGCATGGGTTTCACCCCAACAACCAAAAGATATGCAGGTTAGGTCGATTGGCCATGCTAAATTGCCCCTTAATTGGAAAAAAATAATTGGGTACTCTAAATGTAAAAATACTGTGGCTACAAGAGCAGGTCAGATGCTAGGAATCCTGCGGTAACTAATCTCCTGACTCCCCAAAACCTGTCCACCATCTACAAGACACAAGTCAAGAGTGCAATGGAATATTCCCCACTTGCCTGGATGAGTGCAGCTCCAACAACATTCAAAAGGCTCAACACCAACCAGGACAAAGCAGCCCGCTTGACTACTACCTCTCCCACAAATATTCACTCCCTTGAACACCAACGTCACAACCGTGTGTACCACCTAAAAGATGCACTGCAGGAACTCACCAACACTCCTTAGACAGCACCTTCCATACCCACAAACACTACCATCAAGAAGAACAAGAGCAGAAGATACCTAGGAACCCCACCAATTGGAGCTTCCCTTCCAAGTCACTCACCATCCTGACTTGGAAATATATCGGCCGTTCCTTCACTGTCACTGTGTCATAATCCTGGAACTCCCTCGCACACAGCACTGTGATGTACCTATACCACAGCGACTGCAGTAATTCAAGAAGGCAGCTCAACATCACCTTCTCAAGAGGTAATTAGCAATGGGCAATAAATTCTGGTCTAGCCAGCGGCGCCTACATCCCTTGAGTGATTTTTTTTTAAATCACTGATTTTTTTTTACCCTGATGAATTTAATTTAAACTGTGGTGGGATTGGAAATCACATCTCCAGTTTGTTAATCCAGAAACAAAATGCCCCTTGTGTCAGCGGCACGATCACACAGTGGTTATCACTGTTGCTTCGCAGCACCAGGGTCCCAGGTTCGATTCCCGGCTTGGGTCACTGTGCGGAGTCTGCACGTTCTCCCTGTGTCTGCGTGGATTTACTCCGGTGTTGCGGTTTCCTCCCAGAAGTCCCAAAAACATGTTTGTTAGGTGAATTGGACATTCTGAATTCTCCCTCAATGTAACTGAACAAGCGCCGGAATGTGGCGACTAAGGGATTTTCACAGTAACTTCATTACAGTGTTAATGTAAGCCTACTTGTGACACTAATAAACATTATTATTACCCCCATAACCTCACCCAACCTGCACATCTTTGGACTGTGGGAGGAAACCAGAGCACCCGGAGGAAACCCACCCAGACACTGAGAAAGTGCAAGCTTCACACAGTTACCCGAGGTCAAATTAAACCCGAGTCCCTGGCACTGTGAGGCAGCAGTGCAAACCAAGTGCTTTGGGATTTCATAAAAAGCAATTTATAAATGCAAGTCTGTATTTAAGGTCAACAAGAAATCTGTTTATGATCTGGTATACACTGGGATTTACATACAATGCCCATGTTATTTTTCATCTGTTTGGATACAGTGGGAAAGTCATTGGAATATTTACTTTCACATTGGGAACATGCATAGTTCAGCAAGAAGGGGTACAATGTGAGTAAAAGTATATTGAACAGTGACTAGTCCTTTCGAGGGAGGGTGCTGACAACACTTCTCCACATTGACCCAGTTTTGTTCTCCAGTGAAGTCAGAATTGGCCTTCCACTCGATTCCGAGGCGAGTGAGAGTTAAGTTAAAATAAAAAACGTACAGACGCTTAACGCCGACTCTGGATGGGTTTTTCCTTTCCCTACCTGTCGATGGGATCTTCCAGTCCTGCAGTAGGTGACCTCCCCCATCCCTCACCGGCGGCAGGGCCAGCGAGCCATGCAAAATGCTGCAGACACATCCAATCCCACCAGAGGCCAGTGACATGCCACCTTTGGCAAACAAGCCATGGAGGGTGTGGAGGCGGAAACTCCAGTCCTCTGTTTCTATTTCCTCAGGTGGCTGCCAGTTTTTCCAGCATATTACGTTTTTATTTCGGATTTCCAGTATCCGCTGTAATTTTGGGGGGTTTATTTTTTGAGGAAAGTTACCCCAGTCCTTTCGTCAGGTCTCCAGTTGAGAAGCTGGCCTGTTGGCAGGGCCGGCTCAAGGTACCGGCAACTCGGGCAGTCGCCCGGGGCGCCATGTGCTAGGGGGCGCCATCAAAGAGTGCGTGACCGGCGTCAGAGACCCGGCGCCGCGTAAAAGACTCGGGTCCCGCGCATGCGCAGTTGGGCCGGTGCCAACCAGCGCTGCCTGTTGGTGTGAACATTCCTTGTAAATTCAACAATGCGGGCTCTCTAATCCATTATTACCATAACTTTACATACAGTACAGCAGCCTGTGCTATCAATGGGTTTGGAGATCCGGGAAAGTGAGTTGCAAAGTATTTACACAGCATTCCGCCCTGGTGGTCCGGTGTTTATCTTTCACGCAAGCCTCTCTCCACCCTCTCTTTATCGAAACCCATCTACATATTGTTCTTTTCCTTTTCCCTCATGGTTTTTACCTTGCCTTCCCGTGTCTATCCTCCTCAGTTGATACCCCTCCTCTGGTAGTGGGTTCCACATTCTCACTATTCTCTGGGAAAAGAAGCCTCTCCTGAATTCCCTATCGGATTTATCACCGACTATCTTATAATTAGCCAGTTGATATCCCTGAACCTGAGCATTGCTGAAAAAAAAGAGACATGCTAACAAAGCTTTTCATCTTGGGCGCATCAGGACTGCTTCGTGAGAAATTACCAACTGTATTGGGGGAACAACAATTTACATGGTGTGAGGGGAGAGGGAGCGCTGATTGGTTGGCAAGTGGATTCTGAATGGTGGAGATCGTCATTCCTGATTCGTTTCCCCAGGTCAATGTCTTGACCAATCAGAGTCAACCTTCTTGGTTTGAATTTGGGCAAAGCCGGGCAGCTAAATGTTCCTTGCTGTATTCTCCAGAGTATCCTCAAATCAGTGTCTTATATTCATAGCCCCCCCAAGTTCTGGCCTCACCCCAGCCACCCCAAAATTCTTGTCATAATTGTAAGGGCATCAGGTCAACCTTTGACCTTCTCTCTTCAGCAGTAAAGAGCCACATCTAGTTCAGTCTTTCCTGATGGATATAATCGCCACCCCGTCAATAGAATGGGAATGGGGGGAGTTTTATTAAATAGATCTCTTTCACTCGTCGGCAATGAGAGAAATATCCACCTGGATGTTGCAGGAATTAACTGCTGTACAGTGTGAACTGGGTCACAACATAAAATAATGCCGTTCCACAGCCATTCTGGTGAGTGAATTATGTGTATGTTTGCAGGAGTGTCAGCAGATACTTATACTTTGTTTATACTGTATTTACAGTTCAAACACAATCGCGCATGCCTTTAAGGCAAACACGAACAAGTTGAAATGCCTGTATTCAGCACAGTCTAAAGCCTCGATGTTAGCCTGAATCACCCAGTGGGAGCTGGAATGGGGCGAGTGTGCGGGGGGGGGCAGATGCCCATTTTATACCCCGCCCGAATCTAACCCCAGTGGATGTGTTACTTGGCAGGTTAAGTTAAAATCAGAACTTGAGGTTCTGAAAATTAAGCACAGTAGGCTGATTGTTTTGGACTGCGATGCAGACTGTGCGCTGTTGGGAGTTTGCTGGCAAATGGGAAGAATGCGGCATGGTGATAATGTCACTGGACCAGTAGTAACCTAGAAGCCCTGGCTAATGATCCGGGGGGACATGGGTTCGCATCCTACCACGGGCAGCTGGTGGAATTTAAATTCAATGAAAAAAATCTGGAACATAAAGCTCATCCTCAACAATGATGACTGTGAAACTATCGTCAATTGTTGTTTAAAAAAGAACCCATCCGGTTCACGAAAGGGAAGGAGATCTACCATCCTTTTTCTAAAATTAGTTCATGGGCGTCGCTGGCTGGGCCAGTATTTGTTGCCCATCCCTAACTGCCCTTGAACTGAGTGGCTCAGCGGCCAATTTAGAGGGCATTTAAGATTCAGCCACATTGCTGTGGGCCAGGAGCCGCATGCAGGCCAGACCGGGGAAGGATGGCAAATTTCTTTCTCCAAAAAGACATCAGTGGACCAGATGGTGGCTTTTACGACGATCAGCAATGGTTTCATGATTATTGTTGGGCTTTCAATTGAATTCAAAGTTCCACCATCTGCTGTTGTGGGATTCAAACTCAGGTCCCCAGAATACTATCCTGGTTCTCTGGATGACTTGTCCAGTGACAATTCCACTGTGCTATCACCTCCCTTTGTACCTGGTCTGGCCTTTTTGTGACTCCAAACCCAGAAAAATGTGGTTGACTTTTAACTGCCGTTGGAAATAGCTCTAGGAAGCTCCTCAGGTTAAGGGGCAATTAAAGATGGGCAGCAAATGCTAGCGTTCCCAGCGATGCCCCACATCCCCATAATGGAATTTTTTTTTTTTAAAAGGATAGTTTGTTAAACATATTGTGGTGCTGGGTTTGGCTATTCTAGACTGTGATATTGGATAATTATTCATTTTGATTGAGATTGAGAGGGCAGGTGGGGACTCAGACCGACTTCTCACCTGAGAAGCACCACCTCCAGCAGAGCTCCCTCAGCACTGCACCAGGAACGTCAGCAGAGAGTTTGTGCTCAAGTTTCCCGAGGGGATGATGCGGAAGCGAGAGAACTCTCATTTCCCATGGTCATCAACGCTAATTCTAACATATTCAGGGAAGCGATGGTCCCACTCACTCGGAGGACTGGAGACTACCCCTCTTTTGGTTCCATTCAATTGAGGCCACCATAGTACAAAAAGCAGCAGAAACTGTGGAGAATGGAGGAGCTGGGATTGCTCAGTTTAGCGCAGAGGAGTTCAAGGGCAGATTTAATAGTGGTATTTCAAGTAATGAAAGATTTTGACAGAGTAACTACGAACAATCTGTTTCCAGTTGCAGGAAGTTTGGTCGTCAGACATACAGATTTAAGAAAATAAGCTGAAGGGCCAGGGAGGAGATGAGGTGTTTTGCTTTTACCACAGTGAGTTGTTGTGATCAGGAATGAATGGACTGAAAGAAGGCAAATTCCTGAAGACAGCAGGACAGGTAGATAAGGTGATTAAGAAGGCTGATGGGTGGATTCAATCCTTGCCCCGGGTCACTGTCCATGTGGAGTTTACACATTCTCCCCATGTTTGCGTGGATCTCACCCCTCCAACCCAAAAAGAGGTGCAGGGTAGGTGGATTGACCATGCTAAATTGCCCCTTAATTGGGGGGGAAAATTGGATCTCTAAATTCATTATAAAAAGAAGGCCTACTGGATATTTGCCTTTATTAGCCGAGGCATAGACTGTAAGTGGAGGTGGTTATGATCCAGCTGTGTGAAACACTAGTTAGGCCACAGCTAGAGTACTGTGTGCAGTTTTGGTCACCACAGCATAGGGAGGATATGATTGTACAAGAAAGTGTACAGAGGAGATTCACCAGTATGTTGCCTGGGCTAGAGCGTTTCAGCTGTCAAGAGAAGCTGGTTCGGCTGGGGTTGTCCACCTTAGAGCAGAGAAGGCTGAGGGGGGGCCTGATTGAGATGTACAAAATTATGAAGGACATAGATTGCAAGAAACATTTCCCCTGCGTAGAGGGGTCAATAACCAGGGGTATAGATTTGAGGTAAGGGGAAGGAAATTAAAGGGGATTTGAGGAAAACCCTTTTCACCCAGGGGTGGTTGGAATCTGAAACTCACTGCTGAAAGGGTGGCAGAGGCACAAAACCTCACAACGTTTAAGAAGCATTTAGATGAGTACTTGCAACGCCACAGCATACAAGGCCCCAGGCCAAGGAAAATGGGATTAGAGTAGATCGATGGCCGGCACAGACACGATGGACTGAAGGGCCTCCTACTGTGCTGTAAAATGCACCGACTCTCTGACAATTGTAGTTTTCAGAGAGGGAAATGGATGTGACCTCAATGGGAAAAATATATGTTGGACTATTTGGAAAAAAATGCCAGGGAGTGGTTTTGACAGAGCCGGCACAGGTATGCTAGGCAGAATGGCCCAGTCGGCTTTAGGGTTCTATCTGGAAATTTCACCCTGACTGTAGGGAGGTATCTGCCGCCTGTGATTTCCTGTCCTCACTTGACCTTTCAAGCTACTGAGCCAGGCGAACCAGAGCTGGTGTTGCTCAGTCTCTGGCTAGGCTTTAAACATAGAAGGACTTAACATTTATGACATGCCTCTCAGTACCTCAGGACACCCCAAAATACTTTGCAGCTGACGAGGTATTTTTTGGAGAGTAATAAAAGCCACTGACACCTTGTTTCTCCAGGAGCTTTTCATGAAGGTGGTCCCGTATCACTGCCTGGGGTCCATCTGGTCACAGCGGGACAAGAAGGGAAAGGAGAACCGTGCCCCCACCATCAGGGCCACCGTCCGACAGTTCAACAAGCTCACCAACTGTGTCATCAGCTCCTGCCTCAGCAACACGAAACTGAGGCCACAACAGCGGGCACGGATTCTAGAGAAGTGGATCCGGGTGGCGGAGGTAGGTGGCAAGGATGTCGGGGTCAGGGATGGGGGTGGGGGGAGCCAGGGGAGGGAGGCAATGACGCAGTGGCGAGGTAGCTGAACTAGAAATCCAAAGGTCCAGGTTACTGATGCCCAGGGTTCAATTCCCATCACAGCAGCTGGTAGAATTCAAATTCAATGGGCAGGATTTTCCAGCATCTCCATGCCCCCCCACAACCGGCGCCATTTTTCCAGGTGCTGGAAATTGCTCTGTATTAGCCGCCGGCGGAATCTTTCAGTCCCGATGTGTCCACGGTGTTTTGGTGGCTCGCCGGTCCCGTCAAGATATTGCCAACAGGAAGAGCCAAAAACTCCCACCAGTGAATAAATCTTGATATAACACCAGTCTCAGTAAAGGTGACTATCAAAGCTATCATCGATTGCAGTTTAAAAACCCATCTGGTTCTGTAATGTTCATTTAGGGAAGGAAATCAATCCACTGCCCAATTGTAACCATTTCCCCCTGAATTTGTGCCTCACTTCCTCCATTTAGAATTTACACGGCCTCATCGACAAAGTGGGGGGGGGGGGGGGGGGGGTCGGTCTGCCCAACTGCTTGAGGCATGCTCGCAGGTTGTAGGGGCTGCCTTCCTGGGAGGAACATCTTTGCGGCCCTTGAAATACGGCAGGTGCCCATGGTTGCCTCCCCAGCGATGGGCGAGCTTCCGAGCGTGTGCGTTTTTCCTCCCAGCGAGCGCTCCCTGAAATTGCACAAAATATTCAGACCCTCTAGAAATGTTCGCAGTTGCACTTCCAGATGGGATGAGGCCGGCTTGGACTATCTATGCCCTTGCATCCTGCCCATTCCATTGTTCCTTGCCTTGGTTTGCTGGTGCGTTGTGCTGTTGGGAGGTCGGGATCGAAAACTTGCAAGACTAAGTGTAGATTGGGAGGTTTATTCTACTTCTCAAGCAGTTGAAACAGGGAGAAAAGTGCAAACTCGCTTGAATGTTGTTCGAACTGATAATTTGTCAGATCCTCTGAATCTGCCTCCATTACTCCACGTCTCTCTGTTTCTAGGAATGCAGGGCTTTGAAGAACTTCTCCTCACTCTATGCCATAATTTCTGCCCTCCAGTGTAACTCTGTCCACAGGCTGAAGAAAACGTGGGAGGAGATTCCCAGGTATTGTGTGGCGGGAGGGGGAGTCAGTGTCTCAGTATTGGAGTCACATGTCTGCGAGGGTCTCACCCCCACAACCCAAAGATGTGTCGGGTTGGTGGATTGGCCATGCTAAAATTTCCCCTCAATTGGAAAAAGAATGAAGTGGGTACTTTAAATTTATTTTTTAAAGGATTCTCTGCTCCTGCCGCTGTCAATGAGATTTCCTATTGAAGTCACCCCACGCTACCAGGAAACCCGTGGGCGGGGGGGGGCACTGTTGGTGCGATCAGAGAATCTCACCACCAGCGAACGGCCGGAGAATTCTGACCAGCATCCCAAAATGGGACAACACTACGGATTCCCAGGAATAATGTAGAATTGCGTTCAGTATCTTGGCAAGGAGCACAGCACCCAGATTCCCAGGAATCGTGTGGCATCGGGACTTGTATCCCAGTATTGGGAGCAGTGATCCCAGATTCCCAAGCATCATTTAAAATCAGGATCAGTATCTTAATATTCCTTCAGCACTCATAGATTCAAGGGTATAATGTGGAGTCGGGATCATTATCTCAGTATTGTGGCGTTCCCAGATACAGCGTGAAATCGAGATCGGTATTGAAGCAGCACTCACGGATATGGATGCTCAGTTTGGAGTCAAATTCTCGGTTTTGGAGGATTCCTAGGTATGGCGTGGAACGGGGCAAGTCCTGCAGTATCTGACTGACACTGTATAGCTAAAATTTCCCGAGGGACATCTCTCAATCAGTCAGTGTCGCAGTAAATGAGAGCTGTCTACTTTCCTCTGACCGTTTCTGTAATGTGATCTGAATCATCACACTCGGGGGTCAGTGAGCTAATTTTTTTTATTGTGCATTGCCTTCATTTCCAGGGATGCCTTTCGGAGCTACAATGAGCTGTCAGAGATCTTTTCTGAGAAGAACAATTATTCCCAGAGCCGGGAGCTGCTGATGAAAGTAGGAACACTGATTCTGGCGTAAATTTCTCTATTCAATATTAACATGTGGGTAGATTCACTAAAAGAAAACGTAGAAAACTTCTAATGTTAAATATCACAGATAATGCTTAGCAGTTATATGGCTATTATAGTTGTTCTAACATTATAGTTACAGAAGTATATGTAGCTAATTATAATATAAATATAATTAGAGTCTAATTAATAATGACCATGCCAGACAACCCCCCCCCCCCCCCCCCCCCCCTCCCCCCCACCTCTCTCGCCCACTCTCCACCATCCAGTGGCCAATGGTGATCTGCCTCTATCACTGGAAAACACACAATGTTGGGGGGGGAAGCGTAGGTATGTAGAAATTCCTGCCCATTAAGACTCAAATATTGAGGTGGGGGGGGGGCAAGAGGAAAGGGGGACGTTACCTATTTTTCTCGGGTAGTTTTGTTGGTTCCTTGCTCTAGCTTATGCTTGGAGATTGTGAGGGTCCTCTCAGATTTCATTGACTGCTGCCGGTCCTCGCTGCCCCTTTCTCTTTGGACCCCGTGAGTTAGCTTCTCCTGCCTTTTCCCCAGATAAAGCAGCCAGAACATTCTTGTCCCATCTTCAACTTTGGCGAAACATTCCAAAGAAATTCGAAGAAACGATCAAGCAAAATTTGAGGCTGAACCGGGCTACTTGTCAAATTCTTGGTCATTTAAATGGTAGTTTAAATGAGCGTCTTATTTTTCTTTCATTTAAGGGATGTGGGCATTGCTGGCTTGGCCTGTATTTATTGCCCATCCTTAAGTCCCCTTGCCAATTTGATGGAGTTGCCTACTTGAACCGCTGCAGTCCCTGTTCTGTAGGTACACCCATAGTGCGGTTCGGGAGGGAGTTCCAGAATTTGACCTAGCGACAGTGAAGGAACGGCCGCTATAGTTCCAAGTCAAGATAGTGCGTGAATTGAAGGAGAACCTCCAGTCGGTTATGTTCCCAGATATCTGCTGCTCTTGTCCTTCTAGATGGTAGTGCTAGGTGGTTGGAAGGTGCTGCCGAAGGAACCTTGGTTAATTCCTGCAGTGCATCTTGTAGATGGTACAAAAGGCCGTGACTGTGCATGGATGGTGGAGGGAGTGAATGCTTGCCGAAGGGGTAACAATCAAGCAGTTTGTTTTGTCCTGGATGGTGTCGAGCTTCTTGAGTGTTGGAGCTGCACCCATCCAAGAAAGTGGGGAGTATTCTATCACACTCCTGATTTGTGCCTTGTAGGTGGCAGGCAGGCTTTGTGGAGTTAGGAGGTGAGTTACTTGCTGAAGGATTGCCAGCTTGTGACCTGTTCTGGCAGCCACAGTATTATATGGCTAGCGCGGTTCAGTTTATGGTCAATGTTAACTCGTAAATTTCTTAAAGGGAGTAAAAGAGCTAGCGTGGAGAGATTTAAAGAGGGAATTCCAAATCCTATGTACCAAGCAACTGAAGACACAGCCAACGCTGGTGGAATGATTGAAATCAGGGATGCTGAATAGGCCGGAGTGAGAGGTGTTGGAGGAGATTGCTGGGTTGGGGGAGGGGTGTGGCCACAGAGGGATTTGAAAACAAGGATGAGAGGTTTTTTTTTGTAAAGTCGATGTGCTACTGAACTCACAGCCAGTATATGTCAGCAAGCACAGGGTTGGTGCGTGACCGGCACTTGGCATGAGTTCGGATGGCCGAGGTTTTGACGAACTCTAGTTTATGAAGGGTGCGAGTTTGGAGGATGCGAGGTGGGAGGTCGGCCCAGCAAGCCAGAAGCCTGGGAACGTCCCGGAGAACTGAGTAGGCGGCAGAGCAAACACCCGGAAGGCATCCTGCCTTAATTAAAGAACGGGAAATCTGCCGCGTTTCCTTCAGTGCGGGTTCTCATTCCATCCAATTTTCCTGCATTCCCCTAGCTTGCAGATGTTTCATCCTGTTTCATCTCAACAGCACAGTGCATCCTGATGCAGAGTCCAGACATCCACCCACTCCTTTCCAGTGCTGGCCTCCTGGGATGTCACTGTAGTGTTCTGAGCTGATATTATTCAAAATATCGCTGCACGGAGCAGTGACCCAACTGTCCATTGAACTTTATTAGCTGAGGCATAGAATATAAGAGCAGAGAGGTTGTGATGAAGTTGCATAAAACGCTCGTTAGGCCACAGCTAGAGCACTCTATGCAGTTCTGGTCACCACACTTAGAGAGGATGTGATTGCACTAGAGAGGGTGCAGAGGGGATTCACCAGGATACTGTCTGGGTTGGAGTGTTTCAACTATGAAGAGTGGCTGGTGTTGTTCTTCCCGGAGCAGAGCAGGTTGAGGGGGGGATGTGATCGAAGTGTACCAAGGAACATTTCCTCAAAGTGGTGGGGTCAACAACCAGTGGGCATAGATTTAGGATAAGGGACAGGAGATTTGGAGGAGATTTGAGGACCCCCCCCCCCCCCCCCCCCCCCCCGCTGCCAGGAATCCTGTCAACGGGAACAAAGATCCCACTGGCAAGACCAGCTGGAATGGTTGTTCCTTTGTTATGTACTAAATCCTTGAATTCCCAATGCTCGTACATAGAACATACAGTGCAAAAGGATGCCATTTGGCCCATCGAGTCTGCACCGACCCACTTAAACCCTCACTTCCACCCTATCCCCGTAACCCCTCTGAACCTTTTTGGACATGAAGGGCAATTTAGCATGGCCAATCAACCTAACCTGCACGTCTTTGGACTGTGGAAGAAAACCGGAGCACCCGGAGGAAACCCACGCAGACACGGGGAGATGTGCAGACTCCGCACAGACAGTGACCCAGCGAGGAATTGAACCTGGGACCCTGGCGCTGTGAAGCCTCAGTGCTAGCCACTTGTGCTACTGTGCTGCCCAGCTCTTATGCTATATGTCTGAATGGAAGTCCCATTGACTTTCAATGATTTCTACCATTCTTTGGAATAAAAGTCCCGGTGTCATTACAAAATGGCCACCACTTCTGAATGGGCTTTGCAGTGTTGTTAACGTTCTAATCACTCCAAACGGTAATTTTTCTCAGTCCTTGCACTGGTGAATGGGAGTCTCAGTGATACTGGCAATGCGCCCCATTACTATTTCTTGGAATGGTTAACCCTCTGCCCTTGCGCTTCAACGTCTACCGTTTCTCCGAGGGTGAGGGTCCCAGGTTCCCACAGAAGGCGGTTGATGTCTCTCAGCGTCCCATGTCACAGGGACGTTGCCATGGATGACGGTGACGTTTCCCCGGGAAGATGTCTCAGGGTTCTGCCGCTCAAACTACTTTTCCGTGGATTAGAAATGAAACCTAAATCCTAATTTTCTGAATTCCTAGGAAGGAACATCAAAGTTTGCCACGCTGGACAAGAAACATCTGAAAAGGCCAAAAGAGCACAAAGTTCCAGTAAGTATCTGTTTAATCTTGTTTGAAATGGGGTGCATATTGTACTGGAAGCATGATAACAGTGGCCCTGAATCTCCAATAGCTTTTACAATGGTTATCTGTGACACATTATTGTGGCTTAAAAGACTCGATGTGGTAGAGAGAGAGAGAGAGAAACTGTTCCCTCTGGTGGAGAGAGTCCAGAACAAGGAGACACAACCTTAAAATTAGAGCTAGGCTGTTCAGGAAACACTTTGCAATAAAGGCTGGTTGAAATCTGCAACAACCTTTCCCTCCAGTGCCCACACCCCCACCAAACAGTGCTGAGGCTTGGGGTCCTCGATTTCAAAACTAAGATCAACAGGTCTAGCTTGGTATGGGTGTTAAGGGGTACAGAATCAAGCTGGTGAAATGGAGTGAAGGTACAGAGTAACTGTGATCGAGTAGAATGCAGCAGAAACCCACCGAGGCAAGTGGAGAGCAACGTGAACTCCAACTGTTCAAGAGCTCCAAATTCAGGAATTTTCTTACGCGGGTTAATGTGTTTGTACACTCGATCGCCCAACACTGCCCCGAAGGTGGGGGTGGGGAATGCCCTGGGGCGTGTCAGGGAGGGGGTGCATGATCTTGATGTCAGGGATAGGCCGGTAGGAGGAGGGGGCGCGGAGGGCCAATACTTCCAGGTACCTGAGGGGAGGGGGTCCTAAATCTGAGGGTCCCTTCTCAAAAAAGTTTATTTTTCTATGTGGCACCCTGATCCAACCAGTGCCCATTGACTAAAAATTGATGCTGGGCATGTCAAGGCCCTTATGCAGCCACTAAGAAGCCAATTGAGGGCTTTAACAGGAGCACGGACAGGTATCCAATCTGTCCTTCCATGCAGTTGTATCTGGGTCGGAGCGGGCTCTGCGATCCTGCCCATGTTATTTTATGCTCCCCCTCCCCTGCCTTGGAAACCCCTCTAGCGGGGAGCATAAATTTCTGGCCAAGGTTCCCCCTGTTATATTTCCGCCACAGAAAGTACACACTGCACATGTGTCACCTCTAACTCCACATGGTTTGCTGGGATTTACAGGACACAGTAGCTCATGGCAAGTATTTTCCAGTACGGGTACATGTGTGATTATATAATTGATTAACATGATTATGCGATTGTCTTGAATTTACTCAAATGTACAGTTTCATTGCTGCTGTTCCCTAAAAATGTCAAATTTCAACATATCTAATTCACTCCCATTATAAAGTACATTTGCAATTTTGTCCTTCATGCGATATCGGGGGAATGTGACATCTACGAATGGTGGGACTTTTCTCTGTTTCTATCGCACTCCAATTGAGGAGAGCAGGAGACCTGACAAAGTAGTTGCCCACATAGTAACAAGTGCATGCCCATTGTACAACAAATGGGTTTGCCTTTGAGATTAACCTTACTTTGTTCAGATAGACAGCACGAAGAGTAATACTTTGCTCGATCTCTTTCCCTTCTGAGCAGCTCTGGTCTCCTACTTTGCACTGGCTCACGGTTCCATCACTATTATTGTGGAAGGACGGAATGTTTTTCCCTCCTCCTCTCATCTTATTCCAGCCACCTTCCCTGTGAACTCTGTCCCCAGGTGGTATGGCCAAGAATGGACACTAGCCCATGCGTTGCTGCGTCGGTGACAGGATCGAGTAAAGCACTGAAAGCTATTTAACCGTCTTTCAATCTCAACAGAATGTAGTTCAGGGCACGGTACCATACCTTGGGACATTCCTAACAGACTTGGTTATGCTGGACACCGCAGTGAAGGACTATGTTGAGGTGAGTGTGCATTTGATCGATTACTTTCAGAACATTCCCACTTTGAGATGATGCATGTGAGTAATTTGAGATATGATACAGGGAGAGAGTGAAGCAATGCCTGGGTGGAATCGGATGACCATGTTCCCAAAGCCTCACAACACTGGAACAGTTCCTCGCCTCATGTCTGGATCTATTTTAGACTAATTCATCTAAGATTGACTGCTCTGATTATACATAAACTCCATTATTGTTGCATTCTATGATGGCCAAGATGATAATTAGATGGACCTGGGTCATTGTCTTCTAGAAATTCCATTGTTCACATGTCATGTCTGGTAATGTTTAGCTGATGTGCCAGGCAATGCCATCTCCAACAAGCGAGAATCCAATCATCTCCCCTCGACATTCAATGGCTATACCATCGCTGAATCCTCCACTATCAATATCGTGGGGTTTACCATTGATCAGAAACGGAATTGAACTAGTCATATAAATACTGTTGCTACAAGAGCAGGTTAAAGCCAATGAATTCTGTGTTGAGTAACTCACTTCCTGACTCCCCAAAGCCTGTCCACCACCTATAAAGCACAAGTCAGGACTGTGATGGAATACTGGATGAGTTCAATCTCAACACCACTCAAGAAGCTTGATACCATTCAGGGTAATGTAGCCCACATGATTGGCACCCCATCCACCACCTTGAACATCCACTCCCTCCATCACCGATGCACAGTGACAGCAGCAATGTGCACCATCCACAAGATGCACTGCAGGGACTCACCAAGAATCCTTCAACAGCTCCTTCCTAACCCACAACCACTACCATCTAGATGGACAAGGGCAGCAGACACATGGGAACACCACCACCACACATCATCCAGACTTGGAACTATCTGACGGGCAACTCGGGATGGGCAATGAATGCTGACCGAGCCAGCGAAATCTACATCCCATAAATGATTTTTTTTTTAAAATAAGCATTATTTACTCTCGTTTATTTACTCTGCAAGACTGATGCGTTTTAACGGTCTGGTGTGGGCAGGCAGGGAATGCAAAATTTGTACTTTCTAACCCAGGGTGGGATATAAGACTGAGTGAAGTGAGCAGTGTGGATGTAAGGGTCTATGTTTCTTGTGGAATTCCATAGGACCATAATATGTAGGAGCAGACATAGGCCATTTGGCCCATTGAGTCTTGTCTGCCATTCAATGGGATCATGACTGACCTTTTTTTAAAAATAAATTTAGAGTACACTATTAATTTCTTTTCCAATTAAGGGACATGGAGAGAATGTGTAAACTCCACACGGACAGTGACCCGGGGCCAGCATCGAACCCGGATCCTCGGCACCATGAGGCAGAAATGCTAACCGCTGCACCACTGTGCTGCCCTAAGATCATGACTGATCTGACATAAACCTCAACTCCTCTATCCTGCCTTATCCCCATAATTCTTGATTCTCTTACTGGTTAAAAATCTGTCTGTCTCAGCCCTGAATATACTTAACAGCCCAGCCTCTACCACTCTTTGCAGTAAAGAATTCCACAGTCACTACCCTCTGTGAGAAGTAATTCCTCCTCATCTGTCTTCAGTGGGTGACACCCTTACTCTGAGATGATGCCCTCTGGTCCGAGACTCTCCCACAAGGGGAAACAACCTCTCAGCATTTAAATCTGGACTCACTTGTGAGCAAGGAAGCTTCGACCCTTAAAGAAGCGTTTACAAACTAGCTACAGCAGGTACACCCAAAGCCCCTGACCGCGACATTCACAGTGTCTTTCCTTCTTCCCTTTCCAACCCCACTCTCCTGTTCCCCGACGGCAGTTTACACCCACTTCCCGGCTATCCGATAGTGTGCAGGTCCGGCTACCACCCCACACTTGGTGTGGTGAATGTATTGCTGTGACAATTCACCACGTGCATATTTGTATTACGCTGTTGCTCGTGTGGGCTCCACCTATGGACCATTGTAAGGTATTACCTATGATGTAGCATGTTGGGGCCTGTGTGGACTCCGCCCCTGACTCCACCCGTTAAGGGGAGTAATAAAGAGCAGTCGCCCTGTAGGCGGCTCTCACTAACAGATCAGTCGCAGGCAGGCACTGTTCTAGTTGATTAAAGCCACAGTTTACTTCTACTCCTGGTTTTGTGTGAATTGATGGTCGCATCACTTGCAAAGACAGTTTGTGTTGTTTGGAAACACATTTATCTCCCACACTGAGGCCATCTTCTACCTCAGCCGAGAATGGGTTCAGCTCCTCCTTGAAGGTTTCAATTCCAGAGAGGGAGAGGACGGCTGCCTTTCTGATGTCTTTGAAAGAAATGGAAATGGGGAGGGTAGTTCGATCTGCGACCCGATCAGAATTAAATGCAAGCAACATTCTCCCTCTTTCTTCCAGAGTGGATTAATTAACTTCGAGAAGCGGAGAAAGGTAAGGGGAACTTTGATTTATTTCCTTCAGACATTTTCCTGCTGCTCTTTTCTGTTCGCCTACTTGGTGCGTTATTCTGTTTTTTCTGTTGAATCATTATTTTCTTTTGTCCGGGGTGGGGTGGATGTTATTCCCCGGGGGAAACAACAGGAATTTGAAATCATCGCCCAGATTAAACTCCTCCAAAAAGCCTGCAAGAATTACAGCTTCGAGAAGCACCCGGACTTCCTGAATTGGTTCTACAGACTGGAGACGCTCAGTGAAGCTGACAGGTGAGACAGTCGCGTACCGTCCCCAGCAAGGGGCCTAGGCATCAACTTTGTCTGACACGGGGACAGTTTCAAGCCCAGCCCGCCCTTGGTGGGGGGAGGGGGGGGGGGGGGGGGGAACGATGGGAATGATGGGATTGGATGGTGGGGAGAGTGCAATCAGAATTTTGCAGTCCGATTTTAACTGCTCAGAAGTCGGCAACGTTGGGTTGTCACTCCATTCCTGATTTTTATGGCTACGCGAACAGGAGGAGAGCAACCAGTTCCACAATTCAGTGAAGCCTCGGCTGATCTTCGAGGTCTGGGAGTGGCAGATGTTGGCCTAAAGGTGGCCAGTAACCCAGAGTCTCAAGCTAATACCCTGGGGACACGGGTTCAAAACTCAGCAGGCAGGGACTGGTGGAATTTAAATGCAATCAATGAATAAACCCCCGGAATTGAAAGCTCGTTTCAGTCATGAAACTACGATTAGTTGTCATTAGAAACCCATCAGATTCACAAATGTCCTTTAGGGAGGGAAATCTGCTGTCCTTACATGGTCTGGCCTACATGTGACTCCAGACCACCCCGCCCAACCCGGCAGCAATGTGGGCGACTCTTAACTGCCCCTCTGCCACTGAATTGTACCCGTTACTGATACTGGCCCAGAAGCTTCTGGGATTTTAGGCGGGAGATCCGGGGGGGGGGGGGGGGGGGGGGGGGCATCACGGTAGAATTTTGGAGAAGGCCTAAGGTGGGAACAGTTGGGGTGGGGGGGGGACTCCACCAGCATTCTCGTTTTTAATATTGGGTTTCCCCCTTAAAAGGGTCTGACTCCTGCAGGGGGTTCTTTTCCCCTTACCACCAACCTGCAGTCCTCACCCCTCATTCACTGCCCCCCCCTCCCCCCGGGCTCTCCCCCAGACCCAGTAAACCGTGCCCACCTCCCGCACCCCACTTCCCCCCCCCCCCCCCCCCCCCCCCCCCAACTCAATCTGCTTCTCTGGGTTTCACCTACCCAACCTGCCCCCAACTTACCTGGTCTTGGATCCCGAGTCTTAGACGCTGGGGAAATGACCGCAGTCCCTGTCTTATCCACCGCAGCTCCTGGCGCTTCAGGAAGCATGAAAGGGCTGCTGGATGTGTGCCCTGCCAACTCACCAGATGGCGTGAAGGGATACTCCGCCATCCCAAAAGATCCTAGCCCAGATGAACCCCATCGGTTCAAGAAGGCCATTCACCACAAACTTCTCGAGGGGCATTTAGGGACGGGAAATAAATGCTGTGCCGAGCCGACGATGTTCACACGCTATGGAAGTATAAGAAAGAAACCTCTGTACCGTAACAGGTCTGGGGAACAAAACTCTAATCGCTCCCAGATGTGAAAGTAAGAATTGATTTTGAATCGATGATCACTTGCTGATCCACCATACTTTGGTGCACTACTCTGTTTCTTAAATTTAATCCTGAATGGCGCGGGGATGCTCTTCGTTCCGATGTGTTGTCTGACTCTTGTAATCAAAGGGCTGGGGTGCGGTGTTTGCGTGGAAGGGGCTTGCCGTTCATTTCAGTGAAATCAAATTGGTGAATCTACACTTGTGATCATTTAGCAAATGCCTGTCTCCAAGGCCAAGTGGCAGCCTCCTCATTTGCTGAGCTCAAGGTGATTTGTCCATCACTTAGACTGTAAAATGCACCACACCCCTCCTCCATTGCCTGTCCCCTGTTTTTATGTCTCACCTGATTGTTCTTCCTGTTGAGGGGGTGCTCCTTTCATACAATGGGACAAGAGCAATTTCAAAATGGCGGGCGGCAGAAGCTGCCACCCAGCTCAGCTGAGTGCCCCACGACTTTGAAAGGCTTGGAGTCAGGTTTCCCATCAGACTAAAGGTGGTGGGTGGGTGATCAAACCCACAGGGCCAATTAAAGGCCTTCCACTTTTAGAGGAATGGCAGGCATTAATGAGAAGGTAAGTGAAAGAGAGATTGCTTCAACACCCCAACTTTTACAAATCTTTTATTAAAAATAGGTGCTGCAGCAAGGCCACCACCACCTTGTTGGGGAAGGGAGTGGGTGGCAGGACGGCACGGGGAAGTTGGGATGGAGCTGATTTGACTTAACACGGGAAACTCACCCACCCAGGACACGGAAAGGATTGACATATTGATAGCTCTTTCTCGATGGGAGGCCCTCTCGGCCTGACTATATTGTAGCTCCCACCCCTCTCACAGCCTATCACCCACCTCCAGCCAACTAAACTGATCCTTGATGCTGTGGGAACCGGAATCTTCTCTGATCACACCCATACAAGGGAGACACCACCTTTCAGATGAGTGGTGTTGAAAGCAAACTCCTGCCTGCCCACATGGATGATACCACTTATCTTGGAGAACAGCAGGGGGACATATCCCCGGTTGCCCTGCCAGTGCATTTCCCTCAACTAAGGTTGTGTGCAAAAACAAATCATCCAGTCATTTTCAGGTTTCTGTGGTGCGATCGTTCTGTACCCAGGTTGGTTACCATTCTTCCTACACAATAGTGAGCGCACAATTACTGGTGAACTACTTTGGGACACCCTGAAATCAGTAAAAGGTGCTATATGAATGCAAGTCCTGGAGGCATGACAACCTTTCGGGAGAATATTTCTACAGAGCTTTCTTTCGGAAAGCGTAATAGGTGGGAGCACTTTGACTGATGGCACATGATCCGAGGGTTTTTTGGACAGTATGGCCTCCTGCTGATCAGTTGGGGAGTCAGTTTCCTTTGGAGCTCAGGGGACAGGTCAAACTTCATCCTCACACTTTTCCAAAGTGTAGCGATGCAGATATTTCTGAATGCAAAATGCTGGCATCTGTTTACCGGTGCTTGTGGGTAAAGCCGTCACTGAATAAACCACCGGCTCCTTGTCTGCGGCTGGTAATAATAATCTTTATTAGTATCACAAGTAGGCTTACATTAACACTGTTAAAGTTACTGTGAAAAGCCCCTAGTTACCGCGCTAAGCCGCCTGTTCGGGTACACAGAGGTAGAATTCAGAATGTCCCATTCACCTAACAAGGACACCTTTCGGTACTTGTGGAAGGAAACCGGAGCACCCGGAGGAAACCCACATGCAGACACGGGGGAGAATGTACAGACTCCACACAGACAGTGACCCAAGCAGGAATCGAACCCAGGTCCCTGGCACTGTGAATGAGCAGTGCTAACCACTGTGCTACCGTGCGGCCTTCAACTTTTTGGTTCCCGTCAGGATGGAAAATTCCATAACTGATCAGCATTTCTCCATCTACTGGTGCCTGATTTTTTTTTAAATGACAGCAAAGGGGCAGGTGTGTTAGCCCACACCCAAAGAACAGCTCACCGATTAGTCGATTACATTCTTAATCGGTTGAGAAACTACACTTCATAGAATTCCGACAGTGCAGAGGTGCTCTTTCGGCCCTCGGGTCTGCACTAACCGTCCAAAAGAGCACCCTTCCTAGACCCACTCCCCGCCCTATGCTTGTAACTCTATAACCCCACCTAACTTGCACATATTTGGGCTGGGAGGAAACTGGAACACCGGAAGAAACGCATGCCGACACGGGGAGAACATGCAAACTCCTCATAGCCTTCGTCAGGGTTTAGCAAACATGGCTGACCGAGGACTGGTAATTAAGGGCGGCACGATGGTGCAGTGGTTAGCACTGCTGACTCACGGCGCCGAGGACAGGTTTGACCACCGTCCCAGGACACCGTCCATGTGGAGTTTGCACATTCTCCCTGTGTCTGCGTGGGTCTCACTCCCACAACCCAAAGATGTGTAGGGTAGGTGGATTGGCCAGGCTAAATTGCCCCTTGATTGGAAAAAGAAAAGAAAAAGGAATGGCAATTAACTCTCTCCTTCAACATAATCGTGATGTGCAGTACATCCAAATGACCCAACTCACTCCAGTCCTTAGCCACTTGCTGAATTTTTACAGATCCATCGGCTGAGATGCGAGAGGGCTCGCAATATGGTAAGGGACACAGGAGGAGGAGCTCCACGTCTTCCTGCTCCCATGCCATGTTGCCAATAGCGGGAAACTTGGCAACGTAAAAATTGAACCACTTAAGTGGCTGTTACGGTCACTTTCAGCACCTGTGGACAATTTCCCCCTCTGATGTGCAGGGAGACAGCCAAATAAACCGTGCATTTTGTTGGGGGGGAGGGGTGTTCATGTCTTGCCCACCCCATCGCCTGGGGCAACGGTGTTGCCAATGCACCATGATTGCCCCCACCTCTGCCTCTCGAGTTACCGGGGTCTGCCTGCCTGGCCCTGGCTTCCTTTAACCTAACTCGCCTCTCTTTGCGAGCACCCTGCCATTGAAGCATTCTCTACCTGGTGTTCACAGCCTCAATGGCGTTCACCTCTAAGCAGTGGCACAGGTAAGGCTGCTGTGGGCCAAGGGATGGACAATGTCCATAATTAGATGATGACTCATGAGGCAGCCTCTTAATTGGTTGCCGCTGACAATATCCCACCCCTTGGTCCGTTAAGAGTGCAGTTGGAACTCGACTTCAGTCCTGGAGGCAACACCGCAAGCCAAGCAGAAACATTCAGCCCACAAGTTATTTATTTATTTAAAATTGTGTCTTTTTCAGCTACAAGTTATCATGCGAGGTCGAGCCACTAGCTGAAGCGACCAGCACTCCGTTAAAGACTCGGCCGACATTCATCATCACCCACTGCAATGAGTAAGCTTTTTGTACATTTTTGGCTTCATGGATCAGGATAGACAGCCATTCGCTGATGCATTCCTCGGGGCAAGCCCTTGACAGATCAGGGTCAACCTGCCTGCTTTAAATTTTAAACAATGCCTGTTATTAACTGTCAGTTGCCATCATCTGGACTGTTATCCATGGTAACGCCTCTCCCAATCAGAATCCACTTGTCAACCAATTGACACTCTTTTTGCATACAGTTTATGAGTACCCTATTATTTTTATACAATTTAGGGGCCATTTAGCGAGGCCAATTCACCTACCCTGCATATCTTTGGGTTGTGGGAGTGAGGCCCATGCAGACATGGGGAGAATGTGCAAACTCCACACAGTGACCCAGTGTGAGGATCGAACATGGGTCTCACTGGCGTGAGGCAGCAGCGCTAGCCACTGCACCACTGTGCTGCCCTGAGGCAAGTGGACTCTGATTAGTGAAGGGATTGCCATGAGGAATGGACCAGGGAATGGCTGTCCCCAGGTTTTTGGTTAGTTGAAAAAGGTGCAATGTGTGTGCACTGCCTTAGACAGAATAAATTGGTATCCCCATTTGATTTGGAGTCCTTGAGAATCTGTCCTGATGAATCCAAGACGAAAAGCTTCAACAGCATGTCTGCCTTTTTTATTCAGAAATAAAATTGTTGCAAAGGTAAATGTTGACTTTCTAATGTGGGACCTCTTGTAATTTCAGCCCTCCCTCTGGCCAGAACAGCCCAACAGTGTCCAGTGGTGGCTTAGCACCGTGGGATATACCCAGCTCACCAACGCCAGACTCGGATTGCCTCTCCGAATTCGCTGTGTCCAAGGAGCACTCATTAAATCCAATTAACGTGTTGCTGTGCAAGGTTGCCCGGGTAATGATCACTCTGCCTTCCATTAAGAAAATAGATAACTTGCATTTTATTGGCATATTTCACACTCTTGGGAAGTGACACAGTGACTAACACAGTGCTTCCTGACCCTTTTCCCCCCGTGACTCAATTTTCCAATGACGCATGCTTCATGTGACCCTGGGGTGAAACTCCAGTCCAAAGATGTGCAGGTTAGGTGGATTGGTCATGCTAAATTTCCCCTTAGTGTCCAAAGGTTAGCGGGGGTTACAGGGATAAGGTGAAGGTGTGGGCCTAGAGAGGGTGCTGTTTTGGAGGGTTAGTGCAGACCTGATGGGCTGAATGATCGCCTTCTGCGCTGCAGAGATTCATTGAGGATTTTATGAGAGTTGTTGAATGGAGTAGGGGTGGGTAGGAGATATTGCGTGGCGGGGGGAAGGTTTGCATCGTGCCCACGTCCCCTTCCACCTTCAAATCCCATCACGCGCTCATCTCCCTCTGTCCTTCCACTCATTTCCCTTGCACTTTCACCCCTCCATTTCCCTTGCTCCTGCACCTTCCATCTCCCTCGCTCCTTCACCCCTCCATCTCCTTCGTTCCTTCACCCTTCCATCTCCCTCGCTCCTTCACCCCTCCATCTCCTCGCTCCTTCACCCCTCCATCTCGCTCCTTCACCCCTCCATCTCGCTCCTTCACCCCTCCATCTCCTTCGCTCCTTCACCCTTCCATCTCCCTCGCTCCTTCACCCCTCCATCTCGCTCCTTCACCCCTCCATCTCCTCGCTCCTTCACCCCTCCATCTCGCTCCTTCACCCCTCCATCTCTTTCGCTCCTTCACCCCTCCATCTCCTTCGCTCCTTCACCCCTCCATCTCCTCGCTCCTTCACCCCTCCATCTCTCTCGCTCCTTCTTCCCTCTATCCCCTCGCTCCTTCACCCCCCCCATTGCCCTTGCTCCTTCACCCCTCCATCTACCTTTCTCCTTCAACACTCCATTTTCCTCGCTCCTTCACCTCTCCATCGCCCTCGCTCCTTCACCCCTCCATCGCCCTCGCTCCTTCACCCCTCCATCGCCCTCGCTCCTTCACCCCTCCATCGCCCTCGCTCCTTCACCCATCCATCGCCCTTCTTCCTCCATCTCCCTCGCTCCTTCACCCCTCCATCTCCTTCGCTCCTTCACCCCTCCATCTCCTTCGCTCCTTCACCCCTCCATTTCCCTCGCTCCTTCACCCCTCCATCTCCTTCGCTCCTTCACCCCTCCATTTCCCTCGCTCCTTCACCCATCCATCGCCCTCGCTCCTTCACCCTTCCATCGCCCTCACTCCTTCACCCCTCCATCGCCCTCGCTCTTTCACCCCTCCATCTCCCTCGCTCCTTCACCCCTCCATCTCCCTCGCTCCTTCACCCCTCCATCGCCCTCGCTCCTTCACCCCTCCATCTCGCTCCTTCACCCCTCCATCTCTTTCGCTCCTTCACCCCTCCATCTCCTTCGCTCCTTCACCCCTCCATCTCGCTCCATCTGCCTCGCTCCTTCACCCCTCCATCTCCTTCACTCCTCCATCTCCTTCGCTCCTTCACCCCTCCATTTCCCTCACTCCTTCACCCCTCCATTTCCCTCACTCCTTCACCCCTCCATTTCCCTCACTCCTTCACCCCTCCATCGCCCTCGCTCCTTCACCCCTCCATCGCCCTCACTCCTTCACCCCTCACTCCTTCACCCCTCACTCCTTCACCCCTCCATCGCCCTCGCTCCTTCACCCCTCCATCGCCGTCGCTCCTTCTCCTTCCATCTCCCTCGCTCCTTCACCCCTCCATTTCCCTCACTCCTTCACCCCTCCATTTCCCTCGCACCTTCACCCCTCCATCGCTCTCGCTGCTTCACCCCTCCATCGCCCTCACTCCTTCACCCCTCCATCGCCCTCACTCATTCACCCCTCCATCGCCCTCACTCCTTCACCCCTCCATCGCCGTCGCTCCTTCTCCTTCCATCTCCCTCGCTCCTTCACCCCTCCATCTCTCTCGCTCCTTCACCCCTCCATCTCCTTCGCTCCTTCACCCCTCCATTTCCCTCGCTCCTTCACCCCTCCATCGCCTTCGCTCCTTCACCCCTCCATTTCCCTCACTCCTTCACCCCTCCATTTCCCTCGCTCCTTCACCCCTCCATCGCCCTCACTCCTTCACCCCTCCATCGCCCTCACTCTTTCACCCCTCCATCTCCCTCGCACCTTCACCCCTCCATCGCCCTCGCTCCTTCACCCCTCCATCGCCCTCACTCCTTCACCCCTCCATCGCCCTCACTCCTTCACCCATCCTTCGCCCTCGCTCCTTCACCCCTCCATCGCCCTCTCTCCTTCATCCCTCCATTTCCCTCGCTCCTTCTCCTTCCATCTCCCTCGTTCCTTCACCCCTCCATCGCCCTCACTCCTTCACCCCTCCATCGCCCTCACTCGTTCACCCATCCATCGCCCTCGCTCCTTCACCCCTCCATCTCCCTCGCTGCTTCACCCCTCCATCGCCCTCGCTCCTTCACCCCTCCATTTCCCTTGCTCCTGCACCTTCCATCTCCCTCGCTCCTTCACCCCTCCATCTCCTTCACTCCTTCACCCCCTCCATCTCCTTCGCTCCTTCACCTCTCCATCTCCCTCGCTCTTTCACCCCTCCATCTCCTTCGCTCCTTCACCCCTCCATCGCCCTCAATCCTTCACCCCTCCATTACCCTCGCTCCTTCACCCCTCCATCGCCGTCACTCCTTCACCCCTTCATCTTACTCGCTCCTTCACCCCTCCATCTCTTTCTCTCCTTCAACCCCATTTCTCCCTCTCCTTCAGCCCCCATCTCTTTCTCTCCTTTACCTCCATCTTCCTCTCACTTTCATCACCCATTGCTATCTATTCCCTTGACCCACCCATCTCCTTTCCCCCCCTCATCTTTATCCTTCATCCCCATCTCTCCATCATCCCCACCATATCCCTTCCTTCCTCCCCAACCATGTTCATCGTGTGGAGATAACAGTTGGTCAATTAAATATTTTAAACCCTTTATTGTAACATTTCAATATATCCTTGTCCCGCCCACCCAAGAGACCTGTCAGAAGCTGCCCGAGTGGATGGCAAATCCTGTGAATCGTGTGACCGGCAGAAGCCACCTTTTGCTCCAGCAAAATTCCATTTTAAAATGATGAGAATAAAAATGTTTTCATGTGTCAGCATTTTGAATTTTGTTTCCTGTCTTATTGACTTGACAGATGTTTTCAGTCAGCCTGGTGAAAGGATTTAATGCCATATCAATCCTTCTGTCTCTCTTTGCGCAGCACACCAAATTCCCCTCTGTCTCCTCCCTGGACTCTGCCGGGATTGACTCCAGTCCGAGCTACCCTCCCTCGCCCACCAATTTGTCTCCCACCTCCAGCTTTGTCAAAGGGCACAGGCGTTCTGCGTCCTGCGGCGCCACATATGTGCCCCCATCCACACCCATCGGCTCGCCGCAGTCCGACTGCCGGATCATCCGGGTGCGGCTGGACGTCGCCAATGGAAACTTGTACAAGAGCATCTTGGTAGGTGGCTGTTGCCCTTGAGGCAAACTTCTTTCAAGTTCATTCTCAGGATGTGGCAAAGTCAGCATCTATAACCCATCCCTAATTGCCCTCGAGAAGGTGGTAGTGAACCGCCTCCTCGAACCGCTGCAGTCCCTGTGGTGTAGGTGCACCCACAGAGCTGTTAGGGAGGGAGTTTCAGGATTTTTCCCCAACAACAGTGAAGGAATGGCCGATATATTTCCAAGTCAGGATGGTGAGTGACTTTGAGGGAAACCTCCAGGTGGTGGTGTCCCCAGGTATCTGTCGCTCTCCTCCTTCTGGATAGTAGTCCTTCTGGATAGTAGTGGTTGCAGGTTTGAAATGTGCTGCAGAAGGAGCCTTGGCAGGTTGCTGCAGTGCATCTTGTCTGTGGCATGCATTGCTAACACTGAGGAGGAGGGGGCTAATGTTTACGGTTATAGATGGGGTGCTGATGAAGCAGAGACAGTTTTATTCTGGATGGTGCAGGTCCTTGAGTGTTGTGGAAAATTGCACACAGCCTCAGAATATTAGCTTTAATTGGGCCTTTAATTGTTTCAATGGACTACCAACCACTTATGGACTTAATGCCAATATTTCAGCTCTCCTGTCTCTGGCATGATTCAGAAATCCTGCCCATGAAGCTCCACACACCTATATATGTAAATAAGGGACTGGTTTTAACTGTGGCCAAGAGTGAATAATGGTCAACATCAGATGGATTTCCCCCCACTATACTGCAGCACGGTAGCATAGTGGTTAGCACTGCTGCCTCACAGCACCAGGAACCCGAGTTCAATTCCAGCCTTGGGTGACTGTGGAGTTTGGACATTCTCCCCATGTCTGTGTCGGTTTCCTCCGGGTGTTCCAGTTTGCTCCCACAGTCCAAAGGTGTGCAGGTTAGGTGACTTGGCCATGATAAATTGCCCCTCAGTGTCCAAAGGCATGCAGGTTCGGTTGCGGAGATAGGGCAGGGTGGATGTGGGAGTGGACCTGGGTAGGGTGCTCTTTCGGAGGGTCGGTGCGCACTCGATGAACCGTATAACCTCTTTCTGCACTGCAGGTATTCTATGGTGATTTTATCCAAGCTCTTCGATGGAATGTAACTGGGATGGGTTTATAAAATGTGCCAGCCAAACTAAAATCTACACGGGATCACTTCTGGATAAAAGGGACGCGATCTTCGCAAAAGGGAACAAAGCTTCCTACCGAGCGTGTTTAGCCACGTGTTACCTGGCACTCGCAGTGCTGAGAAACATGTGCCTATTCAACGCTGCTCGTGTTGAATAAAGGGCCTAAACAGGAAACGTGCGGACGAGGCCGCACATAGCCCCATTTTGTACATAGGGAGCTCTGGTCACCGGAACTGCGCGTTGTAGCGAGAGATCATGGTGTCCCAATCTCCGAAGCTCACAAAAACAATCCCAGGCACCGGACCCCTCTCCCCTCCCCGGCCCCCCTCTCTCAGCACTCGCCCGAGGTCCCCAGGGCAAAGGGATTGAATCCCAAAGACTCGAGTACCTTGGGAGTCTGCACATTAGAGTAATGCTTACTGCCTCGCTCTTGTATGCAGATTTGCCAAAAGGTGATCCCTCCCATTGTGGGCGGGATTCTCCTTGGAACGTCTCCTGAGATTGCGTTGAATCTCGCGAGGCATTGACAGCCGGCTGGATCCGGTCAGCGAAATGCTTTTCCGGCGCAGTGTGGCCGGAAGGTCGCGCCCTCTGAAATTGAGTGACTCGTTTCTTGGGTAACTCCAGTCCAATATGGTGAATCACACTCCACCACCTTCTTTCAACAGGTCTACAGCCAGGACAAGACCCCTACAATAATCGGGAAAGCCCTGGAGAAGCACAACCAGGATGCCAATGCGATCCCGTCTTACGAATTGGTGCAGCTCATCTCCGAGGACAAAGGTGAACAGTCTTGGTACACTCGACAGGGTCGTTGACGGGCGGGATGTTTTCCAAGGTTGGGGAGTCTTGCGCTGGGTGGCGGGGTGCATAATTGAAGAATAAGTGAATTTAGGAACGTGGTGAGGAGTAGTTGCTCCAGTCAAACGATGTGAGATCTTCCTCATTCTCTCCCCCGGAGTGTTGTGGATGCTCAACCATTGAGTGCGTTCAGGGTTTGCTTGGTAGATTTTTTTGGATACTGAGGAATTTAGGAACATGAGGATAGAGCAAGCTAGAAGAAGATGAGGCTGAACATTAGTCATGATGATATTTTTTTTTTTTTATATATAATTTTATTGGAATTTTATACAGAAAATATAAAACATAACGACAAACAATGAAATGCAACAAAATAACCCATAATAACTGTGACACCCCCAGACCGTATCGGCGCATGTATCACATCCCCCCACCCACACAACCCTAATGAACAACAAAAGAACTTAAAAAATATTAAAATTAAATAAACAAACATAGTCATTGTCGGCCCTCCCCTTTTCCCTCCCCGGAGTCATGATGATATTGAGCGGTGGAGCAGGCCCAAAGCTTGAAATGCCGACTCTAACTCCTTTTTCTTCTCTTTTGTCTCCTGCAAGTTGGGTGACTTCACCTTCTGAATCCGTGCTCACTTTTGTTCTTTTCTCTTGCTTGTCAGCTTGAAATCAAGCCAAATGAGAGTTGTGGCTTTTTTGGCATCAATGCTAGAGAATGGACCGGGTTTGTTTATTGATGTCAATCCCATGTCAAGTGCTTGTCCATTGTCATCCCATGCCAACAACAGCTTGCAATTAAATACAACCTTGAATGTTAGTAAAGGGAATTTGACACGGCAGCAAGAAGAGATGGAAGTCTGAAGACCCGCACATCCAGACATAGGAACAGTGTCTTCCCCACAGCTACTAGCCTCCTCAGCAACTCTCCCTCGGACTGATCTGTTCCCTGTAAGAACGCTATTCACGACGCCTTATGCTGCTCTTGCTCATGTATTTGCTTTGTTGGCACTTGTTCCACACTGCAACCAATTACCTATTTGTCGATGTACCGTGTACTTCTTCGCATTCACTGTTACTATCTATTGTTCATTTTTGTCTACTGTGTAGGTAATGTGTAAGTTCCCTTGGCCGCAGAAAAATACTTTTCACTGTACATTAGTACATGTGACAAAAAATCAATCAAGAAGTATTGTGAGATCACATGCCCAAAGGCTTGATCAGAGAGATGGGTTATAAGTAGCGTCTTGAAGGAAGAAAGAGGAGAGCGGTTTAACAAAGAACAAAGAAAATTACAGCACAGGAACAGGCCCTTCGGCCCTCCCAGCCTGCGCCGATCCAGATCCTTTATCTAAACCTGTCTCCTATTTTCCAAGGTCTACTTCACTCTGTTGCCGCCCATTCATATATCTGTCCAGATGCCTCTTAACTGATGCTATCGTGCCTGCCTCCACCACCTCCGCTGGTAAAGCGTTCCAGGCACCCACCACCCTCTGCGTAAAAAACTTTCCACGCACATCTCCCTTAAACTTTTCCCCTCTCACCTTGAAATCGTGACCCTTGTAACTGACACCCCCACTCTTGGGAAAAGCTTGTTGCTATCCACCCTGTCCATAGCTCTCATAATTTTGTAGACCTCAATCAGGTCCCCCCTCAACCTCCGTCTTTCCAGTGAAAACAATCCTAATCTACTCAACCTTTCACCATAGCTAGCACCCTCCATACCAGGCAACATCCTGGTGAACCTCCTCTGCACCCTCTCCAAAGCATCCACATCCTTCTGGTAATGTGGCGCCCAGAACTGCGTGCAGTATTCCAAATGTGGCCTAACCAAAGTCCTATACAACTGTAACGTGACCTGCCTACTCTAATACCCCATCCGATGAAGGCAAGCATGCTGTATGCCTTCTTGACCACTCTATCAACCTGCGTTGCCACCTTCAGGGTACAATGGTCCTGAACTCCCAGATCTCTCTGTACATCAATTTTCCCCAGGACCCTTCCATTGACCATATAGTCCGCTCTTGAATTTGATCTTCCAAAATGCATCACCTCGCATTTGCCTGGATTGAACTCCATCTGCCATTTCTCTGCCCAACTCTCCAATCTATCTATATTTTGTTGTATTCTCTGACAGTCCTCCTCGCTATCTGCAACTCTACCAATCTTAGTACCATCTGCAAACTTGCTAATCAGACCACCTATACCTTCTTCTAGGTCATTTATGTAGATCACAAACAACATTGGTCCGAGCACGGATCCCTGTGGAGCACCACTAGTCACCCTTCTCCATTTTGAGACACTCCCTTCCACCACTACTCTCTGTCTCCTGTTGCCCAGCCAGTTCTTTATCCATCTAGCTAGTACACCCTGAACCCCATACAACTTCACTTTTGCCATCAACCTGCCATGGGAAACCTTATCAAACGCCTTATTAAAGTCCATGTATATGACATCTACAGCCCTTCCCTCATCAATTGACTTTGTCACTTCCTCAAAGAAGGAAGGGAGGGAATTCCAGAGGGTGCTCTTGGGTAGCAAAAGGCAGGGCCACTGTTGGGTGATCTGATTAAAATCTGGGACATCCAAGGGTCTGGTAATGGCGGAGCACAGAGATAATGGGAAGCTGTGGTGTGGGAAAAGATCACAGAGATGGGGAGGAGCAAGGGCTTTGAAAGTGAGGGCTTGAGGATCCCAAAATCGAGGTGTTACATGTTGACAGATGCCAATTTTTTAAAAATGTTTTACCGTGTCTCTTTGCAGAGTTCATCATCCCGCACAATGCCAATGTTTTCTATGCCATGAACTCCTCCAGCGTTGACTTCATCCTGCGGAGGAAGGGCTACCCTTCACCCAAGATGAGGATTGAACACGGCTCACCCTTTCCGAAGATCAGGTCCAAGGGGATGAAGATCGCCAAGGCCTTGTTTGACAGGCCTTTTGCAGGAACTGAAGACTCCTGATCGTGGAAGTGGGATTGCCCATTACAAAAGCACGGGCAGCTGACTGAGGCTAATGCTGACCAGGCAGTGGTGGCTGATGAACGTGGGCTGCCCTCGTCACGGAGGACGATGGGACATTCTCCAATTGAAAGCAGATGGAAGTACAAAGCACTAAATTCAGCGTGTTTTCTTCTTTCTTTTTTCGGCAGACGAGAAAAATAAACTTTGATGGCTCGTGGGTCTCTGTACTCTTCCGCGGAAGCTTGCTCACTAAGCATCGGATAAAGACCCACCAAGTCTTCGATTTTGGACTTTCAGTGTCCAGCGATCTAAAGAAGGGCGTAGATCTAAAATGTTGCCCCTCCCCTCCCTTCACCCCACTCTCTCTATCCTAGAATAGTGCTTGTTTTGGAGCGGGGGTGAATTCAGTTTGACACACACAGAAGGAGCTCTCACTTTACTCTGGAGTAAGCCTGCCTACGGATGCTGTGGGATGGTCCATGAAATGCAACTGCCTGAAATGACAAGAGCAGCTCTTTGATTTAAGTGGCCAGCTTTGCCCTCCCTGCCAGAGATTGATTACCATGTTCAGGGCCATGTAGGTGTGGATAAACCCCGGAGGTGGGAGTGGCAACACGGGAATGTGCTCCACTTTGGTCCGGGTGCGTGTCTGTCTCCGCAGACGCCCATGGGGGAGACGATAGACTTTCTGTACCCGTTGGTGGAATCTGAAAGCACTCCCACAACATGAAATGCTTATTCTGTGAATGCAGAAAGGACAAATTCCTTCTGCAAACCTCCCACTTTTGCATTCGCCTCCAAAGGGGCAGCAGCGAGAGTCGACCACAATGCTTTTTGTTATTCATCGCTCATCGGCTGGACAAAGTGTTTGACCTGTTTGTAAACAATGCCCTGCGAACAGTTTTAAGAGTCTTGGACATTCACTACGATGTCGGCCAAAATAGTTTGTACTCTTTCCTGCTGCTTACCAGCTTGTCAGTCCCATTTCATGGAGGGGGATGGTGGAAATATTGGATAATCACAGGCCCAGTTGAAAACAGACCATCCTCCCACCCTCTGACTCCTGCCACGAGATGCTATTCCACCTTCGAGAATCCCCCGTTCATCCCAACCACCAAAATGACAATTCCCTTCTCTGCAACACCCATATTGAAGCTCTGCTACTGAATTGTCAGTTACAATCCCTGAGATGGAGCTCGGAGCTGCCGCGGAGGTTCCACAGCGCAGCAACAGTAAAGGGGACCGCATCGGACAGCATCGCACCAATGGAGGTCATCGAGGGACCAGAGCTTCCAGGTCAAGGTTCAGAGGACAGAGTAAGCTGCCTCGCCACGGGGAGCACCTCACCAATCCGACCAGCTGAATGTTTTACAGGTCTGGGCCTACATTGACCAACAGGCAGGCCCCGGATTCACTCATCGACCCTGGAATGACAATAGATCATGTTTCACAAGGGCCATCTTCCGGGATTCGACAAAGCCAAATCCACCAGCAGCAAAAAAAGTGCCTTCCTCGTCTGTCACTGTCTCTCCCGGCTCAGCTGTTCATCGACGCCTTCTGCTGCTGCTCTTAAACCTCCAAACAAAGCAAACCTTATCAAGAGCATAGCGAAGGACACCTTTTCGACAAGGGGGCAACTGGCGTTTACCCTCATCAAACTTAAAAAGAGGGCCCTCCAGTGACAGGCCTGAATTATCACTACATGGACTTGAAGCCTACTTCGTAAACGGGCCTATGATAACACTAAAAATACAAGTACCGCACACGGCATTTGGAAGCTGTAACGCTCTGCAACGATTGACTAAAGCTGCTCCTGCACCACAGCCATTTTGAGGGTGACTGATAACGGCCTAACGCCTCTTCCACCTCGCAATGTCTGCTAGTCCTCCCCTTGGGCCTCCCTACAAAGTCCAGGTGAAAGGATGTCCTCGGGCTAGATGACACCTGAGCCACGGAACTTATGGGGAGGAAGAGTTTTCTGGACGAGATTCCTCACTTGTTTTTTTTCTCAGAAGCAATTTGTGCATTTTACTGTTGCCAATGAAGGCCTTCGGAGGAGCTGAGCGTTCGTTCCCTGGAGTGTTTTTGGTACAACTGAAGGTCCAGGTGGATTCCCTCACTCTCTCAGGAGCTGATTCCTTCTTCCCAAATGGGACTGCATGTTTGGGACTAGATTATGGACTGACTGGAATTTCGAAAAACCTGAGACAGTCAAGCTGTCCGCAGACACTTTAATAGTTACAAGGAGAAGGAGAGCGTGTGCAATTATTACTCGACCTGGGGGAGGATTGGGTGGGGGTGGTGGCTGGCACTATGCTGGGTTTAAGCTTGGCCCTGAATTGGCTCTGCCTTTGAAGTCCGTACTGGGCAGATCCCAGATCTGGTGGGATTCCCATCCGGCCGGTTAAGCTAAGGTTACCCACACTTCCCACCTGTTTTGCAGTGAGAATTCATCGCCATCTGCATTTTCCCATCAAGATCTCACAATGGGGGGTATTTCTCAAGAGCCTGGTGACCAGAGTTTGTGCTGCAAGTATTTATACAATTTTATCTCTTTTTTACAAAAAAAACAAATGAATCAGGGTAAGATTATGTCAATTATTGATGCTTTGCGGTGGATCTTTGTGGAAAAGTGAGCAGTCCCTTCAAACCCTCCTGGAGCCTGTTTTCTTTGTGCACTGGAGGTGTGGCTGGCAAGCTCAGAGATCATTGCCCACCCCTGGTTGCTGTTGAGGTGGTGAGCTTCTGCCGCCCTGATCCCCTTCTGCCTGTGTGGGCCATTTCGGAAGGTGGTTAAGAGCCAACCTGTGGGTCTGGAGTCACGTACAGGCCAAGAACGGCCGAGGGCAGCAGAATTCCACAAGAGATGGGAGCAAATGTAGGCCATTCGGCCCATCGGGTCTGCTATGCTATTTCAATGAGGTCATCTCTGATCATATGTGATAACACAACTCCACTTCCCACCTTATCCCTATAACGCTTGATTCCCTCACTGATTAAAAATCTGTCTATCTCAGTCTTGAACATCCTTCAGAACCCAGCTTCTACAGCCCTCTGTGGTAAAGAATTCTGCAGAATTACTTCACTCTGAGAGAAAAGATTCCTCCTCATCTCTGTCAGAGATGATGCCCTCTGGTCCTAGATTCATCCACAAGGGGAAACAACCTCTCAGCATCTAAATATCATTAAGGAATGAGTTCAACTTTGAAAACAACCATCCATTACTGAACCCAGGTGATTTTATCCCCAGGTTTAAATTACTCGTCTGGTGGTATTTGAACTCCTCTCTTCCGGTGACAAACCCCCCGAATTCTCCTGTTCCAATAATCTGGGATGGGTATTCCATTTTGAAGTCTTAATTTCGGTGGTGGGTCAGAAATTGGACTTCCTTGCTGCGTGGGTGGGGGTATCCCACACAAGCTCCTCTCATTGTTGACGTGTCCTGCGGAGCTGGGTGTATCGTTCGGTGAGGGCAGGAACAATGTTGCTCGCCCTCCCCGCTGTTACCTCATGAGGTCGGAGGTCCGGGCACCACACTGAAACATCACCCGGACAGGCTCCCCCATTCTAAACCCCATTTCCCCGCACCTCACTGACCCACCCGTTCCTCGGGTGGCCGATGACCTGACCTCTTTCCAATCCAAAAAGCCCATGATGTCCCATAGTCCATGTTCCTCTGCTGTCTTCCCGTGGCCTGCCTGCAGTCCCGAAGCGCCCACTACTGAGTGCTGGTGCTGTGGGGACTGCTAGAGCCGCTAGCCAAACAGATAGGCCGGCAGCACTCGAGGAGTGGGACTTCTATCTATTCCTCCTTCCATTGCGGGGTCATAAGACCCATCTCTGCTCAATCAGGTCGCCATCAGTATGTTATCATTGAGCAATAACCCACCCATACCTGCCACCGCAACCCCTCCAATCCCAGTGTAAAGCTGAGCTCCCTGACGTCGAACACATTGCCTTGCAGCAAATTATCACCCCTGCACGTTGGCCGAGATTAGCTCCTGGTCAAACAATGGCTTAATGCAAAGATTCTCATCCTTGTTTTCAAATTCCGTCAGGGCCTAGCCCCTCCCTACCTCTGTGATCTCCTCCAACCCCACAACCCGCCACAGGTATGTCTCCAGTCCGCTAAGTCCGGCCTTGCAAATTATAAATTTCTTCACCACTGGTGACCATGCCATGCCCTCAATTGACCCAACCCCATCTTCGGAAATTGCTTCCCTCCATCTCTCCTCTCTACCTCGCTTCTCCCTCTTGAGGATGTTGCTTGTCACAGCTCTTCGACACAGGCTTTGAATCATCTGACCTAATACCTCTTCACGTGGTTCGGTGGCATGCTTTGTTTTATAATGCTCCTGTAAAGCACGTTGACACGTTTCATTGCATTAAAGGTGTTACAAAAATGCACGCAGTTGTTGTTGTATCAAGCATTTTCAGTCAATGGCATTTTCATCGGCGATGCCCCACTTTTTTGTTAGTCTTTTCAGGTAGTTGTGTGAACCCTCAGTGTTCCATTTGAAAGAAAATCCCGTGCCTTGGCCAATAATTATAACTCAAATCAACACCTAAACCCAAGGTCATTCTCACGCTGACGTTTGCGGGAGCTTGCAATGTGTAAATTGGCTTCCACACGGGCGCTAATTACCCAAACTCTTTCTGAAGCTGGGAAAATGGTGCAGGCAGGTTTTTGAGGTTAGAGTGGATTATTAATCATGTCTTTAATTTTCATTCGATTTGTGATGGGTGGGGATTAATCCGAACAAAAGCACCTAGATTGCGGGCATTTGGTCTCACCCACCCGCACATCTGCAGGAAGGCACTGGACATACTTCAAGCAGAGTCAGAAGGTTACGGGTTCAAGATCCACTCCAGTGCTTGAGCACATTATCGCAGCTGAAAGCACTGAGGGAGGGCTGAACTTGTCAGAGGGTCAGCGCTGAGAAGGTGATGCATTATCAGAGGGTCAGTACTGAGGGAGTGCTGCATTATCAGAGGTTCTGTACTGAGGGAGTGCTTCACTGTCAGGGTCAGTACTGAGGGAGTGCTGCACTGTCAGAGGGTCAGTACTGAGGGAGTGCTGCACTGTCAGAGGGTCAGTACTGAGGGAGTGTGGCCCTGTCAGAGGGTCAGTACTGAGGGAGTGCTGCACTGTCAGAGGGTCAGTACTGAGGGAGTGTGGCCCTGTCAGAGGGTCAGTACTGAGGGAGTGCTGCACTGTCAGAGGGTCAGTACTGAGGGAGTGCTGCACTGTCAGAGGGTCAGCGCTGAGGGATTGCTGCATTATCAGAGGTTCAGTACTGAGGGAGTGCTGCACTTAGAACATAGAACAGTACAGCACACAACAGGCCCTTCGGCCCTCGATGTTGTGCCGAGCAATGATCACCCTACCCAACCCCACGTATCCACCCTATACCCGTCAGCGCTGACGAAGTGCTGCATTATCAGAGGGTCAGTACTGAGGGAGTGCTGCACTGTCAGAGGGTCAGTGCTGAGGGAGCGCTGCACTGTGAGAGCGTCAGTATTGAGAATGCTGCACCTGTCAGAGGGTCAATACTGAGGGAGTGCTGCACCTGTCAGAGGATCAGTACTGAGGGAGTGCTGCACTGTCAGAGGATCAGTACTGAGGGAGTGCTGCATTGTCAGAGGATCAGTACTGAGGGAGTGCTGCACTGTCAGAGGATCAGTACTGAGGGAGTGCTGCACTGTCAGAGGGTCAGTACTGAGGGAGTGCTGCACTGTCAGAGGGTCAGTACTGAGGGAGTGCTGCACCTGTCAGAGGATTACTCGTGAGGGAGTGCTGTACTGTCAGGGCAGTACTGAGGGAGTGATGCACCTGTCAGAAGGTTAGCACTGAGTGAGTGCTGCACTGTCAGGGCAGTACTGAGCGAGTGCTGCACTGTCAGAGGGACAGTACTGAGGGAGTGCTGCACTGTCAGAGAGATAATACTGAAGGAGTGCTGCATTCTGAGGGTCAGTATTAAGGGAGTGCTGCACTGTCAAAGGCACAGTACAAAGGAAATGCTGCATTTTCGGAGGGGCTGCACTCAGTGAGTGTTTCATTATTGGAGGGCATTACTGAAGAAGTACTGCAATGTTAGAGGTTCCGTCTTTCAGACAAGACACTGAACTGAGGTTCCGTAATCTCACCACCTCGGATGGATGCGAAGAGGTCTCACAGCCTTCTAGAAGAAGAATTATCACTGGTGCCCTGGCCAATATTTATCTCTCAACCAACATAACTTAAACTGGCTGTTATCAGACTGCTGTTTGTGGGAACTTGCTGTGTACAAATTGGCTGCTTCGTTACTTACATTACACCAATGAGCACACCTCGAAAGGAATTCACTGGCTGTACGGTGCTTTGAAAGGCTCTGCAGAAAGGTAAGTTTGTGCCTTCTTTCAATCTGTTCACTCACTGATCTTAAAAGTAGTCTTCAGACTCCAGCTGCCAGTCAGCACTATCCCCTATGCGAATGTGTATGGGGGAGGGGGGGGGGGGGGGGGCAGGGTCACCCACACTGACCAGAAACAGTGACCAGCTGCGAAACATTGAGAAAAAAATAGAAAGTAAAAATTAGGGTGCTCAAACCCACACAGTTTCACTTTGACACATTCTGCATGACACGTGGAGTGCAGAGCCAGCCATTCGGCCTCTCTGGTCTGTGATAGCGTTTCAGCTCCACATGAGCCTCCAGGAATGAGCGTGTTGTCTTTTGAGGAAAGGTTGGAGAGGTTAGGTTAGCATCGACTGTATTACGATCCTGGACCAGACCCCAACCGTGGCTAGGATATTGGACAGAAACCCCCAATATTTTATTTTAATTTTGTAAGACTGTGAGGAAAGGATACCTCGCTCAAGGAGTGGTTGCACACAAAACAGGGATAGGGTATATCAAAACAAATATTATTTATATTAAAATACCTTTAACATCACACAATTACCCCTTAATGCGAATCAGTACAGTGAAACAACACGGAATTGCTCTTCTTGTTTCCATTGAAACAACAGAACATTCTCAGCTTCCAGTCCACTTTTTAAAAAAGAATAATTTTTATTAAAATTTTCACATTTTCACAAAAAAGAAAACAATAACAGAAAATTCTAAGAACAAAAAAAAACAGAACCACCCCCGCCCCCCCCCCCCCCCCCCCCGCCGTAAATACAAAAGAGAAACAATAAATTAACGCCCGGCGTTGGCAAAAGACAGATATTCAACCCAAAGCAAAAACAAAGAGACAACCCCCCCCCCCCCCCCCCCCCCCCGGTTGCTGCTGCTGCTGACCTTTTGTTTTTACCGTTCTGCCAGGAGATCTAGGAATGGTTGCCATCTCCTGAAAAACCCCTGCACTGACCCCCTTAGGGCAAATTTCACCCTCTCCAATTTAATAAACCCCGCCATATCATTGATCCAGGCCTCCACGCTTGGGGGGCCTCGCATCCTTCCACTGAAGAAGAATCCTCCGCCGGGCTACTAGGGACGCAAAGGCCAGAACACCAGCCTCTTTCGCCTCCTGCACTCCCGGCTCCACTGCAACCCCAAATATTGCGAGTCCCCAGCCTGGATTGACCATGAATCCTACCACCCTCGATACCGTCCTTGCTACACCCTTCCAAAATTCCCCCAGCGCTGGGCATGCCCAGAACATGTCAACATGGTTTGCTGGGCTCCCTGAGCACCTAATATACCTGTCCTCGGTCCCAAAAAACCAGCTCATCCTTGTCCCGGTCATATGAGCCCTATGCAGTACCTTAAACTGTATGAGGCTAAGCCTCGCACATGAAGAGGAGGAGTTCACCCTTTCTCGGGCATTCGCCCACGTCCCCTCCTCAATCTCCTCACCCAGCTCCTCCTCCCATTTATCTTTCAGCTCCTCCACCGAGGCCTCGTCTACCTCCTGCATCACCTGATACACTTCCGAGATCGTCCCCTCTCCAACCCATACCCCCGAGAGCACCCTGTCCTGGACCCCACGCGGCGGCAGCAGGGGGAACCCTGCCGCCTGACAAACGCCCTTACTTGCATGTACCTAAAGGTGTTCCCCGGGGGGGAGCCTGAACTTCCCTTCCAGCTCACCCAGGCTCGCAAACTTCCCGTCTATAAACAGGTCCCCCAGCCTCCTGACACCTGCCCTGTGCCAACTCGGGAACCCGCCATCAATTCTCCCCGGAACAAACCCGTGGTTCCCTCGTATCGGGGACCCCATCGAGGCCCCCACCTCTCCCCTGTGCTGCCTCCATTGCCCCCAAATCTTGAGGGTAGCTGCCACCACCGGGCTCGTGGTATACCTCGTCGGAGGAAGTGGCAGCGGCGCCGTTGCAAGAGCTTCCAGGCTAGTACCCACACAGGATGCCATCTCCAGCCTCTTCCATGCCGCCCCCTCCCCGTCCATTACCCACTTACGCACCATCGCTGCGTTGGCAACCCAATAATACCCACAGAGGTTGGGCAACGCCAGCCCCCCCTCCCCCCCCCATCCCTGCCCAGCTCCAAGAACACCCGTCTCACCCTTGGAGTCCCGTGTGCCCACACAAACCCTGTAATGCTCCTGTTAACCCACCTGAAAAAGGCCTTCGGGATAAGGATGGGGAGGCATTGGAACAGGAACAGAAACCTCGGGAGCGCCATCTTCTTGACTTACTGCACCCTACCCGCCAAAGACAGCGGCAGCATGTCCCACCTCTTAAACTCCTCCCCCATTTGCTCCCTCAGCCTTGTGAGGTTTAGCTTATGCAAGGCCCCCCAGCTCCTGGCCACCTGAACCCCCAAGTACCTGAAGCTCCTCTCCGCCTTTTTCAGTGGGAGCCTCCTGGTTCCCCGGGTGTACCACAAACAGCTCGCTTTTCCCAAAGTTAAGCTTATACCCTGAGGTACCCTTAGGGGCAGCAGGGTAGCATGGTGGTTAGCATAAATGCTTCACAGCTCCAGGGTCCCAGGTTCGATTCCCGGCTGGGTCACTGTCTGTGTGGAGTCTGCACGTCCTCCCCCTGTGTGCGTGGGTTTCCTCCGGGTGCTCCGGTTTCCTCCCACAGTCCAAAGATGTGCGGGTTAGGTGGATTGGCCATGCTAAATTGCCCGTAGTGTCCTAATAAAAGTAAGGTTAAGGGGGGGGTTGTTGGGTTACGGGTATAGGGTGGATACGTGGGTTTGAGTTGGGTGATCATGGCTCGGCACAACATTGAGGGCCGAAGGGCCTGTTCTGTGCTGTACTGTTCTTTGTTCTAAATCCCCAAATTCCCGGAGAATCCCCATCACCACCGGCATTCCCCCCACCGGGTAAGCCACATACAACAATAGGTCTTCCGCATAGAGTGACACTCGGTGCTCCTCCCCACTCCGGACCAGCCCCCTCCAATCCCCTGACTCCCTCAGCGTCATAGCCAGGGGTTCAATTGCCAGCGCAAAAAGTAGGGGGGCCAGGGGACACCCTGCTTCGTCCCTCGGTATAGTCGAAAATACTCCGACCTCTTATTCGTGGCCACACTCGCCATCGGGGCCTCATACAGCAGCCTCACCCAACTGACAAACCCCTCCCCAAACCCGAACCTTTCCAGCACCTCCCACAAGTACCCCCACTCGACCCTATCAAAGGCCTTCTCCGTATCTAGCGCCACCACTATCTCCGCCTCCCCTTCCACCGCCGGCATCATAATAACGTTCAAGAGCCTCCGTATATTAGTGTTCAGCTGCCTCCCCTTCACAAACCCCGTTTGATCCTCGTTGATAACCTGCGGCACACAATCTTCTATCCTCGTGGCTAAGATCTTTGCCAACAACTTGGCGTCCACATTCAGGAGTGAGATCGGCCTGTATGGCCCACACTGCAGCAGATCCCTGTCTCGCTTAAGGATCAAGGAGATCAGCGCCCGAGACATCGTCAGGGGCAAAGCCCCCACCCCCCTCGCCTCGTTGAAGGTCCTAACCAACAGGGTGCCCAGCAGGTCTGCATACGCCTTGTAAAATTCAACCGGGAACCCATCCGGCCCCGGCACCTTCCCCGATTGCATGTTCCCTATCCCTTTAACCAGCTCCTCAAGCTCAACTGGCGCCCCCAGACCCTCCACCCGTCCCTCCTCCACCCTCGGGAATTTCAGCCGGTCCAAAAAGCGCACCATTCCCCCCTTCTCCGCCGGAGGGTCGGACCGATATAGTCTCTCATAAAAGTCCCTGAAGACCCCATTAATGTCTACCCCCCTCCGCACCACATTTCCTCCCCGGTCCTTATCCCCACCAATCTCCTGAGCCGCATCCCGCTTACAGAGCTGGTGTGCCAGCATCCTACTCGCCTTCTCCCCATACTCGTACACCGCACCCTGAGCCTTTCTCCATTGAGCCTCCGCCTTTCTGGTGGTCAACAAGTCGAACTCAGCACGAAGGCTGCGCCGTTCCCTCAGCAATCCCTCCTCCGGGGACTCCGCGTACCTCCTGTCCACTCTCACCATCTCCCCCACCAATCTCTCCCTTTCTCTCTGCTCCGCTCTCTCCCTGTGGGCCTGAATGGAGATCAACTCCCCCCGAACCACCGCCTTCAGCGTCTCCCAGACCTTCCCCACTTGGATCTCCCCATTATCTTTGGCCTCCAGGTACTTCTCGATGCATCCGCGAACCCACCCCCTCACATCCTCGTCCGCCAGCAACCCCACCTCCAAGCGCCACAACGGGCGCTGGTCCCTCTCCTCCCCCAGCTCGAGGTCCACCCAATGGGGGGCATGGTCAGAAATAGCTATCGCCGAGTACTCAGCGTCTACTACCCCCGCAATCAGCACCCTACTCAAAACAAAGAAGTCGATCCGGGAGTAGGTCTTATGCACATGGGAGAAGTATGAAAATTCCCTGGCCCTCGGCCTCGCTAACCTCCAAGGATCCATCCCTCCCATGTGGTCCATAAACCCCCTCAGCTGGCCTCCTACCCGTCCTGGAACTGGATCGATCCAGTGGCGGATCCAGCACCGCGTTGAAATCCCCCCCCATTATCAGGCCCCCCCACCTCCAAATCTGGAATCCGGCCCAACATGCACCGCATGAAACCCGCATCATCACAGGGGCGTGTACATTGACCAGCACCACCCGCTCCCCCTGCAGCTTGCCGCTCACCATCACATACCTCCCGCCGCTGTCTGCCGCCACACTCGACGCCTCAAACGACACCCTCTTCCCCACCAGGATCGCCACCCCCCGGTTTTTTGCATCCAGCCCCGAATGAAACACTTGGCCCACCCACCCCTTCCTCAACCTGACCTGATCCACCACCTTCAGGTGTGACTCCTGAAGCATAGCCACGTTGGACCTTCAGCCCCCTCAGGTGCGCGAACAAGCGCGACCGTTTGACCGGCCCATTCAGTCCCCTCACATTCCAGGTGATCAGGCGGATCGGAGGGCCACCTGCCCACCTCCCCCGTCGACTAGCCATCACCCTTCCATAGTCCGCCACGTGCCCGCACCCTCCGCTCAGCCCGTTCCCCACAGCGACAGACTGCCATCCTGATCCCCTCTGCGTGCTCCAGCTCCTTCTTGGCCATTCCAGCAACAACCCGGTATCCCCCCCCCCCCCCAACCCTCCCCATCCCCCCCAAGCTAGGGCCCCCCTAGCTGCGTAACTCCGGTCATTGTACTTCCGTAAGTCAGCCAACTCCTGCTGACCCCGGCTGCTCCCGCCACCCCAATTACCCTCCCCAGTGTCCCCCAACCATTCCCCCAATGCCAACCCCGCCCCCTGCTTCTCCAGAGAGGGCCGCGCCCCCCATCCCAAGTCCCGCCCCCCCCGACCCTAAACGCGGGAAGACAGGCACATGACCCAACAGGGCCGCAAACCCCACCCAAACCCGTAACCAGTGAAATAATAAAAATCCCAACATGATATGATAAACACCCAAATAAACAGATAACAGTCCCGAAAATCAGAAAAGAAAAGGCAAGACAGCTAAAAAAAACACATCGTCCAATAGAACGATTGGCTGCGTACAACGTTCCCCAGCCCCAGTCCTCAGTTCAAGTCCAGCTTCTCTGCCTGGACAAAAGTCCAGGCCTCCTCTGGGGAGTCAAAATAAAGTTGGCGGTCTTTATAAGTGACCCACAGGCGTGCCGGCTGTAACAGGCCAAAATTGACCTCCTTCTTGTGGAGCACTGCCTTCACCCGGTTAAACCCAGCCCTTCTCTTCGCCACCTCTGCACTCCAGTCCTGGTAGATCCTGATCTCCGTATTCTCCCACTTACTACTCCTGTCCCTCTTCGCTCAACGGAGCACACACTCACGGTCGACCAAGCGTTGAAATCGGACCAGCACCGCCCTGGGTGGCTCGTTCGGCCCGGACTTCCGCAGCCACACCCGATGGGCACTCTCCAGCTCCAAGGGACCCGGAACGAACCCGCGCCCACCAGCGAGTTCAGCATCAGGACCACGTAGGCCCCCAAATCCGAACCTTCCAGCTCCTCCGGGAGGCCCAAAATCCGCAGATTCATCCGGCGGGAGCGGTTCTCCATCTCCTCCATCCTTGCCAACCATTTCTTGTGAAGCGCCTCACGCGACTCCACCTTCACCGCCAGGCCGAGGAGTTCGTCCTCGTTCTCTGAAGTCTTTTGCTGCAGCTCCCGAACCTCCGCCGCCTGAGCCATCTGAGTCGCCCTGAGCCTGTCCAGCAATGCCCTCAACGGCTCCAGGATCTCAGCTTTTAGTTCCTGGAAGGAGCACAGCAGCAGCTCCTGCTACTCCCCCGCCCACTGCTGCCACACTGCCGGTTCCCCGCCCGCAGCCACCTTGTCCTTTTTTCCTCGCACCTTCTTCTGCTGCAAAGTTGATTTTATGGTCGCTCCACTTCTAGTCCAGCCCATCCACCGGCCGCCAAGCGCCGAGGCTACATTCCCACCTGGGAAAAATCAAATCAGCGCTATTGCGGGCTCAAAAGAGCCCTTGGTGAGATCTTTCCCAGTTGTTCCCTCTACTGCTAGAATCCAGCTTTCATAAGGGCCCTCAGGCCAGCTTGAAGCCTCTAACACAGCCCTTCCCCCGCCTGCATGCTGAATAGGCTTTTGTCTTTCTGCTGCAGCCCCAGCCAAATCCTACACTGTTTCTGCGGGACTGGAAACCAAGAAACATATCATTCCTGGGGGAAAGTAGTCCTCCAACATTCACCTATACTTTTTCATAAAAACTCTGCTCCATATTGCTTAAAAAAGAGTGACCACTCACTCCATGGTGCACACTGGAAGTCTTCCAGTCCACTTTTAAATACAGCTCTAAGACTCAGGCATACTTGCTGTCCAGAGATGTTTTGATAATCCACTTTGAAAAAGATACATCTTTTGAGAATGCTTAAAGAAGGAGACCTGTCACCTTGTCAGAATAAAGCAGAATCTCTGGCTGTATTTCTTCAGAAAACCCTTAGCTCACCTTCCAGCCACAAACCTAACCCTGAAACCTCAACACCTGACTGCTTCAACCACTGGATCCTCCTTTTAACTATGTCAGCTTACTAAACTGAACACAATAATATCTCTAATTAACTACTATGCAGAGGGGACTTTCTCAATCTAAATAAAAATCCAATCGCTCAAAACGTTTACGATGCTTTAATTGTACCTCTGGCTCCAAAAAACCTAGCTGTCTTGCAAACTAGGATTTTTAAAAACAATACTGCAGCAGTCATACACACTAACCCAGGTGTTTAACCCTTATTCCACCAAATACACATAATACCACAGTACATCTGAAATTCCTATATTCATCACAGTTAGAGTTCAAAAGAATAAGAGACCACTTGATCGAAACCTTTAAGATATGGAGGGCTATTGACAGGGAGAATGGGGAGAGGTTGTTTCCTCTTGTGGGAAAATCTAGAACAAAGGATCACTGCTTAAAAATAAACGGTCGTTCATTTAAGACGGAGATGAGGAGATTTCTCTCTCAATGAGTTCTGTGTCTCGAACTCGTCAAAAGACAGTGGAAGCAGAGTCTTTGAATATCTTTCAGGCAAAGCTGCATGGAGTCTTGATCAACAAGGGGGTGAAAGGTTATCGGGGGTCGGCAGTAACATGGGTTAAGGTTACAATCAGATCAGCCACCACCTTATTCAATGGCGGAGCAGGCTCGAGGGGCCAAGTAACCTCCTCTGCTCCTAATTCATATGTTCCAACCCTTTACATCTCACGTCATCAGCATATCCCTCCATTCCTTTTTTCATCATGAGGGTATCCTGCTTCGCCTTAAATGCATGGTCTTCATTTACCTCAACTGTTCCCTGTGCTAGCAAACCTAACCGCAAAAGAAATGTTTTTAACGACACAGAAATTTCTCCTGAATTCCCGAGTGAATTCATTTGTGACCTCCATTATTTATTCCCCCAGATTCTGTTGTCCCCACATCTGCTCCACATCTACCTTATCAAACCCCCTTTATCATTTTAAAGAGCTCAATCTCAGGGTGGCATGGTGGCATAGTGGTTAACATTGCTACCTATGGCGCTGAGGACCCGGGTTCGAATCCCGGCCCTGGGTCACTGTGGAGTTTGCACATTCTCCCCGTTCTGTGTGGGTTTCACCCCCACAGCCCAAAGAGGTGCATGATAGGTGGATTGGCCATGCTAAATTGTCCCTTAATTGGAAGAAATAATTGGGTACACTAAATTTTTAAAAAAGAGCTCAATCTCTCCACCCTCCTTTCCAGAAGAAACATATCCTGGTGCTCAATCCTTCCGGATTGCTGTGACCTCCTGGTATCTTTCTAGTCAGTGCTCCTCGCCCCCTCTCCAGTGCCTCTGCATTCTTCTGTTTTAGTAATTTGGAAGCCAAGACTGTGCGTATCGCCAATCGTACAGCCTAACCCAGTTTCGAAACGGGTTACAATGTGCAGCAGACCACATTGGGGCTGGTTTAGCACAGGGCTAAATCGCTGGCTTTTAAAGCAGACCAAGGCACACCAGCAGCGCGGTCCAATTCCTGTACCAGCCTCCCCGAACAGACGCCGGAATGTGGCGACTAGGGGCTTTTCACAGTAACTTGATTTGAAGCCCACTTGTGACAATAAGCGATTTTCATTTCATTTAATCAGCCTCACAGGAAGAATTGAACGTCTCACGATCAAGACAGGCTCCAAAGCATCTAAATCGAGGCACCCCTGCGAGAGGGACATGAAAGGCCCTCTGCCCACCTTGGTATAATTTTGAAGAGGAGCGGGGAGTTTTTTCACCATTCTCCTGGTCAACATTTACTCTCAAAACCAAAAAAAAATCAACTTGCCTGTGGGATCTTGCTGTGCCCCCTTGGCCTGGCGCCTTTGCTTGGAGACCCAGTGTAAATCTTCAAGGATCATAGATTCATTGAATCATGGAATTTACAGTGCTGAAGGAGGCCATTCGGCCCATCGAGTCTGCACCGGCTCTTGGAAAGTGCACCCTACCCAAGCGCACACCACCCTATCCCCATAACCCAATAACCCCACCCAACACTAAGGGCAATTTTGTACACTAAGGGCAATTTATCATGGCCAATCCACCTAACCTGCACATCTTTGGACTGTGGGAGGAAACTGGAGCACCCGGAGGAAACCTATGCACACATGGGGAGAACGTGCAGACTCCGCACAGTGACCCAAGCCGGGAATCGAATCTCGGACCCTGGAGCTGTGAAGCAATTGTGCTAACCACTATAATACCGTGCTGCTCAAAAGGGCTTGCATAAAGATAAGCACATATTCAACGAACAGTGGGCGGGATTCTCAGTCAACTGATGCCGAAATCGGGAAAGGACAATCGGTTTTGATGCCGTCATCATGGCGGACGCCGTTTTCACGCCAAATCGCAATTCTCCAGAACCTCAACAGTGACGTCAATGCTTTCTACATCACACATATAGAAAACACCATTTGCATATCATTAGCTGGCCTGACTCAGTATTCCCCGGGGCCTCCGCGATTCTCCATCTCCACTGGGAGAATTCCCAACAGCGCGGTTCACTTGTGCTTTTAAAAATCTGGAAACAAGAGCTGTAGCTGCTGAGGGAGAGAAACGAGGGAGGACACAGATGGTGCGACTGTGGCTGCCGATCCTAACACTGGTCGGGCCGGCTGGGGTTCGGAGGGCTCCGCCGGGGCACGGGTGGGAGTGTGACGGGGGAGTGGGGCCTGGGTGACCCCCCCAACAGGACTAAGACGGGGTCCAGGCACGGACCGCCATTGCCGGGCACTGCAAGGCAGCCAAAATGCTGTGCATCCCACTGACCACCCACCGTGGCCCGTGGTCGTGCAGAGTGACACTGGCCGTATCGGTGCCCGATCCTCCCACCCCTGCACACCAGCCCCCGACCTCCTCCGCACCCCACCCTCCACCAACTGGCCGCCACACCAGCGGGGCATCATGTGGCCGCCTAAGGACAACGACCACAGTGGCTCCTATAGGGGGGTGTAGAAAGGGTACCGCTGGCAAGTGCAGAGCCAGCCAACAGTACCCCTGGCAGCATTGATGGGTGCCAGGGCCAGAGGCCCCCAGGGTATCGGGCACCGATGGGGCCAGCGGTGCGGGGTTGGGGGAGGAGGAACATGGTGGGGCAGAGTCTACAGTGCCAACCGGGGCTACCGTGTAGCCCGGTGGACCTGGTTCGGCATTGGGTATGCACCATGCTAACACACTGGCCTTTGACCCCTTGCAGACAATGGACATTTTGAAACAACCAGCAATGATGGCCCTCCTGCTAGTCACCGCAGTCCCGGGAGATGCGCTGTGGCTGTATGAGCTGGAGCTGCTCGAGGAGGAGGCTGCAGCAGCGGAGTGTACCCCAGAGAAATAGGAGGCAGCCATTGAGGATGGAGAGCTGGCCGTCTAACAGGTCGAGGAGGGGGAAGCGGAGGTGCAAAGGAGGCACTGCATGAGACTTACGTATATCAGCGGCACCTATCATTTGAGTATCTCCTGGAACAGACATGCCAAAGAAGATTGTGCTGCGCAGGGAGACAGTGCGTTATATCTGCCGGATTACCTGGCACTGGGGGGGTTATGGGGGAGGACGCCCACTCCCAGTGGCATCAAGATGACGGTCGCCCTGAATGTTTACGCTACGGGATCTTTCCAGGCACCAAGTGGGGTCTGTCCAGGATCTCACAGAGCTCGGTGCACAGGTGTATCCGTGCCTATATACCTAGGTAACACCATTACATCCACTTCAATGTGGACCGAGCCCACCAGGATGGCTGGGCAGCGGGGTTCACTGCCTTTGTCGAGATGCCCTGGGTACGAGCAGGTATGGGAAGCCGCACAAAATATGCGTCAGGGATGCTCTGAACACCTCGCAGTAACAGCTGTTATGGTCCATGGGATGGAGGATGATGACACCTGCTCTGCAATGACAGCTTGTACTCTGCATCATTCAACAACATCTGACTCCTGCCCACCATTCACCTGGGTAATCCCTGCATGCGAGCTGGCCATTCCAACACTGTGCCACCTAGTCCCTAGGGTTGCCGTGGGACACCAGAGCGTGTGTTGGCTGAACTGCGATCCCTGGGCCAAGCCCACCCTCAACTGGCAATTCACCCCTCTACCCACAACCACTCTGCAGCCTGCCCAGAGCAGCCCAACCCTCACACCCTTCTGACAGAGCACTGAGGCATGTTGTAACATTATCCACAGGTGTTTAATGTGAAAACGTATGTACAGATCCATGCCCTAACCCCTATCGCAAAACTGTGCCCTGCACCCGTGCCAACTTAACTGGTGTCTAATTTTCTGGGCTTATGGGCACTAACGCTACACCTATGTGGGTCCCCAGATGTTACATCAGGATTGGAGGTGGCCTGCTGCAATTCCCACCCTGCTACCTGGGTCCCCTGTGGCGGCCATCTTCTGGGGGCGACTGGATCTGGATGGGTCCAGCTGCTGCTTGGGTGTCCCAGGTGGTGCTGTGCTGACCTGTTCTGCCCGCTGTCCATGTGATGTGCCAGGGGCAGTGGGGGAGTCCGAGGTGCTGTTCCATGGGACGAGGGTGCAAGCGGAGCTAAACCCTGAGGCTCTCCCGCCACCTGGCGCTGCCAATCCTGGAGGCCCATTGTGGTCTCGACAAGAGTATGTATGCAGCCATGGAGCACAGGGGAGTGGACCATCGGCATCTGGGACTGCGCCACCTCACCCTGCTACTATGCCACCACCTTCTGGGTTTGTGCCACATCAACCAGTGACTGCGCCATCTCCCTCTGGGACTGGGCCCCCGCTCAGAATCATAGAATTTACAGTACAGAAGGAGGCCAGTCAGTCCATCAAGTCTGCACAGGCCTTGGAAAGAGCCCCTACTTAAGCCCACACCTCCACCCTATCCCTGTAACCCAGTAACCTCACCTAACCATTTTGGACACTAAGGGCAATTTAGCATGGCCAATCCCCTAATGTGCACATCGTTGGACTGTGGGCGGAAATGGAGCATCCGGAGGAAACCCACGCACACACGGGGAGAACGTGCAGACTCCGCACAGTGACCCAAGTGGGATGCAAACCCAGGTCCCTAACGCTGTGAAGCAGCTGTGCTATCAACTGTGCTACCGTGCCTGGGTGGCAGGCATATTCGACACCTCCTCCTGCTCCTGCACGCGGTTGGACTCCTCCAACTGTATCTGCAGGTGCTGGATGCTCACCAATAACCCTTCATGTAGACCCTGGCTCTTCAACTACATCTCCACGGTCCGTTCCAGAACCTCAAAACCTGTCTAGACGACAGCTGGTCCCTGGGGTTGGCCTGCCCTCTGACTGTTCACCTCCTCGGGAGTTCCTAGCTCCACCTGCTGTACCAGAGCAGCTATGTTGTGCACAGCAGATAGTGTCCCAGGAGCCTCTTCACTAAAGTGCTCAACCGAGGTGAGTGTCTGGGATGTGGAGGGTGGAAGGAGACAGCTGTAATGTAAAATCTGCCTCATCCCCGGACTCTAGTTCTGGGTTCCCTGGGATTCAGTGGCCAGGCACCCAGCCATGACTGCCGGTATGGGTACCGTCATGTGGTGCAGGTTGGGGTCTTGCCTGCCCTCTGAGTGGGGTGGGGGGGGGGGGGGTTAGCATTTCAGGTGTGTGGGATGAGAATTAGTGCCAGGGGCACAGTGCTGCCTATTCACCTTGGCCGCCCTGAGAAAGTCGTGCAGATTATTGCCGGCCATTCCGGACGGTGTTGGCCACGCCGCTGGACACCTCTGCCACTTGCACCGACGACAGCTGCGTTTCCCCCTTCACTGCATTGTTAAATTATCGAGCTGTGCCTGCTGTCTATCAATGATTTCACCTGCGGAGTGGACAATTTCACACCCGGTTTGCGATAGCAGACTGTCATATTGAATGTCAAAATACTCTTGACCAGACTTTTGTAAACCTTCTTGAAAACATCTTGACTCACTCCAAAACCCTTTCAGTTTTCTCATTATAAACGGAGGCTGACCAGTCTTTTCGAAGTCAGTATTTTCTGTGAAAATTAGCTTCTGGTCCATGCATATTCCAGATACCTGAAACACTTTACAACATCACCGGTTGACCATTAACATACAGCGGTTCACACATATGCAGGCCATTGCTACATAAAAGTAGCACTTTGGCTTTATCTACCTCGATCTGCAGAGAATTGAATTGACAACATTGGTGAAGGGTGGCAACATGTTCAAAGTGGGTTCTTTCCATTATCAATTTATCTTTTGAAAATAATTCAATTAAAGAATACTTAAATAAATACATCGGTACATATGGAAAATAACAGAGGCGACAGGACACAGCCCTGAGGAGCACCAGTGTTCAAATAAATTCCTCAGATTAAAAATCCATTCACAAAAACATGCTGAGGGTGATCAGTGAGAAAATCCTTGTTCCAATGGATTAGGTCCCCATTCACGTATGAAGTAAACAACTCTTGTAATGATGTGAATTTGCAATGTGTTGAATGTTGAATCAAAATCAATGAATAAAGCAAGCATAAAAGATTTTGGCTGTTGGAAGTGAGTAAATAGCGAGCTCACTAGAGGAACTCAGCAGGTCTGGCAATGTCTGTGGAGAGAGAGACAGAGTTAACATTTGGAGCCCACACAACTCTTTTTCGGAAACCTCCGCTGAGTTTCACAGGCATTTTCTGGCTTTATTTTACAAATATAGAGTACCCAATTCAGGAGAGAGTTCATCACCATTCCTTTTTCTTTTATTTTTCCAATTAAGGGGCAATTTAGCGTGGCCAATCCGCCTACCCTGCACATTTTTGGGTTGTGGGGATGACACCCACGCAAACACGGGGAGAATGTGCAAACTCCACACGGACAGTGACCCAGAGCCGGGATCGAGCCTGGGACCTCGGCGCCATGAGTCAGCAATGCTAACCACTGCACCACTGTGCTGCCCCTTCTGGTTTTTTTTAAACTACATTGGCTGTGTTCTTGGGATTTAAGGAGGTGTCTCGGATGTCCCATTGAGCGATTTTAAAAAAAACAGGATTCCTGGTGCAGTACTCACCAGGCATGCATCTCAAGCTGTGCCTCACAAACAATTATGAATATCCGGGACTTCTGGTGGTGGCCATGGAGGAGTAGGTCGCACATTTGATAGCTTCCGCCTGGAACGGACTTTCGGATCTTTTCTCCCGATTTTTCTCGGGCTTTATGGGATAGATCGGTGAAATGGACAATATTAAGAAGAATTCCCTCTCCGATGTATGGCTAATTGGACCAGAAGTGGCCGTGTGAAAAGACTCAGCCGTGATAGAGTGAAGCAGCCAGAGCTGGTACCGCGGCGCAGCATGGCGGAGGGTCAGGACCAGGGAGCGGCGGCTCAGTGGTCTAAGGAGCAACAGATGAAGTTCTTTAAAGACTGTTTCGCTGAGCTGAAAAATGAAATGTTGGACCCGATCGATCAAGGCAGCGGTTGATCAAATGTTATTGAATCAGGCGGCCCAAGGGAAAGCGATCCAAGAGATCGAGCTGGTTATCCAGCCAGGAGGAATATCTAACCGTGCTGGAGCACGTGGAGGTGTTAGACGATCGCCACAAGAGAATGCAGGAGAAGCTGGATGACCTGGAGAACAGGTCCAGGAGGCAGAACTTAAGGATTGTTGGCCTCCCTGAAGGAATTGATGGGTCGAATCCGGGAGCATGTGTGGCGAGCATGCTGGAGACGCTGATGGGGGCCATGGCGTTCTCTCGGCCCCTGGAAGTGGATGGAGCACACAGAGCCGTCGCAAGGAAGCCTAAGGCGAATGACCTGCCGAGGGCCACGGTGGTGCGTTTCCACCATTTTTCGGACAAAGAACTCGTCTTGCGGTGGGCCAAGAAGGTGCGGAGCAGCAGATGGGAGAACAGCGAGTTGCGCATCTATCAGGACCTGGGAGCGGAGCTGGCCAAGAGACGTGCTGAGTTCAACCGGGTGAAGGCGATCCTCTTCAAGAAGGGTGTGAAATGCGGGATGCTCTATCCAGCGCGGTTGTGGGAAAACCGGCATTTTTACTTTGAGACACCGGACGATGTATGGACATTTATCAAAGAAAAGAAGTTAGGAGCATCTTAAAGGACACTTAAGTCTCGAAGAAGTTATGTGACGATGGTTCGTAATTTTTGTATCGGTTCAAACAAGATTGTATGTAGTTTTGGGTTAACTATTGGGCTGGGGTGGTGGTTTGAGGGTGCTTTGTTTTGCAGGGATTTGATGCAGAGGGGGGAGGGGGCTCTGAAGTTGGTGCTACTCGCTGGGAGGTTGGGTTTTGTTTCAAGTGATTGTTTCTTCATTGGTTTATGGTAATTTCCTTCTACTTGAGGTTGTTTACTTACTGGGGAATGCAATGTTGTTAAATGGTTTATTCATGTAGGGAGAGGGGTTCGAACAATAGCGAGTCAGACTGTTTGGCACCAGGGGCGGGGATTATTGTGGTCTCTCGGGAGCGAGGTGGGGGGGTGAGCATGTGCTAAATCGGTGCTTGACCTGTGGGATTAGGTTTCGGGTGCTGCTGTCGGGGGGGGGGGGGGGGTGGAGGAGGAGGGGGGAGGCAGCTTTGCTGTCAGGGGAGGAACTATTACTGGGGCACAAATGGGAGGTTGGGAATGGTTGCTGCTCATGGGGGTGCTTGGGAAGCAAGCTCGGGGCTGGCCAAAAAAAGGCTATGGCTAGTCGGCAGGGCTGATTACGTGGAACATGAGGGGTTTGAATGGGCCGGTCAAAAGGGCTCGCATTTTCTTGCATTTAAAGGGGCTGAAGGCAGACGTGGTAATGCTTCAGGAGACACATCTGAAGATTATAGACCAGACGAGATTGAGAAAGGGTTGGGTTGGTCAGGTGTTTCCCTCTGGGCTGGACTCAAAGACCGGTGGGGTAGCAATATTGATCAGTAAGGGAGTGGCATTTGAGGCTGGAAGAATTGTGGCAGATAAGGGGGTAAATATATAATGGTGAGTGAGAAGTTGGAGGGTGTATGGGTAGTATTTGTGAACGTATATGCTCCAAACTGGGACAATGTGGGATTTATGAGACAGGATCCCGGACTTGGAGTCTCACGGCCTGATCATGGGGGGGGGGACTTTAACACGGTCATTGATCCCGATCTGGACCGGTCAGAATCCAGGACTGGGAGGAGGCCTGCCGTGGCAAAGGAGTTGAGGGATTTTATGGAGCAGATTGGGGAGGGGGGGGGGGGGGGGGGGGGGTCGGGTAGACCCGTGGAGATTCGAACGGCCGAGGGCGAAGGAGTTTTCGTTTTTTTCTCATGTCCATAAAGTTTACTCCCGTATTGATTTTTTTGTTCCAAGCAGGGCGCTAATGAAATGAAATGAATGAAGATCGCTTATTGTCACAAGTAGGCTTCAATGAAGTTACTGTGAAAAGCCCCTAGTCGCCACATTCCGGCGCCTGTCCGGGGAGGCTGGTACGGGAATCAAACCGTGCTGCTGGCCTGCTTGGTCTGCTTTAAAAGCCAGCGATTTAGCCCAGTGAACTAAATCAGCCCCTGAAGCTGGTGGGGACGGAATATTCTCTGATCATGCCCCGCATTGGGAGGATTTGCGGTTGGGTGAGGAGAGAGGGCAGCGCCCGCTGTGGAGATTGGATGTGGGGTTGTTAGCGGACAAAGTGGTCTGCAGGCGGGTGAATAAGTCCATTCAGAACTACCTGAAAACAAATGACATGGGAGAGGTATCAGCAGCGACGGTTTGGGAGGCTCTGAAGCCAGTTGTAAGAGGGGAAGTAATTTTGATTCGGTCCCATAGAGAAAAGGAGTAACGAGCGGAGAGGGAAAGATTAGTGGAGTGGATAGGAGATATGCGGAGGCCCCGGACGTTGGGCTCCTGGAGGAGCGCTGGAAGCTACAGGCGGAGTTTGAGTTGTTGACCACAGGGAAAGCAGGAACAGTTGAGGAAGGTAAAGGGGACGGTTTAGGAATACGGGGAAAAGGCGAGCAGGACGCTGGCGCACGAGTTTAGGAATAGAGAGGCGGCCAGGGAGATTGGATGAGTAAAGAATAGGGAGGGTAACATGGTCTTGGAGCCAGGGGGGGGTGAACAAAGTTTTTAAAGAATTTTATAGTAAATTATATGAGTTGGAACCCCCGGCTGGAGCAGAAGAGATGAGGCAATTCCTAGATCAGTTGACGTTTCTGAGGGTGGAGGAGGACCTGGTGGAGGGGCTGGGGGCACTGATTCATGGAATTTACAGTGCAGAAGGATGCCATTCGGCCCATCAAGTCTACACCGGCTCTTGGAAAGAGCACCCTACCCAGGCCCACACCCCCACCCTATCCCTATAACTCAGTAACTCCACCCAACACTAAGGGCAATTTTGGACACTAAGGGCAATTTTGCATGGCCAATCCACCTAACCTGCATATCTTTGGACTGTGGGAGGAAACTGGAGCACCCGGAGGAAACCCACGCACACACGGGGAGAATGTGCAGACTCCGCACAGACAGTGACCCAAGCCGGGAATCGAAATGGGAAATTTGGAGCTGTGAAGCAATCGTGCTATCCACTATGCTACCGTGGTGCCCATGATTGAGGCAGAGGAAATTGTTAAAGGACTGGAGGGCATGCAGTCGGGCAAGGCACCGGGGCCGGACGGTTACCCGGTAGAATTTCATAAGAAGTTCTCAGAGATGTTGTGCTCACTGCTGGTGAGGACCTTTAACGAGGCTAGAGAGAGGGCAATCCTCCCACCGACAATGTCGCAGACCTAGATTTCACTCATTCTTAAACGAGAGAAGGATCCGGAGCAATGGGCGTCATTTCGTACGATTTTGCTTTTGAATGTAGATGCCAAGCTGCTGGCTAAGATTCTGGCCACTGGGATAGAAACCTGTGTCCCAGGGGTGATAGGGGAGGACCAAACTGGATTTGTTAAGGGCAGACAGCTCAATGCTAACGTTCACAGGCTTTTGAATGTAATTATGATGCCCTCAGAAGGAGAGGAGTCGGAGATGGTGATAGCGATGGACGCGGAGAAGGCTTTTGATCGGGTGGATTGGGAGTACCTGTGGGAGACGCTGGGAAGGTTTGGGTTTGGTGAGGGCTTTATTAACTGGGTGCGATGGCGCTACCAGGCGCCTGTAGCGAGCATGTGCGCAACCCGGCTGAGGTCAGGGTATTTTAAGTTACAACGAGGGACGAGGCAGGGGTGCCCCCTCTCTCCATTGCTGTTTGCTTTGGCTATAGAGCCGTTGGCCATGGCGCTGAGAGCGTCAAGGAATTGGCAGGGGCTGGTTCGGGGGGTGGGGGGGGGGGGGGGGGGGTGGTGTGGAGCATCGTGTTTCGCTTTACGGACGATCTGCTCTTGTACATTTTTGACCCAGTGGAGTGAGGTTATGCAGATCTTGGGGGAATTTGGCAGATTTTCGGAGTATAAATTGAACATGGGAAAAAGTGAATTGTTCGTGATCCAGGCAAGGGAGCAGGAGAGGAGACTGAAGGAGCTGCCACTCAGGATGGTAGAGAGGAGCTTTCGCTACCTGGGATTACAGGTGGCTCGGAAATGGGAGGCATTACACAAGCTCAACCTAACCCGGCTGGTAGAGCAAATTGAAGGGGACTTTAAAAGATGGGATATGCTCCCGCTATCGTTGGCGGGGAGGGTACAGGCCGTGAAAATGACGGTCCTCCCCAGATTTCTGTTTGTTTTCCAGTGCCTCCCCATCTTCATCCCTAAGGCCTTTTTCAAGCGGGTGAACAAGATTATTTTGGGCTTTGTGTGGGCGAATAAAACCCCGCGAGTGAAGAAAATGTTGCTGGAGCGCAGTCGGGGGGAGGGTGGGTTGGCGCTGCCGAGCATCTGCAATTACTACTGGGCGGCGAATATAGTGATGATTAGGAAGTGGCTAATGGGGGAGGGGTCGGCATGGGAGCGCATGGAGGTGGCGTCATGCAAAGGCACCAGTTTGGGAGCATTGGTAACGGCACATCTGCCGTTATCGTTGGCCCAGTACTCCACTAGCCCGGTGGTGGTGGCGCCATTGAGGATCTGGGGGCAATGGAGGAGGTATAAGAAGGTGGAGGGTGCCTCAGTCTGGACCCCGATTTGCAATAATCATAGGTTCGCAACGGGCAGGATAGATGGCGGGTTCCGGGTCTGGCAGAGAGCAGGAATTAGAAGGAAGGGAGATCTATTCATAGGTGGGAGTTTTCCCAGTCTGAAGGCGCTAGAGAACAAGTTCAAGCTGCCGACGGACAATGGTTTCAGATATTTGTAAGTGCGGGACTTTCTGAGGAAACAGGTGTTGGCTTTCCTGCTCTTGCCGCCACGGAGGATACAGGACAGAGTAGTCTCTGGCACCTGGGTGGGGGAGGGGAAGATGTCAGTAGTCTATCAGGAGTTGTTGGAGGCGGAGGAAACCCCGGTGGAGGAACTGAAGGGCAAGTGGGAGGAGGAGCTAGGTGGGGAGTTAGAGGCGGGTCTGTGGGCGGACGCCCTAAGCAGGGTTATTTTCTCCTCATCATGTGCCAGGCTCAGTTTAATACAGTTTAAAGTGGTACACCGGGCACACATGACGGCGGTGAGGATGAGCACGTTTTCGGGGTCGAAGATAGATGTGCGAGGTGTGCGGGAAGCCCAGCAAACCATGTCCACATGTTTTGGGCATGCCCGAAGCTTGGAGGGTTTTGGCAGGATTTTGCTAAAGCAATGTCCAGGGCACTAGACACGCAGGTGGTGCCGAGTCCGGAGGTAGCGATCTTTGGAGTGTCAGAAGATCCGGGAGTTCAGGGAGTGAAAGACGCCGACGTCTTGGCCTTTGCCCCACTGGCAGCCCGGAGACGGACCCTTTTAATGTGGAGGGACTCGAAGCCCCCGAGTGCGGAGACCTGGGTTAGTGACATGGCTGGGTTTCTCAGGCTGGAGAAAATAACGTTTGCCTTGAGAGGGTCAATGCTGGGGTTCTCTAGGTCTCTTTCACCATGTTGATGTTTATGTTATTATCATTGCGTTTGTTATTGTTATAAAATTTTTGCAAATACTTCACTAAAAATATATATTTTTTAAATTATGAATATCCGAACTTTCAATCTACGGTGTAATTTGATCGAGATCATCGAGGTGACCTGAGGAGTGTGCTGACGGTGGTGTAGTGGTGATGTCACTGGACCAGTAGTCCTGAAACCCTGGATAATGCTTTGGGAGAAAGGAGTTCGAATCCCATCATGGCAGGTTGTGAAATTTGAAGTCAATTAAAAAGAGTCTGGAATTGAAACCTAGTGAGCATAAAATCATTGTAAAAATGTGGCATCATTACGATGGTCTGGCTTCCATCTCACTGTGGCCCACTTGCTGGGGAAGTATGACCTCTGGTGAAAAGTTGGTGTGAGCAAATGGTAAAAGACGAAAACAAGGATCGGGGAAAAGAACAATGAAAAAGCTTGGTGGCATTGGTATTAATGTGTTGCTCTGGTAACTAATAGGGATGGTTGGATCTTCCAGGAGGTGAACCTTCTTCTTTTTCTATCCTCCGGGGTTTACTATCGTCGGTGAAGCCACACGTCATTGTCTGGTCCAACTTGTCATCAAGAAGACGACCTTATTCACGAAGAACCGCCACTCCAAATGGAGATAGTTATTCTGTGTAGTGGTCTTGATTTCATCTGAGTGGTTTACCAGGCCAATCTGGGGTTCAGGTAAGGGATGCCCTCAGGAGGGCAGCACGGTGGCCTAGTGATTAGCACAACCGCCTCACGGCGCTGAGGTCCCAGGTTCGATCCCGGCTCTGGGTCACTGTCTGTGTGGAGTTTGCACATTCTCCCCGTGTCTGCGTGGGTTTTGCCCCCACATCCCAAAAATGTGCAGAGTAGGCGGATTGGCCACGCTAAATCGCCCCTTAATTGCAAAAAAATAATTGGGTAATCTAAATTTATATAAAAAAAAAGGGATGCCCTCAGTGATTGTGGCAGGAGTCACTTTTGTAAACCAGTCTGGGTATAAGGAGTCTGAGTTTCCTTTTCTATTGTTGATGGGCTGTGGGCGTCACTGGTTTGGTCAACATTGATTGTTCATCCCTACTTTCCCTTGAGAAGGTGGTGGTGAGCTGCCTTCTTGAGCCGCTGCAGTCCATGTGGCATAGGTACACACACATTGCTGATAGGGAGGGAGTTCCAGGGTTTTGACCCAGCAACAGTGAAGGAACGGCCGATATATTTTCAAGTCCGGATGGTGAGTGGCTTGGACGGTTGTTCCCATGCATCCGCTTCCCTTCTCCTTCCAGGTGCTGGAGGTCTTGGGATTAAGAAGCGCTGTCAAAGGAACCTTGGCAAGTTGCGACGTTTGGTTTCTGAATGGGTCTGTTAGTCTCCATGGGCTATAACCCCACCTCTGCTCATACATGTTGCCTTGTGAATGCCGTTATCATCATTACAGGCAGCGCTTACCCTCACACTTCATGCCACTGCTGTCTCTGCACAACTATGACCGACAAGTGAAATAATCAACTTTCTGTTCCCCATCAAATACCTGTCTGAAATGCTCATTGGATGGTGCTGAGAGACCAACCCTTCCCTCCAGGAGAGCAACACCCCCCTTCCCCCTTCCCATTACTTATTAACTTCTACATCTGGTTGATCCACAGCTCTCCTGAGAGGGTTAGGGCGTCAACACACCTGAAATATCCCAGACGCTTCAGATATGGAGCCAACAAATTAAGCTTTTTCTCAGATCGACACCTTATTCCTCGTCACCTCACTCGTTTTAACCTCAATACTCTCTTTCCACCTTGCCTTATTTTCATGATTTGCTGTGTATTTCTGACAATGGTTTTCATGCCCTCCGCCTGTCCCTTTGTGATATTCTCTGTTCCTAGTGACGGTTTATTTTCCACACTCTCCGCTTGAAAGCCAGAAAAACAAAAATACTCTGCCTGCTGGTCCCTTCAATGATGCGATTCCACTTTCTGAGGTGCTGATAGGGGTGGGCAAGTGTAGTCTGAGGGTGAGGTGTGTGTGTGTGGGGGGGGGGGGGGAGGGGGGCAATAGGATTGCAAACGGCGATTAAACACATTTCTGGAGGCTTCATCACATGACCTTTTCCCATATTTCAGCCATTAGTCGGCCAATACATCAACCCTTGTGATGTATGCCGCTTTCCAGAAGCCATCTTGGAAACCATTACCCAATTAGATGAAGTTTGACTGTCAGCCAAGCGGCCATTCCCTGCCCCCACATACCTCCCACCTCATCAGCCCCCCATTTTCAATATTTTTATATCTGGTAAAGAGATAAGTTCAAACATTTTTTAAAAACTCTGTGGTAGTATGACTAGGGGTATTATGGTACCTGGGAGTGTGAGGTGCCATTGGGGCAGAGAACTCGCTGCCCATTGGCCCAGGTATCGTGTGCCTCTTATCCCTATTGGCTAAGAGGAAGGTAGCTCCACCTACGAGGCGGGATATAAGAACCCGTGTTTCCCGGCAGCCAGCCATTTTCCTGTATGTCTGCTGCCGGGCTCATTTCTTGTTAATTAAAGCCTTTCATTTCGGACTTCACCTACGTTTCGTGTCCATTGATTGTGCATCAATTTAATTAGCAAGATTTTAAAGGATGGAGCTTCGCATCAAGCCAGAGTGTCTTCGACTCAGCCCGCACGCAGCAAATGCAACAGCCGCATTTAAGCACTGGCTGGCTTGCTTCAATAGTTACCTGAGCACAGCGGAAAACGTCCCGATGAGGGAACGGAAATTGCACATCCACCACTCGTGCGTCGGCACCGCTGTATACACGCGCATAGAGGACACGACAGACTACGACGCGGCTATGGACTTACTCAAAGGACATTTCATACGGCCGGTGAACCAAGTCTACGTTCGGCACTTACTAGCCACGAGGCAGCAGATACCTGGTGAGTTCCTGGACGAATTTTACTGTGCCCTCCTCGTGCTGGTGAGGAACTGCGGCTGCCCACAGGTGTCTGCTGCTGAGCATACCGAACTTCTGATCCGAGATGCCTTCGTTGCAGGTATGCAGTCCTCGCAAATCTGCCAAAGACTGTTGGAGAGAGAAACTTTAAGCCTCACAGAGGCACGTGCCCTTGCCTCCTCCCTAGACGTTGCGAATCGTAACGCTCGTGCATACGCCCCCGACCGCGTGATGGCCCCCTGGGTAGCGTGGAACTCGACCTCTCTCATCCACACGGACTCAGACAGCCCCCAGGCCTGCGCCGCAGGGCGCCCTAAAAAACCCGCGGGGCCCCGCTGCTATTTCTGCGGCCAGGCAAAGCACCCCCGTCAGCTCTGCCCGGCCCGTCCCGCAACCTGCAAGGGTGCGGGAAGAAGGGCCATTTTGTGGCCATTTGCCAAGCTAAAGCGGTCGCTGCGGTCCCAAGCAGCGACCGCGGGACTCCCCCCCGCTCTACTCAGGGGCCCAGTGTGGCCTGCGGACCTCGTTGCCCCCACCCCCCACCACCACGTGTGATCCCCGTGCACCGCCATTTTACACCCCCGACGCCACGTGCGACCCCCAGGCACCACCACTTTGGACCCCCGACTCTACATGCGGGGAACAGGCGCCGCCATTTTGTCCACCCCCACCATGTGCGGCAGCCACCAGTGAAAAGGTACGATCCAACATCTCTAGTCATACTACCAGTCTCTTATATACTCGCACGGGACAGCCCCCCCCCCCCCCCCCCCAGTCCGCATTCCCCGTATACCCCCTCCCCCCCGGTTCCTTTCTCAACAAGGGTTGAATGTGGTAGTATGACCAGGGGTATTATGGTACCTGGGTGTGTGAGCTGCCATTGGTGCAGAGGACTCACTGCCCATTGGCCCAGGTATCGTGTGCCTCTTATCCCTATTGGCTAAGTGGAAGGTAGCGCCACCTACGAGGCGCGGTATAAGAACCCGTGTGCCCCGGCAGCCAGCCATTTTCCTGTACGTCTGCTGCCGGGCTCACTTCTTGCTAATTAAAGCCTTTCATTTTGGGCTTCACCTACGTTTCATGTCCATTGATTGTGCATCAAGCTCTCTATTTTAATGTCCCATTCATTTTCTGCAGGGCTGTGCTCACGGAAGTGTCCTGGAGATCGATCTTCAATTCCAGGACTGCATGCCAGTCATGAAGGATTTGAATTCCCTTGAGGATGGTGGAGTGGGTGGAAAAGGTGGGGGGAGGGGTCACTGACTGAGTTCAAAAGGGAGCCTGAAGCAGAGTTCCAATTTCCCATTCATTGGCTGCAGGCTGCTAACGGGGAACTGGTATGATGACTCGCTTATTTGCCTCATTGTGAGGCCAATTCTAACTCAAAAAGTCCAAGGGAATTGGGCCACAACACTGGTTTTCCATCTTGCTCCGGTCTCTGACCAATACCCCGCCCCCCCCTACCCAAGCCCAGCCGCTTTGGTTCAAATGACTCCTGATTGGCTCTGTGTTGCTGAGGGAACCGTGAGTTCAGAGGTCACTGGCCTTGCTGCTGGCTTTGTGTGAGACTCCTATGGACTCGAAACGTTAACTCTGTTTCTCTCCATCCACAGAAACCGCCAGACCTGCTGAGTTTATCCAGCACTTTTTGTTTCGATTTCAGATTTCCAGCATCCGCTGTGTTTGCTTTTTTATTTTGCTGATGGCCCTCATTTGCGGCTGATTGCTCGGGGCGACTTGGAACCTGTGGCCTCGCCTTCTGTCTCTCTCGCTCGCTTCATCTGGACCTTAGTTGGCCGCAAAACCGCCGAGGGAAACTCAGAGTGGGGAGAGGAACTGGCTCTACTCATCACTGCCGTTCCGGTTATTTCATCAACACCAGCTCCAGCCAAGCTTACACACTCCTAACGGACAGAATAAGTTCACACTTGTCAATGAAATGCATGCTTTATTGATAAAACAACACGGGGAACTCGCGGCTGGAGCTCAACAAACCAAGCCTCTGGAGCATGTTGAGCATTAGTGGCAGCAGCAACTGCTATAGCCTATGACTGACATTAAGGGTTATGTTACAATAAGTTTAATAAAGGCCCCCTTGTCAACATTAGCCAATCTCCTGTTATTAATGTGCCCACGGTCACTTGGTTTCAAAATTGAAGGTGACCCCTCCACTTGCACAGCACATGGAGAGGCGTGAAGGAGAGATGAGAGTGGCAGGTACAAATATGTTACAGGGAGAGCGTTCAACAGACACAGAGCAAAAGAGAGATAGAGACGCTAAATGAGTAAAAGGAAATTGTGCCTTTGGCCAAATGAATTAATTTTCAGTAATATTTTTATTCGATAAAGCCAAAGAATAAAGTGCGGGAAAAAGGCACATACACATTTTTACCAGGCATGCATACTCAGAGAGAAAAACACTTGCAAAACAAGCTCCAACCTTTAAAACGTTCGAGGTTTATTTTGAGAGAGGCCTCAATTTAAAAAAAATTGTATTCCTTTCTCAGAGATACAAAGCCAATGCACAGAGTGGAAGGGGCGAGACCCTACGAGATCTCTGATCCAACTGACATTCATGGGATGTGGGCATTGCTGGCTGTACCAGCACTTATTGCCTATCCCTAATTGCTCCTTAGCTCACTGTGTGGGTGGCACTATCGCTTCACGGTGCCAATACCCCGGTTCGATTCCTGACTTGGGCCACTGTCTGTGCGGAGTCTGCACGTTCTCCCCATTGGAAGCATGTGGGTTTCCTCCGCGTGCTCCCGTTTACTTCCTCAAGTCCTGAAAGAAGTGCTTGTTAAGTGAATTGGACATTTTGAATTCTCCCCGTGTACCTGAACAGGCGCCGGAATGTGGCGACTGGGGGCTTTTCACAGGAACGTCATTGCAGTGTTAATATAAGTCTACTGTGACACTCATAAAGATTAGTATTATTATTATTTAAGAGTCAACCATATTGTTCTAGGTCTGAAGCCACATGTAGGTCAGACCAGGTAATGCCAGCAGATTTCCCTACCCTGAAGGACATTAGGAAACCAGTTGAATTTTTAACAACAATCAAAAATCATCTTGAGACTTTTAATTCCATGGTGGGATTTGAACTCTGGTCCCCTGAAGTCTCTGGATTCTTAGTCAGGTGATAATACCACTTCCCCAATGTTCACCTATGACTACAGTGATTATGTTTAAATAAGTAATCAAGGGTCGATTGAGCTGGTTGAGCCAATTGATCCTGATAATATGCTGTCCACCCTATAATACCGTTTGCTTGATCAATCAGGCTGGAATGGGCAGGCCATTCTTAAACAAAAATTGAAGAGTGGTAAAGAAGGGGGCTCTACTATCTTTGGTTAGAGTGAGGGATGGGGTACCCTTTGCACATTGGGAGCTGCTACCCTAAGATAGAACCCCATCTCACCCACCTTCTTTCTACCCAGTTGCTCTGTAAAGCCCACCACTCTCACCTCCTGGTCCCCACCTCCTGAAACTGTCCTCACCCCTTCCGCACAATACTCTAGACTGACCCTGCTCCGGGATCCATTCTTCTTGGGGCTGCACCCACTAATGTATTCCGGATGCTGTACCGGGATTGCTGTAGCTGCCAGCCAATCTGATTGACCAGCAGTTCCTGAGAGTAGAACTTCCTCCCTAGTGAGTGGCAGAAGTCCCATTGGCCGGCAATGTAGCCTGGCCCCCTACACTCCCACTGCCCCCCACCCTCCCCATAGCTTGTTATGGTTGTAGAGCAGACTGGCATGGAGTGACTCAGCTCCACGTTGACTATGCTACTGGGGGATTGTTGGGTCTCCAGAACAAGACCTCTGGATCACTAGCCAAGTAGTATTATCACAATGTTACCATCCTCTATTCCTGGGTTGATAGTTGAAATAAAGGCCCCTTATTAAAACATGGGGTGGAATTCTCCCCCCCCTACGCCGGGTGGGAGAATTGCCGGGGTGGCGAGCGATTCCCGCCACGCCGCCCTGGCACCCGATTCTCCCACCCCTCTCCCAAACCAGCGCGGCGATATTCACGGCTAGCCGCCGTTTATAACGGGCGAGCGGCAATTCCACGACGCAGATGGGCCGAGCGGCCTGCCCAACATGACAGGTTCCCGCCGGCGCCGTCAACACCTGGTCGCTGCCGGTGGGAACAGCGCGGGAACGCTGGGGGGCTTGCACCGTGGGGGGGGGGGGGGCTCAAAAGGAGTCTGGTCCGCGATCGGTGCCCACCGATCAGCGGACCGGCATTCTGAATGCCCCGCAAGATCCATCTGACATCTTCTTGCGGGGCGGACGCGGGGAACCTGCGCATGCGTGGGTGACGTCATTTACACACCGCTGGCCGCGTAATTTACGAAGCGCAGCTTTTACGCGGCGCCAAGGCCCGGCGCGTGTAAATGATGCGGCGCCGCTCCTAGCCCCCCGGGGGCGGGAAAATAGGGGGCTGGGAGCGGCCTCCGACGCCAGGGTGAAACACTCCGGTTTTCACTCTGGCATTGGCACTTAGTCTCCCAATGGGAGAATTGCGCCCCTGATGTGAGAATATATATATTTTATTTCTTTTTAATTTTTTTTATAAATTTAGATTATCCAATTATTTTTTCCAATTAAGGGGCAATTTAGTGTGGCCAATCCACCTACTCTGCACATTTTTGGGTTGTGGGGGCGAAACCCACGCAGACACGGGGAGAATGTGCAAACTCCACACGGACAGTGACCCAGAGCCGGGATCGAACCTGGGACCTCAGCGCCGTGAGGCAGCTGTGCTAACCACTAGGCCACCGTGCTGCCCCATGTGAGAATATTTTTACTATAATCAGTGACCACCAGTGCCCTTTTGGAGCTGCTTCCAACTGGTAGCAGTCACCAGGAGACCAACATAGAGAGGACATTAGATGGAAAGATACAATTGGAACAGGGATAACCGGTGGAAAGCAAGAAATGTTTGATCCATCTCCCCATTATAAAGGGCCTCCAATGCCCCTATTGTAGATAAGTGAGAACTGATAGTGCTAGTACTCCCACCCCCCACGGTGACTGAGACACTGAGAGAAAAAAGGACAGGCAGGGGCACAAGAAACACAGAGGTAGAGGAACTGGGTGAATAACAGGCACAGAGCAATAACGAACATGGCATCTCCAGGAGCAGGGAACGAGGAGAATAAAGACGAAAGATAGGAGGAACGACAGAAGTGGAGGTGAGCGCCAGACGGCAGCGGGATCCGTCCGGGAGAAGCAAGCGACAACAACAAACCCATTCAAGTACTACCCACTGTAATTGTTTCTCCGACACCCAAATGTATATTCACCTCCCCAGGCTCCAGCCCCCCCCCCCCCCCAACCCTCCCCCTCCCCACTAACAGTCACCCACTTATGTGTTGTAAATAATTTTGCCAGGTGTACAGAGTTGCTGCTGTTGAGCTGGTGCACAATACCCTACCAGTTATTCTATTTTATTTTTTATTGTATTTTTTAAATTTTATTTACTATTTTCTTTTCTTTGGTATGTTTGGGTGTGCCCTTCTCTTCTATATATGTGTATATATATATGTCTCGTATCCTGTGTACATAACGGTAAATGTACTTTGTTCAAAAACCCAATAAAAAACATTTATAAAAAAAATAACAGGCACAGAAGACATGGGTTGGAATTTTACCGTTTATCAGCAGGGTTTCCAGTCCCAGCAAAGTCAATGGACGGGGTAATCGTTCATGACCAATCCACCACGAACCTGCGCATCTTTGGACTATTTGGGGACATCCACCTAACCTGCACATCTTTGGACTATTGAAGGAGACCAGAACACCCAGAGGAAACCCATGGAGATGCAGGGAGAATAGGCCAAATAGACACTCACCCAAGGTCAGAATTGACCCGGGTTCCTGGTGCTATGAGGCAGCAGCGTTAACCACTGTGACACTGTGCGTTGTTAAAAATCTGGACAGCGAAAAGATACATGAATACATCCATCAGAGTAACAGTGTTTTTGCAGGCTTAGAGGGTTGGTAACATCGACAAAGACGGAGAGGTGCCCTTTTAGTACAGATCATTAAATTATGAAAACTGGTCAATAAAGCAAATGCACTTGATTTCCCTGCAGTACAGAACATCAACCATGTTTTAATCGGCGTGTAGTATGAAGAGAATATGGACCAGAGTTTGTTTCAACGGAGCATCTAATTGCATTGGCCATGAGCTAGACTTGCCCTCTCCCGTTTAGACACTTAAATATCTTGTGTCATGGGTTTCTGAAAGTGTGAGCTGATGATGGTTCAGTGGTGGGTGATCGGGCATCTGGAACCTGAATAAACAGGACAACTGACCATGCATCTCCGCAAACAAACAGAATAAATGATTGAAAAATTGATAGCATTGAGGACCAGGAAGTTTGATTTAGAGTGGGTGAATTTAGGTAGAGAATGAAATAGAGGGAGGGAGAGAAAGATTGGATCGAGAGAGAGAGAGAGAGACAGAAAAAAAGAAGAGACGGATAGCAAAAGTAAGAAAAACCTCTTTAAATTTTAAAATTGACCTTTTTAAAATCTGCAACATCAATTAAAACTTGAAGGAGTGAGAACTGATTAGGGTTTATCATCCGTGTTGGAGAGGTTGTTTGTGAGGAATAAACAAATATCATAGAATCCCTCGGGTGCATAAAGGGGCCATTCGGGCCATCAAGTCTGCAAATTTGCACTCTGCCCATGTCCACTCCGCCCTATTCGCATAACTCCGTAACCTAACCTGCACACCCCTGGACACCAAGGGGCAATTTAGCAAGGCTAATCCACCTAACCTGCACATCTTTGGAGTGTGGGAGGAAACCAAAGCACATGGAGGAAACCCAAACAGACATGGGGAGAATGTACAAACGCCACACAGACAGTGATCCAAGGCCGGAATTGAACCCGGGTCCCTGGTGCTGTCAGGCAGCAGTGCTAACTACTGTCCAAGATACCGCCTCCACGTCACCAAGGATACTTAGACAGGAACAGATATAGTTTAACATACATGGTGATTGTAGTTTGTATGTACCACACAACTGCAGCAACTTCATGCAATTTGTTCATTTCGTTCTACCGGTGAGCCATTTATTTTAAAGCTAAGAGTAGAGTTTTTAAAATTTTAGCTCTGGGATGCTGCCTATATCCAAGTCAGGAAGGTGAGTGACTTGGAGGGGAAACACTAGGTGGTGGGGTTCCCAGATATCTGCTGCACTTGTCCTTATAGATGGTAGAGATAGTGGGTTTGGAAGGTGCTGCCGAAGGAACCTTGGTGAGTCCCTGCAGTGCATCTTGTAGATGGTAACACTGCATGCCACTGTGGGCCGGTGGTGAAGGGAGTGAATGTTCATGGAAGAGGGAGCAATCAAACGGGCTGCTTTGTCCTGGATAGTGTCGAGCTTCTTGACTTGTTGTTGGAGTGATGCAATTCAGACAGTGAAATTTAGATCATAGAATCCCTGGTGCAGAAGGAGGCTATTCGGCCCATCAGGTCTGCACCGACCCTCCGAACTAGCACGCTACTTAGGCCCGCTCCCTACCCTATCCCTGTAACCCCATAACACCACATAAACTTTGACCACTAAGCGGCAATTGATCATGGCCAATCCACCTAACCTGCACCTCTTGGGACTGTGGGAGGAAACCGGAGCACCCGGAGGAAACCCACGCAGACACGGGGAGAAAGTGCAAACTCCACACAGACAGTCACCCGAGACCGGAATTGAACCCGGGTCCCTGGCGCTGTAAGGCAGCAGTGCTAACCACTGTACCACTGTTTCGCAGTTAACCACACACACATTTTGCCTCAAAATGTTGTACCACTTCCACATAAATAACGGCGAGTGCTATTGGTGTCAGGGGAAATTCCCCTGATATTGATCATCCTGTGAACTGTCCTGGTGTGTGCAAGTCAAAATGCTTTGACAAGCAAATCTCTTTTTCCGAGCAATACTCAAGTTCTGATCTACCAAATGACCATTCCCAATTGTCCCCATTCTCTCAGTGCACAAAACCGGTCGGCCTCTATCTTGCACTCATTTGAAAAGAGAGAATCCGCAGCTCCTGGGGAGAGAGTGCCAAAGGTTCACTTCTAGTGAGGAAATCTGGCCTCATTTTCAGCTCGAAATGGTCGAACCATTATTCTGAGACTGTGCCTCCATTTCCAGGCTTAATCACCCGGGGAAATATTCTCTTAGCACCCACCTTGTCAAGCCACTTACGAAACTTAGATGTTTCAATGAGATTGCCTCTCCTAAATTCTGGGGGAAATAGATCTAATTGACACAAGTCTATGAGGGTCTGCTACCATAACACATTCACAATCATTTCCCTGCCACCATTACACCACCCACCTCACCCACCCCGCCCCATCGCCTTTTCTCTTAAATTATCTGGTGGCAGATTTTCAGAGGTTTCGTGTTGGTGTCTGCGCTGGGGTAGAAGAAGGGGAAGAGCTTCTCGGTGAAGGAGTTCATGAAGGTGTGGAGGTGGCTCATGTCCTCGGCGTTGTAGAAGGAGACCTGGCCCCCACCGTGATCCAGGTAGACGCCGATCCGCGAGTGCTCGACGTGGCCGAACGTCCAAAAGCCGTTCTCCGGGGTGAGTATGACCCAGCCCTCCCGGTCGATGGACTCTGCTGCCACACCCACGTCCCAGTCCGTCCGTCCGCCCACGTCCACCTCCCAGTAATGCCTCCCCGAGGCGAAACCCACCGAGCCCAGCACACAGGCGCAGAAGTCGAAGCGCTCCAGGTTGTCGGGGAACTGCTGTGAAGTGTAGGAGTACTTGACGGCGGTCAAATCCTCAGAGAGGACCAGGTAGGGGTTAGCCGAACTGGGGTCAAGAGTCAGCGGAGTCGGCACTGGAAGGTATGAGGGGAAAAATAAATTGATTACTGAATGAGTCACAATCAATCTTCACTAAATTCACACAGCTTAAAAGTAAGGGGCCGAGATTCTCCGTTCCGTGCCGGATATGGTCCCAGACAGTGGGATCTCGGAGTTCTGGCTGCGGGGCCATCCTGGTGGGGCAGCGGGGGCATCTGACTCCGGGGAGGGGGCCTCCGCAGTGGCCTGGCCTGCGAGCGGGGCCTACCAATCGGTGAGTGGGCTAATTAGTGAGGGGGTCTATGTTCCTCCGCGCCTGGACCCCTGTCGGGCCCCGCCATACTGCCCGGGGGCCAGGGCAAAGGTACACACACGCATGCGCGGACTCAGGCCGGCCATGGTGCACATGTGCGGACCGGCGCCGGCTGTAGCTCGCCGGAGCAGCGGACACCACTCCGGCGCCGTACTAGCCCCCTAGGAAGGGCTAAACACCTGGGCCTGGCGGCCCGTTGACGCCGGTGTGGCTCGCGTCGCTTTTGATGCCGGTGTCAGAACTTGGCTGCGGGATCAGAGAAGCACGGCCAGCGTCTCCCACTTAAGCCAGAGAGGAGAAGAAGGCCAAGATTCTCCAGTCTGCCAGCGGCGGCGCAATGTTTACTGATGGCGGGATTCTCTCTTCTTGCCGCTTGTTAATGGGATTTCCTATTGAGGCCACGCCATGCGCTGGGAAACCTGACAATGGGAAAATAGAATCCCAACGGCTGGGGAATTCCAGCCAGAATGTTTTTTCTCAGAGGGTTGTGGACCTTTGGAATATTCTTCCCCAGAGAGCGGTGGAGGAAGGTCAATGAATATTCCTAAGGCTGAGGGTGGATAGATTCTTGACATTCAAGGGGATCAACGGTTATCAGGGGATGGCAGGAATATGGATTTGAGGCTACACTCAGGTCAGCTGTGGTCATATCGAATGGCGGAACTTGGCTTGAGGGCCGAATGGCCTACCCCTGCTCTAAACTGCTATGTTCCCAAGTACATGTTTATTTAATTACGCTTCACCATATCAGCAGATCGGAAGGTAACCTCTGGGCAGCTCAGTGGGTGACCTGACAGCGTAATCATTACAAATAAGTTGTTTTTGAGGCGAGGGAGAGTATGTCATGACGTCTTTGTCAAGTGAGTTATGGAATTGTTACAGGATCCTCGCCATTCAGCCCAAGGGGTCCATATCAACTTCTGTCCCTCTCATGACTCTCCTTACACCCTTCCCACTCTCACCCCATCAACACTTCCTTCCATTCCTTTGTCACTTGTGCCTGTCTTCTCATACACACATGCATGTTGCTTCAGTTATTCCACATGGCCGCGTGTTCCACATTCAACCACGGGTTGCTTTTTACCTCCCTGCTACACATCACAACAAACAGATTATCTGGCCATCGTCACATCGCTGTGTCTGCCATCCGCAAGCTTCCTGACATTTTTTTTTACACTACAATGGTGACTGCACTTCAAAAGTGACATCAATGGCTGTAAAGTGCATGAGGACATTCTGCAATTATGAAAGGTGCTGCATAATTGCAAATCTTTCATACATTTCTCTCAATATGCACCACCAATACATGCCTTACTGCGCACATCCACGCAATTGCACACTCTCAAAGAAATTGCTGCCTCACAGCACCAGAGACCAGAGTTCAATTCCAACCTTGGGTGACTGTGTGGATTTTGTACATTCTCCCTGGGTGCCCCGGATCCTCTCACATTCCAAAGATGCGTAGATTAGGTGGATTGACCATGCTAAAATTGCCCCTTCATGTCCAAAGATGTGCAGGTTTGGTGGTGTTATGGCATAGGGTGGGGGAGTGGGCCGAAGCAGGGTGTTTCTATTGTCTTTTGGAAGGCCGGTGCAGACTCTGTGGGCCAAATGGCCTCCTTCTGCACTGCAGGGATTCCATGGATCAATGGGTAAGTTACGAGTTCCAATTTGTTTTGCCTTTCCTGCATTGCGAGGTGTTCGATACATTTTCAGAAAGACTTGCATTTGTACAGTGCCGACAACAACCAGATAATGAATCATAGTGCTTTGCAGCCCATCAAATACCTTTTCAAATGCAGTTGCTGTTGTAATGCAGTGAAGCCAGTGGCCAATTTTCTTTTTTATTAAATTTAGAGTACCTAATTTATTTTTTCCAATTGAGGGCCAATCCACCTACCCTGCACATCTTTGGGTTGTGGGGGTGAAACCCACGCAAACACGGGGACAATGTGCAAACTCCACACGGACTTTGCTGTTTGTAGTATATATAAATGATTTGGAGGAAAATGTAACTGGTCTGATTATTAAGTATGCAGACAAAGGTTAAGAGAATTGCGGATAGCGATGAGGATTGGCAGAGGATACAGCCGAATTTAGATCATTTGGAGACTTGGGCGAAGAGATGGCAGATGGAGTTTAATCCGGACAAATGTGAGGTAATGCATTTTGGAAGGTCTAATGCAGGTAGGGAATATACAGTGAATGGTAGAACCCTCAAGCATATTGAAAGTCAGAGAGATCTAGGTGTACAGATGTACAGGTTACTGAAAGGGGCAACACAGGTGGAGAATGTCGGCAAGAAGGCATACGGCATGCTTGCCTTCATTGGCCGGGGCATTGAGTATAAGAATTGGCAAGTCATGTTGCAGCTGTACAGAACCTTAGTTCAGCTACACTTGGAGTATAGTGTTTAATTCTGGTCGCCACACTACTAGAAGGATGTGGAGGGGTTGGAGAGGGTGCAGAAGCAATTTACCAGGATGTTGCCTGGTATGGAGGGCATTAGCTATGAGGAGCGGTTGAATACACTTGGTTTGTTCTCACTGGAATGACGGAGGTTGAGGGGCAACCTGATAGAGGTCTACAAAATTATGAGGGGCATAGACAGAGTGGATAATCAGAGGCTTTTCCCCAGGGTAGAGGGGGTCAATTACTAGGGGGCATAGGTTTAAGGTGCGAGGGGAAAGGTTTAGAGGAGATGTCTGAGGCAAGTTTTTTTACACAGAGGGTAGTGGGTGCCTGGAACTCGCTGCCGGAGGAGGTGGTGGAAGCAGGGACAATAGTGACATTTGAGGGGCACCTTGACAAATATATGAATAGGATGGGAATAGAGAGATACGGACCCAGGAAGTGTAGAAGATTTTAGTTTAGACGGGCAGCATGGTCGGCACAGGTTTGGAGGGCCGAAGGACCTGTTCCTGTGCTGTACTTTCCTTTGTTCTTTGACAGTGACCCAGAGCCAGGATCGAACCTGGGACACCATCGCTGTGAGACAGCAGTGCTAACAACTGCACCACCGTGCTGCCCCCCGCCCAGTGTCCAATTTACTCAATGCAACTTTCAAGAATGTGACAATGACCAGATAATCTGTGTGATGCTGCTTAGAACCATTAGATGCAGGAGTGGAAGAAGGCTATTCGGCCCATCGGGTCTACTCTGCCATTCAATGAGATCATGGCTGATCTTATAATCCTCAACTCCACTTTCCTACCTTTATTTTTTTTAAATAAATTTAGATTACCCAATTATTTTTTCCAATTAAGGGGCAGTTTGGCGTGGCCAATCCACCTACTCTGCACATTTTTGGGTTGTGGGGGCGAAACCCACGCAGACACGGGGAGAATATGCAAACTCCACACAGACAGTGACCCAGAGCCGGGATCGAACCTGGGACCTCAGCGCCGTGAGGCGGTTGTGCTAACCACTAGGCCACCGTGCTGCCCTACCTTTAACATATTTAACAACCCAGCATCTACATCTCTCTCACTGAGGAACAAACATTTGGCAGGACAACAAGGAACACTTCCCATTGCACTTCTTCGAAATTATTGCAGGCGATGTTTTATAACATTTTGTTTGAAAAGAGAGCACAGCACTCCTTCAATTAAGTGTCAGCATGGATCATCTTGTTCAACTCCCCCTGGGAGCGAGACTTGAACCAGTAGCACGGTGGCACAGTGGTTAGCACTGCCGTCTCACAGCACCAGGGACACGGACACGATTCTAGCCTTGGATGACTGCCGGTGTGGAGTTTGCCCATTCTCCCATGTCTGCGTGGGTTTCCTCCGGATGCTCCGGTTTGCTCCCACAGTCCAATGATGTGCAGATTAGGTGGATTGACCATGCTGAATTGCCCCTTAGTGTCCAAAAGGTTAGGTGCGGTTACAGGGGGAGGACAGGGGAGTGGGCCTAGGTGCTCTTTCAGAGGGTGCTCGATGGGCCAAATGGTCTCCATCAGCACTGTAGGAATTCCAGGAAGCTTGCGACTCGAGAGCATAAATGCTACCTTTTCTGAACCAATGTTAAAATTCAAAATTTTTGAATTGTATTGCAGTGGACCAATGTGGATATGTTCAAAGATCTTCACCCGTATTCGCCTATTTGCTCAGGGGAGGGAGCAGCCATAGATGCATTTCTTGTTGTTTGCGGCCGTCGAGACAATGTTCTACCTCGTGTCCACCTCTGCAGCAGCACCTCGGTACTCCTGCACAGAACCCAAGACTGTGGGCTGTAGGAGGAGGGGGAGGAAAGACTGAATTAAATTCGAGCTGGGCATGCAAGACGAGGGACGGAAGATGTGGTGAACCACAGACTGTAACAGTAAACTGCATTTCCTATCCCCCTCCCTCCATCTCTGTCCCTCACTGCTCTACCCCACAAGACATTCAGCTCTTGGTAAGAAAACAGCCTGATACAAACTCAAGGCCTTTCACAGGCCATCACGTGCAGTGCTAAGGGACAAAACAGGGTGTGGGGGGAAAACAGGACTAATTGGGTCGCTCTTTCTGCCGGTGTGTACAACGTTTTGCATTGCTCTCCCATCGCAGTGCCAGAGAATCCCGGAGGGGGTCACCTACAGTGGGAAGGGCTGGAAAATTCAGACCCATCCAGTCTTTCAAATGAGATGTTGAACTGAGGTCCTGATTGCGGGATCTTCCGCGCCACCAGCCAGGAAACACGCAGCAGCGGAGGACGCCCACCATTGGCGGGATCTTCTGGTCTCGCTGCTGTCAAAGGGGTTTGCACCCCTCGTCGCCGGGAAACCCGCAAGCGAGGATGAGCCATTGGCATGATTGGAAAATCCCGTACGCGTGAATGGCCGGAAAGTTCCAACCTTTGTCTCCCCCCTCTGGCGGGTGTTAAAGTTCAGATTATTGCCTTAACTTGCCAATATTTATCCATCAATCATTAACAAAGATCAACTGACATTGCTGATGTGCGGGTTTGGGGTGAGCAAATTAACTGCTGCATGTCCAAATTTACAACACTGACTGACGGCACTCGAAAAGCACATAATTGCCTGTAAATCGCTTTGGGAAGGAGTAGCACATTGGCACAGTGGTTAGCACTGCTGCTTGGCAGCGCCGAGATCCCAGGTTTGATCCCGGCCCTGGGTAACTGTCCGTGTGGAGTTTGCACATTCTCCCCGTGTTTACGTGGTTTTCGCCCCCACAACCCAAAGCTGTGCAGAGTAGGTGGATTGGCCACACTAAATTGCTCCGTAATTGGAAAAAATTTAATTGGGCATTCTAAATTTTGTTTTAAAATCGCTTAGAAACATTGATCGCTTGATAAACGTGCAAACTTCCTATTTTAAGAAACGGTTTTGCTTTCTTGCTCGGACCCAAAGTGGATGATCTCACATGATGTACTGGACGTACTGTGTGGTTTTGCGTGCAATATTCTGGCTGTGGAAAAACAAAAGCACTTGCACTGTCGAAACTAGCATTGACCCTATCTCTCTCTCTCTCTCACAACTTTATCTCCCACCATCAGTTTCTGCTCCAGGTCAACTGTGCCGAGTCTGAAGGGCCTCAGAATGATATTAACCCACTCATGACCACACTGCCTGAAGCGCACCAACATCTTGAGAGAGGTGGGCGTAGGAAAGCACAGCTCAGCACAGCAGGGCAGTCAGACCACAACTCGGTCTCTATGGCTGATTTGAAACACACCAGTGCTGCCGCATTCTCTCATAAACACTTGCACCTGCCTGTGCACAGTGCAGCAGCTGGTGAGCAAACAGGAAGCACAGGCTGAGGGGAAAAGTGGGCCTGGGGGAGGGGGGCTGGTCACTTGGACTGGAGAGAACAGACATTGTGTGGGTCCAGGAGGAAAGGCAGGACCCATCTTTGCTGTTGGTACATTTGGATAATTTGAGCTTGTCTGGATGGTATAGGAAGTGTGAACTATTTTAGTTCCAACTAATTAAACTAAGTCAACACACTGAAGGACAAATTGAAAGGGCAGCTCCTTAAAGGAGCGGAGCCCTGGACAATAATAAAGAGCAAATCCTTAAAACTAAAGGTGATAACAGGGTCAATAAAGAACCCCAGTCCCTGCGACACCCACTGGGCATGGTGCGCCTCATTGTTGCTCGTGGACACTGCATGCTCCCTCTCCAGGGACACCTGGCGGCGAATGAAGCCGTGGAAGAGGGGCAGACATTCAGGCTGGAAGACCTCCCTCGGTAACCTGTTGACAGCACGTTCCGTCATGCCCAGGAGCAGGTTCACAAGGAGGTCCTCCTCCTTCCCCATCCCTTTCCACACCACGTGATAGGAAGTTTGAAAACCTTGCAAAATAAAGGATGATTATGCTCGATTAAAAAACACCTTTAGTGGCATCCGAAAGCACTTTCGGCCACTGGCAATGCTCTGAAGCTGTTGTACTTTGGCTGGCTTTGTCTGCGGGTGGCGACATGCAGCCGCAGTTGTTACACCATCTTCATGAGGGTGGGGGGGGGGGGGGGGGGGGGCGCAGAGTGGCAGTGGTGGTCTGTGCAATGGCTGCATGCTCATCACCGTCCCTGACTGTAGGAGGAGAGAATGTTGTGAATTCCGATCCTGGACTGACAGGCGAGGGACTTTTGGAAAATCTTTTTTTTTTCAGGGCAGGGGGTCGGGACAATCCTTTCCTTGTCGGATATTCCACTGCAACAAAGTCGGTCAGAGCCTCAAAAGTTTGTATTACTCTGACTTGGAGTCACTAAGGCTGCTCTCGTCCTATCCCCCTCCATTCTCTCCTGACCCCGTTCAGCTTCCTTGAGCTGTGCCTGCACGTGCTCTGTGCAGACATGTATATCAGTGGGTAGCAGATTCCTGAGAGTGTTAGACAATATTTACCTCTGCTCATTCTTTTCCCCCCTTCTCCCACTCTGAATACCAGGTTGCAGGCTCCAGTCGTGGTGTCACAGGATTACCGGCACATGCGCTGCCGGTGTGCAAGCACAGTATTGGTGTCCATCTTGTGTGACCATATTGTGTTGGCAGGAGGTCAGTGTTGCAATGTAGCAAACATAGTGGTGGATTTGTGCACAGCTAGTTCCCACAGTGATAAGATGCAATTAAGGACTCTATTGTAAATGCTGTTGTGGGATGAATATTGGCCAGGACACCAGGAAAGGCTCCCCTCGCACCCCCCATGTGGCTCCATCAAAATTATGCCACAGGATCTGTGGTGCCCACATTGAGAGAGCAACGGTTTTGCATCGATCTTGGAGATGGCATCACTTACGATGCTGCTCTCCCCCTCCAATGCTGCTGCGTGTGTCAACCGTCGCTTTTTTTTGGAGGTGTGCACAAATTTGGGTGTTTGATTTCCTATTCCCGGGGACTTAAGTCTGCGGTTTGTGCTGACACTCTAAGCGCATTGCTGAGGGGACGTCGCACTGCCAAGGGTCTTTCACGAAAGATGTTGGACTAAGGAGCGGTCCGCACTCTAAGCTGAAACTCAAAGGTCCCGCGGCATTGTTTCAACGAAGGCCGGGGGAGTTATTCCAGGCATCCTGACCAATATGTATCACCTGACCACTTTCATTGAATGACAGATTATTGACCTCACTGCGGTTTGAGGGACCTTGCAATGCACAAGGCCTGTCACGTATCCTCCACTGCAGCAGTGACTGCACCTCAGTATGTTCAAGGCTGAGATTTTTAAATCAGTAAGGGAATCAAGGGTTGTGGGACAAGGCGGGAAAGAGGAGTTGAGGCTTATAGCAGATCAGCCATGATCTCATTGAATGACAGAGCAGACTGATTGGGCCAAATGGCCTACTTCTGCTCCAACATCTCATGGTCTTCAGGAATATTGCATAGTTGGCCGCTAAATGTTTTGAGATATCTTGAGGTTGTGATAGGCTCTATATAAATGTCATTTCTTTTCCGTGTTAATTTTCTAGCCCGTATATCGATGCGTGGGCCCGGAGAGTAGTGGTGTTTGGTGTCTGCAGCTCTGTAGTATCGCTCACCTGGACTGATGAGCTTTCTCATCTTCTTCCATGCCGCGTACTGCAGGGGTCCTTGGAATGAGCCAACGTTCAACCGGCTGGCAGGCACCACCTCGCAATTTTCAATTCCTTGCTTCAATCTGCCATGAGTAACAGATGGCGGCCGCTTTGGTTATATATTTCAGAGGATTGCAGTCCACTCGTTTTCCTGCGTCATTCCCCAGCCCGTTCCTCCATCGGGTTCAATGGATAGACGAGGATTCAATGGTCACTAGCCCCAGGAAACCTAAGCTCCGGGAAGGCCCGAGGCCTGATTTCCAACCCCTCCCCCACCCACTGTGGGAGATGGGAGGGAAAGCACTCAGGATTATGCTGGTTCCAGTGCTCTGCCACAATTTAGAACTGAATTCTAATTCCAGCCATGTGTGGTCCCTCCCTCTTGTCTCCCTCACGTCATATGACTGTGCCGGGGGGGAAATCTAGAGGGAATTCTGCCCTGACTTAATGCAGGATCTGCAGGCCCCTGCGAATCCCATTGAAGCCTCTTGCAGGCCCGGAAGCTTCACAACGACAAGACTTGTGATCACAGTCCACCTGCCCGGGTGGGGAGGGGGTTTAATTATCTTGACTCAGGCACATTTGGTTCCACTGATGATCAATAACTGGGCAACAAGCACTTTTCTTTTACTCAGTTTTGAGTCTTAGACAAGTTGGCATTCTGCTGCCTTGGCGTCCAAGTGCAGTTGGATTTGGGCTGGGGGGAGGGGAGGGGTGGGGAGTGAGAATCCACTGCTCTTCCCAACTAGGGAAATGTCCTGATTCCCGAGGCTTCCTGATAGGGTGTCTGGGCCAGTGCCAGGGTTTCAGTGCACCATGCTTACATACAACATAGAACATACAGTGACGAAGGAGGGCATTTCGCCCATCGGGTCTGCACCGACCCACTTAAACCCTCACTTCCACCCTATTCCCATAACCCAATAACCCCTTCTAACCCTTTTGGACACGAGGGGCAATTTAGCATGGCCAATCCACCTAACATGCACGTCTTTGGACTGTGGGAGGAAACCGGAGTACTCGGAGGAAACCCATGTAGACACGGGGACAACATGCAGACTCCGCACAGACAGTGACCGAGCAGGGAATCGAACCTGGGACCCTGGTGCTGACACCACAGTGCTAACCACTATGCTACCGTGCTGCCCTGTACTGTGAGGGAGTGGGCCCCAAGGTACATCAAAGTCACTGTGCCCAACCAATAAAGATCAGCAAAGATTCTAGCCTGTGCTGTCGATACTGGACCTCATTGCTGTGCCCTGATTATGAGAAAAAGATTAGTTTTGTCATCTGAAATGTAATCCAGCTGGCTGTTTCTGTGCATGTGTTGGTATTTGTGTGTGTCTTCATCTGTATGGGTGTGTAAGAATGTGTGAGTGTATGTGTATGCCCATATGCGTGTCTAAGTGTGAGTCGCATATGTGTGTGTAAAACTGTTTGTCTGTGTGTGTGCGTGTGAATGTGTGTGTATATGTGTGTCAGAGTGTGAGTGATTGTGTACAAAGAAGAAAACAGCACAGGACACGAGTGTGTGCGTCTGTCGGTATGTGTATCTGTGTGAGTATTTGTGTGTGTGTGTGTCTGTCTGTCAGTGTGGACTTCCAGTGATAGAGATGTGCTGAGCGGATGCGGGAAAGGTGGCTTTCCTCCTGGAAGCTTGAAATTAGGCACTTTCAGCCAAAAATAAGCCACTAACCCAGAAACCGCATCCCCCAGCCACCCCATCCTCCTCAAATACCACCCCAATGAACAAAGCATGCCAGGCAACCATTTGAGGAGCCGGAAGGATGGCAGAATCAGTACAAACCTGAAGAGGAAGAAAGAGGCGACGACAAACATGTGGGCAACGAAGAAACGGCCTCACGCAAATGGGAAGGCTGCCAAGGCACATGCCGGGCTACCTCCCTGTGTCTCTCAGTGATGGTGCATTTATGTGTGTCTGTATGTGTGCATGTGCACGAGTACGTGTGTGTTTATAAGATTGTGTGTGCGCGCATGTGTGTCTGTTGGTATGTGTATCGGTGTGAGTGCATGTGTATAAGTGCATGTGTGTGTGTTTATGAGAGTGTGTATGTGTATGTGTCTGTATCTGTCAGTATGTATATTGGTGTGAGAGAGCATGTGTATTTGTGTGCGCGTGTGTGTGTTTTGTACTTGTCTGTCAGTATGTCTATATATGGGTGCGTGTGAGTGTCTGTGTTGGTGTGTCTGTCAATGTGGCAGTGTCAAGGTGCCCAGGTGGCACTGCCAACTGGCAAGGGCACGGTCAAGGTGCCAGGTTGACATTTTTCCCACGCTGCAAATCGGGGCCGGGGGTGCCCTGTGCATGTGCAGTATTGGTGAGTTAGGGCTTGGATGAAGGTGGGGATCAGGGGTGGCATTGGGGGTTGAGTGATCAGGACGCCATTTAAAAATGGCCTCCTAGGCAGCACAGTGGCGCAGTGGTAGCACTGCTGCCTCACGGCGCCGAGGTCCCAGGTTCGATCCTGGCTCTGGGTCACTGTCGGTGTGGAGTTTACACATTCTCCCCGTATTTGCGTGGGTTTCGCCCCCACAACCCAAAGATGTGCAGGGTAAGTGGATTGAATTTGCTAAATTGCCCATTAATTGGAAAAAAATGAATTGGGTACTCTAAATTTAAAAAAAAAATGGCCTCCTGATCTCTCCCAGCACTGAGGAATTCCAGTGAGTGGAGCTCCTCAGAGAGGGAACGGGACTAAGTGCGGCCTTGGCTGCTCGTTTTCTTTTGGGGCCCCGGATCTACCCGAATGGCTGTTTCATAGCACTCCGAGCGCAGGGAAACACCTGGCTAATCACACTACGGGGGCCTCTGCTCCCATTCGACTAAATCGGTGACCGGTAAATTCCAATACGGTAAATTCCACTACGGTAAATTCCACTCGGAAAATTTCACTTTAGGTAGATTTCACTGCGGTATATTCCACTACGGTAAATTCCACTACAGTAAATGGTGGACAGTCGTTAGTAAACGGTCTATAAAAAACTAATTTCACTGGTGCTACTACTTTTTTCTATCCAGTTTAACTTTGAACCCGCAACCATGGCAACATTTATAACATCAGAGAAGAACAAACTTAAGCTTTGCGACGAAGAGAATCATATATACGAAAAGAATGGAGTTACCAGTAGCAAAACAAATTCGACGTGGGGACTCGACATATTGACTGAAAAGTAGCACATTCGACGTGGGGACTCGACAACAAAAAAAAAGTCCTATCAAATGATTGATGCACGATTAAAGAAGCTAGTTGAGAATTATCAATCTGAAAACGCTCTGCAATTTTTAAGAAATATTGCACGCAATTTGTCATAAACGAATTTTCTTCAAATATTTTAACTTTTTTAAAATGTGGGCTAAAATGTATTCATATTCTTTTATCAATTTTTATGTACTCACCATCATTTTTATCTTAATGTGTGAATACAATTTTTTCTTTTAAGGTGCTATAGTGGAATTTACCGTAGTGGAATATACCGCAGTGAAATTTACCTAAAGTTAAATTTTCCGAGGGGAATTTACCGTAGTGGAATTTACCTTAGTGGAATTTACCTAGAACCGACTAAATCATGGCCTATGTATCTGTGTATATATTTGAATGCGCACAAAAGGAAATTGCAAAATAATTTGACACAATGAGTTTTTCAATCTTACCTTTCTGACAGGTCTTTAATGTCCTGTGAGATAGGAATAAAAGAAATGTAATAATACTTAATACAATAACTGACAGTACTGCATTCCAACATTTCAAAAGTGATTAATTTTATAAATTATGTCTTTGTGGTGCAGCGATTCTTGTACTTACACAAATGAAGCAGCCATTTTACTGCAGCAACAAATAACGATGGATACTGAGGTGGGGAAGATAACAAAAACAGGAATGGGGATGGGACCCCGTGGAAAATAATCATCAAAACCCTTACTCTGAATCTAACCTCGTGCTGTACCTGGCCTGGGAGTGTTTGATGGGGACAGTGTAGAGGGAGCTTTACTCTGTATCTAGCCCCGTGTTGTACCTGTCCTGGGAGTGTTTGCTGGGGACAGTTTTGAGAGATTTACTCTGTATCTAAACTCATACTGTACCTGTCCTGGCAATGTTTGATGTGGACAGTGTAGAGGGAGGTTTACTCTGTGTCTAAACCCAAACTGTGCCTGTCCTGGAAGTTACTGATGTGGATAGGGTGGAGGGAGCTTTACTCTGTACCTAACCCAGTGCTATACCTGTCCTGGGAGTTACTGGTATGGACAGTGTAGAGGGAGCTTTACTCTGTACCTAACCCAATGCTGTATCTGTCCTGAGAGTTATTTATGTGTACAGTGCAGAAGAGGGAGTTATACTTTGTATCTAACCCCGTGCTGTACATGTCCTGGGAGTGCTTGATGGGGACAGCGTGGAGGGAGCTTTACTATGTATCTAAACCCATGTTGTACTGTCCTGCGGATGCTCGGGTATGGTTCAGACAGAGCTTTACACTTTAGTAACCTGCATACCATCTGTCTTGGGAATTTTGCTCAGACTGTGTGGAGAGGTTCAGGATGAATGCCTTAATGGGGTAGAGTCTCATATTCTAATAGTGAGAAAAATTGATGCTCCCACGATTAAAGGGGCAGTGTCAGATTGGATGCGACTGAGAGACAGAACACAATGGAATCGGTAACGGTTGTTACAGATTGGAGGGAGGGGTACAGAGTCTATCTCAGTGCCTCGCATTCAGAGCACTGCCTTTTCTGTTAGACATTAACGAACCAGACTTGGGTTCACGGGGCAGAATGTCAGAGTTTGCAGCTGAGTCACGAATTGACAATGTAGTAAACAGGGTAGAGAGTGGTGGCAGACATCAGGAGGATAGAGGCAGTCTGGTCAAATGGACAGACACAAGGCAGCATAATTTGATATGTGAAGGGATGCATTTTGGATGTTGGATTGAGGAGAGGCAATGTCAACTACATGATTAAACTGCAGATTCAGGAACAAAGAAAAACCTGTGGCTGCATTTCTGTGTTGCTTTCTTCCATCTTCAAGATTTGTTTTCGAGCTGATATTCTGTCAGTTCCATAGAATCCCTACAATGCAGAAGGAGGCCAATCAGCCCATCGAGTCTATGCTGACCCTACAAAAGAGTGCCTTACCTCTGCCCAGCCCCCTACCCTATCCCTGTAACCCCACCTAACCTGCACATCTTTGGACTGTGGGAGGAAACTGGAGCACCTGGAGGAAACCTACACAGACACGAGGAGAACGTACGGACTCCACACAGACAAAAGGGGGGGGGGGGGGGGGGGGGGGGGGGAGAACGTACGGACTCCACACAGACAAAGGAGGGGTGGGGGGGGGGGGTGTTGAACAGACAAATGGATCCATAAACCATTTACTGTAAATGCTCAGAGACAATGAAATGATTCAGAATTGCCAAAGTTTCAAAGGCTTCAGACATTCAAATATACAAAGAGGAGAGGAATTAAATTGGGTAACAAATCTCCACAATGCAATGATTCATTCCTGTCTGCCATAATCATTTGTGTGTGTTTGTTTGTGGCTGTGATTCAATGTATTCATTAATAATTCATGATGATGTACTTTTCTAAATGACACAAAGCTACAGACAGAGGACATTCAAACGGTGTTCAAAAGGCATCTCAACAAACACATGGATAGGATGGGTACAGAGGAATATGGCACCAGGAAGTGCTGAGGGATTTGGCCAAGGGTGGTATCATGACCGGTACTGATTTGGAGGGCTGAAGGGCCTGTTCCTGTGCTGTATAGTTCTTTGTTCAAACAGACTTGAGTGTCCATCTGTTTCTAGGGTTTTACACAAATTTTATTCTCGATTTTATTAATTGATTTTAAATTCCTTCAGCGTCTGTTCAATACATACCCACAGAATCCATGGATTTCCTACTGTGCAAAAGGAGGCCATTCGGCCCATCGACTCTGCACTGATCTTCCGAACGAGCACCGTGCCTGGGCCCATTCCCCTTGCTTTATCCCCATAACCCCGTAACTCATCAAGACCTAGCCACCTGATCGGCATACCTTTGGACACTAAGGGGCCATTTCGCATGGCCAATCTATCTTACCTGCTCATCTGTGTGATTCAAGTCAGTGTTCCCGCCGTGCTCATCTGGCCTTATCAGATTATTAGTCCAATGACTTTACCACTAAACAAGGATCCCTACACATCAAAGAGAAGACTTTCTACGACAGTGTGATGTGCTGAAAGGCAGTTTAACGATTTTCAAACCTGCCAAATGACACCCACCCTGGGAAAAACCCCGATCTGAGCCCCTCCAGCCCAAGTGCCCCTCAAATCACCACCTCCCCTGAAGGACCCCCCCTCAGCACATTGGAGGCAAGTGTAGAGAGAGTATTCACCCCCTTGCCCTCTCATAGGAGTCCATGGCTCCAGATTCTCGTTTTGTCAGGACGTGCAGTAATTCACACCAGCTGTGACTCCCGGCTGGGGCAGGGGTGCGGGAGCATCTCAGGAGGCCGGTGAATTGGGCTTCCTGCTCGATATTCACATTCTAATTAATGTAAATGTCAATTGGTATGGTCCGGGCGAGAATCTCTTGGGGTCGACGGGAGCCTGATCAAGGCCGGGGGAGCAGGCCGGAAAACTCAACGGGTTTGACAACCACCACCGTGAATCCTGTTTTGGCCCTCACGCCCAATTCAGCGGACCATCATGATTCCCCAATGGGGCTAGCGGGCGTGAACAATCACCCTCATTGAGTTCGATCACAGAGCAGTCATGATCTCACTGAATGTTGGAACACAGTTGGGGGGGTTGAATGGAATCCTCCTCTCCCCATGTGCTATGATCAATATTCTTCATAGGATCATAGAATCACAACAATGCAGAAGGAGACCATTCGGCCCATTGAATCTACCCGACCATCTGAAAGAACACTCTAAATCATCCTCTTTCCCCGCCCTAGCCATTTGACCCCATAATCCCAACTAACCTTGGGTCATTAAAGGACAATTTAGAATGGCCAATCCACCTGACCTGCACATCTTTGGGCTGGGCGAGGAAACCGGAGCACCTGGAGGAAGCCTATGCAGGGAAGAACGTGCAAACTCCACACAGTCAACGAAGGCCGGAATTGAACCCAGGTCCATGGTGCTGTGAGGCAGCAGTGCAAACCACAGTGCCACCATGCCACCCCCATCTCATTCCCTCATCCTTGCCCCCTTTCACGCTCTGTCTCTCAGTCAGTCTGTGTCCTGGAAATGTTTCATTCACTGTTCCTTTCTATCTTTTTCTCTTTCTCTCTGGGAATCTAAATATAACCACAAAAATCAGTCATTTCAGGTTTCTGAACTGTGGACATTGCCTCTCCAAGTCCCTGTTTTATCAGAGCAAAACTTGTCTTTTAGTCAAGGGTGGCACGGTGGTATAGTGGTTAGCATTGCTACCTATGGCGCTGAGGACCCGGGTTCGAATCCCGGCCCTGGGTCACTGTGGAGTTTGCACATTCTCCCCGTTCTGTGTGGTTTTCACCCCCACAGCCCAAAGATGTGCATGATAGGTAGATTGGCCATGCTAAACTGTCCCTTAATTGGAAGAAATAATTGGGTACACTAAAACTTTTGGGGTAGCAGGGTAGCATGGTGGTTAGCATAAATGCTTCACAGCTCCAGGGTCCCAGGTTCGATTCCCGGCTGGGTCACTGTCTGTGTGGAGTCTGCACGTCCTCCCCCTGTGTGCGTGGGTTTCCTCCGGGTGCTCCGGTTTCCTCCCACAGTCCAAAGATGTGCGGGTTAGGTGGATTGGCCATGCTAAATTGTCCGTAGTTGTCCTAATAAAAGTAAGGTTAAGGGGGGGGGTTGTTGGGTTACGGGGATAGGGTGGATACGTGGGTTTGAGTAGGGTGATCATGGCTCGGCACAACATTGAGGGCCGAAGGGCCTGTTCTGTGCTGTACTGTTCTATGTTCTAGTCCAATTCCCTGGTAGTAAATCCAACACGTCAATTGCCTTCCCTCTTCTTGGCTGCACCAGCATGTTAACTTGTGCAGGAATCTTTCCGCGGAATGTTGCACCAGGTCCTCATTTTCAATCACAGATGGACAGGGGAGATTTTGAGACACTGTTTAAATCCTACCCTGTTGACCGGCTTCAACGCAGCGATCAACGCAGCCCTCAAAACAAATCCTTCCAACATAATTCTCCCAGCTATCTCTATTAGAGCCCCCACTTTCTCTGCAGGAAGTGATAGGAGGAGGAATGTCTTCAGCCAGAGGGTGGTGAATCTGTGGAACTCTTTGTCGCAGAAGGCTGTGGAGTCAAATCACTGTGTCTTCAAGACAGAGAGAGATAGGTTCTTGATTAACGCGGGGATCGGGGTTACGGGGAGAAGACAGGAGAATGGGGATGAGAAAAATATCAGCCATGATTGAATGGTGGAGCAGGCTCGATGGGCTGAGTGGCCTAATTCAGCTCCTTGGTCTCAGGAACTTATGGAATGTCTCCCAACATCTACTCGAACCTTCCCGTACCACTGATGAGGGTGTGACTGCTGTTTAAATGACCTGACAACCCATGCTCCAACAGAATTTCTGTGGAATTAAATAACACAGAGACTCTGCTGGTCACCCCTGCCCCCAGCTCCAGCCCACACACCTCCTCCCGAATAAATCACATGGGGAAAACTTTCTCAAACATTTTGGTTGTGATATTCCACTGGTCTCTCTGGTCTCCCGCTCAATGAGAGACTAAGTCACCACCCAGGGCAGAGATGATTGACAGATTCCCATGTGGAATATATCTGGAGCTCTTTTCAAAGAATCATAGAATCCTTACAGTGTAGAAGTCGGTTCATCGATTGTGCACAGACACTCCGAAGGAGCACCCTATCTAGGCTGACATCCCTGCCCCATCCCCGTAACCTCAACTAATCTTTTGGACACTTTGGGGCAATTTAGCATGGCCAATCCACCTAACCTGCATTTCTTTGGAGTGTGGGAAGAAACCGGAGCAACTGGAGGAAATCCACGCAGACAGGGGGAAAATGTGCAGCCTCCACACAGTCACCCAAGGTCGGTTGAACCTGAAGCAGTGATGCAGCTGTGCTAATCACTGTCACCATGCCACCCCCTTTTTGTTCCTCTAGACCCACAATCCTTTGAGTTCTCTCCTGTCCTCCCCCCTCCTCCCCCCCCAACCCGGAACCACCCCACCCCCGTACCGAGGGAGGCTGTGCCTTCATCTGTTTGGGTCCCGGTTTTTGTTTTCCCTCTTTGCTCCACTCTCCCTCTGTCTTCTCCCTCACTGATACTCTGTGAAGGCTCTCTTTCAAAAAATACATTTAGAGTACCCAATTATTTTTTTCCAATTAAGGGGCAATTTAGCGTGGTCAATCCACCTACCCTGCACAACTTTGGGTTGTGGGGGTGAAGCCCACGCATACACGGGGAGAATGTGCAAACTCCACACTGACAGTGACCCAAAGCCAGAATTGAACTTGGGTCCTCAGTGCTGTAGGAAGCAGTGCTAACCGCTGTGCTACCGTGCCGCCCTGACCAGAGCTTATTGATCTACTATGTGACTCGCTCTCTAATGTGCTTTGCTTTTGTCAAATGTCTTTTGTTGCCTGATAATGATGGTAAGTGCAAGTTGTTTTTGTACGTTTGATTTTCATTTTTTTGCCCCCCCCCCCCTTGTGTATCCTTCCATGGGATGTAGGCATTGCTGGCAAATCCAGCATTGGTTGTTCATCCCTTATTGCCCTTGAACTGAACAGCTTGCGAGGCCTTACAGTTGAACTCCACTCCTGTGGCTCTGGAGTCACACAGGCCAGGCCAGGCAAAGATGGCAGATTTCCTTCCTCAAATAACAATTTGTGAACCACATGGACTTTTACTCATCGATTGTTTCATGGTCACTATTTCTGAGACTAGGCCGAGATTCTCCATTGCAAGTCTGCCCTACAACCGCTGCTAGCGAGGACGGAGAATTTGGTGCACAATTAAATCTGCCATTCATGGCAGTGGGATGGGAGAATCCTGCTGCCGTGATTGGATGGAGAATCCCACCCTAGCTTTCACTTCCAGATTTTAATATTTGAAATCAAATTCTACTGGCTGCTGGGATGGGTTTGAACCCGTGTCCCCAGTCCTTTCTCCTCGGGGCCTATGGATTGCTAGTCCAGCGATATTACCACTCCGCCATGCTCTCAACCGTTATGGCCCAACAGCAAAGCTGAGCTCCACCCTTCAGCCTGACCCTTTCCTTCTACCCTTCCCCGGAATGCAGGAATACAGGGGTCCGCATACACTTACCTGGAGTAAGCAAACCGGATCCTCCTCGCTCATTCTCTGCTCAATGTTGACGATCATCGATTCCAGGGTGGATTTCTCATCATGTAGCTTCTTGAAATTCTCTTCCATCTCTTGAAGGAGCTTTTGTTCCTCCTCTCGGAGTCTTCCCAGAACCACATCCTGCTCCTCCTGGAGGAACGTGCGGAGCACATCGAACTCCGAGATGATGTGCCTCTTTATGGCATCCGCCCTGTCCTGTTTTAGTAGATGACAGGATGACATGGCATGGTAAGTAGACAATTTTCTTTCCAGCCCTCCCCTCCCAAACCCCATTTCCCCACAGTTCTCACTTCCCACTAAACTCTACTCAAGATAGACATTCAGGGGCTGGTTTAGCACAGGGATAAAGAGCTGGCTTTTAAAGCAGACCAAGGCAGGCCAGCAGCATGGCAAAATTCCCGTACCAGCCTCCCCAAACAGGTGCCTACTTGTGACAATAAGCAATTTTCATTTTCATTTCATGGGCAGCACGGTAGCATTGTGGATAGCACAATCGCTTCACAGCTCCAGGGTCCCAGGTTCGATTCCGGCTTGGGTCACTGTCTGTGCGGAGTCTGCACATCCTCCCCGTGTGTGCGTGGGTTTCCTCCGGGTGCTCCGGTTTCCTTCCACAGTCCAAAGATGTGCAGGTTAGGTGGATTGGCCATGATAAAAAAAAATTCCCCTTAGTGTCCAAAATTGCCGTTAGTGTTGGGTGGGGTTGCTGGGTTATGGGGATAGGGTGGAGGTGTTAACCTTGGGTAGAGTGCTCTTTCCGGGAGCCGGTGCAGACTCGATGGGCCAAATGGCCTCCTTCTGCACTGTAAATTCTATGTAACTTCTATGTAAATCTATATATTTCATCCTCCTGCACCTTGCCCCAATCGCTCCGCCTTGTAATATCTGAGAATTACCTTACCTGAGAAGGCTCAATTCTGTTTTTACCTCATATCCACTCATGTTTCATCACAGAAGGAGGCTTTTCAGCCCATTTTGCCTGTGTAGGCTGTGATAAATGTAAGGAAATGTTTATGTACAATGTATTATGTGTCTGTTGTCATAATGTTAGTGAAAAAAATTAGGTAAAGGTATCTAGATTATATGTCTGCTAAAGCTGTGATTAAGGATTACCAGTGAGACAGGCTATGATGTCACCCATAGGAAGGGCTGGGTCTGATTTTTAGTTTTGTTTTCAGCTCTGCCCACTGGCTGTTTTCTGTTTCATTTTTGGAGTACTGCTCTGGATTCTGAGCAAAGGAGGTATGTTTCTCAGACTGACTTCTGAAAGCTTCTCTCCCAAGTACTTTATGAATAAATCTGTAAGCCACTGAGAGGTAACTGTTTTAACAAGTGGCATTTGACCTGTATGTGGATTTGGCTAAATTGAAATTTTAGAAGTAGATGGGAAAGACCTTTCTTTTTTCTTACAGCTGTTTTACTGTTAATTGAAAAGCTTTTTTTTCCCCCGATGGATGTTCGTAGGGTTAATCTGTGTTCATAAAAAAGTTTGTTTTCATAGAAAAGATCCCTGGTTCTCCGTGGAATCACTCCTGGAGTGACGTATCCTTTCCTCACAGTTTACAAATTGAAAAATTGTCGGGGTCTCATCCGGTTTCTGAATATAAATTTTTGTCTGGTCCGAGTACCAGAACAAGCCTCTTTCAACATGGGATCCAACTGGTCCCAATCCACAGCTCTTTAAGAACCATAGAATTCCTACATTGTGGAAGGAGGCCATTTGGCCCATCGCGTCTGAACTGACACTCTGAAAGAGCACCCTATCTCGGCCCACTCCCCCCGCCTCATCACCGAAACCCCATAACCCCACCTAACCTGCACATCTTTGGACACTAAGGGACAACTTAAACGTGGCCAATCCACCTAACCTTCACATCTATTTATTATGGAAACAAAATGGAGGAAACCCACGTAGTCACAGGAAGAATGTGCAAACTCCATGCAGACAGTCACCCAAGGCTGGAATTATTACCTCCTCAAACATATATACAATTCCCTTTGCTAGTTACTATTGAATCTGCCTCCACTACCCTTCCAAACAGTGGTTCTGGATCATGAAAATAATTCTTGTATGCCGTCTGGTTCCTGTTTCATTTGTCTCCCAATCTAGTATTTCAACTCTACTGCCAATGGAGACATTTCCTACATATTTACTTTACCGTAAATTTCAATGCACCTATTAAATGTTCCCTAACCCCCTCTGCTCTCCGGGTATATATCCAAACCAAGGTTTCTTCACATACCTGAAGTCCCTCACTCCCAGTACCCATCTTGTCCAATCCCCTCCAGGCCTGAGCGACCTTCCTGAGGTGTGTGCCCAGAATTGACCACAATTCTCCATCTGATTGGGGGAGGAGGGGGTGGTGAGATACTGATGTTTTCAAAAGTTATCCTCCTTACCTGGCTTTGTTGTCAATTATTAATCTCTGTTCCAATTTGCAGTGACAATTTCTCCTATTTACTGTGTCCAAATCCTTAATGATTTTGAACACCTCCATTGGCCTCCTTTCTTATTCTTAATGATGACTGAAGAGCAAGCAGGAGAGGAAAGCCTCGGTGATTTTCTCTCATTGCTCTGGAGCCTAAGATGAATTACAGAACTCAAAAAGGATCATTTGATTGATCAGCTATACAAGGCATTGGTGACACCACATCTCGAATACTGTGTGCTATTTTGCCCTCATTTAAGGAAGGATGGACATATGCTGGCGGTGGTTAGGAGCAGACAGTTTCAAAGTGGGGGTCGCGACCCGCAGGTGGGTCATGGGCACGTGTTGGGAGGGTGGCTGAGCCATCCATCACGGCATTCCTGATCGCGGAAATTCAGGCTCAAAAGCCACAGCAACCGGCTTTTAAAAATGACGGCTGCAAGCAGCTTTAAAAACGACAGCCGCAACCGGCTTTAAAAATGAGGATGCGCTGCGCATGCATACCCGCTCATCAGTGTGCATGCCTGGAGCCCAGAGAGAAAGACCGCCTCCTCCTGATGTCAACACGCTGACCCAGGAGAAAACTTTTATTTTAATTCAATTCGGTCTTCCTGCATCTGTCTTGAATATGCTCAATGGCAGAGCCTGCAGAACTCTCTTTGTTAGTGAATTTTAGAGATTAAAAAGATTCACAATACTTTGAGTTAAGTAATTCCTCCTTATCTATGTCTAAAGTCATTGTATTGTAATCTGCAGACTATATCCCCAGGCTGTAAACCACCCATCTGAGGAAACCTTACATTCTACATCTGCTCTGTAGAGTCCGGAGAGAATAATGCCTGTTTCAATTAGATCATTTTTCATTCTTTGCTACTTTAGACTATAGAATATAAGCCCAGGCTCCACTTTCACATTAAAGGTAAGATGAAATGGTGGGTTGCGAAGGTCAACCGGTGTGTGTCGGGAAGGTTGGCCGGCGTGGTTCGCGGATGTCGGCTGGCATGGGTCAGGAAGGATGGCTGGTTTGTAAAAATGGGTCCTGGGCAAAAAAGTTTGGAAAACACTGGTTTAGAGGAGGTTGCCAGATTGGTGCCTGGAATGAGCAGGTTGTCCATACGAGGAAAGATTGGACAGACCGGACTTGTTTCCACTGGAGTTTAGAAGTGTGAGGGGTGATTAAAGTACACAAGATCATGACTGGTCACGATAAAGTGAGCATGAAAAGGATGTTTCCTCTTGTGGGTGAGCCCAGAACTAGGGGCACTGTTTTGGTATTAGAGCCGGAATTCTCCGGCTGTTCGCTGGCGTTGAGATTCTCTGATCCGAAAGGCAGTTGCCAATGGGTTTCCCGGTGGCATGGAGTGGCTTCCACGGGAATTCCCATTGACAACGGGGGAGCAGAGAATCCGGCTGTCAGCGAACTGCGTGCCACGTCCCTATGTTCAGAAACACGTGGTTGTGAGAATCCCACCCTGGGCATCGCCCTGTTAGGACAGAGATAAAGAGATTTTCTTTTCTCTCAGAGGATTGTGCAACTTTGGAACTCTCTACCTCACAAAGTGGACGTGGGGGTCACTGAATGTTTTATGGCGGAGGTCGATAGATTCTTGTTAGGAAAGGCGATCAAAGGTTATTGGGAGGGTGTGGGGGTCGATGGGAATGTGGAACTCGAAACACAAACAGATCGGCCATGATCTTCTCAAACGGCAGAGCAGGTTCGAAGGACCAAATGGCCTACTTCTGCTCCTATTCCGTATGTTTATACAACACAGACTCAGAATCAAACCCGGTCATTCTGCGGCACAGAGTCAGTGATGTACTACACAGTGATGTCTCTAATAACAGACCAACTGAGAGAATTGAATGTGGCTTGCCGACTGCACTATGTTAGGCCAGTGATGTCCCTGGAGACTAGCTGCAGTCTCAGATCCCCTTTCCTATCTCCATCTGTGGTGAGAGCTGGCCTCCAGTTATTGGCTCCGTCACGAGTATGTCATTACAGTGGGGTTTCTAAGATAGGAATGTATCGCCATTGATGCGGATCTCTGCGATTCAATGTGACAAATGTGCTGCCAGGGCTGTCCTGATGCCTCCAGCAGTAAAGATGCTAACTTGACATGAAAGAAAGTCCAACAGACCAGGAAGGTACAAGTTTGGCTGCCAATGGCCAGTCTGTGCTGTCAGTCTGCCAACAGGAAGCAACAGAGACAATGTAATTGGACTTAACAGCTTTGCTCGAGGGAGGAATACTGTCTGCTTGAGTTCCCTCTCCAATCAATTAACACCCCCATTCAAAAGAGGATGGCCATTGGATGAGAATGGGTTGGGCTTACACATCATCCTAGCTTGTGGGCAGTTGCTATCACACAGGTGACGAATGGTGAGGTACTGGAGAATGGTGAGGTGTCACCATGGCACTGAAGAATGGAATACAGGATGACAGGGGGCTGTCCTGAAAACTTGATCTTGAAAATTCAGGCCAATGTTTTGGGCAAAGGATGCTGAATGAGGTGGGGATATGAGGGAAATATTTTGATGTCAATTGGAAATTGGATGGACACTTGAGGGAAATAACGGGGCCGAGCAGAGGAGTGGGACTGATAGAGAGGCAGCATGGACTCAGTGGGCCGAAGGGCCATCTTCTGTGCTGCACTGACTCATAGACTCAATCATGCTATATCTCCATGATCGTACAACAAGATAGAAGCACAAACACTCGACCCCCGACCTCCTGACCGAGACTGGTTCGCATTGTGTACAGCAACGTGCCGATTGGTACTACAAAAGAAACTGGAACAGTTACCTTGAGTTCCTGAACCTTCTGTTCCTGGCTGGCCTCGATCCCCTTTATTGCTTCCACTCGCTTTGTGAGTTGAACTGAAGATTCTTTCAGCTTCTCCTGGAACAGAAATTTTAGTCAATGGTGCCATCGAGGCTGTATCACCTGCTTTCGACGGCCTTGTGTTGGTTTCCGCACAGGTTTGAGATAGGCTCACGTTACTCTGGCTGCTGTTTGCTGCCTCATCTCGCTGAGTTCTCTGCGCCCCCAGTTCACCACAAGTATTGGTGGTTTCGTGGATTTCCTGTGCAGCTGTGAAAGTTGTCATTGTTTGTCTCATTCAAATGATTGGTGAAAACTCTGAGACTGAATATAGCGAGCAGTGAGCTTCTCTGCAGGTGACACCAGTCACGCTGTGCAGTGTGGAAAGAATTTTGTGATGCTCCCAACCCATTAGCGGGGAGGTTGTGGCATAGTGTTATTGTCACTGGACTAGTAATCCAGAGGCCCAGAATAATGGTCTGGGGACTGAAGGTTCTAAGCCCCCCCCCCCCCCCCCCCCTCCTCCTCCCCGCCCCCCATGGCAGACTGTGAGATTTGGATTCAATAGAACTCTGGGATTAAACGTCTAGCGATGACCATGAAACCTTGCCAATTATTGTATAAAAAACCCCATCTGGTTCACTAATGTCCCTTTAGGGAAGAAAATCTGCCATTCTTACCTGGCAGAATTGCACTGTCTCGTGGATGGGGACGATTCGGTGATCTTTGTGCTCCTTGGAGACGCCGCACACCACGCAGATGGCCTCCTGGTCATCCTGGCAGTACAGCTTGAGCTTCTCCTCATGCCTGGTGCAGAGCACCAGACCGGGTTCCCTGGAGGGGGCGGGGGTGTCCAGCCGCAGCTGTCGCACCCTCTCCACGATGTTGGCCAGCAGGCGATTGCTCTTGAACCGGAGCTGGGGGAAGGTCTCCTGGCACTGAGGGCAGCTGAAGCCCGACTCCAGCTCGCCCCAGAAGTCGCCGATGCAGGCGCGGCAGAAGTTGTGCTCGCACTCCAGCCGCACGGGATCCTGGTACAGGTTCAGGCAGATAGGGCAGGTCACCTCGCTGGTCAGACCCTCAGCCAAGATCCAGGAGGACATGGCGGCCCCGATGCTCGGCACACTGACCTGTTTTCAACAGACAAGACGTCAAAGTAGTTCATAATTGTGAGACACGCAGAGTTTAAACCAGGAAGTAAAAATGAGAACATTTCATTCACTGTATCATAAGGTAGATATGGAGAATAAAGCGAAGGGCTGAAAATGTGGAATTATTGGTGAGAGAGGGATAAAAGTGACAGAAGGAAAATGCTTCAAAAGAAAATCTCCAACAATAGCTTAGTTTTGATGGAATAAAATTCCACATTTGTAAAGTTACATTTTCAGTGCCAGAAAGGTTATTTGATATGAATTACAGCCTGTCATGCTATTACAAATTCACTTACTACAGGATGTACAAGGCTTCACCTTTTCGGGTCTATTTGTTGTGGAACCCTGTATTGTGTAGGCCTGTCGGCCGTACTCTCTTGTTCACCTCTGTCCTTTTAAAGTCTTTGCCTCTTGCTCCATTTCCTGCAGGTGAGAAATTATTGAAATGTCAATGGATGAACAATTAACAACTTCAGTGGCAGACTGGCCAGGGCGTCAGCTTGCCCGATGGCAAGTGGGCCCCTGATGAAGTGGGCCCTCTATATCAAATAAAAATGCAATAAAGAAACAAACACAGACAACTGTTTTAGTAATAAAAAGGAATAAGAAAAAAAAGAGAACAGGACACAAATAAGCAGTGCATAAAAAGGAATGAAGCAGGGGAGGTAGTGGAAGGATGTGGAATAGGAGGGCCCGGGTCGGGCATAATTAAGGAAATTCCATGTTTTCCGCAAGAGTGTGTGAATTTAAAGATAAAGTTACAATTCGTGATTTGAGATGGTCGGCAACTTCAAAGGATATCAAGCAGTAGTCTTGGTTCAGCCGGTACATCGGTCCGGGGCCCGGAGAGCCAAGAAGGGGCCCGTGAATCTCTGAAGGGCCCTTAAAAGTTATAATTAATTAGATAAATAAATATCCAACTTCTTTCCTGAGATTTGTATTCTAACTTAATATAATATAATTTAAAAAAAAAGAGCATTACCAATTAAAAATGCAATAAACAAACAAATAATCACTCAGTGTATGAAGGAACGAAGCAGTGTTAAACGGATGTGAAAAGGAGTGGGGGGGGGGGGGGGGGGGGGGGGGGCTGGTTCACCCGGGTCGGACATAATTGGAAATCCACGTTTTCAGCAAGAGTGTGCGAATTTAAAGATAAAGTTACAGTTCGTGATTTGGGATGTTAGGCAACTTGAAAGGATATCAAGCAGTACATAGGGTCGTGAGGTCACCGAAAAGAAGAAGCGGTACCTTTGGCCATGAATCATGAGGTCAAAGATATTGAAGTGATCAGCCATGATCGGTAAACTCAAAGGGTTGCGACTTGTAACACTACACTGGTATCAAACTGGACATGTTAACTTTGGTCATGGGACCATTCTTAATGTCTTACTATAGTCGGACCAAACTTCTAAGTTTCAACAGTTGTCTCAGTTGCTTGCTGGTGTGAACACTGGACAGTGGATTGTCTCCTCCTCTGAAGCTGCATAGGCCACAGTATTATTGACTAATGAACATAGCCTATTGAAGTGTAAGTAAGTTATTTTACATTTTTTATCAAGTAGGGGTTTATCTGGCGTTCCTTCAAGTTATTCTTGCAATCATCAATATTCATTTTTCCCAATGTGGGCTATTTTTAATTAAGTTTTATTTCAGGAATATTACCCCTACCAGCATGGAAAAGAAAAAGCATAAATCTGGGGCACTAAAACGCAAAGAACAAAAAGAAGCAGAAAGGAAGGAATCAGCCAAGCAATGCAGGCCTGTTACAGAGTTTATAATACCACAAGCACAATCCACATCAATATCCAGTTCTGCAACAAATAATCAAGAAGCAAGAAACAATGCTCATGGTGATGATGCAATGACATGCGAGTTACAAGAACAGAGAAGAGCTACTTTGAATGTAGAGACAAATACAAGTGCATCCATTACTAATCAACCCAGGCCCAATATTTCTTCTGGCTTCCTTGTTCCGGTATCTGTGCCTGTAGTTGCAACATCTGAACGCATAGCTTCAACTAGTGACAGGGAATCAGATATTCCTTCAAGCATAAATGACTTGGTTTCTGAAGCACATCCTGTAAATGAACCTACGCAAGAAAATGAAAGATCAATTACTGGAATCTTCCAATATCCATCACGAGCAAAGCTAAAACAGTTTTTTGCTGAACATCCACTTCAGCCACTTGATGATCTGTCATTTGATGCTCGTTTAAAAGGAAAGAAGAAGTATTGAAGCAGAGAAGTATTGTCATGAGGATTATAGGCACTTCCTTTTCGGGGTCACAGAAATGAATCGGCCTACACTCTAGATAATGAGGTTCTGAATCATGGCAATTTTTTAGCTACAGTGCTAAAATATGACCCCATTATGGCAGCTCACGTTTCTGCAGTGCAAAACAAGTCTAAACAAAGAATCAAACGATTAGAGCAACAGGAGAGGCTCAAAGTAAAGACCGTGGTGGACTTGTTACATACCTGAGTAAAACAACTATAAACATGTTAATCAAAATTATGAAGAATATGATGCAAGAAAGAATTAGTCATGAAGTTTCTCAAGCAAAATATTATTCTATTCAGGTTGATTCAACAGAAGATAATTCATCCATCGATCAGTTTAGCATTATTATTCGGTATGTGCTTAAAGGTATTATCTGTGAGCGACTACTTTCAGTTGTGCCAGGTAATGATGGTACAGGACAGGGACTTTTTGATCTATTGATTCAAACATTACAGCACCTTAAAATTGACCCCAAAAATGTTTATCTGATAGCACAGATGACGCTGCATGGTTTACAAAGTACAATTGCTGATGTGGCTGATCAACATGTTCATATATGGTGCTATGCCCATGTCCTGAATTTGGTGATAACTGAAACAACAAAATGTTGTGTGCCTGCAGTTTCTTTTTTCAATTTGCTCCAGAATATAGCAACTTTTGTGAAAGCATCAGTCAAGAGAATGGCTGTATGGATAGAAGTTGTAGGAAAACATCTAGGACAAGAAAAAATGAAATGATTAAAGCTAATTGGTGAGACCAGATGGTCAGGAAAATTCAATGCAGCAACAACTATATTTTGATGATGCCGCTGCCAGTACTTTCGTAAATCTATTGACATGGTTATCAATGATACAAGATTCAGAAAAGTTTGATGCAAAAACAAAACATGAAGCAAATGTTTTACTTCAAAGTCTTCTAAAGTTTGAAACCATATATTTTTTTTTTTTTAATTTAGATTACCCAATTATTTTTTCCAATTAAGGGGCAATTTAGCGTGGCCAATCCACTTACTCTGCACATTTTTTTGGGTTGTGGGGGCGAAACCCATGCAGACACGGGGAGAATGTGCAAACACCACACGGACAGTGACCCAGAGCCGGGATCGAACCTGGGACCTCAGCGCCGTGAGGCGGTTGTGCTAACCACTAGGCCACCGTGCTGCCCTAGTTTGAAACCATATTGACAGCATTTACTTACTTGTATATATTTGAAACAATAACCCCATTATCAAGTTACCTACAGACAAGTGGTTTAGATATGTTTACGGCATGGAGTTTGGTAGATTCAGCTACAACAAAGTTGAAGGAACAGACAAGAACATTTGATAATGTTCACAGCAAAGCTTTGGAATTTGTAAATAAATGTAATGACAGGATTTCACAGATGAATATGGATGAAAATCAAACATTGGAAATTGATGCGTTGGAAACAGCATTGCCAGTTAAGAGGCAGAGGAAGAAGAAAAGAATGGCAGATGAGCTTATTGATGATGAAAGAAATTCCTCAGATTCTCTAGCTGATTTTCGAGTAAATGTGTTTAACCTAATAATGGATCGCATTGTCCAGTCACTAGAATCATGCTTTGTACAACACAAACAGTTGTATAAAGATTAGTCCTGCTTGGACCCAGCAAAGTTTAAAACTATTGCAGAGAAGGGCCTTGAAGATGAAGCATTGGAAGGTATTATTAAGCTGTTTCCACAAATTAGCAAAGAGCAAGTAATATTGGAATTGTTTTCTTTTGCTTCAAACTTTGATGTATTAAAGCTATTGCTTAATGATGGTGAGAATATGGATTCCAGTTGCAACAATTGTAAAATTTGCAGCACTTGCCCATCGTGTGTACTAAAAATTCTGGCTCCAACAGACTTCATGACAAGGCATATGATAATCTTTATGAACTTTATAAAGTCATCTGCACACTATCAGTTACTCAAGTCCAATGTGAGAGGACATTTTCAAAGTTAAAGATCATAAAGACAAGGTTAAGAAATTCACTGTCTGAGGAGAATTATAACATCCTGTATTTACATTTGGTATCTACTGCCAGTAGTATGTACAGTACATGTACACTGTAATTATTAAGAAAGACATATTTTTTTCCTCAAAAATTTTAATTGTACCCTTTTTCCATTTGTATTTTTTGAAAATTTTATTTATTCGTTATGAAAATTAAATGATAGCATTGTAGTTGTAGGTGGGCCCCCTTTGTCTCCTGGCAACCAATATTTTTAGACCCAGTCCACCACTGTTAACAACCCTGTTCTAACTGAAGCTGCCCATCAGGAAATTGGTGGTGGGGGAGGAGTGGGGAGGGGATGGGCGGGGCAGATATATCGCTGGTTTCATACTCTGCCCATTCCCAATCTCCACTTAAAGTCAATATCTCAGCTGACGTAAAGCAACATACCCGGCCCATTCGGTGAATCGTTCCTCAATTGTGTAAGCACGATATTCCACTGCATCCGGTTTTAACACAGGAGATTAATCATTTCATTTGAGCTGATTTCGGAGAATGCATTTGTCTATTTGGCATTTTTTCTTCTTCACTTTTCCCATCTTTTCCACTTTTCTCTCACCATTAATTTCCTTCTCACCAGCTTCCTTGTTCTCTATCTCTGTGTTGTTTATCTCTGACTTGCACTTGTCCTTCTCTGCCCTACTCACTTTCTCTGTTCCCTTTACAAGCTCCCACTTTCTGCTTGCGCTTTCAATTCCTCCAGCTTTGGTTGATGGGGCGGTGGAGGGCTTGGGACGGTGTGATTGTAGAATAACCTGAGAAATGGGGCAGGTTTGGCTCAAACACTCCTTTTACACCCTACCTGATTTTACCACCGTCCCGCAACCCATTGATTGCAAGGCAGCGGCACGGTGCATGGTGGTTAGCACTGCTGCCTCCCAGTGCCAGGGTCCCGGGTTCAATTCCAGTGTTGGGTGACTGTGTCGAATTTGCACCTTCTCCCCGTGCCTGCGTGGGTTTTCTCCAGGTACTCCAGTTTCCTCCCACAGTCCAAAGATGTGCGGGTTAGGTGGATTGGTGATGCTAAATTGTCCCTTTGTGGCCAGGGATGTACAGGTTAGATTCCGGGGATAGGGTGGGGTAATGGGCCGAGGTAGGATGCTCTTTCAGAGGGTCAATGCAGACCCGATGGGCCAAATGGGCTCCTTCTGCACTGCAGGAATTCTCTGGTTCGATTCTATTCTGTAGGATGTACCATCCTAACCAGCCCTGTTTCCGGCGGGAAAGGTGGGCGAACATTTCCCTCCTCTCAATCTCTCTGTGCTTTCTCTCCTCCTCTGTCTCTGTTCCTGTTTGTCACAGTCTCTCCTCCATCCTGTTTCTGTCAGAATGGATTGTAGAGCGATACGGCAAGACTGAGGCAGTTCTGTCCATCAAACCCATGCTAGTTCTTTATCAGAACCATTCGAGTCGTCCCGTTATCCTCCTGCTTCACTATGGCCCCGTAAATTCCTCCCTCCTCCGTCCCCAAACTCCATTTGAAAGTTACCTATTAAATCTACCCCTGCTCCCGTCCTTTCAGACAGCAACTTTATCTGCCCAATGCAAGCTGGCCACCAATGCCTGTCTGTACCTGAGCGCTTGTAGCGTGCCTGTGTAGAATCCGATGATGGCATTTACAGGAGATACAATGCCAGTTGTGTCTTTAAGCTGCTCACATAGTTTCTGAGTGGCCGGCAATTGGTTGACGGGGGTGGTGGTAGAATTTGGGGGGTGGGTTCAGCCTCCAAGTCGTCTCAGGAGATCGGGATTCCGTGCTCGGTGGGCAACGCAGGGGTTGGACTGCTTCACCGACCCCAGTTTTCACATTTTGATTTAATGTTGTTAAGTTTCCGTTCTTTGTTCCTTTTGTTCTCTTTGTTCCTTTTGGGCTGTGCTCCATTTGTCATTGAGGAGCGGCCCCTTGTAATTTATCCCTCAGTTAATTTCTGTTCTTCTAATTAGTTGATTCACCCGAAAATACATCAGGAGACTGGATTGAGGAGGCAGGGAGGGAAGAGGGGCTCCTCTTCCGGGAGAATTCCGGAATTCTGTTACCGGCTCTGTGGCTCATTCCCTGTGATGGACCTGGATTAATGGGAAGAGGCTCAGGAGCAGGAGAGTCAGAAACTCCAGGAAGGCCCCAATTGGGAATGTTGTAAGGAGACTGCTTCCACTTTAGTCAAAGGTGTGAACCTGATGCTGCCAGCACTGTAATATTTACAGTTCCAGGTATGTGATGGCTGCACATGCCCCCTGCTGAACATCGACTGCTGGAAAGATGGCAGCCACGATTATAACAAGGCGCGCAGCATTTGCAGCAACTCGGGCAGTGCATTCCAAATTGTAACTCACTATGGGAAAGATAGGATACTGCATATCACCTTAAATCTGTGCTCTCTGGTTACAAACTCTCACTCTCACATTCTCATTTTCTTTCTCACTTCCTTTCCCACTTTGTCTCTCTCTCTCTCCAACTTCCACTTTCTGTCACGTGGGGTGAATTGCTTTTATTGGCCGACGTCAGGCGAGTAGTAGCAAACGGGCTGCCCATTTGACACCCTGCCCAACACTCTTGCCCACTGTGGGAGGAAGATCTGGGCAAGTGTGTGAAGGAGGCGGGCGCATCGTTATTAATTTCTTCTCGCCTTGCCGTTCAAATATACAATCCATCCCAACTTCCGTACGCAGCCCCTCCCCATATTATCACTCACGCTCTCAATTTCTCACAATCTCCCTCTCTCTCTCCAACTCGAGTTTTTTCTCTCTATTCCTGTGGAATGCCAATCAGCCGATTCAGATCTTAAGACCTCTTATCAGAAATTGAACAGACAGCAGCACAATCGATCTTGGCTTTTGGCATTGATAATGGCAGTGAGGCTATCTCTGCAGTTTGCACTCGTTCAATTAAATGTGGAGATCTGAAAATTACTGTTCAAGTTAGCCTGTTCATCCAGAGGCAACAACAGTGAATCAGCAAGAGAGCCAGCTTTAAGATACATCTATGTACCGTACCACTTACCCACAGGTACCAGACAAAACACACCAGAAAAAAAAACAAAGCTTGTGCATTCAGATATAAATGAATTTGTAATGCCATGACAAGCTGCAATTTGAGCCAAATACCCTCCCTGGCACTATAGATTTAATTTTACAAGTGTGGAATTACATTCCATCCAAATGTAGTTCTTGATGGAAATTTTTTTAAAAACTTTTTCCTTCTAATATAACTCTCTTACTGCCATGTTTTCAGTGCTTCTGTCTCTCCCTGTGCCTGCCGCCTCCACCCAGTTCTGTCCAAGCGACCAGAAATCAGGCAGCATTAAAGTCAATTTACTCTTTTATTTTTAGAAATATTCTGGGCAGTTGGTTGTCCAATTGAGGAAATAAGCTTATTGTTTGGGCTGCAAATTCAAGGCACCGGCAACAATTCCTTGAAGCATTTCAATTTAATTAACAAAGTTGGGCAGACAGAAGCATTGGAAGGGAAGAAGCCACACATCCCTCGAAGTTGTTGGGCCTTTCTTTTAAATCGTGGTTCTTTCGTCCCATAGCCCCATCTACCCAACTCGGTTCCATATCCATTAATGCTCTCAGCCATCAAAAGTCTCAACCATCAAAGTCAAGGTTGATCTAGGTGTTGAAAAGCGCAGGAGACAAGTTGAGATCAAGCAGAAAAGGAAATGATTACTTATTGCTGAGTTTGGTTTGAACGGAGGTACATTATCAGAGTTAAGGTAAAAGAGAGGGATCTAGGGGATTCAACAAGAAGCAGGCCGTGGTGAAAGGGCTAGAGTCGGAAACAGTGCAGTGGATGGTGGAACTCATCAGGGAGGACGCAGCGAGGAGATTGCGCCTGGTAAGGGAAGATTGAGTGAGACAGAAATGTCATTGTGGATGCAACAGTATTGGTATGAGCTGAAATGAAACCAGCGTACACTCATTAGGGAGTGAATGAGGAGACCAAAATAGACACACACTCAAATACAAATCAGTACTACATTGGTTTTGTAGAAATGCTCTTACAGTACACACTCATAACACAAGGATATCTTACCCCTGGAGGAATGACTGAGCTCGATACAGCGATGACTCGGACCGGCAGCTTGCCCGAGTCTCAGGTTAACAAGTAACAGCAGCACCTGATTTCCACTTTTGACCTCTGAGAGGATGAGGTTGGAGGGTGCGTTTCTCTAACATGGGTTTGAATTTACTGCAAGAAGATTTGACTGGTGCAAAACAAACCGAGGGGAGGGACTCTTTGAGCCAGAAAAAAGAACATTCATGCATTTCAGCATCACTTAAAGGGACTGTACCCAAGTTAATAGCTTTAGCCAGAAGCACAGAAGTAATTTATTCAGTCCCTTTAAATGCTGTACAGGCAGTGTCGATGTCAATGATTGGAACTTTGAGTGTCTTCAGGCTTGGTTTACTGGCCAGTCTTCTACTTCACATTCATTGGATTAAAGACTACATGCCAAATCATTCAGAGATTTTTTTTCAGTTGTTCTAATTTAATCAGGGCGTGCTGGTGCTTCTTGCCGCTTAGGGCTGTCCATGAGAAGGACCACCTCCGTCTGTTAACTATGGAGTTTGCTGTTCCTGATGGGCTGGATTCATTTTGGAATATGTTACGCCAGGAATTCACCTGACCTTCTCTGGACCAAGGCAGGGGGAAAGGTTCCAACAGGGTGTAGCGTGATACGGTGGTTACCCTGATCAACCGCAGGTCAGGTGAAAATAACTCCCTCCTCCCACCGCACTCTAACAGCGTCCATGTCATTTTGAGAATGGCATATCCCAAAATGCACACCTGTACCCCAACTGTGTATTTACTGCAGATTCCTCACAGTTGTGTTCAGTCGTATCCCTCAACGCAGAACCACATTTCCACTGCCTTTTTCAATTGCAGTCGTACTTTCTAAAGATCGATGACATGGACGTGGTTACCCGTGACTGTAGCACCAGTGGGCGGAATTCTGAAAGGCAGCAACGTGATCAATAACCAGGGAGTTTGGGAATAATATTGACCCCTGCCCATTGATAACTTTGTGTGCATTGGTTTGCTTTGCAGGTTTGTTTTGAGTTACCTGCATTGGGTTTTGACTAGAACTTGTTTGTTGTTGCAAAAATGTAACTTATTTATAAAGTATCTGCAAGAACTTAACAAACATTTTAAAATGACCATCACACAAAGTGAAATAATATTCAGATTCCCTACATCCATCATGTTGCTCTCTGTTTGATGTGCTTCAATACAGTCAAAGAAATGTTACCGTCATTTCCGTGGTAATTCCGTGGGCAGCACGGTAGCATTGTGGATAGCACAATTGCTTCACAGCTCCAGGGTCCCAGGTTCGATTCCGGCTTGGGTCACTGTCTGTGCGGAGTCTGCACATCCTCCCCGTGTGTGCGTGGGTTTCCTCCGGGTGCTCCGGATTCCTCCCACAGTCCAAAGATGTGCAGGTTAGGTGGACTGGCCATGATAAATTGCCCTTAGTGACCAAAATTTCCCTTAGTGTTGGGTGGGGTTACTGGGTTATGGGGATAGGGTGGAGGTGTTGACCTTGGGTAGGGTGCTCTTTCCAATGGCCTCCTTCTGCACTGTAAATTCTATGATAATCAATGATTTCAAAATGGTTATTACCAATGGAGCCATGGTATTTAAATGGTCTACCTAGATCAAGTTGTGTTCTGAGGTGCTTCAATACAATAAGGATACATGCCATGCTCACTGCAAACATTCAATATGAGTCGGACAGCCCAAGGGAATTCTATACACTCCACTCCCCTCCCCTCAGTCCACTGTGGCTGAAAGGTCTTATACAGCGACCTTGCCCCATCGTGTCTCTGCAGCGATGCCCCAAGCTTTGGTGTGTCCCTTAAACACCTTTTTAAAATATCTTTTATTCTCCTCCATTTTCACATTTTCTCCCAAATTTACACCCACCAACAAGAATCAGTTACAAGCACGTCAATCCCCATGTCAATAACAACGATCCCATCCTCCCACCAAACCCCAAACATTAGCCCGCATGTTCACACAAACAAATGACAAAAAGGATTTAGGGATCACCCATAGTCGCCATTAACACACACAACCCCTCTCCCCCACCCTCCCACGCCCCGAACTAATATTCAATGTTATCCAGTTCTTGAAAGTGCATAATGAATAATGCCCATGAATTGTAAAACCCCTCCATCCTTCCCCTCAGTTCAAACTTAACCTTCTCAAGAGTCAAGAATTCCAACAGGTCCTCCCGCCACACCAGGGCACAGGGTGGAGAGGGTGCTCTCCAACCTATCAGGATCCGCGTTCGGGCGATCAACGAGGCGAAGGCTACAACATCCGCCTCCGTGCCCGTTTCCAACTCTGGCTGGTCCGACACCCCGAATATGGCCTCCTGGGGGCCCGGGTCCAGTTTCACGTGCACCACTTTCGAAATTACCCTAAAAACCTCTTTCCAGTAATCCTCTAGCTTTGGACAGGACCAAAACACATGAACGTGATTTAGCGCCCCCCCCCTCCCCCCCGCAATGTTCACACACATCTTCTACTCCTTCAAAGAATCGGCTCATCCTCACCCTCGTGAGGTGTGCTCTATATACCACCTTCAGCTGTATCAGCCCCAATCCCGCGCACGAGGAGGAGGCATTCACTCTCCGGAGCACCTCACACCAGAACCTCTCCTCCCTATCCTCTCCCAACTCTTCCTGCCACTTTGCTTTGATCCCTTCCAGTGGTGCCTTCTCCTCTTCCAAAATAGCTCCGTAAACCGCTGACACTATCCCCTTCTCCAGTCCGCCTGTCGTCAGCACCTCCTCCAGCAATGTGGAGGCTGGCTCCACTGGGAAGCTCTGTATCTGCTTTCTGGCAACATCTCGAACCTGCATGTATCGAAACATTTCCCCCTTCTCCTGCCCATACTTTGCTTCCAGCTTCTTCAATCCTGCAAACCGACCCTGAGAAACAAATCTTTTAGTGTCTTAATCCCCTTCTCCTCCCATTTCCGAAAATTTCCATCTCACTTCCCTGGCTCAAATCTGTGATTCCCCCAAATCGGCATTTCCCTTGACCCTGCCTCCAACCTGAAGTGTTGCCGAAACTGTCTCCAAATTTTCAATGAAGCTATTACTACCGGACTCCCTGAGTATTTCCCCGGGGCCATCGGGAGCGGTGCTGTTGCGAGTGCTTTCAGCCCCGACCCCCTGCACAAACTCTCCTCCATTCTGACCCACAGGGAATCAAACCCCCTGACCCAGCTCTGTACCTTCTCCACATTCACTGCCCAGTAGTAATACATCAGGTTCGGAAGACCCAAACCCCCTGCCTGCCTTCCCCTCTGTAGCAGCACCTTTGTAACTCTGGCCACCTTCCCTCCCCAAACGATCCTTCCCTCAATCTCTCTGAAAAAAGCCTTTGGCAGGAAAATCGGTAGGCATTGAAAAATAAACAGAAATCACGGCAACACGTTCATTTTAACTGTCTGTTCCCGACCCGCCAGTGACAGAGGAAGACCATGCCACCTTGCCCACTCTCCCCACCAAACTAGTGATGTTGTACCTCCACCGGCAGGTACCTAAAGTGAGTCCTTGCCCTACGGAATGGCAGCCCCCCCACACCCCTGCCCTCACCCCCGGCCGAGACACCACAAAATACTCACCCTTATCTCGATTTAGTTTGTACCCTGAGAAAGACCCGAACAGTCGAAGGAGCTCCAATATTCCCCCTATCGATACACTCGGTTCCGACACGTATAACAACAAGTCATCGGCATATAAGGACACCCTATGCTCTACCTCACGGCCCGCACTATTCCTTTCCATACCCCCGAACTTCTTAATGTGATGGCCAACGGCTCAATCGTGAGTGCAAACAGCAGGGGGTGGGGGGGTGGTCATAGGACATCCCTGCCTAGTCCGTGTCTCTTGGATTCTACCAGTGTGATGAACAGTATTAATAACTGCTGTAAATGGTACCTGACCTTTAATACCTTGCCTCTTTAAGATGCTTGGAACCCTGGGGGACTCCGCCTCTGGCTACGCCCCCAGGAAACGGTATATAAGAACATAAGAAGTAGGGGCAGGAGTAGGCCATCTGGCCCCTCGAGCCTGCTCCGCCATTCAATGAGATCATGGCTGATCTTTTGTGGACTCAGCTCCACTTTCCGGCCCGAACACCATAACCCTTAATCCCTTTATTCTTCAAATAGGATAAGGCTCCATGTGGTGAGCATACTTCTCTCGGATGCTGTTCAGTTCTCTGTAGATTAAAGCCATTTGATTACCAACCTCGCTCTCGCATCATAATTGAGGGTGTCTCAATTTAATATACAGACACATCAAGATGGACAGAGCTCTAAAACCGGAGAAACTCAACCTGGACGCCAGGTCGCCGCAAGCCCCGGAAATTTTAAAATATTGGCTCCGGTGTTTCGAGGACTATCTGGACTCCTCAACGACTGATGTCGACAGCACTCGCAAGCTGCGCTTACTACATTTCCGGGTGGGCCACCGACTCTCCGCCGTGATCGAGAACACTACGACCTACGATGCGGCGGTCGAAATACTGAAGAAACACTTCATAAAACCTACTAACGAGGTACACGCCAGACATTTGCTCTCAACCTGCAGCCAGCGTTCCAGGGAAATGCTGGACGAGTACGTACAAAGACTCACTGCGCTCGCGAAGAACTGCAACCACAAAGCAGTGACAGCAGAAGACCACAGGAACTTGCATATTCGCGACGCCCTTGTGTCCGGTAGCAAGTCCTGGTACAGCCGGCAGCGGCTCCTAGAAGGTGAGGCAAAGGATCTCCAGGGCACGGTAATGCTCGCCTCTTCTCTCGAAACCGCCCACCGTAACCTCCGTACGTACTCCGTGGACCTTGCGAACCCCTCTCGATCCCTCCAGACCCGGCAACGCTACAGGCCTGCGCCGCGCGGCGATCCGCTCATTCTGGGGGCTCCCCATGCTATTTCTGTGGGCAAGGCCAGCACCCATGTCAGCGTTGTTCGGCCCGCTCCGCGATCTGCAACGACTGCGGGAAGAAAGGGCTCTTCGCTAAAGTCTGCCTGGCTGGGCCCAAAAAAACGAAACCCTCACCAGGCCCAGAAATCAAGCTCCCGGTCTCACAGACCCTGCAACGTGGCCGCGCTGCGGCCGGGCAAGCCCACTTCCGACGCGTCATCAACCTCGTGCGAGTCATGGGAGCAGCCATCTTGGCGGTGCCATCTTTGAAACCCGACACGTTCGACCGGCGGCGGTGGCCATCTTGTGACTCCGGGCGGCCATTTTGTGAGTTCGACTCTGACTGCCCGCAACTAGGAGTGATCACACTCGATCAATCGCGGCCGAAACACCTGCGAAACCCAATGATGAAGGTGCGAATCAACGGCCACGACACTCCCTGCCTATTCGACTCCGGGAGCACGGAGAGCTTTATCCATCCAGACACGGTAAGACGCTGCTCCCTGTGCACCCACCCCGCCTCCCAAACTATTGCCCTCACCTCTGGGTCCCATTCGGTTCAAATCACAGGGCATTGTGTCGCTGACCTCGCAATTCAAGGCGCTGAATACACCCGTTTTAAACTTTACATCTTTCCTCAACTCTGCTGCTCGGTCTGGACTTTCAGTGCAGCCACCTGAACCTGACACTGAAGTTCGACGGACTCCTGCCCCCACTCACGGTATGCAGCCTGGCGACACTCAAAGTTGCGCTACCACCCTCTTCGCGAACCTCACTCCCGACCTTAAGCCTGTCGCCAACAGGAGTCACCGGTACAGTACCCAAGACATGACTTTTATCAAGTCAGAGGTTCAGCGGCTACTAAAAGAGGGGGTCATAGAGGCCAGCAACAGCCCTTGGAGGGCTCAAGTATTGGTAGTCCGCTCCGGGGAAAAGCAACGAATGGTAGTGGATTATAGCCAGACCATAAACTGCTTTACGCAACTCGATGCTGACCCACTTCCCCGCATAGCAGAAATGGTGACTCACATCGCCCAGTATCGGGTATTCTCCACGGTCGACCTAAAATCGGCCTATCATCAACTCCCTATCTGCCCAGAGGACCGCCCCTACACGGCATTTGAAGCAGCCGGTCGGCTGTTTCACGTCCTCAGGATCCCTTTTGGTGTCACAAACGGTGTCTCCGTTTTCCAGAAGGCGATGGATCAAATGGTGGACCAGTACGGCTTACGGGAGACCTTCCCGAACTTGGACAACGTCACCATCTGCGGCCATGACCAGCAGGACCACGACGCAAACCTGAGGAAGTTCCTCCAGACTGCCCGGGCCCTCAACCTCACGTACAACAAAGAGAAATGCATGTTTCACACAACCCGGCTAGCCATCCTTGGCTACGTCGTGGACAATGGGGTCCTAGGCCCAGACCCCAACCGCATGCGTCACCTTAAGGAACTTCCCCTTCCCTGTAGCCTCAAGGCACTCAAACGGTACTTGGAGCTTTTCTCCTATTACACCCAGTGGGTCCCCAGATATGGGGACAAAGCCCGGCCACTCATTAAGACCACGTTTCTTCCCCTGATGGCTGAGGCCCAGTCGGCTTTCAGCCGTATCAAGGCAGACATCATCAATGCCGCCATGCATGCGGTGGACGAAGCCAGTCCCTTCCAAGTAGAAAGCGACGCATCAGACGTCGCCCTGGCTGCTACCCTCAACCAGGCGACCAGACCAGTAGCGTTCTTCTTCCGAACCCTCAACGCCTCGGAAATCCGGCACTCTGCAGTCGAGAAGTAGGCACAAGCCATAATGGAGGCCGTGCGACACTGGAGGCACTACCTAGCCGGTAGGAGCTTCACCCTCGTCACCGACCAAGCGTTCGATAACGCACAACGGGGCAAAGTAAAGAATGACAAATTTCTGAGGTGGACAATAGAGCTCTCCACCTATACATACAATATTAAATATCGCCCGGGGAAGCTCAACAAGTCCCCAGATGCCCTGTCCCGTGGCACGTGCGCCAACGCGCAATTGGACCACCTGAGATCCATCCACGATGACCTCTGCCACCCGGGGGTCACCCGGCTTGCCCACTTCATCAAGTCCCGCAACCTACCCTACTCCACAGGGGAGGTTAAGGCCATGGCTAAGGCATGCCAGATCTGTGCGGAATGCAAACCGCAATTCTATCGACCAGCCAAGGCCCACCTGATAAAGGCCTCTGGGCCCTTTGAGCGACTGTGTGGACTTCAAAGGGCCCCTCCCGTCCACCAACCGCAACATCTATTTCCTCACCGTCATCGATGAGTTCTCCCGCTTCCCTTTTGCTGTCCCCTGCCCCGATATGACCTCGGCCTCCGTGATCAAGGCACTGCGCAGCATCTTCACACTGTTTGGTTTCCCCGCTTATATCCACAGCGACCGGGGTACATCGTTCATGAGCGATGAGCTGCGTCGGTACCTGCTCAGCAAGGGCATCGCCTCGAGCAGGACGACGAGCTATAACCCGTGAGGAAATGGGCAAGTGGAGAGGGAGAATGCGACAGTTTGGAATGCTGTCCTGCTAGCCCTATGGTCAAGGAGTCTCCCTATCGCCCGCTGGCAGGAGGTCCTACCCGATGCCCTGCACTCCATTAGGTCGCTCCTCTGTACGGCCACGAACGAGACCCCTCACAATCGTTTGTTTGTCTACCCCAGGAAGTCCATCTCTGGGGTCTCGCTTCCACCCTGGCTGACGACTCCGGGTCCAGTCCTACTCTGGAGACATGCGAGGAGCCATAAAACGATCCAATAGTTGAGAGGGTCCACCTGCTGCACGCAAACCCTCAATACGCCTCCGTCGAGCATCCCGATGGCAGGCAGGATACGGTCTCCCTGTGAGACCTGGCACCCGCTGGCTCTCCCACCGACCCCACCGACCCCGACGTTTTCCCGCACCGATCGCCAACTTCGATAGCGCCCCCCCCCCATAGCACCCCTTGCCCCCCAGTCGGCGACGGCACCGATCACCCTAACCACCCCTGATACCGCCCCCCCCTCCAAGACGGGCAAAGGCTCAGTCAACCGTGCTCCCGAATAAACCACCATCGGAACCGACCGCATCCACGGCGCCACCACCGGAGCAGCGAAAGTCAGCACGGACAATCAGACCACCACAAAGACTGAACTTATAATTCCACTTTACCCCCGACGGACTATGTGTTATTTTTTTAAACAGGGGGTGAATGTGATGAACAGTATTAATAACTGCTGTAAGCGGTACCTGACCTTTAATACCTTGCCCCTTTTTAAGATGCTTGGAACCCTGGGGGACTCCGCCTCTGGCTACGCCCCCAGGAAACGGTATATAGGATAAGGCTCCATGTGGTGAGCACACGTCTCTCGGATGCTGTTCAGTTCTCTGTAGATTAAAGCTATTTGATTACCGACCTTGCTCTCGCATCGTAATTGAGGGTGCCTCAACCAGACTGTTTGCAAACACTGCATACCCCCCTCCCATTTGACCCTGAGCCGGGTTTTCCACTCCATCACGGGGACCAACCATCCTGGATTTTGCCAGACTGTCCTGTAACTAAAGCGATCATCCCGCGGGATTGTACGTTGTCGTGATGCTGTTTGATCCCATATTGTAACCTTTTAAATCCATGTGTGCATGTGATATGTATCTGTGTGTTCGTGCTTGTCTTGGCTGGCCGACTGACAGGTTCCACCCCCGCCCCCCCCCCCCCCCCCCCCTTCAGAGGTTCACCGAAACACTGCTGTCCTTGTCTTTACTCACAGCAGCCCCTCTGCTCACTGATCTAGTTTGGCCCCTACACGGTTTAGCAATATCCTGATGTTTACATTTCAGCCCTTGTTTCCCTCCAAGGCTTTGCCCCTTCCCAATCTCTGTCATCTTACCCGGCCCCCATGAACTCCATGGTCCTCGGACTCGGGCCTCCTCCTGCATACCACGACGTATTGTTGTCCCACTGGTGGGAGGCCATTTTTCAACTGGGTCGGCCCTAAGCTTAGAATTGCGGTCCAGAACAGATCTCCACCTCTACCCCATTCTCCTTTCAGGTCCCCCTTGAAACCTACCTCCTTGACCAAACCCTTTGTCTGCCCACTTAATGCCCTAAAATCGGCATCTTCGCCTCTTGTTCGATAGATCACTTTGGGATATTTTCTGAGGTGAAAGGTGCTTTACGGATGTACAACTTGATGTTGGGCGGGATTCTTCCGGTCCCCCAGCTGCGTGTTTCTTGATGGCTTGCCGTTCGCTGGCGGTGGGGTTTTCTATTCCCATGTCTTGTCAGTGGGATTTCCGATCGAAGGGATCCCATGCCGACGGGATCATTGAATCCTCTGGCAGTTGTTTTTCATTTGCAACGCCAACAAAGAGCCAGCAACAAAGAACCTTACTGACACCTGGTGGCTAGGGGTGGCGCTGCAGCCCTCTTTGGCTCAGACTGCAATTTAGTCAATGGCAACCATTGCCACTCTCCGTTTTCTCTTCCATTGTGTTGTTATTTAATCCCCCCGTTCCTCTAACCTACCCTGATCTTCCTTTCTATTCTCCCCTCCACCGACCCCTCTTTCTGAACATCGGTTCCGAAGAAGGATCATATCGGACTCGAAACGTTAACTCTTTCTCCCTCTCTCCACAGAGGCTGTCTGACCTGCTGGTTTTCCCCAGCACTTTCTGTGTTTACTTCAGCCCTCCAGCAACTGCTGGGGATCAGAAGGGGGAGTACAATGGGGACTGATTCGCTGCAGCTTTCACATTCACTGGCAGTTGCCTCTCTCGACCCCCCACACTGGCTGTAAACAGTCAGACTGCTTGTGTCCGACATCCAAAGCTGTTTGAGCCACAGTCACAGGATACAGGGTGGGCCAGTTAGATCTGAGATGAGGAGAAACGTCTTCACTTAGCGGTTGGTGAACCTGTGGAGACAAAGTCACTGAATATATTTAAGAAATAAATAGATTCTTAGAATGTAAAGATGTAAAGGGGTAGGGCAGAGAATGCCGGAGTGCTGCATTCAGAAAGAGGACCAGCCATGATTATGCAGAATGGCGGAGTAGGCCCGAAGGCCTACTCCTGCTCCTAATTAGTATTTGATGGAACCATCAATTCACTAGACACGTGCTTTAAGATATGAACAGTGGTTTTAATCTACTTACAACAGAGCCAGCCTGTTTCGCGTTGAACTCTCGATGAACTGAACGACTGGCTCTGAGCATTGGTATTTATACAGCAGTCCAGGGGGAGTTGTGGGCGGAGCCAAGGGTAGAGCCCTGTACAAACTCCTAAGCATTCCCAGCGCTACTCCCCTAGTGGTCGAGCAACGCAACTGCGCTTACAAATGCATGGTCTCATGTATATACAATACAGTGTGAATTACGGAGTTACATTCACCACATTCACCCCCTACAAAAAAATCAAGTGAGTCTGTCTGGTGGTCGGACTGTCCGCTGCGATCTACGGAGCACCGGGGTTGCAGCCTCTTGCGGTGGCTGGACGGGTGTTGTGGGTTGGGGTGCGATGGCGGACTCCAGGGAAGATCTCGTCCGAGCTCCATACCCGTCTGGTTCGACTGGGGACTGAGGGCGCTGGGGGTTAGCCGGTGCGGGTGCGCAGAACAGGTGGAGCGAGCTAGTGGGCTCAGTGGGCTCGGGAGTGCGAGGGGGCGGTTGGGTTGCGCGGAACCGATGCAGCGAGCTAGTGGGCTCGGGAGCCCGAGGGGGCGGCAGGATGGGGTGTAAGGTGAGGGGTGCATCTGTAGTGATAGAGGGGATGCTGGACCCGGCGGGTGCAAGGTCCCGGAGGGATACGGTGTCCTGACAGCCGTCGGGGAACTCGACGAAGGCGTACTGGGGGTTGGAGTGAAGCAGGTGCACCTTCTCAACAAGGGGGTCGGTTTTGTGCGCCTTGACGTGCTTCCTCAGGAGTACAGGGCCCAGTGTCTTCAGCCATGCGGGAAGTGAGACCCCCATGGTAGTGCCCCTGGAAAAAATGCAGAGCCTCTCGTGAGGGGTCTGATTGGTCGCTGTGCATAAGAGGGACCTAATAGCGTGGAGCGCGTCTCGGAGGACTTCCTGCCAATGGGAGACTTGGAGATTCCTGGACCGGAGGGTCAGTAGGACGGTCTTCCAGACCGTCGCATTCTCCCTCTCCACCTACCCGTTCCCCTTGGGGTTGTAGCTGGTAGTCCTGCTCGAGGCGATGCCCTTGTCGAGCAGGTACTGACGCAGCTCGTTGGTCATGAAGGACACACCCCGGTCGCTGTGCACGTAGCTGGGAAAACCAAACAGGGTGAAGATACTATGCAGGGCCCTAATGACTGTGTGGGAGGTCATGTCGGGGCACGGAATAGCAAACGGGAAGCGGGAGAACTCATCTATGATGTTCCTGTTAGTTGAGGGGAGTGGCCCTTTGAAATCGATCGTGAGGTGTTCAAAGGGCCTAGAAGCCTTGACCAGGTGGGCCCTGTCTGGTCTAAGAAAGTGCGGTTTGCACTCCGCGCAGATCGGGCAGTCTCTGGTGACGGCTTTTACCTCCTCAGTGGAGAAAGGTAGATTTCGGGCTTTGATGAAGTGGGCGAGCCGGGTGACCCCCGGGTGACAGAGGTCGTTGTGGATGATTTTCAGGCGGTCGATCTGCGCGCTGGCGCACGTCTCGCGGGATAGGGCTTCTGGGGGCTCGTTGAGCTTCCCAGGTCGATACTTAATATCGTAGCTATAGGTTGAGAGTTTGATCCTCCACCGCAGGATTTTATCGTTTTTAATCTTGCCCCTTTGCGAGTTGTCAAACATGAAGGCAACCGATCTTTGGTCGGTGTTGAGGGTGAACCTCCTACCTGCGAGGTAGTGCCTCCAGTGACGAACAGCCTCCACAATGGCTTGTGCTTCTTTTTCGACTGCCGAGTGTCGGAGTTCCGAAGCGGAGAGGGTACGGGAGAAGAATGCGACTGGCCTCCCTGCCTGATTTAAAGTGGCTGCTAGAGCTACCTCTGAGGCGTCGCTCTCAACCTGAAAGGGGGTGGATTCATCCACCGCCCGCATGGCCGCTTTGGGGATGTCCTCCTTGATGCAGTTGAAGGACTGGCGCGCCTCAGCTGACAGGGGAAATAGTGTGGCCTTAAAGAATGGGCGGGCTTTGTCCGCATACTGAGGGACCCACTGGGCGTAATACGAAAAGAATCCCAAGCACCGTTTGAGGGCCTTGGGACAATGAGGGAGAGGGAGTTCTAAGAGGGGGCGCATACGGTTCGGGACGGGATCCAGGACTCCGTTTTCCACGACATAGCCGAGGATGGCTAGTCTGGTTGTGCGGAAAACGCGTTTCTCCTTGTTATAGGTGAGGTTTAGTTTCTGAGCCGTCTGGAGAAAACGGAAGAGGTTGGCGTCGTGGTCCTGCTGGTCATAGCCCCAGATGGTAACGTTATCCAAGTACGGGAACGTGGCCCGCAGCCCGTACTGGTCCACCATTCGGTCCATTGCTCGTTGGAACACCAAAACCCCATTAGTGACGCCGAAGGGGACCCGGAGGAAATGGAAGAGGTGGCCATTGGCCTCGAATGCCGTGTAATGGCGGTCCTCCGGGCGGATTGGGAGCTGGTAGTATGCAGACTTCAGATCCACCGTGGAAAAAATCCGATACTGGGCGATCTGGTTAACCATGTCTGCAATCCTGGGGAGTGGGTACGTGTCGAGGAGCGTAAACCTATTAATGGTCTGACTATAGTCTACAACTATGCGGAATTTTTCCCCGGTCTTGACGACCACGACCTGAGCTCTCCAGGGGCTGTTGCTGGCCTCTATGATGCCCTCACTGAGGAGCCTTCGGACCTCCGACTGGATGAACACCCTATCCTGCAAGGTGTACCGCCTGCTGTGAGTGGCTACGGGTATACAATCCGGGGTGAAGTTGGCAAAGAGAGGAGGGGGGGGGGAGATTCGCAATGTGGCTAGGCTGCAGATAGTGAGTGGGGGTAGGGGTCCGCCGAAACTGAGGGTGAGACTCTTAAGATTACACTGGAAATCAAGGCTTAATAAGAGTGGGGTGCAGAGTTCGGGCAGGACGTAGATCTGGAATTTGGCATAGCTAGCGCCTTGGATTGTGAGCATCTCGGCGGTGCGCCCTTGGATCTGGACAGAGTGGGAGCCCGAAGCGAGGGATATAGTTTGCCGCGCGGGGAAAACGGGGAGCGAACAGCGTCTTACCAGTTCTGGATGTATGAAGGTCTCAGTGCTCCCGGAGTCGAAAAGGCACGGTGTACTGTACCCGTTAATTTGGACCGTTGCCAATCGAGTTTCTCAGATGCTTCGGGCGCGATTGGTCCAGAGTGACTGCGCTGAGTTGCGGGTTGTCGGTGGCTCGGTCAGCTGTGTTTGAGTGGCCCCGTGATGACTGCCCTCTGATTTCGTAGTCGTCGAGGTGAGTTTCAGAGTTTGAAGGGGATGGATCCCAAGATGGCCGCCCCCATGAGTCGCACATGGCCGGCCGCATGGAGGAGGATTGCCAAGATAGCTGCCTCCATGAGTCGCACATGGCCGGCCGCATGGAGGTGGATTGCCAAGATGGCCGCCCCCATGTCGGGTGGGGGCGGAGTCGGCATACAGGCTGCAGGGGCCTGCGGGCCTGTGAATTCAGGGAACGAGTGCTTTGAGCCATGGGAGGGTTAGAGGCTGGGGTTTTCGTCGCCAGACACACTCTGGCATAGTGTCCTTTTCGCCCGCAGCTGCTGAAGGTCACATTGCGGGCCGGGCAGTGCTGCCGCGAGTGCTGATTCTGTCCACAAAAGTGGTAGGCTGGGGCAGCATTGTGGCTGGGCAGCCGTGTGGCGCAGGCCAGGGGGAGTCGCTGGTCGGGGGCCCATGACGGGGTCGCGGGGTCCGCGGGGAATGAGGTGAGGCTGCGGAAGGAGACCTCCATAGTGGTAGCAAGTTCAACAGATTTAGGGCCCCCTTTTCCAGCAGTCGCTGGTGCACGTAATTTGACCTAAGGCCCGCAACAAAGGCATCGCGTACAGCAAGTTCTCTGTGTTCTGCCGCGGTAACCGCCTGGTAATTACAGTCACTAGATAAAGTTTTAAGCTCTCTCAGGAATTCTGCGAGCGATTCTGTAGGCCGCTGGCGGCGAGTAGTAAACACGTGTCGCGCATAGACCTCATTTACAGGCCTTACATACATTTTGTCGAGTAGCGCTAGGGCTTCAGTATACGAACCGGCGCAGTTTAGTTGAGTAGAGATTCTGTGGCTCACCCTCGCATGCTGTAGGCTCAGTTTCTGCTCCTCTGTTGTTTCGGCTGTGCTTGCTTCCGCCAGGTAGGCTTTAAAACACCGCAGCCAATGAGAAAAAATGTATTTTGCCTCTGCATCCTGTGGGTCGAGTCCCATCGCTCAGGCTTGAGGGCTGATTCCATGATTGATCTTGACTGTTTCTTAAGTAGATTAAATTGATGGAACCATCAATTCACTAGACACATGTTTTAAGATATGAACAGTGGTTTTAATCTACTTACAACAGAGCCAGCCTGTTCCGCGTTGAACTCTCGATGAACTGAATGACTGGCTCTGAGCATTGGTATTTATACAGCAGTCCAGGGGGAGGAATTGTGGGCGGAGGCAAGGGTGGAGCCCTGTACAAACTCCTAAGCGTTCCCAGCGCAACTGCGCTTACAAATGCATGGTCTCATGTATATATAATACAGTGTGAATTACGGAGTTACATTCACCACACTATTGTTTTCAACTTCCATGACGAACTGCGTTCCCTCGCCGCCGATTCCGCTCGCTGCCTTGGTTACTGTCAGGTTGGGCCAGACTGCCTGCAGCCTGGGCGTGCTGCCTCACCCCCAAGCTCAGCTTCTGATGACGTGCCCTCTCCATCACCATCTCCATTCATTGCCCACTTCCCCACCTCTGTTTCCACCTGACGCCATCCCCACCTCAGCTCACTTGCTGATGAAACCATCATCCAACCCTCTATTCCCTGGAGACTTGACTCTTCCACTGCTGTCCTGACCCACCCCCCACATTCAGCACATCTGAAAGCGTTGTGTCCCCCCCCCCCGTTGTAGACGGAGGCAAAGACTCCATGAGAATCTAGGCTGACAGGGTATAACTCACTTTATTCCACACTGGTCACAATAATCACTCCTCTCCAATCCCTGCAGGGTCCCCAAACTGCTTCCAGGTCCGTCCTGGTGCGAGTGAGTGGGAGAGGTGTTTTCTCTCTGTCTCTCTCTCTCCTGAACCGTGTGCTGTCTGTCCTTTTCCAGTGGATTGTGCTGCTTGCAGGGTGCCTCCCCACCAACGTGGGGCAGTTGCTGGAACCAGGAGAAGGGGGGCGGGTGGTGGAGAGCTTGCACTGGCTTGAGTGCTGGCGGCTTTGTCTTGTACTTAGTTGTTTGTTGGGTTTCTTCTGGTTGCTCTGTATTTTTTTTCCCTCTCTCTGCCATGCCCCGTGTTTTTGGCTTGAGAGGTGGTGTTTTTTTTTTGATGTCTTGTAAATGCTTGTAGCACGTTACTGATTTCCATGACTATTTGTTTTGAGCACGTTTCTGATTCTTTTATATTATTGAGTTGTCAATAAACTTACAATATTTGTAGGCGGAAAAGTGGAGGCAATGCAAGCTCTTACGCTCTCAGGGATCGGTATGTCCATGTCCTCAGGTGGAGGGCCCCGTGGCCGCTTAGGTTGAGGGCGGACTTCCAGGGGTGGTGCAGCCGGCCTGGAAGGTGTGCAGTGAACCAGGGACTGCAGCTTCTGCGGTGAATGTCGTAGTTGGCATGGCCTAGCCAGTAAGGCTGCTGGTACAGTTGGTGCCAGCGCATTATCGCTGGGCGGTCCAATGTCCATATCAGAATCCGACGCACGGGCTGCACCGTCGCTGGCCAGGTCTGTGGGTGCCACAGGTCCCCTGGTCAACAGGAGGCAGAACGGGCGGGTGGGGTCCTGGTTCCCCAGTGGTCTTTGTGTTCCTCCATGACCATACAGGGGATAGTGTCCGGTCCTGCGTGGGGCCTCCTGGTCACGTGCTGGTGGTTCCTGGTCACATCGTTATAAGTGGTCCAGGAGGGCAGCACGGTGGCTTAGTGGTTAGCACAGCCGCCTCACTGCGCTGAGGTCCCAGGTTCAATCCTGGCTCTGGGTCACTGTCCGTGTGGAGTTTGCACATTCTCCCCGTGTCTGTGTGGGTTTCGCCCCCACAACCCAAAAATGTGCAGAGTAGGTGGATTGGCCACGCTAAAATTGCCCCTTAATATAAAAAATAATTGGGTAATCTAAATTTATAAAAAAAAAAAATAAGTGGTCCAGGTGGCAGTGTGTCTCTGTACCCTGCCGCGTGGAGGGCTATCCCAGGGATCCACATAGCTCCGGTCACGAAGTTCCCCACATAAGCCGCATCACCCGTTGTGAAGGTGCCCACTTGTCAGCGGCAGTTGGAGCCGGTCTCCGAGCGGTGCTGCCACTGACCGGCCCATGCTCCCACATCGGGGAGGATGAGGCTGAGACGCATCCACAGTCATCGCCCCATGAACAATTCTGCCAGTGCCATGCTGGTTGTGGTGTGAGGGTTTCTACAATAACGGAAAAGAAACGGCCAATCGCATTTCCCAAGTCACCAATGTCATCTTTCTCATTGCTCTCTTGAATGATTATACCCCTCGTTTGGCTGGCCCATTGGAGGCTGGGTGGTACGGTCCGTCCGCACGTGTCTGATGCCATTTGTGCCCATTAATGAAGCAAACCCCTGGATTGTAAATGCCACCCCATTGTCGGACACTGGGACCTCGGGCAGCCCCTGCGTGCTACAAATAGCCTTCAGTCTGTCTGTAGTTGCTCATGTGGTCGCTGTGGGGACCCGGTTTACTTCCAGCCACTTCAAGTGGGCGTCCACTACCATAAGGATCGTGGCCCCCTGAAATGGGCCGGCAATGTTGATGTGTACACGAGACCAAGGCTTCAAGGGCCACTCCCAGCGGTGCATCAGGGCGGCCGGTGGGTCCTTCTGGTGTTCCTGGTATGGGGTGCAATTTTGGGCCACCCACTCGCTCTTGGCATCCAGTCTGGGCCACCAAACGTAGTGACGCGCCAATCTTTTCATCTTGGCCACCCCGGGTTGCCTGTTATGGAGGAGCGCCCCCATTTGGGTACGACCACCATGACCCCACAGGAGGACGCCGTCTTCACCCCTAATCTTGGCGGTGTCGGCCCTCAGCCCGTCTGGTATCGCACAATGTCGGGCCCCGTATTGGACCATATGTCAGAGCCTGGGTTGGTCTGTGTCCATTCTCTGATACGAGCTGTCATTACTGGCAACGTGCCCATGAAATGGAGGACGGCTATCAGCTCCACGGCTGGGGAGGGAGCCGGGGGCTTCATGGTTAGGGGCAGGCGGCTTAACGCGTCCGCATGCGAGATTCTTGTGCCCGGGCGATGCAATTCATAGAATCACCTTAAATAACCCCAGTAGAGGCCTGTGGTTGATATATAGAATTTGTAATTCTGTGAACGTCTGCCCATAAACGTACAGGTGGAATTTCGTCACCGTGAACACAACATCCAAGCCTTCCTTTTCTATCTGAGCATACGCTCGGCGTCCGCCAGCGTACGGGACGGAAAAGCTATAGGTCACTCGGAGCCATCGGGCATGCGCTGTTCCAGTACCACACCAATGCCGTGTGGCGAGGTGTCACATGTGAGGAGCAGGGGCTTGTCCAGGTCGAAGTGGATCCGCAATTCCTCTGACCAGAGCCGCTGCTTCACCTTGTGAATAGCCTTCTGGTGTGAGAGGACCCCAGTGCCACTTCTGTCCCTTCTTAAGTAGTTGGTGGAGCGGACTGAGCAGCATGGGTATAAATTTCCCACAATAGTTCATCAGACTGAGGAAAGAGCAGAGCGAGGGATGGGGGTCCGGCGCATCGGCCGCACCTTTTCCTCCGCTGGATGGAGGCCTCTGCTGCCCACCTGGTAGCTGGGAGACGTGACCTCCTGTGTGTGAAAAATGCACTTCTCCCTCCGGAGGCGGATCCCGGTCCGAGCAAACGGCTCGAGGACCTTGGTCAGGTTCTCCACGTCTTCCTGACTAGAGATCCCGGTGATGAGAACATCATCCTGGTAGACAGCCACCCTTGGCAACCCTCAGAAAATGTTCTTCGTAACCCTCTGGAATTTCGGACAAGCTAAGGAGACTTCGAACGGCATTTGCATATGCTCGTACAATCCCCGATGGATATTGATCGTCACATATTTCTGGGAACTTGGCTTGAGCACCAGCTGCAAGTACGTGTGGCTCATGTCCAGCTTAGTGAATGTTTTTCCTCCACTGAGCCGGGCTTGGAGGTCCCAGATCTGAGGGACCGGATAGCGGTCAAGGTGGGATACCCAGTTTATGGTGACTTTATAGTCCCTACAGAGCTGCGCCGACCCGTCCGGCTTCAACACTGGGACTACAGGCGCAGCCCAATCAGCACAGTGGACAGAGCAAAAAGCACCCAGCTGCTCCAAACGGTCTAATTCCAGTCTACCTTGATGCAAAGTGCGTACGGCACACGGCGGGCGCGGAAATATCGGGGCGAGTGTTTCCCTCCACATTGATCATGACCGTAGCTCCGTCAATGGTCCCGAAAACCGAAGGGAACTTGGACAGCACTCCATCCTGTCAACGGCCAATCCAATTGTAGGTGATGCAGCCAATACATCCCAATAGGCTGGCCCGTTGCTGTGGACTACCACCAAAGGTAGGCACGGTGACTGGTCTCCATTTGTCATGGGCACCTGGGAAGTACTCGTCACCTCGCTTCTGGTGGCCGTTGGCCGATGGTATTGGTGACGCCTAATGTTCAGGACCGCCAGGCCCTGGAGCCCACGGTCAGCGCTTTCCTGGGTGAGTGGTATGTTGACGGCTCTGTCAAGGGTCAGAAAATCTCCATAGGCAGCTTCCGCTGCATCACCTGGCCCTGAAATCTGCAAACGAAGCTGTCCCGCAGCTTATCAGCCAGGGCAGCTCCAAACTCACAAAGGGAGCAGCGAATCCCCGTAACTGCACCAAGTATTCACTGGTGGACTCTGCTAGTGTCTCCAATACAATATGGAAATGGTCCCATTGAACCATAACCGGGGGCTGTGGATTTAAATGACGGTCCACTTGGTCAATCAGCATGGTGAATGGCAATCCGTCCGGCCTGTCAGTCAAGTTCCTGATTAGTGCATAAGTCAGTCTGACAATGGCAGTCAGTAAGGTGATGGTCTGTCGCTCGTCACTGGTGATGCCGTTTGTGTGGGAACAATGTTGAAGTGTTTTGACGTACTGGGCCCAACCACCGAGTCGCGTCAAAAGGCTCAAGTTTACCGATATATGCCATGCCTGCCGACTGGAGAGCGGCCTCCCGAGGAAGTTGAAAAGCGATCCGAGTTCGCAGCACTTGCCTCTTGTGGCAGCTCCACTTGATCCTCATCACCAGGGTTGTAGTCAGAGGCAACTACGCCACAAGATGCCAGGCTTACAGGGTACAACTCACGTTTTTCCACACTGGTCACAATAATCACTCCTCTCCACTCCCCGCAGGATCTCCTTCCCCAAATTGCTTCCAGGTTGGGGTTAAATCCTGTGGGGACTTCCTCCAGTTGGGATGAAGCTCTGCCCCCAGGTCACCTGAGTAGCTCACACTGAGGTGTAGGAGGGGGATCTTTCTCTGAGCTCCTGCTGCTTCTGGCTGTAACTCTGCTGGAATACAACATTGACAAATGTGAGGTTATCCATTTTGGCAGGAATAACAGCAAAAGGAATAATTATTTAAATGATAAAATATTAAAACATGCTGTTGTGCAGAGAGACCTGGGTGTACTAGTGCGTGGGTCGCAAAAGTTGGTTTACAAGTGCAACAGGTGATTAAGAAGGAAAATGGAGTTTTGTCCTTCATTGCTAGAGGGATGGAGTTTAAGACTAGGGAGGTTATGCTGCAATTGTATAAAGTGTTAGTGAGGCCACACCTGGAGTATTGTGTTCAGTTTTCATCTCCTTACCTGAGAAAGGACGTACTAGCGCTGGAGGGTGTGCAGAGGAGATTCACTAGGTTAATCCCAGAGCTGAAGGGGTTGGATTACGAGGAGAGGTTGAGTAGACTGGGACTGTACTTGTTGGAATTTAGAAGGATAGAAACATATAAAATTATGAAGGGAATAGATAGGATAGATGCGGGCAGGTTGTTTCCACTGGCGGGTGAAAGCAGAACTAGGGGGCATAGACTCAAAATAAGGGGAAGTACATAGAACATAGAACATAGAACAGTACAGCACAGAACAGGCCCTTCGGCCCTCGATGTTGTGCCGAACAATGATCACCCCACTTAAACCCACGTAACCCGTATACCCGTAACCCAACAATCCCCCCATTAACCTTACACTACGGGCAATTTAGCATGGCCAATCCACCTAACCCGCACATCTTTGGACTGGACAGTAGATTTAGGACTGAGTTTAGGAGGAACGTCTTCACCCAAAGGGTTGTGAATCTATGGAATTCCTTGCCCAGTGAAGCAGTTGAGGCTCCTTCATTAAATGTTTTTAAGATAAAGTTAGATAGTTTTTGAAGAATAAAGGGTTATGGTGTTCGGGCCGGAAAGTGGAGCTGAGTCCACAAAAGATCAGCCATGATCTAATTGAATGGCGGGGCAGGGCCGAGGGGCCAGATGGCCTACTCCTGCTCCTTGTTCTTATGTTCTTATGTTATGTTCTGGACCTGTTGTGTTCTTCTGTATGCTGGCTACCTTTTTCAGACTTTGAAACCTGGACTGTGGTAAGGGTGATTGGTGCTATGACAGGCTGGATGGAGGGCAAGAGGAGCCTGTTGCTTCTGCCAGTTGGTTGCAGGGCAGAGAGAGAAGAGCTTGCAGTTGCCATGCCTGGCACCCGTTATTTTTACCGGCTGCCTTCCTGCTTATCGGCTGGGAGTGGAGCATGGGGCAGATTTTCATTGTCCTGTTGCTGTGCTGAAAGTGGGCCTGATGCTGTGCTGAAAGTGGAGGAGAACGGACTTGCTTTTGCAGTTTTGGGCTGGATGGTATCTGGAGACCGGATGCTCGAACTATGAGAGGAGCAGGTCAGTGGCCCAATTGACTATGTGTGCTGCTTGTACTGATGTTGGTTTTGTTTTACTATTTGGGGGATTGTATGGTGGTTATTGTATTTTTGTTGTGTTTTTTTCTGCCCCGTGGTTTGGTGCTCACCAGTTGTCCCGGTGCTAGTGAGGGGAAGGGGTGTTCTCTCTCCCTCTCCTCAACCGTGCACTACCTGTCCTTTTCCGGTGGAGTGTGCTGCTTGCACATGCCTCTCCACTGACTTGGAGCTGTTGCTGGAGCCTGGGGAGGGTAGGGCAGTGGGAGAGTGCGCTGGCTTTAGTGTTGGTGGCTTTGCCTTGTACTTAGTTGTTTGTTGTGCTTCTTTTGGTTGCTCTCTATTTTGTCTTGTTTCTTTTTGTAAAGGGAGTTCTCGCTCTCTCTTCCACCATGCCCCGTGTCGGTGTATCGTTTTTTGCTGGTCTGCGCTGCTCGTTTGGATGCCTTTCCACCAATGTGGGGCTACCACTGGGGAGGGGTTGGGGGCAGAGGCGGCTGTATGCTGGCTTTGCAGCTGGTGGTTTGTTTGAAGGAACCGATTTGGGTTGAACTGTGCTCCCTCTTGGGAGGGAAGGGGTGTTTATTTTCTCTCTCTCTCGCTTGCACTCCCTCTCGCTCTCACCCACTCTCGTGTTCTCTCTCGCGCTCTCTCTCTCACATCATGCCCTGCATTGGTGTGTTATTTTCCGGTGGTCTCTGCTGCTTTTTGGGCACCTTACTGCCACTGTGGGGCTACACTTGGGGCCGGGGGGTGCGTCTGTACTGGTTTGAGAGCTGGTGGTTTGGGTTTTTTTGCAGTGTCTTGTAAATGATTTTAATATATTCCTGATATTCGTGACAGTTTTTAGTATGCTGCTGACTCTTTTGTATTGCTGAGTTGTCAATAAATTTAAAACATTTGTGATGCGTTTAGTCCGTTGTACTTTATGAAGTAACTCACCAAACACTTTGCTGTCCAAACAAGGGTCTCGTCCAGTAGGATGACAATCTGATACAGAACACGTTATCATGGAGTCTTGCTACACCTCTGGAACTTACACCTCGCACTGACCAATTACATGTCTGTCTTATTACCGTTTCTTTGTTCTTCTGAAGATGGTCGGATGTGCCTTTCTTTGTAGCCGGATCCCAGGTCACATGACCTTGGTCTGGAGACTGCATGATGTACTGCCACCTGCTGGTTGGAGATCTCACACCATCCAACTATGATATTGCCCATATGCATATCACCACAATTTGTAGGAGGGGAAGCATATCCTATACAAGCTTTGTCCCTATTGGGGGTTGTAACACCACCCAACCCCAGCACCCTCAACCCTGTGAACTCTGGCCAAATCTTAAATCTAAAATTCTCATCCTTGCGTCTAACCCCCAACATGTTCTCGCCACACCCTGTCTCTCTCTCTCTCTGGAAGCTGTGCCAACACACAATCCTCCTGGAATTCTGTGCTCCTGTCACATTCCCTACTTCCTGGGCGTAAACGTCTTCAGCTCTGGAAATCTCTCCCTCAGTCTCTCCAGCTCTCGATTTAATTCCCCTCCATTCAGACTCTCCTTATGACTGTGTGGTTGTGATAGTTTTTATTTTCTCTTCCTAACATCTAACCCCCCCCCCCCCCCCCGCCATCCCCATCCCACTCCCCACTTCCTATTTCCTGTGCTCATTTTCCTGGGAACGGCCTTGGGACATTTCCCCCTGTTGAAGGCGCTTTATAAATGCAAGTTGCAGCTTTAGTTGCATTCCAACCGAGGCAGCAAAGCAGCTGACTGCCACCTGGTGTCTGTTTGTGGTATCGGAGGTCCAGATTTCGGACAATGTTGCTATTTTTCTTTCACAAAGCCTTAGTGGCTGCCATTTGCTACATCCGAATCACTCTTTAGGAGCCAGCGGTGTGACATCTTCTTGAACCACTGCAGCCCAGGTGATTAAGGTGAGGTTAATCACAGTCCGTGTAATTCACAGTTATTATATATGATGTACTGTGTCGATGTAAGCTCAGTATACGAGCAGTTGTGCGGCTCTGCCCATAGGGGGAGATGAGGAGTTTGTACTGGGCTCCACCCTTGGCTCTGCCCATGGCTCCTCCCACTAACCGGAAGTATAAAGCTTGGCAGTCGTGAGCCTGCCTGCCAGTTCATCTCGTCGCAGGCAGGCTCTGTTGAAAGACTATTAAAACAACTGTTCACTTCCAACCATGTGTCGTGTGAATTGATGGTCACCTCAGTAAGTACACCCACTGTGCTCTCAGAGGGAGGGATCTGAAGCATCTTAAACCAGAGGCAGTGAACCATCCGCGACGTCATTCCCGCTCACGAAGGTGCGTGACTTGTAGGGGAGCCCTGCCGGCGGTGGTATTTCTATGTGTCTGCTGATGTTGGCGGTGAAGGTCACGGGTTTTGAAGGTATTATTGATGTTTTGGTGAATTGCTGCACTGGTTTAGCACAGGGCTAAATAGCTGGCTTTTAAAGCAGATCAAGGCAGGCCAGCGGCATGGTTCAATTCCTGTACCAGCCTCCCAGAACAGGCGCCGGAATGTGGCGACTAGGGGCTTTTCACAGTAACTTCATTTGAAGCCTACTTGTGACAATAAGCAATTTTCATTTCATTTCATCTTGCAGATGGTACACACTACCGGCATTGGTGGTGGAGAGAGCGAATGTCTGTGGAAGTGGTGCCGATAAAGCAGGGCTGCTTTGTCCTGGATGGTGTGGATCTTCTTGAGTGTTGTTTGGAGCTGCACTCACCCAGGCAAGTGGAAAGTATTCCATCATAGTCCTGCCTTGTGCCTTGCAAATGTTGGACAGGCTTTGGGCAATCAGGGGATGAGTTACTCTCCGCAGAATTCCAAGCCACTGACCTGCTCTTATAGCCGCAGTGTTTAGATGGTTGGTTCAGTCCAGTTTTTGGTCAATGGTAGCCCCCCCCCCACGATATTGACATTGGGGGGATTCAGTGACTGAAATATCTTTCAATCTCAAGGTGAGATGGTTAGACTCTCTATTCTTGGAGATGCTCATTGCTTGGCACGTGTGTGGCATGAATGTGACTCATCACAAAACAATCCAGGGAGATGCTTCTGGTCAGTGGTGATAATGTACAAATAAAACCCACAATAACCTTTCTCAGCTCTTTTACGCTATCACAAAGTCATGATCGATATCTCTATACGGATATATCTATTTTTTTTAAATTTAGAGTACCCAATTCATTTTTTCCAATTAAGGAGCAATTTAGCATGGCCAATCCACCTAACCTGCACGTCTTTGGTTTGTGGGGGTGAAACCCGCACAAACACGGGGAGAATGTGCAACCTCCTTCAGCGACTGATGTGCGAGGACACCCCGGTCTCATTGCACATTGTCCTCTCCTAATTCCCCTCCGCAGCATTCTAGCACAGAGGTTAGCACTGTGGCGTCACAGCGCCAGGGTCCCAGTTGGCTCACAGTCTGTTCGGAGTCCGCACGTTCTCCCTGTGTCTGCATGGGTTTCCTCGGGGTGCTCCAGTTTCCTCCCACTCATCCCGAATGATGTGCTGTTAGGTAATTTGGACATTCTGATACTCCCTCTGTGTTCCCGAACTGGCGCCGGAATGTGGCGACTAGGGGCTTTTCACAGTAACTTCATTGCAATGTAAGCCTACTTGTGACAATAAATATTATTGCTGTTATAATTTATGGCCATTCAGAAAGTAATTTCCTTCCCATCTTTGCTATCAATGAGATGCTGATCGGCAAGGTACTCTTTGATTCTGATGCAAAGAAATAAAGACATATTCGCATTTTTCACCAAGTGAGAATGTCCTGAAGTGTTTTACAACCAACCGAGTATATTTGAGGTGTCGTCGCTGTTATGTGGGGAAACACATCAGCTTTTTTCCACACAGCAAGAACCCAAAAAACAGCAATGTCAGACTGATGAGGCCATCCATCCTCTTTCCCATGTCACATGGGGTCACCACAGCACCAGCTGATCACCTTCACATCAACTTCTGTTTTTGTTCTTTCTGTTGGGCGTGGCAGGTGGTTTTGAAGCCCCCAGTGCCTTTCCTGCCACCCATCCCCTCCACATTCCCATTGGTTGAGGCCAGGTACCAGGAGGCACTGGCTGAGCTGCACCGGTGACTAAGTTCCCGTCATTGCCAACAAGCCCTGCAGTGGAAATAGAACTCGGGGCATCCTGGCTCGGACAATGGCGAGACAATCTTTTTAAAAAATTAGCGATGTTTCTATTGGCCAGAACGCTGGGACAGACTTCCCTTTGCTCTCCAAAACAGTTCTGTGCGAGTTAGCATTGAGGAATTGAACAAACGAATGTGATACACAATGGGATAGTTAGTTAGGATAATGTAGAGGATAGACCAGGGTTTAGGAGCCGGAGAGTAGGGTAATGAGTTTATCAGGGAATGAACAAAGGAACTGAGCAAAGCATGGCTTGGACACAGGGATGGGTAATTGCTCAGATGAGAATGCTGAGTGAAACGGGGCCCTCCCCAAGGGCTGAAGAATGCGAAGTGAGCCCAGGGCTGAGGAATGTGAAATGAGCCAATCAGGATATATGGCCAGGTCAAGAAGTGTATAGGGATGACCTATGGGAATCTTGCATTCATTACTATTGCCTTATTTGGTCATATGTTTGTGAAACGATGCAACTTGTATGTATGTGCACAGAAGTGTTTTGTTCCTTTGTTCACTCGCTGTTGAAGATCCAGGAGACACAGATTGTGTCCTGTGCTTTTAATTGAGTGAGTCACCCCAACTAGCTGGTTAAACTAAACAATAATTGATACCTGCAAATCCGTCTCAAATCTTATTGAGACCAGACTGACAGCAAAAGAATCAGGATTGTCAGTATCATTGCTTCAAACACCTTCCCCATCCACCAACGAGGGGAAAATGGCGCTCACATCCCGTCCAATAGATTCACGCACAAAATTTATTTATTTAATTCATGTGGGTGTCACTGTCAGTGCCAGCGTTTGTTGCCCACCCCAAAGGTATCGTGTGAAGGTGGTGCTGAGACATTCGTCTGACCAATATGGATTTTTTTTGGGTCGCATTTTGGTACAACTGCCAGGCTTTCTGGGCCTTTCTAGAATCAATCTCATCGCTTGTGAGTCTGGGGTCATTCTATGCCAAGACCAGGTAAGGATTCCAGCCCCCTCCACTCCCTACAGGACATTAGTCAATCAGTTGGGTCTTTACCTCAACCAATGGCCATCATTACCAAGTCATATACTCCAGTTGACAATGTAGGATTTGAGCTCACGTCCCCAGGGCTTTTACCCGGGCCTTTGGATTACCAGTGCACTGAGAGTACCACTGTTCCACCAGCATTCCCCCCCCCCCCCCCCCCCCCTGTCCTCATATCACTGTTTGATACACTTGTTACAAAACGTGATGAATTGCAAACCATGTCTGGGGCTTGTAGTGACCTGTGGCTGTGTTTGGCGGGAAAGCACGTGACTCCTTCTGGCTTATCTGAAAACTCAGTGCCAAAGTAAACCGCCTTCAGATGGGTCCGATTCCCCATTTGGCAAGACCTTGTTGCATATTAACCAAGGGGAGAGGTTTGTTCGGATGTTCCTGGGATTTAGTGTTGCAGAGGTTCCTGCACAGAGTTGGCATGCTCCACGGTGCTGTTTGCAGATGTGTTCATCGGCCCACGCACTTTTTATTTCACATTACAATTCAACTCAGAATGCGGGTGGGGGAGATGATATTTTCTGCAGCAGTGCAACAATGCCCTTGATTTCAAAAATGTATATCTCTATTTTTAAATTCCTCCACGGCCGTGATCCCTCCCTATTTCTCCAACCTCCTCCAGCTCCACAGCCCTCCCAAGGCATCGCTCCTCCTCCGATTCTTGCCTCTTGAGCCAACGCAGTTTTATTTCCTCCAGCATTGGTGGCGATGCCTACCGCTGACTGAGCTCCTTCCCTACACGTCTCCGCCTCCCTTCCACCCCCCCCCCCCCTCTCTACTCCTTAAAGATTGCATAGAATCTCAGAATAAGAGGAGTGGGGTTTCTTCTCTCAGAGAGTAGTGAATCAGTGGAATTCTTCACCGCAGAGGACAGCAGAGGCTGGATCAATAATTATGTTCAAGTCTGAGATAGAGCAGATTTACATGATGTTAGCCCGATAGTGCTCCTGTGGACTTATGTTTATAGAGCGCTCTGGCACTTTTTGGCTGTATAAACACAAGATGTTGCTGCTGTTTGTTCCTGGTGAAGCTTCGAAAGGTTTCCCAGCTGGTCAATGCTGCTCTTATGGAGATTAAAATTAGGCCTCTCCCTCCCCCGTGAGTTTTACTTAATAGCAATGGCTTTTGTGCCCAAAATACCCAGTCTGAACAATTTTGCAGATGAGGTGAGATCCAACATCTCCTGGATATTAACCTCCAGTTAATGAGTAACTGGCCGTCAATATTGACCTTGCAAAGCCCAGTCTGTTTGTGGGCTCACTTCCATCTTTAATACCGTTAGGACTGGACGTTTACCCGACCATGGAACCACTGGTGATATTGTTCGTTGCCTGTTTGTTTCTGCCTATGGCTGAGCAAAAAACCTTGTGAGTATCCGCTTTAATTACTCGAGCTAAGCGAAGCCTCTGTTGTAATAACGTCCGCCGGTCTCCGTTTTCGCAGGGTGCACACAATCTACAAAAACAGCAAGGCAAATGCGAAGGGTTTTCTGACAACAATTTGGGTCATGGCCTCACACTCATGGAGCCATTTATCTAACATTTTTAACACCATCATTTCGGAAAGAAAGCGACACGCAGGCCAGGATTCATCGGCCGCGCCCACCCACCGATCCATGGACCCATCCATCCATGGTGATCTTTTATTAAAAATATTGTTATTCTCCTCCTTTTTCACATTTGCTCCCACATGTACACCCAACATCAAACAATAATCAGTAACGAATGCAATATCAATCCCCATATCAATAACAACGATCCCATCCTCCCACCAAACCCCCAAACATTAGTCTGCATGTCAACATAAACAAATGACAAAAAGGAATCAAGAATCACCCATAGTCACCATTAACACAAACAGTTCCTCTCGCCCAACCCTCCCAGCCCCCCCCCCCCCAATGTTCGATGTAACCCAATTCTCGAAAGTGCATAATGAATAATGCGCATGAATTGTAGAACCCTCCACCCTGCCCCTCAGTCATCCATGGCAATCTTGCGGCAGACGTGGTTGATGTATCCAGCCTTCAGTTTCCTCACTGCCGAAGCCCTCAGTCAGAGGAAAATGGATTGTATTGACAGAGAATTACCTGGAATGTACAGCAGCGGACAGTTTGTCCGGCCTGGCTGGAATACTCTGGTCGTTTGTGCTCCACATGAGTCTCCACTAGCTCTTCTTCAGCTCACTGTCAGCGTATCCCCTCCATTCCTTTTTTCCTTCAGGCATTTGTGCCACTTCCCCTTAAATGAGTAATGAATCCCACTGTCTCGATGAACGAGTTTTGAACTGAATCACAGGATCTTACAGCACAGATTGAGGGCATTTGGCCCTTCATATCTGCATTGTCTTTCCATATGAGTAATTCACTCTGTGTCATTCTCCCTGTGACCCTGTACATTGGTCCCTTTCAATTGACAACCTAATTTGTTTTCAAATGCCTCACCTGCCCTCACCTAGACTCTCTATCAGTGAATTCTAGACCTTAACCACTCAGTCGCAATTCCTTATTAAATTTATTGGTGGAACTCCTGTACTCGGGCCCTTCTGGCAAGTGACCATATCTTCTCTGTGGATACCTTATCAAACCATTTCATAATCTTAAAGACGTCACCCCAATCCCCATTCCCCTTATCCACCCCATCCTACAGCATCCCCACCTCTATCCTTCTATTTTCTAGAGAGAAGTACTTCCAGGAATTCAATTTTCTCAACAGCTATAGATTTCCAGTTTTGGACTCGTCCTTGTGAATATTATTTTGCATCTTCATTCAGTGTATCTCTCTGTACTTTTTGTAACATGGAAGCCAATTGACTCTTGGGGCCATGCTGAGGGGTCGAATACTGTAACAAACTCCAGTTCACTTGTTCTCATGTTACTGTGATATTGGAGGTGCTTCCTTCGAATGTGGCAAGAAAAGAATCATAGAACATAGAACATAGAACAGTTCAGCACAGAACAGGCCCTTCGGCCCTCAATGTTGTGCCGAGCAATGATCACCCTACTCAAACCCACGTATCCACCCTATACCCGTAACCCAACAACCCCCCCTTAACCTTACTTTTAAGGACACTACGGGCAATTTATCATGGCCAATCCACCTAACCCGCACATCTTTGGACTGTGGGAGGAAAACGGAGCACCGGAGGAAACCCATGCACACACGGGGAGGACGTGCAGACTCCGCACAGACAGTGACCCAGCCAGGAATCGAACCTGGGACCCTGGAGCTGTGAAGCATTTATGCTAACCACCATGCTACCGTGCTGCCTGATCGCTCATCGCTATTTTGAAGATGAGCGGGCAAATCCTCCCAGGCATCCAGGCCAGCATTCCAACCAATTACAAAAACACAGATTGTTCGGTCCTTACCACATTGCCATTGGTGGGATCTTGCTGTGCACAAATTGGCTTTCAAACTGGTGGTGGTACTGTCACCGGACTAATAATCCTGACTAAGGGTTCAAACCTCACCACGGCAGATGGCAAAATCTGAATTCAATAAAAGCCTGGAATTAAAAGTTTCATGATGACCATGAAACAATTGTTGTAAAAACCTATCTGGTTCACATTCCTGCCCTTTAGGAATGGAAATCTGCCTCTCTGGCCTACATGTGACTCCACATCCAAAGCAATTTGGTTGACACTTAAATGCCTCTCTGAATTGGACAGTCAAACCACTCAGTCCATGGACAATTAGGGATGAGACACTAAATTCTGACCCAACCAGCAATGCCCAGTCTCATGAATGAATTAAGAACAACATTTCCTGTATTGTAACAGTGATAGTGTACTCAGCCAGTGGATTACTCTTTTTTCGTTACCTTGGGTATGTAACTTCATTTTCACGATATTGGTGGAACGAAAAAGTGTAGGGAATGTGGAGGATATATTAAAGTGCGTTGGAAGCAAATTCAGTAGTAACTTTCAGAAAGGAATGGGGTATATACTGAAAAGAAGCATTTATTCCAAAGCTATGGCATCGGCAGGTTGAGCTGAAAGACCTCTTCCTATGCCATATGATTCAATGGTTTTGCGACATGAGGGGTGACATGTCCACCTGAAACAACCAATTGTGGCTGGGTTTAGTTTCTCACTCATTTGCTTCCTTCAGGAAAGGCGATCAGGTGGGTCAGACAGTGGAACACATTTGCAGGTGGGTGGAGATGAAACTGCAATCTGTCACGTACATTGAAGCGCGTGCTTTTTGAAGAACATGCCACTTATGTTTCCTCAGATACTTGATCACCGCTCCCAATGTTGTTCACGTGGGCATGGATGAGACCATCGCTGTTCAAGTGTTTGAGGCCCACACAAGTGTTTTCATCACTGTCTACATGAAGGAACCAAGGGTGTGGGGACAGAATATAATATCCCAAAAATATCGAGTCGAACTGAACCAGACGAACAACTTCACCCAAGTAATCCTTGCACAGGTAAACTCAGTTGTTGAGGGCTTTGGCCAGAATCACAGAGGGTCAGGAGGAGGCCAGTTCAGCCTCTTGAACTTGCTTCACCATTGAATTAGTCCCGCAGCTGATCTGTGTCTTAAACTCCACCTACTAGTCTTCATCCCATAATCTTCAACAACCCATCCTAAAAAACCTATCCAAGTTCACTTCTGAAATTTCCGAATGACTTTCAGCCTCAACAGCATTTTGCGAGTGAGAGTTCGAGATTTCTGTTAACCTTTTATGTGAAGGAGTTTGTCCTCACGTCACCCATGGTGGCCTAGCTTTCATTTTCAAATTGTTTTCTCCAGTTTCTCCGGCCTAGAGGGAGAATCTTTCAATCATTTAAAACATCTCAATCAGTTCACCCCTTGCGCTTCATATTCAAAGAGCTACAAGCTTAGACTATGCATCTATCCCTCACAACCCTGTTTGCTGTAAAATTCCTCGTGGACTCTGGTTTTTAACAATTAAGCACACAACTTTCAGAACTAGTTAACTAAAACAAATTGTGAGCTTTATGAGACAAAAGCTAGCCTTGGTGCTACATTACATAGTCAATGCCTCTCAGTTTCTCTTCTACCATCATCATCGTTCTGTCTGCCTGACAGAATGAATTACCAACTCTGTCCTTACACCATTTGTTCGTATTTCTGCTGAATGCTGCACAATCTGTACATCCAACGTTCCAGAGAGTATTGGTTCGAATTTCATCTTCGAAGATGCATGCTATTGACTCAGCCACATGGTACGTGCCATAGGTAATTTCAAATTTACACACCTGGGTGGGAATCCCACAGGATCAGATTAATACACCTCTGGTCTTAATCTTTAATGTAGAATGAAGATGGTCAAGTGGTCACAGAGAAGTCCGGTAAGAGAGTTCAACGAAAAGGTTTATCTTGTCAAAGTAAACTATTTACAAGCACAATCCAAGTCCCAGCCGGGACTGCTCTGAACAGCACGTCTCCTATCTGGGCCGGCTTTTATGTCCCAAATCTCATATCCTCCTGATGGGTCTCCGCCCCTCATACGGAGAGCTCATTCTCCGCACCCCACGCCGGGTGGGAGAATCGCGGGAGGGCCGTGCGAATCACGCTATGCTGCCCTGGCACCCGCCACAATTCTCCCACCCCCCCAAAATGGCGTGTCGTGTTTTGCGATAGGCCGCTCGGAGAATCGCCGCTCGCCGTTTCTCATGGCAACCGGCGATTCTCCGGCCCAGATGGGCTGAGCGGCCTGCCAAACCCGACCGGTTGACACCGGCGCCAATCACACCTGGTTGCTGCCGGCGTGAACAGCATGCGACCGCTATGTGTGGGGCCTGTGGGGGGTGGAGGGAGGATCGAGCACCACGGGCATGCTCAGGAGATGTCTGGCCCGCAATTGGCTCCCACCGATCATCGGGCCGGCGTCTCTAAAAGACGCACTCTTTTCCCTCCGCCGCCTCGCAAGATCAAGCCGCCATGTCTTGCAGGGCAGCGGAGGGGAAGACGGCCACCACGCATGCGCGGGTTGGCGCCGGCTAACCTGCGCATGTGCGGCTGATGTCACTTAGGCACCGCCGGCCACGTCATTCCCGGCGTGCCGCTTTGACGCAAGCGTCAAAGCCGGGCGCTTGGAATTCACGTGTCGGCGCTCCTAGCCCCCCCGGGGTGGTTGGGGGGGGTGGTAGGGGGGAAGAATAGGGGCGAAGAGCGGCCTCCGACGCCGGAGTGAAACACTCCGGGTTTCACTCTGGCATTGGTTGTTTGTCTCCCTTTGGGAGATTTGCACCCCATATTCCACGAGGTTCACAGGGAGATTAATCGGTTCTTACCCGTGGGTCTCGTGGGGCTTCCAACAGTGGGTAAAGGCCAGTATTGCACCCAATCATGTCAATTTATGGGTATTAAGACCCAGGAAGCCAGCGGTAAGAGCAATGCAGATTATAATCTTGATCACATAAAGTCTGCTCACAGCAGTGAACTGTTTACATAGCACACTCCCGTTGGGACAGCCAACATTTCAGTCCCTGTCTGGGCCGGCCTTCATACTCGACTCTTATAAGACCCAGCTCGGTGGGTCTCCACCCACTACCAATCATGGTATCCCCATGGGCCTGATGGGGGTTATTACAATGGGCTAGCTGCTGAGGTTAAAATTGCCCCCGATGGGGCTGAATGTTGGGCATTATGGGTAACAGGCCACAAATGCGAAACCACCTATTTTACCCAAGTCATTTCGCACCCACATTTGCACAATTGGCATTCATCAAAAAATTCCGTTTACAACCGTTAACACTCATTTACCATTTCACCAAGTGACAGAATTAAACAACAGATCTGTTCACCAAATATCTGATCGACTGGTGCCATTTAGGATTCACCTGAATTGAAGGTATTTTCTGGATACTGGTAATGGCCCTGTGAGACCACTGATTTCATTGCTATGAGCCGGAAGGGATATTGTGTTAACAGAATCAAACCTCCCATGGACAGAATGTGAGAAATGGAATGAATATGTAGCTGCTCATTGCGATCAAGTATAATTGCCTGCTGCTCGGTTTCTGAAAGAATGGGCCACTTTATCTTTCCTTGGTAGATTTGCCCTCGGCATTATAAGAAATACAGACGCTTCACGCTTATTCTATTAATGCACCATTTGCCGCTTTACTGAGGCATTCGGGGCCCAAAGAATTTCTTCCCTATTTGTCTTCAACACACTCTCTCCCTCCTCCTTCAAGGTGGATTCTAAACCTCTTTATATCTCTGCATGAGGCTCCTCTTTCTTATGCTCAGTGCCATTTTTATTCTGTGGAAGAAATGCACCATGTTGTTTTGAACAGCTGTATTGTCACCTGAGGGCCTATAGTTTCGGTAGTGACGTGTGAAACTTTAATTCTGCAGGTACTCCCAGAAAAGACAAAGCATTTGAACTTTGCTGGTACAGCCCAGTATGCAGTGCTTGTGGCTGAATTCCCATCCGAAGTCCATGTTCAGCAAGTGATCCGCCTCTCATCAAGACCCTATTTCATTTACATCGTGACTGATAAGCCGATTTATCAACCCGGTGAAATTGGTAAATAATTGGACCACACCGAAGATTCAATTGTCTTTCTTTGTTTTCTTTGCACAGGGTCACAACACTCATATATAAGGGCTAGGACTACTTCTGGGTCAATTTATTGTCTGTGAGCATATTAAAATCCGAGTGTGCGGAGGGCGGGCTGAGGGTGGAGGTGTCCTGGGGCCAGCCAATGTGGCCACTAACAGGTCCAGGCAGTGGACTGTCAATGGGGCTGCCCAACCCACTTGTCTGCCACTGTGCCACGGCTACATTCACAGCTGAGTGGCCTTGGGGAGGAAGCACGCTGAGTCCACTGCTTCAGGCCTTTCATGACCGGTGGGCATGACAGGGGCTGGGGAGGTGGGGGGGGGGGGGGGGGGGGGGGGGGGGGGGGGGGGAAGGTGCTTCGCCAACCCCTGGGAATGACATTTTGGTTCAATCAGTTAGATTTTCTTTTCATGTCCTATTTTAGTTACAGTGTCCCACCAGCGGCTGTTAATCATGTCAATTTTATTTGATTTATTAATTATTGCTTTTATTTAAAGAAGGGCCTGTACTGTGCTGTTCTATGTTCTAATATAGACAAATTAAATTGTCTTTCACTGATAGAGTGCAGCAAAATTAATGACCCAACATTTTACAAAATACTGCTCACTATTATGCGGCAGAGTTCACTTTAGAATATATGGCAAAAGTAACTGAGGAGAGAGGAAGATAATTTTTATACACAGTGAATTATTGTCATCAGGAATGCACTACCAGAAAGGACAGTGGAAGAAGATCCAAGAGTAATTCCGTTTCCAAAAGATATAGCCGACGTACTTGAAGGGAACATTGTTTCCAGGGCTGTGGGAAAAGAGTGGATGAGCTTCTCAGCTCAAGCGAAGTTAGGGATGGGTACATCGCAAGCATGCATCCAGAAAGGACATATTTCACTCACCTCCATTCACAGCACTGTGGTAATGAGTAGCTGACCTGCTTTATTGATGTTGATCAGGTAACAAATGGCAGGGAGAGTACCTCTGCTGTTCCAATGCAGGGAATCTTTGACGTGCACCTGAGAGGGTGCCTTGAGAAAGACAGCAGTGATGTGCCAGCTGAGGTCATGTGCTGAAGTGTGCGCCATGCCACCAGAACCCACAGTCTTCTGACCCAGGGGTGGGGCTGGCACCCTTAAGACAGCAATGTTTTCAGAAGAGGCACTGAACAAATGTTAAGATCACCCTGGGGGGGAGGGGGGGGGGGGGGGAAGGGGGGAAGGCTGGGGGGGGGGGGGGGGGCTTTGTTTCTAGATTGGATCGCAAGATTTCAAAAGTGCAGCCATTGATTTAAACAATTTAATTCAAGAGTCATAATCCTAGAAAATTATTATTATCTATTTCAGTACAATACAAAATCTTTACTCTTGACCAAGGAATGAATCCCATAAATTCTATTCTTACAGTGGAGGTATTGGTAAGTGATTGTTCTTTACTAATGATCATTTTATTATATAGTTCCACACTTTACCCATTCACTATATGCATATATATATTTACAAGTATGTATAGTTTTTGTGAAGGATAGCCTTCCTGACAACAAATGCCCAACAAACATGTCCATCATACCTCTAGTCCAAATGAGTGAATATTCATTTATTGATATATGGTCATGGAGAATTGCTTCCCCGTCTAATCTTAGTGATGTAGTGATGTCTCAATCCTGGCATCAATAAATCCTCTCATAGAATTTTACAGCACAACGAGAGGCCCTCCAGCCCATCATGTCTGTGCTGGCCTTTAAGACAACACCATCAACAGTGCAATACTTCCTCGGCATCCAACAGGAGCGTCAATAATGATTGTTCCGCCCAACGCCAAGGGTAGTTCTTGAACCCACCACCTTCTGAATCAAAAAGCAAGCATGCTACCTCCAGATTCACTGTTGACACACACACCCTCTCCATGGATCTGTTTGAGAATGTCCAAACACTTAAACCAGGTTCTCGTGAGAGGGGTTTTTTTTAATAGCAAAGGTAGACCTGCATCGAGGTTGAACTAAACTCACCAACCAAACATCCCTCCCTGGAATTACTACTGAGTTTTGTCAATGCTTTAGTACCTCAGGCCTGGTTCTGGGATCCTCCCACAAGGATTGGAGAGTGGCCTGCAGTTTGCATGTTTAGGAGCTCGAGAGATCTGTTTGGATCCCATTGGAACAGATGAAATTAACAATAACATTTTGGATTGTAATGACTAACGTTGTTTAATATCGACCCCCCGCCCCCCCCCCCCCCCCCCCCAACGACCACGCACCCCCCCCCTTTCAACCATCCACACCTCAAATTAGATTTTTCCCTTTTGTTTGATTTGGTGATCTTCCCACAACTCCTGAAAGAGGTGCTATTACGTAATTAGACACGCTGATTCTCCCACTGTGTACCCAAACAGGCGCCGGAATGTGGCGACTAGGGCCTTTTCACGGTAACTTCATTGCAGTGTTTATGTAAGCCTACTTGTGACAATAAAGATTATTATTATTGATCATTGTATTTATTGAACTTCAATTACCTTTTCTTCCAGAATTCCAAGGGCAAAGTCATAGGAAGTGTGGGTGACCGGCATGACTCCAAACTAGTGCAGAGTGGTAAAATCACCACGAGTCCTGAAATGTAAGTCTCAATTTGTCTTTTCTTTTTCATGATGTCACTCCATACATGTGTATAGCTTGGCAATTCTGTTCTCTTATCTCACCTTCCGAAATCACTGACGCCTATTTGCTCCTTACCAGGTAGAGCCCAACCAGCAACCAAGCTCTTCCAATCTGTTCAGCATTGATTTTCTTTCTCCCTAAGGAAATGGAGGAGTTGAAGTGGAGCAGATCACAGCACAGGACATCACGTAGTTTGCAAATATGTAAAATATGAGAGAATTATGTCCATTTCTGGGCAACACACTTTCGTGAAAGCATTAAAGTGTTGCAGAAAAATATTCACAAGAACGCATCTCGAGATGAAGAACTTCAATTATGTCAAGATTGCAGCCACGAGGAGCATTATTTTGGAGGAGAGAAGGTTGAGAAGAAATTAGACAATGATTTTCAATGTCATGAGGTGGTATGCTCACAGGACATAGGGAGAACCTGTTTCCATTAGCGTAGAGGTCGAGAAGTAGTGGGCATCATGTTAAAGATGCAAAGGCAAGGTGAGCACAATCTCAGATGGTTGGGGACTGGAGGACAGGAAGGAAATGGGGAGTGGTGGGGCGGGGGTGAGACTAATGGAGAGAAAGCTTTCAAGTAATAATGGAAGATGGAAGCTTTTGTCTATCAGTGATGAGAGTAGGAGTGAAGTGATAAAGGAGACTATGCAGCGAGTTGTTAGAATTTGAGATGCGTGGCCGACAGTGTTGTGGAGGCAGATTCAGTTGTGACTTCCAGAAGAGACGGATCATTAAAAAAAGAGGAACATTGGCTGGGCTATGGGACGGGTGTGGGGAGGCAAGGGCCCATTTTCAGGGACCTGGCAGATGGGAGGCAGGGGAGTGGCACAAGAAACATTGCTCTTGCAGAGAAAGGGCACATACATGATGGGAGTGAATGGCCTAGTGGCCTAGCCTGGTGAGCTTGACGGCCCTAAAAGGATTTTTGTAACAGTTCCAATGATGGACATAGCCACTAGAACAGGGGTGGGCAAACTACGGCCCGCGGGCCGCATGCGGCCCGCCAAAGGTATTTCTGCGGCCCACCAAGTCATTAAAAAAAAAAAGAAATTTCTAAAAAAAAATTTTTTTAAAAAATTTTTTTTTTAAAGGTTAATGGGTGGGGGGGGCTGTTGGATTACTTACTGGCATAGGGTGGATACGTTGACTTGAGTAGGGTGATCATTGCTTGGCACAACGTCGAGGGCCAAAGGGCCTGTTCTGTGCTGTACTGTTCTATGTTCTATATGAGGCGCCCAGAATCATAACCGGGTGAAGTAATTATTTTACTTAATATACTATGCGGCCCTTTGTGAATTGTGAATTTCTGAATGCGGCCCTTGCACGGAAAAGTTTGCCCACCCCTGCACTAGAACATAGAACATGCAGTGCAGAAGGAGGTCATTTGGCTCATCAACTCTGCACTGACACACTTAAGCCCTCACTTCCACCCTATCCCCTTAACCCAATAACCCCTCCAAACCTTTTTGTACACTAAGGGAAATTTAGCATGGCCAATCCACCTAACCTGCATGAGGAAACCGGAGCATCTGGAGAAAACGTTCTCCTCATATCTGCATGGGTTTTCTCCAGATGTCCATCATTGGAACTGTTACAAAAATCCTTTTAGGGCCATCAAGCTCACCAGGCTAAATCGCTGGCTTTTAAAGCAGACCAAGCAGGCCAGCAGCACGGTTCGATTCCCGTACCAGCCTCCCCGGACAGGCGCCGGAATGTGGTGTGCCCTACATTAACAGGAAAGAGTTTCACGCCCTAAACATCCAGCTTGTGTGCGACCACAACATGAAGATCACTCACTTGTGTGCACGCTTCCCAGGGAGTGTGCATGACAGTTACATTCTGGGGCATCCTTCGAGGACCAGGATGGCTGGTGGGCTCGTGGGGGAATAAAGAGTACCCACAGAGAACCTGGCTAATGACGCCAGTACAGAGGCTGGCGACCGATGTGGAGATCCAATACAACAAGGCTCATGTGGTCATCTGGGCTGTCATTGATTGGTGCATCGGACTCCTCAAGATGCGGTTCCAATGCCTCGATTGCTCTGGTGATGCACAGCAGTACACACCCCAGAAGGTCGCCTGCTTCATGGTGGCCTGCTGTGCCCTCCACATAACCTGGCATAGCTGCGGGGTGATGTGCTGGAGCTGGAAGGGAGGAACCTGTGGCCACTTCTGAGGACGAGGACAACGAGGTGCCGGACCAGGAGAGGCTGGAGGACAAGCCCGGGGCAGACCCATTGGACCAGCAGGAAGATGGTGGACAGGTGGCACCAGCGACGATCCGGCCAGGGTGGCCTCATCCTCACCTGCTCACATAGGGTGTGTCCTCGTCTCTCATCCCTGTCCCCCCCATCCCATTCCCCGCAAGGTGAGCTGGGTGTCCTTGTACACCAGTCGCTGAAGATAAGCCTGCAGATTCAGCAGGCAGTAAAGAAGGCAAATGGTATGTTGGCCTTCATAGCGAGAGGATTCAACTACAGGAACAGTCAAGTCTTGCTGCAATTATACTGGGCTTTGGACTCCTTATCTGAGAAAGGATGTTCTTGCTCTAGAGGGAGTGCAGCGAAGATTTACCGGGCTGATTCCTGGGATGGCCTGACTGAAGTATGAGGAGGGATTGTATTCACTGGAGTTCAGAAGGATGAGGGGGAATCTCATAGAAACCTATGAAATTCTAACAGGATTAGACAGGGTAGACGCAGGAAGGATGTTCCCGATGGTGGGCTTGTCCAGAATCCGGAGTCACAGTCTGAGGATACAGGGTAGACAATTTAGGACAGAGATGAGGAGACATTTTGACACTCCGGGTGTTTGGCCTGTGGAATTCATTACAATAAGAAGTAGTTGAAGCCAAAACGTTTGTGGCTGCATTCTCCACGGGTGTGATCCTCCGTTTCGCTGGCAGCGCACTCGCGCCTGCGGATTGCCCGACGGCGTAGGGGTACCCAGGATGGTAAACCCCATTGGCCGGCTGCCAGGATGAAGGATCCCGCTGCTGGCGGGGGCGCAACGCACCAGAAAAACGGATGCGGTGGTACAGAGAATCCCGCCCTGTATGTTTCCAAGAAGCAGTTAGATGTAGCATTAGGGCTGAAGGGGATCAAAGGATATGGGGGAAAGGGGGCTTGGCGACTGAGTTGAATGATGAGCCATCACTATCATGAATGATGGAGCAGGCTCGAAGGGCTGAATGGCCTCCTCCTGCTACTATTCTCTATATTTCTATGTTTCTATGAGTGTCGCTGACATCCCCCTCTGAATCTCACGGCCGCACCCTGCCGACTGCATCAGCTCCGGGAAAACCTGGTCCACAGGCTCAGCATCAGGCTGGGACCCAGTTGGGTCCTGGGATCCACCAGACCTCCAACTGCTGTCTAGCTTGGGCGTTCCTGCCTCCACCTGATGTACAGCAGTAGCTGTGTGGTGCTCACCACATTGTGCCCCAGATGCCTGTCCACTACTGTTGCCGACCAACGTGAGTCTCTCTGCACTGGTGGAGGGTGGGGATGACAGCTGTGCAACGAACACAGTGGTCTCCTCGGAGCTCCCTTCTGAGGTGTGCTCATGGGAGGCAGGGTTGGCACCTTCGGATGGTTATCCCATGGAAGAATGACGTGATCAGTGGTGGGGGGGGGGGGGGGGGGCGTATGGGTCAGTCTGTATGTCATTAACAACTCATGTCTGACAGGTTGTCTGGGTATGGGCCGGTGGATCCTCACATCTGCACCGTGTGCCAAGCTCTAAGTCGGCGACAGATCTGCCCTCGGTCACCCATGTGACCTCCAGGGCCTGTCCCTCGTAGGGAGTGAGGACTCTGATGTCCGACACCCCTCCGCTCCGGGCCCTCTCCCATTGGTCGTGGGCCTGGTTCTCCTGTGGGGACACAGAGGGGACATCGTGAGCCACAAGCTTTGTTCATTGCGGGGGTGGAGGTGGGGGAGGGGGAATGGGGCATATGGGGAGGATGCGGACATCGGGGTATGGGGAGCAGGCGGGGAGTATAGGGCTGTTCTCGGGATGAGCAGTATGAGAGATAGGTTTTATGGGGAAGATGGGAGAATGGGTAGTATGAGGGGGTGGGGATTATGGGAGTATGTTTGGAGGGGTTCGGGGATGGGAAGTATGGGGAGTATTGGGAGTTGGGGCATATGGTGGGGTGGGGAGTATGGGAGTATGTTTGGAGGGGTTCAGGAGATGGGAAGTATGGGGTATTGGGAGTTGGGGCATATGGCGGGGGTGGGGAGTATGGAGCCAACTTTTCACAGCGCTCTATTCAGCCCCAGTGATCCACGTTCCTCCCCCTCCCCCACCCCCACAACAGTGTAAATCTCATCCCAGATCCAGTTCTCTAGCTTTGACAAAGAGTCATTCAGACTGGAAACAGACTGTTCTCTCTTCTCAGGTGCTGTCAGACCTACTGAGATCATCCAGCATGGCGGCACAGTGGTTAGCACTGCTGTCTGTCAGTACCAGGGTTCGGGTTTGATTCTGGCCTTGGGTGAATGTGTGGAGTTTGCACTTTCTTCTCGTGTCTGCGTGGGTTTCCTCCAGCTGCTCCTGTTTCCTCCCACAGTCCAAGTGGATTGGCCATGCTAAAATTGCCCCTTATTTTGTCCAAAGGTTTGCTTGGGTTATTGAGACAGGGCAGGGGGGTGGGGGAGAGTTTGCCTTGTTCGGCTGCTCCTTCAGAGAGTCGACGCAGGCTCGATGGGCCAGGTGGCCTCCTTCTTTACTGTCGAGATTCTATGGTTCTTTTCTACAGTTCTTTTTTCATTTCAGATTCCAGCATCGGTAGCAATTTGCTGTTAAATTATGGTAGTTAACCCAGAGGCCTAGCCTAATGATTCAGAGATATCAAGTTCAAATTTCATGCCGACAGCGGGGCAAGTTAAATTCACCTAATTCAATTAATCTGGAATGAAAAGCGTGTCTTCATAGTGGCGACCATGAAACGACCGAGTGTTGTAAAAACCTATCTGGTTCACTAGTGTATCTTTAAGGGAGGAAATTTGCTGTCCTTACCTGGTCTGGCTGCCATAAAACTTTGGGCTCCACAGCAATGTGTTCGACTCTTAACAGTCTGATGAATGGCTGAGCTACCCACCCACTTGGGTCCAAATTAGTGCAAAAAAACTGGCACTGTTCAGATTGCAGTGTTTCAAGAAGGCAGCTCACCCATCACCTCAAAGAGCAATGGATGGGCAAGAAATGATGGTCTTGCCAGTGATTTCCGCACTCTGTCGCTGAAAGCATTACAAAAAGTGCCTTCTCCAATTTTTGAACCACATTTTTTTATGCAATATTTATTTACTAAAAACGATTCATCATACAATGTGTTTGCTTATTTACAGGCTTGGAAGATATCAGATAAGGGCTAAAGTCAGTGAAAACTCTGAGTATCAAGGTTTAATATCATTTCAAGTTCGGCACTATGGTGAGCTTGAATTTCATTCTGTCACCTCAGTTTGGCACTAGTTGCCTCACCTCAACCTGTCTTTGTGGATTCGTTTATGGGATGTGGGAAATCACTGGCCAGCATTTGTCACCCACCCCTAATTTGCGCATTAGAAATGGTGTTGAGCTGCCATCTGCAGCCCACACAACTTATGCTACTCCATAGCCGTGAACAGGGATGATCATTGAGCTTCTGCCTCCTCCAATGAGTTGTTTCATTGTCCATTACAGCTCAGGGCCAGATATAGCAGGACCGTAGATCTTTAATCTGATCCTTTGGTTCTGGGCTTGCTTGTCCATTACATGCTGCTTCTTAGCTTCGTCCCATGACTGAATTGCTCTCACGCAGTCCTCCTTGAATCAAGGTTGGTAGAGTTAGAGACACATTGGGCCATGAGGTTACAGATTCTGACAGAATACAAATTTGCTGCTGGTGGCACATAACACCTTTCCAATGCCCAGTTTTGAGCTGCTGGAACTATTCATGATTTTGCTCAGATAGTGATCATAGAATTTAGAATTTAGTGCAGAAGGAGGCCATTCGGCCCATCGAGTCTGTGCCAGCCCTTACAAAGAGCACCCTACTCAGGCCCACGTATCTACCTGATCCCCGTAATCCAGTAACCCCCACTTAACTTTTTTCGGACACTGAGGGCAATTTAGCATGGCCAATCCACCTAACCCGCACATCTTTGGAATATGGGAGGAAACCGGAGCACCTGGAGGAAACCCACGCAGACATGGGGAGAACGTGAAGACTCCGCACAGAGAGTGACCCAGCCGGAAATTGAACCTGGCGTTGTGAAGCAAGTGTGCTGACCACTATGCTACTGTGCTGCCCTATGTTGGACATTGAGCAATTGCAGATCGCCAGTTCTCTGCGTTTGGGTATTATCGTACACAAGACATTCATTTGCTCATTGCCAAAGTAATGGGCCTAAGTCATTGAAGGTGGTCAGACAGGTGCAGAGGGCAGTTAATAAAGCTTAAGGTATTCTAGATTTTGTAATGGAGGTCATAGAGTAAAAGAGCAAGAAACTTATTTTGAACTTGCAGAGAATGCTCAGTTTGTCAGTTTGTGTACAGTTCTGGGCACCACACATTAAGAAGGATGTGAACACTTTGGAGAGAGAGTGCAAAAGAATGGTCCTGCGGATGAGGAAGCTCAGTTACGAGAATAGATTTTAGAGGTTCGGACTGTTCTTGGAGAGAAGAAGGCTAAGAGAAGATTTGATAGAGATGTTCAAAATCATGAGCGGGCTGGACAGAGTAGCTAGGGAAAAACTGTTCCCACTTGTAAATTGATCAAGAACGAGAGGGAAGAGATTTAAAGCGATTCACAAAAGACACGATTGCAATGTGAGAAAAAAGTCTCTTTCACACAGCGAGTGGTCAGGGTATGGAATGCACTACCTGGAAGTGTGGTGGAGGCAGGTTCAACTGAGGCATTCTGGCAGTCCGGCGATGGATTATTATTTGAATTGAAACAATGTGCAGGTGTACAGGGGACTGGCACTAGGTCATAATGCTCATTTGGAGAACAATGATGGGCTGAATGGCTTCCTTCTGTATTCTAACAATTCTATGAAAGTAATAAGGCGAGAGGGAAAAAAAGAGTGGGATGTTCAATTGGCAATCAATTTTGTGTTGGGTGGGAATAACATCACAAAGTTTATATCCTAAAGTCCTAACACGGACTTGGCAGTCATAGTAAGGATTCAGTATTTACATTTGCTCCCCGTATCTGCGTGGTTTTCCTCCGGGTGCCCCACTTTCCTCTCCCAGTCCAAATGTGCGCCAATTAGGTGAATTGGCCATGATCAATGCGTAGGGTTACAGGAATAGGGTGGGGTTGCAGGGGGGAAGTGCATTGTCGTTTGTAAAACGGAATGATTCAACATCACACTTTAAATTGATTTTAAAGATATATATATGTGTACATTTTATATCACATCAATTTTCGTTTGACTGATTCATTCCTACAGTGTTGCCTAAATTTGATGTGAGGATAATCCCAGACCGTCCGTATTATGTGGTGACCGACAGCAGCTTTCCACTCACAATACAAGTACCGTACGTAATGCATTCATATCCTATAATGTATTTTTATGGGCACAGAGAGATGTTTTTGACATCTGAAGAACTATAATGTCCCAAGATGCTCACATCAAAGTTCAGGTAAAAGGGCCAGAAGAGAAACTGTTAAATATCTAGGTTTAAAGTCACTTTGAGAAGTAGGGAGAATGTTTTGGTGTGGTGGACAGTGTTATGTTAGGGTTATACATGAGATTTGGCACTTTATTTCCTGCATCAGGAGTATTTGGGCGAGATTCTCCAGTTCCCCAGCTGCATGTTTCTCAGCAGCGTACCGTTCCCTGGTGGTGGGATTCTCTCTTCCCACCGCTTGTCAATGGAATTTCCCGTTGATGCCACCACATGCCACTGGGAAACCTGCGGGGCGGGAAGATAGAATCCCAGTGCCCAGAAAATTCAGGCCATTGTCTATTAGCTCTGATGTGTCATGGGAGTCACAGAATCACAGAGAATATACAGTGCAGAAAAGACCCTTCGGCCCATCGAGTCTGCACCGCTTCATGAAAGGCACCTGATGTGCCAATCCTCATCCCATTTGCCAGCACTTGGCCCATAGCCTCAAATGTGAAGACATGCCACGTCTAAAACCCTCCAAGGCAGCACGTTCCAGACTGTCACCACCATCTGGGTAAAAAAGTGGGCCTCAGTCCATTACCATGGGAACTCATACTCGATGAGCCTCACAGGGAGATTAGGGAGTTATGTCTCATGATTGTGGTGATGGTTAACACATCTACATTTCTAATTGAGGAGAATGCTTGATAAATGCAGCAAATAATAGATATGACATATGCTTTCTAAAATGGATGGTGAGTTTACTGAGTAAAAATAAACAGAAAAAAAAACTTCAAATTGTTTGTATCAAAGGTATAGTAAGATTCCGGCCGGAATTCTCCAGCTGTCCCCCGCGAGCGGGATCTGCCGGTCATGCCAGCGATGAACCGGCATTGTGGGTTTTCAGGCGGCATAGGCGGGTGGGGGTGGGGGGGGTGGGGGTTTGTGTTAAAAAAACAGGAAACCCCCGTTGACAATGGCGAGAGCAGAAGATCCCACTGCCAGCCAAAAGCCAGCTGCCTCTGTTGTCGTGCAGAGAAAATCTCTCCTTTTCCATCCTCCTCTCGAACGGGATGTGGACGTCGGTGGCTGGGTTCAGCATTTATTGCCCATCACGAGTTGCCCTTGAAAAGGAGGGGGAGATCTGCCTTCTTGAACCGCTGCAATCCCTGAGGTGTAGGTGCACCCACTATGCTGTTAGGGAGGGAGTTCCAGGGGTTTGACCCAGTGACAGTGCAGGAACTGCGATATATTTCCACGTCAGGATGGTGAATGGCTTGGTCATGAAGGTGCTGGTGTTCCCATGTGGTTGCTTTTCACTCCATTTGTTTTCCTTTCAGGGATAAATCAGATAGCAAACTTCGTGGTACTGTGCTATTTGGGATGCGTACAACTTCGGGTCAAAGGACCTACCTATCAGGGCTAAATGAAACTTTCTTGGTAAGTAAGCAACTTCCTGGTTGGTGCAGGATGTGTGGATCAACCATGTGTGGGAAGTGCAGAAACTGTGCTTTTGAATCTGAAAGTCCTGATGTGAGGACTTTAGTGAAAATTACCCAAAAGTTTAATCTGCCACCGGTCCCTGTGCCACTGTCCCTGATTCTGAGTGAGGATTAGAAACTCAGCTTAGATCTGCGGGAATTAGTTACCCGAGAAATATTAGATGCATTAAAACCTAGTCTAACTCCTGGGTAACTCCACAACTAAACACCCAACTTGTTCCCACACTTCGAGTACCCTGCTGATGACTTGAATTCCCCCTGACCACCTGACATCCCCCCCAACCACTTGACGGTGACCATGTGCCATTCCCACCCAATCAAACTGACCCCACACCCAACTACCCCTCACCACGCCCACCCTCTGCCAAGTACCTGACTAACCGCCAACTCTCCCCCTGACCACCAGATTACCCCTGTCCCAACCGTGCACCTGAGTCAATTACAGCCTTAACCTAGCCATCCTGACTGGATCCCTGATGTGGCTCAGCCACCCCCTCTGAACGTACCCAACACAACTAACCACTGGCCGTACCTAACTTCCCACTGAACTTAGTTCATAGAATTCCTACAGTGCAGAAGGAGGCCATTCCACTCATCGGGTCAGCACTAGACCTCCGAATGAACACTCTACCTAGTTCCCCTCTCCAGCCCACTCTACCCTATCCCCACAACCTAATCTACACTCTCCTTCAATTCATTAAAGCTAGTCATGGCATCCATGAAATTGTCATAATTTGTCAAAAAAACACCCTTGTGGTTCAGCGGGGAGGAAATGGCGTAGTAGTGTCACTGGACTAGTGATCCAGGATAATGCCCTGGGGATTTGGGTTCCAAACCTGCCTTGGCAGATGGGAAGTCACAAAAAATCTGGAATTCAATGTCTAATGATGGCCATGAGACCACTGTCGATTGCTGGTCTATATGTGATTCCTGATCCACAGCAATGTGGTTGACTTGGAACTGTCTTCTAAAATGGCCAAGCAAGTGACTCAGCTCAAGGGCAATTAGGGTGGGCAACAAATTCTGGCCCAGCCAGCGTTGAATCCCTTGAACGAATTTTAAAAACAAAACTAATGTTCTTCAGGGTGAGAAATTTGCCATGATCCTTACTGGTTTGTCCGACATATAACTGCAAACCCACAGCAATGTGGCTGACTCCTAACTGCTCCCAATTTGAAGACAAATCCCTTCATGGGAGAGAGGCAATTCTGGCAAACCCCATCTGTATAATTGTCCTTCAATTGAGTGCCTTGCTTGGCCATTTCAGAGGGCCATGATTCTGGGTCTTGTTCTGGAGGGCAGAAGTGAACCAGCTAGGTTTTGAACCACAAACAATGGTTTCATGGCCGTCATCAGACTTTTAACAATTCCAGATTATTGTTTTTTAAATTGAATGCAAATGCCGCCGCCTGCCATGGTGGAATTCAAACCCAGGTCCCCACAGAATGACCCTCGGTCTTTGGATGAGAATCATAGAATCCCCGCACTGCAGAAGGAGGCCATTCGGCCCATCGAGTCGACACCGACACTCCAAAAGAGGCCCCGACCCAGGCCCACCCCCTGCCCTACCCCTGTAATCCCACCTAATTTTGGGGCACGAAGGGGCAATAGCGTGGCCAATCCGCATAACTGATTAGTCGTCCACCACCTCCCCCATTTTGGAATGAGGCATCGGCAACAAATGCTGATCTTTGCGCGCGATCCCCACATCCCATAAACAAATTAAACAAAACTCAAAGTGCCATAACCCTGGTACCATTCTAGTAAACGTCATCTGAGGCCTATCCAAGGCTATGACATATTTTCTAAAGTGTACTGTGTCGAGTTGGATGCAGCACCCCAGTTGAGGCCAACCATTGATTGCAACATCCTTTTGTACTCTATGCTGTTATCGATCAAGATCAGGATCACATAAATTTACTTCCAGCAACCTCATCATTAAGACTGCCACCTTTGAAGATATGAGTCCGCATGCTTCCAAGTCTCTCTGTCCAGCGCTCCTTTAAAATTGCAGCATTTCATTTAATTCTTTTATCCTTTCTGCTAAAATGCACAGTGTGCCACATAAAATTTGGTCGATCAAGTGTCTGCCATTTCACCAGTTTTGCCTATTTTGTTTTTAGAACAGTACAGCACAGAACAGGCCCTTCGGCCCTCGATGTTGTGCCGAGCAATGATCACCCTACTCAAGCCCACGTATCCACCCTATACCAGTAACCCAACAACCCCCATTAACCTTATTTTTTAGGACACTAAGGGCAATTTAGCCTGGCGAATCCACCTAACCCGCACATCTTTGGACTGTGGGAGGAAACCGGAGCACCCGGAGGAAACCCACGCACACACGGGGAGGACGTGCAGACTCCGCACAGACAGTGACCCAGCCGGGAATCGAACCTGGACCTGGAGCTGTGAAGCATTGATGCTAACCACCATGCTACCGTGCTGCCCCTTAATTCTTAATTCTGCGACTCTCTGTCTCACCATGTGCAACAGTTCAAAGCTTTGTGATGTCAACATGCTTTGAAAATAGGCCCTTTCTAGACAGGTACAGCTCTGTAATATATTGGCGGGGTGGTGGCACAGTATTTAGCACTGCTGCGTCACAACGCCAAGGACCCAGGTTCGATTCCGGCCTTGGGCAACAGTCTGTGTGGGATTTGCACATTCTCCCCAGGTGTTGCAGCATAAATAAACAAGCCTTAAAATAATTGTCTTGATTTCTCCTCTTAGATACAGAATGGGACAGCTCGTGTTGTTTTACATTCTGATGAACTGGTTAACAGCATAAAAAGGACTGGAGGAATGGACAGATTTAAGACTAACACTTTGTGTATTACAGCGAAGATTGAGGTTCATAAAGGTTAGTGACTATCGAAATATAGCCGGATATTCTGTTTATATATTAAATCATATTCAAAGCTCCCCTACTGCCTCTGATTTCTCACACTGCATGGTTGAGATTTAGTGTAGCATTAATGAATCTAAAAACAGGAAAAGCTGTGATCATTGGGGTTAAGTGCTGCACTTGTGAGATGTGGGAGATACGTGACGCTTCCAGCATTTCAACCGACTACATCTGGAGGAAGTGCACCCAATTGCAGCTCCTCACAGACCATGTATAGGTTGGAACAGCAGTTGGATGCACATGAGCATGAAGATGGCAGAAAGCACATAGACAGGAGTTTTAGTGATGTGGTGACAGGCAAGGTGCAGGCAGATAGATGGGTGACCGCTAGAAGGGGCAGGAGATAAGTGCAGGAATCCCCTGTGGTCGCCTCCCTCTCTAACAAGTATACTGTTTTGGATACTGTTGGAGGGGGGGGGGGGGTGGAATGGCCTTTCAGGGAATAACAGCAGCAGCAGCCAGAGCAGTGGCACCATGGCTGGCTCTGTTGTTAAGCAGGGAGGGACAAAGAGCACTAGAGCAATAGTTATAGGGGACTCTATAGTTAGGGGTACAGATAGGCACTTCTGTGGACATGAAAGAGATAATGGTAGGTTGCCTCCCTGGTGCCAGTGCCCAGAATTTCTCTGAATGGGCAAAAAGCGTTCTGAAGGGAGAGAGTGAACAGCCAGAGGTCATAGTACATATAGGCAGTAATGACATAGGCAGGAAGAGCGACAAGGTCCTGCAGAAGGAGTTCAGGGGGTTAGGCAATGAGCTAAAATGCAGGACCTCTAGGGTTGTGATTTCAGGATTACTTCCTGTGTCACATGCCAGTGAGGCGAGAAATAGTCGGATAGTGCAGCTAAATATGTGGCTAAACCACTGGTGTAGGCGGGCAGGTTTCAGATTTCTGGACCATTGGGATATCTTCCGGGGCAGGTGAAATGAACAATGAAAATTACTTATTGTCACAAGTTGGCTTCAAATGAAGTTACTGTGAAAAGCCCCTAGTCTCCACATTCAGGCGCCTGTTCGGGGAGGCTGGTACGGGGTGACCTGTACAAGAAGGATGGGTTGCATCTAAACTGGAGGGGCACCAATTTCTTCTTCTTTTAGAAAATATTTTATAGAGGCACTTATAATTTTAACACTTTTGAACATAAAAATGCAATACAGCCAAAAATCCACTAGAACATAGCCAACCCCCCCCCACCCCCCCCCCCCCCCCCCCCAAACACATACCCAAACCAACATGGTCCATATAAACACTCCGTCTCGCAGCCCTCCCTCCATTGGGTTTCCTACCCTTATTCGTCACTTCTGTGCCTTCCTCCTTTCCCCCCCACCCTCCCCAACCCCCACCTTGCTGACAGACTTATTTTTCGTAAAGAAGTTGATGAATGGCTGCCACCTTTGAGTGAACCCCTGTAACAAACTCCTTAAGGTGAATTTGATTTTCTCCAACGTGAGAAACCCCGCCATGTCGCTTACCCATACCCCCGACTTTGGAGGCTTCGGGTCCTACCATCCCAGCAGAATCCGTCTCCGGGCCACCAGGGAAACAATCGCCAACATGTCAGCCTCTCTCCCTCCCTGGGCACCCGGATCTTCCGACACTCCGAATATCACCACCTCTGGACTCAGAGTCAGCCTCCCTTGCAGGACCTCTGACATAACATCTGCAAATCTCTGCCAAAAGCCCCTCAACCTCAGGCACACCAAGGACATCTGTACATGATTTGCAGGTCTTCCCCCACAGCGTTCACACTTGTCTTCCACCTCCTCAAAAATCCTCCACATCCTGCCACTGTAATGTGTCCTGTGGACCACCTTGAATTGGATCAGGCTGAGCCTGGCATACGACGAAGACACGTTCACTCTCCGCAAGGCTTCCTCCATAGCCCAGCCTCCAACTCCCCTCCCAACTCTTCTTCCCACTTCCTCTTCACCTCCCCTATTGGAAATCCTTCCCACTCCATCAGCTCCTCATAGATCTCTGAGGTCTTCCCCTCCCCAACTCCTGTTTTTGCCATCACCTTGTGCTGTAGCCTCCTTTGTTGGAGGTGTGGAAATCTAGGGAGTTGCCTCCAAACAAAATCTGTACTTGCAGGTACTGGGGCACCAATACCCTGGCTGGGAGGTTTGCTCGAGTCACTCGGGAGGATTTAAACTTGTATGGCAGGGGGGGTGGGAACCAGAACATTATCTTAGAAGGTGTAATAACTGAAATCGGTGCAGGCACACCACCATCGCCCTTGGCGGCTCGTTCCCCTGCGGCTTCCTCATCAGTGCCCTGTGGGTCCGGTCCACGTCCGAGGGTCGTACAAATGCCCCTTCACCTAGCAACTTCTGGAACATCCATGCCACGAACGTGCCAGCGTCTGCTCCTTCGCTGGCGTCCGGCAGACCCATGATCCTCAAATTGTGCCTGCGGGACCGGTTCTCCGAGTCCTCCACCTTGTCCTGCAGCCGCCTCTGATTATCCCCCAATACCTCAGCTCAGACCGCCATCGAGGCAAACTGCTCCTTGTGCTCCCCCTCCACCTCCTCCACCTTCTGGATCTCCTTGTTCTGGGCCTCTAGCCTAGTTTCCACGCGGTCAATCTCTGTCTTTATCAGGTCCACCACCCTAAGGTCTTCCAGATTCTCCTTCCTCTGTTGGGTGAACTTCTCATTCAGGATGCCCACCAGCTGCTCCATTGACCATTGAGAGGGCAGGGCCAATCCCTGACCGTCCGCCATCTTCACCTGTGTCCCAGGTGCACCTCCAACCCGCTCCAACTGCTCCTTTCTTTTTAGACCACTTCTGGTTTATGAATCCATCCACTGGTGGGACACTCTCTCCTTCCACCCCCCCTGCACCTTTTATGGTCAACAGATCCACCTGTTAGCCAGGGAAATGGTCCACAAATACCACCACGAGCGGGAGCCACAAAATGTGCGACCACTCACATCATGGCTGCCACTGGAAGGCCCTTTTAAAAATTATTAAGTTAGATAAGTCTCCTGGGCCGGATGGGATTTCACCCAGAATACTGAGGGAAGCAAGGGAGGAAATTGCTGGGGCCTCAACTGACATCTTTGTATCCTCATTGGCTACAGGTGAGATACCAGAGGACTGGAGAATAGCTCATGTATCGCTGTTTTAGAAAGGTAGCAAGAATAACCCAGTAAACTATAGGCCGGTGAGCCTCACCGGTAGTAGATCAATTATTGGAGAGAATTTTATGGGGCAGCATTTATACCCATTTGGAAACAAATGGACTCATTAGCGATAGACAGCATTATTTTGTGAAAGGACAGGTCGTGCCTCACTAACTTGATCAAGTTTTTTGAGTAGGTGACAAAGATGATTGATGAGGGGAGGGCGATGGATGCTGCATACATGGACTTCAGTAAATCCTTTGACAAGGTGCCTCATGGCAGACTGATACAAAAGGTGATGTCACACGGGATCAGAGGTGAGGTGGCACGATGGATCAGAACTGGCTAGGTCACAGAAGGCAAACGGTAGCAGTGGAAGGGTGTTTTTCTGAATGGAGGTTGTGACTAGTGGTGTTCCACAGGGATTGGTACTGGGGCCTATGTTGTTTGTAATGTACATAAATGATTTGGAGGAAAATGTAGCTGGTCTGATTAGTAAGTTCACGGATGGCACCAAGGTTGGTGATGTGGCAGCTAGTGTTGAGAATTGTCAGAGGACAATATAGGTTGGAGACTTGGACAGAGAAATAGCAAATGGAGTTTATTCCGGACAAATGTGGAGTAATTCTTTTTGGTAGGGGAAATATACAGTAAATGGCAAAACACTTTGGAATATAGAAGGTCAGAGAGATCTTGGCATATGGGTCCTCAGATCTTTAAAAATGGCAACAGAAGTGGACAAGGTAGTCAAGAAAGTATATGGAATTCTTGCCTTCATTGGATGGGACATCGAGTATAAAAACTGGCAAGTCATACTATAGTTGTATCGAACCTTGGTAATGCCGCACTTGGAATATTGCACAAAATTCTGGTTGTCATACTACCAGATGGATGTGGAGTCTTTGAAGAGGGTGCAGAGGATGTTTACCAGGATGTTGCCTGGTCTGGAGGGTGTTAGCTATGCAAAGAGGCTGAATAGACTCAGACTGTTTTCATTAGAATGACAGAGATTTAGGGGCGACCTGAAGGAGATCACAAGATTATGAGAGGCATGGATGATGTGCAGGTATTCTTTTCTAGGGTGGAGGGGTCAGTCACATCATCAGATGTTCCCGATGGTGGGTGTGTCCAGAACCAGGGGTCACAGTCTGAGGATTCAGGGTAAACCATTTTGGACAGAGATAAGGAGACATTTCTTCATGCAGAGTGGTGAGCCTGTGGAATTCATCACCACAGGAAGTAGTTGATGCTAAAACAATGAATATATTCAACAGGCATCTAGATATAGCACTTAAGGTGAATGATATCAAAGGTTATGTGGAGAAAGCAGGATTAGGCTATTGAGTTGGATGATCAGCCACAAATGGTGGAACAGACTCTAAGGGCAAAAAGACCTCCTCCTGCTCCTATTTGTGTATCTATGTCACTAGGGGGCATAGGTTTAAGGTCTGTGGGGCAAAGTTTAGAGGAGATGTGCGAGGCAGGTTTTTTTACACAGAGGGTGGTGAGTGCCTGGAATGCGTTGCCAGGGGAGGTTGTGGAAGCCGCTATATTAATGGCGTTTAAAGGCAAATACATGGATAGGATGGGAATAGAGGGATGGGGCACTAGGAAGTGCTGAGAGTTCAGGCCAAGGGTGGTATCATGACTGGTACAGGCTTGGAGGGTTGAAGTGCCTGTTCCTGTGCTGTACTGTTCTTTGTTCTTTGTCACCAGTTCCCCACTGCAGACTCCATTTCCTAACAGCCAACTCCATTTCTCGCCCAGTTCATTGCCTGATGGATGGTGAACCAGATTGTTAATAACTTCAGACACTGATTAGATCCTGAATGAAACTGAATTCAATTAATGCTCACATCCCCTTCAGTGCCACTTTTCACATATCAAATATACACCCCGACCCTAACCCGGGGAGTAGATATCAAGAAGCGTAGATATCGGGATGATTTCTGCTGCAGAAAACTTCATCCATGCTTTTGTGAATTTCAGACTCTACTATTTCAAAACTCCCAGGCTTCCACATTGTGTCTTCTATAAACGTGCCTTCATCCAAAACTCTATCCCATATCCTTTTTTTTTATAAATGTTTTTATTCAGTTTTCATATTTTATATTGAACAAATTACAAATTGTTAGGAGAGAAAAAAAACAAAAAAAACAAACAAACACGCAAAAATTAACATACATATTTACAGGTAAGCATCTTCGTAGTAGTAACTGCGCCCCCCCCCCCCCCCCCCCCCCTCAACATGTTTATTTAGTTTGGTTTTGGGCCTTAGCTAGCCATCGAACCCCCGTACCGAACCTGTAGCCCCCCCCCCCCCCTCCCGCTACCTTCCCCCGACTATTCTTCCTCTTGTACATTGGCCACAAATAGGTCCCGGAACAGTTGCATGAATGGCTCCCACGTTCTGTGGAAGCCGTCGTCCGACCCTCGGATGGCAAATTTGATTTTCTCCATTTGGAGAGATTCCGAGAGGTCGGACAGCCAGTCCGCAGCTCTGGGCGGTGCTGCTGACCGCCAGCCAAACAGGATTCTACGGCGGGCGATCAGGGAGGCAAAGGCAAGGGCGTCCGCCCTCCTCCCCAGGAATAGATCTGGCTGTTCTGAAACCCCGAAGACCGCCACTATCGGGCATGGCTCCACCCTCACTCCCACCACTTTGGACATAACCTCGAAGAAGGCTGTCCAGTACTCCACGAGTCTGGGGCAAGACCAGAACATGTGGGCGTGGTTGGCCGGGCCTCTTTGGCACCGTTCACATCTGTCTTCCACCTCCGGGAAGAACCTACTCATACGGGTTCTTGTTAAGTGGGCTCTATGTACCACTTTTAGTTGCGTCAGGCTGAGCCTTGCGCACGTGGAGGTGGAGTTGACCCTATGCAGTGCTTCGCTCCAGAGTCCCCACCCTATCTCCATCCCCAGGTCGTCCTCCCATTTCCTTCTTGTTGCGTCCAGTACAGTGTCGTCCCTATCTACCAGTCGGTCATACATGTCACTACAGTTCCCTTTCTCTAGGATACTTGCGTCCAGTAGGTCTTCCAGTAGTGTCTGTCGTGGCGGTTGTGGGTACGTCCTTGTCTCCTTTCGTAGGAAGTTTTTGAGCTGCAGGTACCGTAGCTCGTTCCCCCCAGCTAGCTGAAATTTCTCTGTCAGTTCGTCCAGTGTTGCGATCCTGTCGTCCGTGTATAGGTCCCTGACTGTCAGTGTCCCCCGTCCTGCCTCCACCTTTTGAAGGTGGCGTCAGTCAGTGCTGGTGTGAACCTATGGTTGTTGCAGATGGGAGCCCTGTTCGACATTTTGGTCAGGCCAAGTTGCTGCCGCAGTTGGTTCCAGGATTGGAGGGTGGCTGTCACCACTGGGCTGCTGGAGTGTTTTTTGGGTGGGGATGGGAGTGCTGCCGTGGCGAGGGCCCGGAGGGAGGTTCCCATGCAGGAGGCCTCCTCCGCACGCACCCACTCAGCCTCTGGCTCCTGGATCCATCCCCTTACTCGCTCGGCTGTTGCTGCCCAGTGGTAGAATTGTAGATTCGGGAGGGCTAGCCCTCCCCTGGTTTTGTTTTTTGTAAGACCTTCTTTGGGATCCTAGCATTTTTACCCCCCCATACGAACGCCATGATGAGTTTGTCCAGCGCTTTGAAAAAGGCCTTGGGGATGTAGATCGGAATGGATCTAAACAGGAAGAGGAACCTGGGCAGTACGTTCATTTTGATCGTCTGAACTCTCCCCGCGAGGGAGAGCGGGAGTGTGTTCCATCTTTGCAGGTCCTTTTTAACTTCCTCCGTCAGGCTGGTGAGGTTCCATTTGTGGATCCCTTTCCAGTCATGGGCTATTTGGATCCCCAGGTAGCGGAATTTATGTCGGGCTTGATTGAACGGCAGCCCCTTTAGTGCTGCCCCCCCCCCCCCCCCCCCCCCCCCCTTGCGGGTGTACTGGGAAGATCTCACTTTTGCTCATGTTGAGTTTGTAGCCCGAGAAGGCTCCAAACTCTTTCAGGAGCGCGATGATTCCGTCCATGCTGCTTTGTGGGTCCGAGATATAGAGGAGCAGATCATCCGCATAGAGTGAGACTCTGTGCTCTCTACCTCCCCTTCGGATCCCCCTCCAATTTTTTGCTGCCCTGAGCGCGATTGCTAGCGGTTCAATTGCTAGTGCGAACAGCAGCGGGGACAGTGGGCATCCTTGTCTGGTGCCCCTGTGCAGCTGGAAGTATTGGGAGTTGGTATTGTTGGTCTGTACACTCGCCATGGGAGCGTTGTACAGGAGCTTTACCCAAGCGGTGAACCCTGTTCCAAGCCCGAACCGCTCTAGTACCTCTATGAGGTATTTCCACTCGACTCTGTCGAAGGCCTTTTCTGCGTCCAGGGAGACGATCACCTCTTGTGTTCTCTCCCCGGAGGGGGTCATTATCACGTTCAGCAGGCGCCTGATGTTCGCGGTAAGCTGTCTACCTTTGACAAAGCCCGTCTGGTCCTCTGTGACCACCTCAGGTACACAGTCTTCTAGCCTCTTGGCTAGGATTTTGGCCAGTATTTTGGCGTCTGCATTCAGCAGAGATATGGGTCTGTATGACCCACATTCCGTTGGGTCTTTGTCTTTCTTAGGTATCAGCGAGATTGAGGCCTGTGCTAACGTGGGTGGCAACGTGCCCCTAGCTAGCGAGTCTGTGAACATCTCCCGCAGGTGCGGGGCCAGCGCTGTCGCAAATTTTTTGTAGAAGTCCGCCGGGAATCCGTCCGGTCCCGGCGCCTTCCCCGCCTGCATGGAGCTAATGCTGTCCATGATCTCTCCCAGTGCTAGTGGTGCTTCCAGATCCCGTTTTCTGCCCTCTCCCACAACTGGTATGTCCAGTCCGTCAAGAAACCGGTTCATCCCAGCCTTCCCCGTTGGGGGCTCTGAGGTGTACAGCTCTTGGTAGAAGGCCTTGAAGGTTTTGTTAATCCTCTCTGGTTCTGTTTCCAACGTGCCTCTGGTATCTCTGATTTGCGCAATTTCTCTGCTGGCTGCCTGCTTTCTCAGCTGGTGGGCCAACAGGCGGCTGGCTTTGTCTCCGTGTTCGTATAGGGCCCCGCGTGCCTGGCGGAGTTGGTGTACTGCTTTCCTGGTGGAGAGCAGGTCAAAGTTCCTTTGTAATTCTTTCCTCTCCGCCAGGAGTTCTACGGTCGGGGCCTCGGAGTATTTATGGTCTACCTCCAGTATGGAGTCGACCAGCTTCTGCCTAGCCACCCTTTCCTCCCTATCTCTTTGCGCTTTGTAGGCTATGATTTCCCCTCTTAGTATGGCCTTAAGCGCTTCCCAGAACGTGGAGGGTGAGACCTCCCCGTTTTGGTTGATCTCAGTGTACTCCGCTATGGCCTGCGCTATCCTTTCGCTGAAGGCCTTGTCAGCTAGTAAGGCACCGTCCAACCTCCATTTGGGGCGCTGGGCCCTTCCCGTCTCTAGCCGCACATCCATGTAGTGTGGAGCGTGGTCTGATATCACAATTGCGGAGTATTCCACCTTGTCTATCTCTGGAAGCACCGTTTTCCCCACCACAAAGAAGTCAATTCTGGTGTACACGTTGTGTACTGGGGAGAAGAAAGAGAATTCTTTCTCCCCCGGGTGGGCGAATCTCCAGGGGTCTACTGCTCCCATCTGCTCCATATAGTGACTGAGTTCCCTTGCCATGTTTGAGGTTTTCCCCGTTCTGGGGTTTGATCTGTCCGTCGTTGGGTCCTGTACACAGTTGAAGTCCCCCCCCATGATTAGTCGGTGCGTCGCTATGTCCGGGATTTCTGCCATGGTCTTTTGGATGAAGCTCGTGTCGTCCCAGTTGGGCGCATACATGTTAACTAGAACTACCGGCGCCCCATCCAGGGCCCCGCTGACCATGACATACCGTCCCCCTGGGTCCGTAACCGTCTTTGTCGCCCTAAACATTGTCCTCTTGCCAATCAGGATCGCCACCCCCCTGGCCCTTGCCCCATAACAGGAATGATAGGTTTGTCCCACCCAGCCCTTTCTTACCCGCAGTTGGTCCTGCTCCCTCAAGTGCGTCTCTTGGAGGAAGACTATGTCGGCCCTCATGTTTCTAAGGTGGGTGAGGACTCTAGATCTCTTCACTGGGCCGTTAAGTCCCCTTACGTTCCAGGTGACTATTCTGGTGGGGGGCTTCTGCCCCCTTGCTCCTGTGGGGTTAACCATATTTGTCCGGTGGACGCGCCCCTGCCCTCTGGGGTTTCCCTTTGTTAGGGGGCCGTCCAGGATGTCCACTATCACTGCTCTCCCCATGCGGTCGGGTCCCTGCGCTCCGGGGTTCCCCCTTGTCCCGGGGACACCCGCCATGGCCGTCCACTGTGTGTCCGCCACGCGGGTAGTCCCCTGCACTCCGGGGGGCCCCTTCACCCACAGACCGTACTGGGTGGGTGCTTGCAGCAGTTCCCTGTTTCGAGCCCTTGTCTGTGGCACTTTGTGGCCCTATTCCCTTTCTGGCCTCTTTTGTCCCTTCGTCCCTGCATTTCCCCTCCCTGGTCTCTCGCCCCCCGAGTGCCCCCCCCCCCCGCTCTATCCCTTTCGGGGATACCCCTGTGTACCCCTCCATTGCCCCTCTCTCCCCCATTCCTGTCCCCATTTGCTCTCCCACCTTTGATGGGTGATCCCCCCCCTCCCCTGCCTGGCGCCTTCCCCCCTGTTGGGGGTGCGCTGCGGCCCTGCTCTGTTGCGCGCCCCCTTCGCTAGCTTTCCTGCTAGCACGGTGGCTCCCCTCTCGGAGGTTGCTGTCCCGCTTCCCCTCTCCCCTCTCCAGTACTCCCGTTCCCTCGTGCCGGGGCCTGGCCTCCCACCTGGAGCGGGCCCTTGGGCATTGGGTTGTTTTTCCTGGGTGTTCCTGCCAGGGGGGAGGGGGCTGGCTTTGCCTCGCCCCTCCCCACCCCCCCCGTCGGCATGACGTATCTCCTTGCCATGGGCCCCTCGTCCCTACTTCCCATGGCGTTTTTTCCAGCCCGTGCTCCTCGACGAATCTATTCGCCTCGGCAGGGGCTGTAAAGAAATATTCCTTGTGTTGGTATGTGACCCAGAGTTTTGCTGGGTACAGCATACCAAAACGTACTTTGTTCTTATAGAGAGCTGCTTTCGCTCTGTTGAACTCCGCCCGTCTCTTAGCTATGTCCGCTCCAAAATCCTCGTAGATTCGGATGGCGTGCCCGTCCCAATTGCAGGCTCTATTCTCCTTGGCCCAGCGCAGGATTGTCTCCCTATCCCGGTACCGGTGCAGTCTGGCTATAACAGCTCTCGGTTTTTCCCCTTCCTTAGGCTTCGGGCGCAGTGACCGATGAGCTCTGTCCATTTCCGGTGGGGTGGGAAAAGTTTCCCGCCCCACTAAGGAGCCCAGCATCGCAGCCACGAATGTTGTGGGATTTCTACCCTCTATCCCCTCTGGCAGGCCCACTATCTTAATATTTTGCCTTCTCGAGCTGATCTCCTGGTCGTCTACCCTGCCCTTCAGGCTCCCCTGTGTTGCACTCAGTTTCGCCATTTCCCTCTCCAGGGACATGACCCGGTCGCTCACGTCAGTCGCTGCCTTCTCCAGCTCTTTAATGGTTGCCCCTTGGGCTTCCAGTATCTTCCCTTGGGCATCCACTTTCTCCTCCATTCTGGTCAGAGCCTGCTGCACCCCTGACATGGCCCTGGTCACTGCTGCCTGTGCTGCGGCCTCTGTGTCTGCTTTTAACTCTGCCTTGATTGCCTGCAGCTGCTCCCTCACCACCTCGGCAATGGCTTCCTTCCAATTCACGCCCCCCTCTAACCCCAGGGGAGAGGTTGCCCGCCCGTCCAGCTCTTTTGGATGCGGCGATACATTCTTCCCGCTGCTTCGCGTGTTGACTCGTTCGCCCAAGCTGGTTTGCCCTTTGCCCCGTCTACCTCCGGTGCCCCCTTTCTCTTGGGTCCCTTCTGGCATTTTTTTCTCCCCCTTCCCCTTCATCGTTTCTTCTCTCCTTGTTCTTCTTTTCCCCCTTTTCCGCACCCTATTTTAATTTTATTTATTAATATATATATATATATATATATAAAATATATGTATATATTTTTTTTTTAAATGAAAAATTTATTTCCCCCCTTCTTTCCTTTACCCCTTTATTTCACCCCTTTTCTCTTTACCAGTTTTCTTTTGGGTTTTTATTTTAAAAAAAGAACAGAAATATAAGTCTCTTTTTTCTTTTGTTTTCTCTCCCCACTCGCCCAGGAGAGAGAGAGAGAGAGTCCCTTTGTCCTTGCCACGTGGTGGTCACTGCAGTTGGGTGGGGGGGAGGGGCGAGTGGGCCGGGGCCCGCTGCTGGTTGGGGGGGGGGGGGTGTCCCCGCTGCTGGTTGGGGGGGGGGTGGTGTCCCCGCTGCTGGTTGGGGGGGGGGGGTGGTGTCCCCGCTGCTGGTTGGGGGGGGGGTGGTGTCCCCGCTGCTGGTTGGGGGGGGGGGGTTGGTGTCCCCGCTGCTGGTTGGGGGGGGGTGGTGTCCCTGCTGCTGGTTGGGGGGGGGGTGGTGTCCCCGCTGCTGGTTGGGGGGGGGGTGGTGTCCCCGCTGCTGGTTGGGGGGGGGTGGTGTCCCCGCTGCTGGTTGGGGGGGGGGGTGGTGTCCCCGCTGCTAGTTGGGGGGGGGGTCCCGCTGCTGGTTGGGGGGTGGGTCCCCGCTGCTGGTTTGGGGGGGGGGGAGAAAAGAGGGCCCGCCGCTGCCGCACCGTTCCCGGCCCGCGTGGGGGGGGGGGGGGAGAGGGGTTGGACCTGCCGCTGCTGGGCCTCCCTGTCGCCGTTTCTCCTCGCCTCCGCCTTCCGCCTTCCGCCGCCGCCTTCCGCCGCCGCCCGCTCCTCCTCCGCTGCCGCCCGCTCCTCCTCCGCTTCTCCTCCGCTGCCGCCCGCTCCTCCTCCGTTGCCGCCCGCTCCTCCTCCGTTGCCGCCCGCTCCTCCTCCGCTGCCGCCCGCTCCTCCTCCGTTGCCGCCCGCTCCTCCTCCGCTGCCGCCCGCTCCTCCTCCGTTGCCGCCCGCTCCTCCTCCGTTGTCGCCTGCTCCTCCTCCGTTGTCGCCCGCTCCTCCTCCGCCGTTGCCGTCCGGCCTGTCGGGGGGTTCCTTCCTGGCGCTTGCGGGAGCCCCTCTCCCTGCAACCTCCTCGCTCGCCGCCCGGAAGTCGAGTCTCTATCCCATATCCTAATTTTTTTGCCAAGTTCCATTCGCCCCACGTTGGGCGCCATTATTTCGTTCATTTTTTCTTTTCTTGGCCGGCGTAACTTTTGAGGTTCTGCACCGTAACCTTTCTATGGTTTATGTGGTTCTACCTGGTGGTCCTTGATCTATACTGGCTCCCTGTTAGGGTAATACATTGATTGTACAATGCATATTGTGTCAAGATCCCTTCACAGCTTCATCCATCTATAGCTCCAAAAACCCCTCCAACCCTCCTAATATTCTGCATTTCCAAACTCTCACTTCTTGTACATTCCCAATTTCAACTGTCTTTCCCCCTGGTCCCCGTCTCTTCACCCTAATTGGTGGTCATGCTTAGAGTTGTCAACCTGGGGAAACTCCCTCCTTAAACGTCTCAGACTGTCCACCTCTCTCTCCTCTGACACGCTCCTTAAGATCTACTTCCTTAATTGACTGATGTCTCCTAACACCTTGTGTAGCTTTTTGTGAAAATTTGTCTGACACTTACTGCTGTCAAGCATCTTGGCAGTTTTACTCCATAATAAAGTGCTTTGCATATGCACACAAAGTTGTCATTGTTATTTTTCAATGCAGGACATATTGAAACCAAGGTACTGGACAATATCGTGTTTCGCCGTTCACCCTATGACATTAACCTATCAGCCATCAAAGCCTATTTTATACCTGGAGCTCCATTTAACTTCCTGGTATGTATGCCTGGCTCATTCAAACTACGGAATTCTAAATAACTCTTCCATTTTGTACCTGACCGTCACTACGATTAAGAGGTATCAATCAAGCTGCCCGATCATTGGTATCCCTTCCATAACATTCAATTCCACCACCTCCGATGCTCAGTAGCAGTCGTGTGTACCATCTACAAGATGCAGTGCAGGAACTCACCAAGGTTCCTTTGACAGCAGCTGTGAAACCCATCATCACTACCATCTGCAAGGACAAGGGCAACAGATACATGGGAACACCACAAAATGGAGGTTCCCATCCAAGTCACCATCCTGACTTGGAAATGTCTTGGTCATTACATCACTGTTGCTGGGTCAAAATCCTCTGGAACTCTCTCCCGAACAGCACTGCAGATGGGCCTACACCTTAGGGACTGCAGCAGTCAAAGAGGCAGCTCACTACTGCCTTCTCACATGGGCCTAGCCAGCAATGCTCACATCCCATAAAAAACGAGGATGAGTATAGAGAGAGGCATCTGACAATTAGCATCAATTAATTACTGTTTATATTTGACAACACCATACTCCCGCACTCTCCCCATACCCCTTGACACCTTTGGAGTCTAATATAGGTGGGTTGATTAATAAGTGTATTGTCAGAGGCTCTTTTATTAACCACATGAATCATTTTGCCATTTGTGTACATGTGAAGTCAACTTCATTACTTATGCTGCTTTTATTTCACGTCTTGCTATAGAAGGATGCAGTGAAGATTTACCAGACTGATTCGTAGGATGGCGGGTCTGACGTATGAGGAGAGATTGAGTTGGTTAGGATTGTATTCGCTGGAGTTCAGAAGATTAAGGGGGGGATCTCATAGAAACCTACAAAAGTCTAACAGACTAAATAGGATGGATGCAGGGTGAATGTTCCCAGGGCTCACAGGGCGGGATTCTCCGACCCCACGCAGGGTCGGAGAATTGGCGGGAAGCGGCGTGATTTCCGCTCCCGCAGGTCTCCTAATTCTCTCGCCGGTAAAAAACCGGCGTTGTGCAAATCCCGCCGGCAGCCTGTGAAAACAGCTGGCGCCGGCGGGATTTCATTTTTTTAAAACTCACCTTTAAATCTCCGGCCCGGATGGGCCGAAGTCCCGCCGCTGGGAGGCCTTCTCCCGCCGCCGAGGTGTACACCACCTCAGAAACGGCGGACTCAGCGGCGCGAGCGGGCCCCCGGGGTCCTGGGGGGGACGGGGGGCGATCGGACCCGGGGGGGTGCCCCCACGGAAGCCTGGCCCGCGATCGGGGCCCCCCGCTCACTCCGCGGGGCAGTGCCGTGGGGGCACTCTTTCTCCTTCCGCGCCGCCACGGCCTCCGCCATGGCGGACGCGGAGGAGAACCCCGCATCGCGCATGCGCCGGCAGTGAGGTCAGCGGCCAGCTGCCGCTGACGTCACTGCCGGCGCATGCGCCGACCGCCGAAAGCCTTTCGGCCAGCCCCGCTACCGACTGCGCCGGGTGTTTGCGCCAGTCTACCGGTGCAAACTGCTCCGGCGCGGGGCTGGCCCCCAAAGGTGGGGAGAATTCCCCACCTTTGGAGGAGGCGCGACCCCTGAGTGGTTGGCGCCACTCCCCTACGCCGGCACCCTCCGTCACGCCGGGTAGGGGAGAATCCCGCCCACAGTCTGAGGATACGGAGTAGAACCATTTAGAAGCGAGGTTTTGTTTTTAGCTGTGGAACATTTGATTTAATTTTCTTTTTAAAAACAGTTTTGGAAATCGGAATTTATTTCAAATTTGTTTTCCATAATGATCGAAAATACATAAGATCATTTTTGTGATTAGACCTAAATCCTTGTGAAAACCAATGGCTTTTAACAATTCGAAAACTTTGGTATCCCAAAAATAAAATGCATTACAGTCTTTTAAATTTAATTCTTCCTTCATTGCGTTACATCAAGCATAGAAATCTGAGGGAATGGATTTTAAAATTGGCTTAGCTATTTTGAATGATGTGGAGAGGCCGGCATTGGACTGGGGTGAGCACAGTAAGAAGTCTTACAACACCAGGTTAAAGTCCGACAGGTTTGTTTCAAATCACTAGCTTACGGAGCACTGCTCCTTCCTCGGGTGAATGCAGAGGTATGTTCCAGAAACATATATAGAGACAAGGTCAAAGATGCAAGACAATGCCTTGAATGCGAGCATTTGCAGGTAATTAAGTCTTTACAGATCCAGAGAGAGGGGTAATCCCAGGTTAAAGAGGTGTGAATTGTCTCAAGCCAGGACAATTGGTAGGATTTTGCAAGCTCATGTATGTTTCTGGACACACTTCTTCATTCTCAAATGGGAGAATACTGTGGATCTTTTCAATGAGTCCCCTAATGTTCCAGGTGACAATCCTGGTGGGTGACTTTTGTCACCCATTCCTGCAGGATCAACCATACTTACCTGGTTGAGGTGGTCTTGCACTCTGGGGTTTTCATTTGTTAGGAGGCCATCCAAAATGGCTGCAGTCACCGGACTAACCATGAGGTCGGGTCCCTGTGCTCCAGGGTTTCCCTTTGTCCAGGGGACACCCAACACAGCTGCCAACTGTGCGACCATCACATGGATGCGCCCCTGGACTCTGGGGTATCCTTTTGTTTAGGGACTCTCCAAAGTAGCTGTTTGCGGCGCCATCCTGTTCCCTCAACCTGTACCTTACCTGCTGAAACCAATTTGAGGCCCAAGTGCCATCCTGTTCCCTCAACCTGCACCTTACCTTTTGAAACCAATCTGAGGCCCATTCGATCTCCGTCCCAGCTGCTCCCCTTCTTCTGTCTCGCCCACCGCAGGATCCTCTCACGATCCTTATAACGATGCAGTTTGGCAATTATCGTCTTGGTTGTTTCCCCGCTTTGCGCTATGACCGGAGCGATCTGTGCGCTCTATAGATCTCCGGCGGTTGGGGAAGTTGTGCCTCCTCACTAGGTTGCCCAGCACTTGGGCCACATAGCCCCTCGGATCCATGCCCTCAATCCCCTCTGCCAGGTCCACGATCTGGATATTCTGGTGTTGGGGCATATTCTCCTGGTCCATGACTTTCCCGTTCAAACTCCCCTGGGTTGCTACCAACATTTTAATTTCGGCCTTTAGAGCGACAATCCTGTCACTGTAGTCCGACGGCACCTTCTCCAGATCAAGGATCGTCTGCCTCTGCACCTCCACCTTCTCCCCCAGTCCATCGATCGCCGTCTGCATGGCAACCAATGCCTCCGCGAACTGCCACCTTGACCGCCACCTGGATTTCCACCTTTATTGCCTTCCTCATTGCCATCAGTTCCTTTGTCAGGAACGTCTTCCATCCATCTTCAGGTTTGGAGAGGGGGAGGGGGGGAGGCCACTGCTCGAATCGCCGGTCTCCGTCTATCCGGGGTGGCCATGGACCCCTCGCATCGTGGGTCCGCCGCCTCGTCCACCTGCTGTGTGTGGCCTTTTCCTCTGCTCATGCCGTCTCTGCGGGCTCTCGAGCTGGCATGATGGTTCCTTTTCCTGTCCCTTTTCTTAATAGTGGGTGAGATGCTACTGAATATTCAGTCTAATCAAGGTTCAAACTCCAGTGCCCTATACTGTCGGAGGGGTGTCATCTTTCAGAGGTGACCATTGTTCTTTTTTCAAGGAACACGTTTGCATGCCGACGGCTGAATTTCAGTGTGGCCTACACCAAATATGCAATTATGGGCCAGAAATATCCGGCTATTGAAATCCGCTGTACCCACCGACAGCGCTTTCCTGCCCGTGTGCTTCCCAGCGGCATGGGGTGGATTCAATGGAAAACCCTATTGACAAGCGGTGGGAGTTGAGAATCGCTCTGCCAGGGAATGGCGTGCCACCGAGAAACATGGTGCTGGGGACCAGAGATTCCAGCCCTGGACAAAATAATAAGGTTAAAAACCACAACAATCATTTGGTAACAAAAGTAGGCAAAGAAATTCTGGTAAAGTAGCGGACGGGATAATAATTGAAGAGTCGTGTTGAGATGTTAAACCACTTTATAATCCAGTAATGTTACCACATTGCAACAGCCTTCCAGAGAGTCCTCCTCCAGGTACCAGGCCCGAAGCGAATGTTGGTGACTATTGACTTTCATTGGGTTGGCCCACGATTGGCATGGCTTGCCATTGCCTTCTTCAGCATGACTGACCACAAATCTCAGGCGCTCCCCGTGCCTGCTGGCAGGCATATTGGAAGGATTTACACTGTACCTCGTGCTGTGTATCATTTGATTTTTAAAAAACGATTTTGCCCTTCTTCCATTTAAGCAACCATCTCATGCGATTGTCCAGCCTTCTCTTCATCAGACATGGTCTTACGTTTGGCTGCATGTTTTCTCTGGAAGTGTTGGTTCAAACTGGATCCTTAGAATAGGGCGACACTTCCTTTGCAAACTAAGCGCACAGCTTTTCAAACTACATCCCTAAAGGAGCATTTGGAAGTCCACTCCTGGTTAAACACTTGCCATTCAGTACCTGCTTTTCTCTTCCTCAACAAATTCATGTTTGTATTGTATCCCTCCACTGGGGCGCGGCCAATGCGAATTCATGCAAAACTAATAATAATAATATTAAAAACTAAAAACGATGTAACTAATTTTCATGCCTCTCCTGTGCTAAACCATTGGTTGGTATGATTAACAATATGATCATAGCAACCAGTCATAGACCGGTACCCTGCAAGCAGACACCTGCATTGTCGCTGTACAACATTCACAGATAAATTAAATTTTGATCAAAATGCAACCATCTGTTTCTTCTGGGAATCATGACTGGCCAGACAGAAGTATTATAGCACCAGATCTGGCTCGTAGTTTACCCACCCCTGATCTACAGCTGATAAACAGTCTCGTTGGCTAGGTGGTAAATGCACCTTCTTGTTGCCATCAATTCTGGAGAGGGACGTGAACCTAGAGAGGGTTAGAGGTAGGGGTGCCATCACTGCGCCACAAGCTCCCGCTCTGGAAAATTAGAAGAGTAAGTGTGGAGAATTAAGAAGAGTAAGAATAAGAGATGTGTGCTGCTGACTTGCATTTTTTCTTCTGTTTCTGTTCCGTATTATTTCATTCCTTGTCATCAATTTGTCTTACAGATAAAAGTAACCTATCCCGATGGATCTTTTGCATCCGGTGTACATCTCGACGTATCGTTATTTGATACAGGGCTACCGCAACTTAATGGTACAGGACTGACTGACGTAATTGGCGAGCTAGGTTTTGTCGTCAATGTTCCCTGGAGTGCTCAGAACATGAGGATTAATGTAAGAGTCCGTTTTCAGCTTTCAAATATCTTTTTTACTGATCTTGATCATTTCATGCGTAACCAACAATTCCTTTCCCACTTAATGGTGACAGTTAGCCTAACTATTTTGCCCCTCCGCCCACCATAAGTCACAAACCCCATTTAGGTTCTCTCCCGCTATTCTCCTCACATAACATGATCTGCGCTGGGCACAACGCGGTTAGAGAATCCTAAGGTCATGAGATATAGGAGTAGAATTAGGCCATTCAGCCCATTGAGTCTGATCCGCCATTCTATCATGGCTGATATGTTTCTGATCCCCATTCTCCTGCCTTCTCCCTGTAACCAATGATCCCCTTATTGATCAAGAACCTATCTATCTCTGTGTTAAAGACATTCATTGATTTGGCCTCCACAGCCTTCTGTGGCAATGCGTTCCACGGCTTCACCACCCTCTGGCTGAAGAAAGCCCTCCTCATCTCAGTCGTAAAGGATCGTTCCTTCAGTCTGAGGCTGTGCCCTCGAGTTCCAATCTCTCCTACTCATGGAAACATCTTCAGCACGTCCATTCTATATCGGCCTCTCAGTATTCTGTTAAGATCCCCACTCCATCGAGTACAGACCCAGTGTCCTGAACTGCTCCTCATATAGGAAGACCTTCATTTTGGGGATCATTCTTGTGACACCTCCAGGGCCAGCACATCCTTAGATTCCAAATGGGTTCACACCAGAGCCTTAACAGTACATCCCTGCTCTGGTATTCTAGCCCTCTCGAAATGAATGCTAATGTTGCATTTGCCTTCCTTTAAAAAAAATGTATTTTATTGCAAACATTTTTTTTTTGTTTATAAATTAGAGTACCAATTATTTTTTTCCAATTAACGGGCAATTTAGCATGGCCAATCCACCTACCCTGCACATCTTTGGGTTGTGGGGGTGAACCCCATGCAGACACGGGGAGAATGTGCAAACTCCACACGCTTTATTACAAACAGGTTACAGAGAATTAACACCTTGGGAAACAAACTTCCCAACAATCGACTATACGGTCTGTACAGCTTTTTTCCATTTTTCACCACCCCCTCCCTCTCAAACATGGTCACAAACATCCACCTTTCCTCAAACCCTCCTGAAGAGCCCCTTAACTCATACTTTATCTTCTCTAATCACAGGAAGTCGTACAGGTCACCCAATCCAGCTGCTACTCCCGGTGACGATGCCGACCGCCACTCCAGCAAAATTTGCCGCCGTGCAATCAGAGAGGCGAAGGCCATGACATCGGCCTTCCTCCTCTCCATGAGCTCCAGCTTCTCTGAAACCCCAAATATCACCACCAAAAGGTCCGGGTCCACCTCCCCCTCCACTATCCTGGCTAAGACCACGAACACTCACGCCCAGAATCTTCCCAATTTTTCACAACCCCAAACATGTACGCGTGATTTTCTGGCCCCCACTCACACCTCTCACATTCATCTGCCATCCCCTGAAAGAACCCACTCATTCTCCCCTGAGTCATATGCATTCTGTGCACCACCTTAAACTGTATCAGGCTCATCCTTGCACAACAGGAGGTTCCGTTTACCCTACGCAGTGCCTCACTCCATACTCCCCAACTGATCTCCCCTCCCAACTCACTTTCCATTGCTCCTTAATCTTCTGCATTTGCCTTCCTAACTATCAACTGAACCAGCACGTGAACTGTAAGAGAATCCTGAACCGGGACTCCCAAGTCTCTTTGTGTGACGTCTTTCCCCATTTAGAAAATAGTCTATGTTTTTATTCTTCCTATAAAAGTGCATAACCTGATGGTCAGAATCGTCGCCATTCACTTTGTTTCTGTCTCCACAGATGCTGCCAGACCTGTTGAGGGTTTTCCAACATTTTCTGTTTTTATCAGGATGGGACTCTCCACACGACGCATCGCGCGTTTCACGGTGGTGGAGGGAGTCCGCCATTGGCCGGCGGCAGGATCTTCTGGTCTCAGTCTTGTCAATGGGGTTTCCTGTTGAATTAATCTCTGCCACCGTGAAACGCACGGCAAAAGTGCGCCGTCGGTGGGAGTGGAAATTCCGCCAGCGTGAATGATTGGAAAGTTCTGGCCTCAGTGTCTGACTTATATTCATGGCCTCAAGCTTTGAGTGTCACACAAGTGAAAAATATTCTTTATTAGGGCACCACTCAGACTTTTCCCGTTTGGAAATTGGGTGTGCTGCATAATGGGCCATGGATTCCTTTACACCGCTTCCAAGTCAAATTCATATCCCTATGACCTTATCAGTTGCTACATGTAACACTGATATGCAGGGCCGGCTCAAGGCACCTGCAACTCGGGCAGTTGCCCGGGGCGCCATGTGCTAGGGGGCGCCAGAGGCTCGGATCCCGCGCATGCGCAGTTGGGCCGGCGCCAACCAGCGCATGCGCGGTGGCCGCCCTCCCCCATGGCGGCCCCCCCGGTCCGCCCCCACCCCCCCGCTCGGTCCTCTCCCCCGCCCACCCCCCTCAGTCCCCCCCGCCCCCCCCTCGGGTCCGCCCCTCCGTCCCCCCCTCGGGTCCGCCCCCCCCCTCAGGTCCGCCCCCCCCCCCTCGGGTCCGCCCCCCCCTCGGGTCCTCCCCCCCTCGGGTCCGCCCCCCTCGGCCCCGCCCCCCGGCCCCGCCCCGCCCCCTCGGCCCCGCCCCACCCCCCTCGGCCCCGCCCCCCAAGGGCGCCGAAGTTCATCTTGCCCGGGGCGCCAGCAACCCTAGGGCCGGCGCTGCTGATATGTTATCCGGGAGTTGAGCTTACTAGCATGTTGGCCATTATATTATTAAATGACAGAGCAGGCATGAAGGACCAAATGACCTACCCCTGCTCCTTGTTCATCTGTCTGGATGTCAAGTGGCTGCCTGTTACCTCTACATTGTTCCAACCCTTGACACATCTATTAATGCCTGTCAGTCTATCTGCTGCCATCGATTACTGTCTGTCTACTCATCCAGATACAGAGCCACCTTCTGACCCTATCTTGCCTCTCCAGGTGATTGCTGGGAAAAGTTCCACTGGGTTTGAAAAGATGCATAAACTGGTGAAGAAAACCCATTCTGACAGCAATAGGTACCTGCATATCACGGTGCCGCATGTTCTGCTGTATCCTCGAGACAGCATCACTGTACATCTGACAGCGATCAGCCAGCAGGACATCAGTAACGTCCATTACTACTATTACATGGTTAGTTTGCAAAACTTGCATCAAAGGTTTGAAGGAGTAAGGGAGTCATCAATCCGCAAAAATTGTGGATGGTTAGAGCACAAACGCAACAAATCTAATTAATGTTGTGCCTTTACCACAGGAAAAGAAAATCCCAGGGCAACTCACAGGAATGATTAGCAAAACATGTTCCACCGCCCAGCGAAATAAAAGGATTTGAACAAAAAAATTATTCACAGGATGTGGGCGTCGCTGGCTCAGCGCAGCATTTATTGCCCGTCCCTAATCGCCCTTGAGAAGTGGTGGTGAGCCGCCATCGTGAACCGCTGCAGTCCGTGTAGTGTAGGTGCTCCCACAGTGCTGTTAGGGAGGGAGTGCCAGGATTTGAATGCACAAGAGTAACAATAAATAGGGGAAAATTTTAACAATTGGAATTAGGTCGCTATTCAGTAAATGGTACCCGCAACTCAACAATAGAATAAGCTCACGGGGAGGCTGTCAAGGAGCAGGAGGCATACATTCAGCTGTTTGATCCTGTTTCTTCATTTAATTAGGTTGCTCACGATTTGCCCCTCAACTAAATCTCCCACATTAGTTCCTTTGCCCTTGATACTCTTAACGAACAAGAGCCTACTGAATTTTTCAATTGATCCCCTGCTGCAGTCGCTCATCAAGGGAGAGAATTCAAGATTAACATTAATCTCTGTGTGAAGAAGTGCTTCCTCACATCATTGCTGAATCATTGCTGAATTGCCTAGCTCCAATGTAATGGCTATGTTACGGCACACACACTTTGGGTCGAATGGCCTTTTGCAGAGCTGTTAAACTTTATGACTCTATGACGTACCCTCTTTTTGGGCTACCGAGCACGTGAAATAGCTTCTCTCTGTCTACCTTCTGAACCTCATAATCGTCTTTAATACCTCAGTCCCTTAAACTGCTATATTGAAAGGAATGCGTGCCTGGTATATATAACCGCAGCTCCATCATTTCAGCACCATATTTTGTTAGCACCAGTATCACTCTGGTGAATCAGCACTTCACACGCTCCGAGAAAATATATGTCATTCCATGGAATTTCTACAGTGCAGAAGGAGGCCATTCAGCCCATTGAGTGTGCACCGACCCTCTGAAAGAGCAACCGACCTATGGGGAGAATGTACAAACTCCACACAGTCACCCAAGGTCAGAAGTGAATGGGTCCCTGGCACAGTGAGGCAGCAGTATTAGCCACTGTGCCACCGTGCCACCCCGAGCTGGCCAGGATTGAATATAGTGCTCAAGATGTGGGCCAGAAATTTCCCTATAAATGGGGTGGTGCAGTAGTTGGCACTGCTCCCTCATGACGCCAAGGACACAAGTTCGATGCCGGCCCCGAGGCACTGTCTGTGTGGAGTTTGCACTTTCGCCCTGTGTCTGCTTGCAAAGATGTGCAGGGTAGGTAGATTAGCTACACTAAATTGTCCCTTAACTGGAAAAAAAAAGGAAATTTCCCAAAAGGTACAGGTGCGCATCGGGAGCGGGTAGAAGTGCACGAGAAGACACTGAGCGTGCATTCTGATGTCCTCACACAAGAATTGGAAGACCACCCGATGGCAGTCAAACTCAATTGAAATTAAGTAAACACTAATCAACGGGGGCATTAAGTTGCATATCTGCTTTATGATTGGCAGATGGGCAGAATGGCCAGGCGGCCTTTATTTTTTTGCTGAAATCTCGATCCATGGATAGGAAGGGTAAAGATTGGGGCTGAAACCAAATGTGCAAATGAGTCTGGTGACCGAGATCTATTTCTGATTATTCTGCCAGAAACACTCACACCGGAGATTTAACATTGGTATTTATTTCTCGCCGGCTAGCAACTCCGTGAGGGGACATGTCATGCAATTGCTGTTTGCAACCCCTTCGCGGGAGCACATTGGAAGTGCCAGACTGCACATTTGCATTTCCTTGGCACCTGTCCTCTTTCCACCACCCTGGCAGAGCTCAGCCTTCGCAGAGCGCATTTCGTGCAATAATTGGCCAATAATTGGCTAGCCAGCGTGAAATTTGTGCTCTCTGGCCGACCCCAAGCCTGGAACATGTTTCATGCCAATTTACAGGCCCCGCCGAGTGCACGTGACCAAGGGAAAAAAATATGAGGCATGGTTTGCCAGGTGGGATGACTTCTATCTCTTTGTAACCTTAATTGTCTGAATGTTCATTTGCTTTTGCCAAGGGCTGTATTCTGAATGTGTGCTCGTCCTGACTTCAGCTATACATTATTCTCAGGTGGTGGGAAGAGGAAAAGTACTGGATTTTGGGAGTGTCGAGAGGGTGCCAGGGGCCACGTTTGAACTTCCCATCACTCGGGAGATGGTTCCTCATTTCCGCATTTTGGCTTATTACATCTCCAATTATAATCACAAAAAGGAAATCATCATGGACTCCGTACTGGTTGAAGTGGAGAGTCTATGCCATACTCAGGTGTGCCTCACAGTTTATTTTATTTTTGTGATGTATGTACCACGTGAATTTTTGCAATCGAAATTGATACAATTTATGCCACTAGTGTTCCAATTTTTACAATTCACTCAGGGGATGTGGGCAGTGCTGGCTGGGCAACATTTATTCCCCATCCCGATATGCCCTAGTACAGAGTGGCTCAGGAAATTCCAAATGGAATTGATGAGTCAACTACATTGCTGTGAGTCTGGAGTCACCAGAATTTATAGGTGGCAGATCTCCTTCTCTAATCGTAGTCAAACATTTAGTTCCAGATGTTTATTGAATTCAAATCGCGCCATCTGCCATGGCAGGATTCGAACCTGGGGCTCCTGGGTAACTGGACTGCTAGTCCAGTGACAATACCACAACACCATCTCCTTCCCAATTAAACTTCATACAATCTCAAGGAGCAGCTCTTCATCTTTCAACTGGACACTTTGCAACCTTCTCTACACAAGATTGAGATCAACGATTTTAGACCATAACATCTGTCCCCAATTTTGTTTGTGTTTCTTTTCTGTTTATCTCTCCTTGTTGCTCCCTCATTTCCTTTACTTCCCATTCAGACAGCAATTGTTCAGGATCCTGCCATTCAAGCACATTGTTTCTTTCTTCACTTGTCCCATTACCGCGCCTGGCCTTGCATCAGAACCCTTTTCTCATTTAATCACTCCATCCCTCCACCCTTATGCAGGCCTTCTCACTCGTTCTTCTTCCCACCATGCTATCTTTTACTTGCTGAAAGCCAATGGGCCTGAATTTCACACTCCCTGGCATGGGTCGGGAGTGAGCATGAAAAAAGAAGGAACAGGCTACCCACTGGGTTCCTGTGGGTTTCTGCTCTTCCCGACCTCTTGGAGATTTTATGTGGGGTGGGGAGGGTGTCTCCAATTATGGACAGAATCGTAGAATCACAGCAGTGCAGAACGAGGCCATTCAGCTCATCAAGCCTGCACCGACCCTCTGAAAGAGCACCCTACCGAGGCCCACTCTCCTGCCTTATCCCCATAATCCCACCTAACCTGTACATGGTTGGACTGAAACGATTAAGAAAGTTGGCTCAAGCGGCTGAACAGCTGATATATGTTAATTTAAGTGTGAAAGCCCGATTAAAATACATGGATCATGGTAAATAATGATCAACTTTTATGATATTCTTTGCTTTTTGTTGATGATTCTGGTCAATATCTATTCACAATAAATATTGTGAGTGGGTCTTAGAATTGTGAGGGCATTTTGCTTTTTTTTTAGCCTTTAAGCATAGAAAATTGATGGGTAATATGATCAAAGTGTTTAAAATGGTAACAGGTTTCACTCATGTAGAGTTGAAGACCCTCCCACCTGTTTATGTCCTATTGAAGACCACCGTTCAATGTAAAAGTGAAGTCAAGTGGCCATAGTCCCAGATGACAGGGAGAGCTGACTGATGGGTGATTGAATCTGAGGGCCACCGCACTTCTGGCAAAGTTGAGAAGGCAGAGCCTTCCTGGGTAACTTCAGCCGGTACGGGAATTGAACCCACGCTATTGGCTTCACTCTATATCCCAAGCCAGCTGTCCGGCCAACTGAGCTAAACTGGCCCCCATGTTTACAGCCTTTCTAACACCTGTAAATGATGCCCCAAATTCACAAGTCCTGTTCTTGGGTATATATCAAAAAGTACTGTGACCCGAATACAGTTCAATGGGGAACACTCTGCACTCCGAATTACAACCCATTCCCCAGTACACTGCCCTCTGCCTCTCAGACAATTTTGCACCCAAGGGATCCCTTGCTATTTGTAAGTATAGACGACTATCGCTGCCTCTCCAGACTCACAATCTGACTGTAATTTACAGTTTCAGGCAGATTCAGCATTGCGCCCATACCATGGAAGTTATGAATTATTATTAACAGTTCTGTCAGAGAGCCCTGCAAATATATTTGTGCAGGCGATGGATACCAGGCTTGAAGAGCTGAACACACAGGACGCTATCAACATGAAGCAGGTAACATCTCATTGGATTGCAATAGTTCATAATTAGTGGACAGTGAATTCTTGGTCGATTTGTGATGTCAAATGCATAGAAGTGCTGGCATCGTGGGATAGTCACCTTGGGGGAAGAATGTCCTTATTATAAAGGGATTGGAGTATAAGAATGAAAAAGTCTTGCTACAGTTGTATAGAGACTTGATCATTGGGGACTTGTTCATGTAACTCCTGAACCACTTTGGTTTCCTTCCTTGTGGAAAGATTTGCTTGCCCTAAAGATCATGCTAGAAATGTATATGCATCTGATTCCTGTGAAGTGCCCAGGCCGAGAGGATTAGGCCCATATGTTATTATTCCTCAGAATTTCGAAGAATCAGAGGTGATTTGAATGTTGGTTTCTCTTCTCGCACCTAGTGGTGCACCAAGGCAGAGTTTCATCTATTTCCATAGCTAGTTATTCCTGGAACCGTTCGCTCGTCTCTCGCAGTGTTTTCAGCCACTCCACATTAAGCGTGGCTGATATCACTCTTTCCCACTCTTGGCATGTGTTGGAAGGATTTTGCAGGCTAATACTTAAGCTGCTGGCTTTATTGTGAATGTGCATTCCTTGGCCATCAATTCCTGGTGTAGGCCTCGGACCAAGAACTTCGGGTTCAGAGGCGTGGTGCTACCCACTGATCTAATTGAGCCAGGTAAAATTCTTAAGGGGCATGACAAGGTAGGCATTGCAAAATGAAATTGTTTCCTCTGGTTGGGGGGGAATCTCGAACACAGGGTTGTAGTTTCTGTAAATTAGGACTGAGATGAGGAGAAAAATCTTAACTCAAAGGGTTATGAATCTTGGAATTCTCTAACCCAGAGAGCTGTCCTTGAAAATTTTCAAGATAACGGGTTGATCAGTTTTTTGGATGCTGAGGAAATGAAAGGATAAGTGTATGATGAGGAGAAGGTGGAATTGAAGTAAATTATCAGCCACCATGATCTTATTGAGTGGTGGAGCAGTTTCACTCACAGTTCCTTTTCAGAGTCATTGTACAGCACAGAAAGAGGCCCTTTGGCCCATTTTGTCTGTGCTAGCCATCAAGCACCTATCCATTATAATCCCATTTTCCAGCACTTATAGGGTCAGAGAGCTTTACAGCACTCTGAAAGATGCCCTGGTGCTCAGTCCTGGAATGGCAGACAGCAACAATTTGGGGTACAGTATATATTATAGAGACACCAGGTTTGTAGTTGCATAACTGGATGGCAATGGAATTTATCAAAGCCTTTATTCTGGTGGAGGACCTGTCTTTGGTTTGTTTGCAAGGTCTTCAAAAAGACAAATTAATTGAATTGGCAAGTGAATTAAAAGTAAAGATGCCAGTGAAAGATAGGAAGGCAGAAAAATTATTTATTAGTTGAGTCATTGGAACAGTTAGAAAAACAGGTGAACAAATAGTCCAGGTTGTGAATTACCAAAAGCACTTTCTGGTGAGGAAACCGATCTGGAGAGAATTAGGTTGCAGTTGGAGCATGAGAGGGAATTAACAGAATTGGAGATGTAGGAAAAAGATAAACAAAGAGCACTCGAAACAAGGAAAATTGATGCGGAAATGGAAACATTGGCAAAGGAAGAAAGGGAAAAGGAGAGTGCGAGAGAATGTCAATTGAAAGCTTGGAGGTATATCTAGAAGTTGAGAAACGTCAAGAGGGAGAAGTAAACTTTCCCAGTCCAAATCCATGTGGGGATATGTTTAAATATGAACAGGCAACTGCAATAATTTGCTTTCATAATAAGAGGTTACTTGTGTTAAAGTTACAAACCTGGTGACCACAATTCACTGGGTTCAGGTATTTTAAAATAACATCTAACGTGTTGCGACTCCGGGTCAGTTGGGGCTTGAATTGACTGCACGCTAGCACAGGGGGTCAGGCAGGCCGGAAAGTGGCCTTTGGCCTCTTTTATTACGTTCTAGGACGTCAGAGCATGATAATTTTAACATCAGCTGACACCAGAGAAACAGGAGATATAAAATGAACTGCCCGTTGTAAACCCTTCTTGACCGTCCTAAAGATCGCAGGGGACGTATATTGGGCAGCTCATCCAATCACTATTTATTTATTTAGGGGCCAACCAATCAAACTGTTAACCTAACTGAGGGACAAACCAAAGAGCAGACATTTAACTTGACACCGTATTCATTTTACACTCGCCGACCTTGAAGTTCCAATTGTCCCCCTCGTGTTTCACGATTCTCCATTAATTGCTCTGGTTCTTTGATATCAAATGGAAATGTCCATCTCCAACAAAAGGGAATCTAACCAGCTCCCCATTGCCATTTATTGGCACCAACATTGCTGAATCATCCCACTATTAATATCTTGGGATTATCATTGACCAGAAACTGAACTGCATCAACTATATAAATATTGTGGCAAAATTTAAGTCTGAGGCTGGAAATTCTGCAGCAAGGACTCATCTCCTGATACCCCCAAGTCTGTCCAGCGTCGACAAGGTACAAGCTGGAGGAGGATGGAATACGTTTCAATTGCCAGGATAAGTGCAACCCCGGTGGCTATGAAGCTGCTCAAAGCTAGCCAGGATAAAGCAACCTGCATAATTGGCAGCCCTTCTACCACCTTAGCCATTCACTCCCTCCTTCACATGTACCATAGACAAGATTCAGTGCAGCAAACCTCTTTCGACAGTGCCTTCCAAACCTGTGTTGTCTCCCACCCAGCAGGTAGAATCTTGGGAAGAACACTATCTCCAGACTCCCCTCCAAGCCGTACACTATCTCGACTTGGAACTATCATCGCCGTTGCTCCACTGCCACTGGGTAAAAACCTTGGAACTCCCTCCGTAGCAGCCCAGTGGGTGTACCTACAGCACATGGACTGAAGCAGTTCAAGAAGGCGGCTCACCAGCACCATTAGGGTTGGGCAATAAAATGCTGTCTGCACTAATGATGCTCATATTCTAGGGAAAAAAACCCCCACAAATCAGCAGTGAGCTTTATATTTATGAGAACATCCATACACAGTCATTGTTACTTTAGATAATAATCTGAACTGAACAGATTTGGTGTGAAGCCCACAGAATCTGGTAACAGCTAGTTTGACACATCCCTTAATGGTTAGTACTATTTGCCGTTTTATTAAACCTGGCATTTCACCAGATCCCCTCAGCTTTCTGATGGACAGGCTAGGTTAAAATTGGTCCAAGTTTCTGAAGCTGCAAAATATCCTCACCATACTGTACAGAAAAGAATATTATATATGCAGGGTCCAATGCGTTGCATGGTAGTCCACGAGCGCCAACTATAGATTTATTCTGCACTTCCTCCCACCGAACAGGTTTTTGAAGATTTGAAATCTTACGGTTTTGCACTGAAGTTCATCTCCAATTCAAAGACACAACTTGCAGAAAGTACAGGTATTGCATGTAAGCCACTCTAACACCAAAACTCCCAGGTGATATATTGCTAATAATGTGAAAGGTTTCAGGGATAAGGCAGGGGAGTGGGATTTGCGGGATGTGGTGGTGGTGGTGGTGTAGGGGTTTTGTTAATGGACTATGTAATAATCTAGAGACCCACGGTAATGATCCTGGGGCTCGGGTTCAAATCCTGCTACAGCAGAGACCCAGTGTACTTTGACACCACAGAAAGAGGCCCTTCGGCCCATCATGCCCGTGCCGGCCATCAAGCACTTGTCCACTCAAATCCCATTTTCCAGCGCTTGGCCTGCAGCGTTGTATGCTGTGGAATTTCAAGCGCTCATTTAATACTTCTTAAATGTTGTGAGAGTTCCTGCCTCTACCACCCTTTCAGGTGGTAAGTTATAGATCCCCACCAGCCTCTGGGTGAGAAAGTTTCTTCTTGCATCCCCTCTAAACGTCCTGCTCATGACCTTAAATCAATGCTCCTTAGTCACTGGCCTCTCTGCTAAGGTGAATGTTTCCTTCGTCTTGGCCCTTTTTATGCCACTTAAAATCCTTACTGTAGTCCAATTAGACTAAATCAATTGCACCATCCTCATCTAACTACCTAGTCACCTCCTCGGACAATTCAATCATGTATTCAATCAAATTGAATCAAAATTCAAATTTGTAAGAAATGGGGCGGGATTCCCCCCCAACCAGCGGGCCGGGGATCCCAGCGGGACGGAGTGGCATGAACCACTCTGGCATCGGGCCGCCCCTTCAGGGGCGAGGCCCGCCCCGGAATGGTTGGCGCCCCGCCGGCCGGCAGGACAGGGGCTTGGCGCCATGTCAACCGGTGTCGAAGGGCCTCCGCCGGCTGGCGCGTGTCGGCGCATGCGCTGGAGCGCCAGCCTGTGCTGGCATCATCCCGCGCAAGCGTAGAGGGATTGACTTCCGCATTGGCTGTCGCAGAGGACCATAGCAGCCGATGCAGAAGGAATAGTGCCCCCAGAGCACAGGCCCCCAAGAACCCCGGAGACCGCCCACGCCGCCAGGTCCCGCCGGTAAGAAACCAACTCTAATTTACGCCAGCGGGACTGGCATAAAACGGGCGGGACTTCGGCTCATCACAGGCCGGAGAATCTGGACAGCTCCGTGGCCCATTTTCCAAGGCGGGCGGCGCGGCTCACGCCTGGCCGGTTTTTCGGGGGGGGGGGTGCGGAAGAATTGGGAGGATGGTGGGGCTGGGATTCACGCCGACCTCCGGCGATTCTCCATCCCGGCGGGGGTGTCGGAGAAGTCCGCCCTTGATCTTCCTTTGACAAAGCCATGCTGACTATCCTTGTTTAATCCTTGACTCCCCAAGTGAAGATTAATTATTTCCCTCAGAATTATTTCCCATAGTTTCCCTACTACTGAAGGTAGACTCGCTGTGCTGTAACTTACTGGGTTATCCCTACCACTCTTCTTGAATAATGGTACCATGTTAGCTGTCCTCCAGTACCTTTCCTGGGGCCAGAGAAGATTGGAAAATATTGTCAGAGCCTCTGCAATCTCCTCCCTTGCCTTCCACAGCAGCCTGGCATATAGATGGTGTGATATGAAATTAATAAATATCTGGAATTAAAAATCTCATGGTGACCTTAAAACCATTGTAGTAAAAACCTATCTGGTTCAGTAATGTCCTCTGAAGTAGATGATTCGCTGTCCTTACCTGGTCTGGACTAGGTGTGTGACTCCAGATCCGCTGCTAACTGCCCTCTGAAATGGTCTTGCAAAGCACTCAATTCTAGGACAACTAAGGATGGGCAACAAATGCTACCACTTGTAAGCGACACCCACATCTCGTGAAAGAATAAAGAAGAAAGAAGTAGAATGCAGTTTCAGCAAGACAGTGTGGGCTTGATGGGACGAATGGCCTGCGCTGTAATGGTTCTGTAATGAATCCCAAAACGCTATCTGGTAATACTTTGTGACAGCCACTCTTCTTAAAACAACAGTTCAAGCAGCAACAAAAAAAATCTTGGAGGGCAGAAAACTGATTGGATAAAACAAAGAGGCTGGGAACTCTGAGGAGGCAACATCAGTGGAGAGCAAACCAAGTTAGTATATTAGGTCTGTTGAAAGGATTGGAAGAAGCTAGTGATGCATCTTCTAATTACGCCGCCAGGAAACTCATGGGCGGGATGTGCAATCAGTAGCAAATCCCATTGCCAGCGAACGGTGCGCCGCCACGAAGCACGCACTTGGGAGGCTAGAGAATCTCACCCCTGGACTCAGTGTCTCTGGCTTTGTCATTGTCTGTGCATATTACAGCAAAGAACGCAGAGTGCGGCCTGACAACTGAAATAACCTAGGGCTGGATTCTTCTGACCCCCTCCCAGCCATGTGTTTCTTGATATTGCACCGTTCTCTGGCGGCAGGAGTCTTTCTTCCCGCTGCTTGTCAATGGTATTTCCCATTGTAACTACCCCGCGCTGCATGGAAATCTGCCAGAGGGGTGTGCTGCTGGTGGGAAAAGTGAAGCGCAACAATGAAAGAATTCCGGCCCTATTATTCCACAGACTATTTTTCCCCAAATATGCGATATTCATAGCACTTGTAACGGCACATTCCATATCACTCAAATTTCACAACTATGCAAAGTGCAGAACAGATCAGTTTCTTTAATACAGCATTTGGCACTCTGAGATGCCTTACTCTACAAACCAGTGCAGGTTATATTAAAACTGTCTACATTTCAGCTGGAATTCTCTGGATGTACACTGGCGGCAGCATTCTCGGGTCTAGTCAGCAATGCACCCCCACCCATGGGGCTCCTAGAGGTGTGGGGTGGCTTCAATGGGAAATCCCCACTGACAAGCGTCGAGAATAGACAATCCCACTGGCAGTGAATGGCTCGCCTCCTACCACTTGCTTTGGTGATTTCAGCTTGGACTTCAAACAGCAGACTGATTTGCAATTCTAGAAACATAATTTTAAAACTTTCCAAATGCCAGAAGCACAGGTCATGTGTCACACTACCTGTTAAAGTGTACGTTGTAAGCGAAAAATACGTTTCTGTGCCTCTTGAGAAAGTTATTTTCCTTGCAGAGACAGATGGTGGCTACTAGTGCCACGAGTTTCGATGGCACTTGGACCAGGTTGGGGAGGCAGATTGTCTGCTGGTCCCTGGTTTCATTGAATGTTATGTTTCCCCATAATTAGAGATGTGAGGTTCCACAAGGGCGATGGCTGTGCTTTTGGCCTGCAACTGCTGTCGAAATTTCCAGAAACTGTTGTTAACTTGTTAATCTTGTGAACTGTAGCAGCCATATTTGCGTTCAGCAAACCAAATAAGCAGAAAAGTAAAGTTTGAGTTAAACAGTTTATGACATCTTTCATGTCTTAGCGATGTTGAATTTGCTCCCAATGTGCTTGCAGGGAATGTGTTCCAGGTCAACAATAGGACAACAACTTAGGTTTACATAGCACACTTTACTTAATGGAATGTCTCAAGTCTCTTCGTGGAGCATTATAGAACAAGTATGACACCAAGACCCATAAGGAGATTTTTAGATCTTGGGCAGGATTCTCTGACTCACCCGCCGGGTCGGAGAATCGGCAGGGGGCGGAGTGAATCCTGCCCCCGCTGGCTGCCGAATTCTCCAGCACCGGGGATTTGGCAGGGGCGGGAATCACTCCGATTGGCGGCCGCTGGCAGCGGTCCCCGTGGCGATTCTCTGGCCCGCGATGGGCCGAGTGGCCGCCTGTATTCGGCCGGTCCCACCGGCGTATGTTATGACAGGTACTTACCAGGAGGACCTGGCTCTGAGGGCAGCCTCCGGGGTCCTCGGGGAGGGTGTGGCGGGGGGTGGGGGGTGGGGGGGGTGGGATCTGGCCCCAGGGGATGCCCCCATGGTGGCCTGGCCCGCGTACGGGGCCCACCGATCCGCGAGCAGGTCTGTGCGTGGGGGCACCCTATTCCTCCGCACCAGCCACTGTAACAGTCCGCGATGGCCGGTGCGGAGATGAACCCACCCTGCACATGCGCTGCGATGACGCCAGCATACGCTGGCGCTTCCACGCATGCTCCAATTCGCACCGGCCGGCAGAGGCCCTTCAGCGCCGGTTGGTGTGGCGCCAAGCCCCTTCCCAATCAGCCGGCGCGGCGCAAACCACTCCGGCGCCAGCCTAGCCCTGAAGGTGCGGATCAACCATATCTCCAATATGTTGATCAGATATGCAGAGATTAAGTGGTATATTAAAGGCAGCAAGTCTGGTTGACAGATGTGGAGATGTAGGGAGGGAATTCCTCAATTTGGATAGCCTACGCAACTGAAGGCACGGCCAGCGATGTTGGACCAATAGTGAATTATATAATAAACTGTGAAATTACATTTGCCAACCCAGTTAGACCTGAGATCAGAAATATCGATGCTGGAACTCTATCTCACTAACTTTTTCACTATTTCTTGTGTTTCTGTCTGAATTATACTTCATGGTTACATGAAAGCTTCTGCATTTGAGGTTGACACAATACCCAAGCTGGATACCGTTCTCAGGACTCAAATCGTCAGGTACAGTAGACAACAGTGTCCTCATATATTAACTAGATTGTCATTATTCAGTCCCCAACCCCCCTAATATTACATTTGATCCAATTCTCTAAAGTCCATAATGAATAACGCCCATGAATTGTAGAACGCATCCATGCTTCCCCTCAGTTCAAATTTGACCCTTTCAAGCGTCAAGAATTCCAGCAGGTCTCCCCGCCACACCAGGGCACAGAGTGGAGAGGTTGATCTCCACCCTAACAGGATGCGCCTTCGGGCGATCAACAAGGCGAAGGCTACAACATCTGCCTCCGTACCCGTTTCCAACTCCAGCTGGTCCGACACCACGATTATGGCCCCACAAGGGCCCGGGTCCAGTTTCACGTGCACCACTTTAGAGATTACCTTAAACACCTCCTTCTAGTCATCCTTCAGTTTTGGACAGGACCAAAACATATGAACGTGGTTTGCGGGCCCCCCCCGTAACTTTCACACACATCTTCTACCCCCTCAAAGAGCCGGCTCATCCTCGCCCTTGTAAGGTGTGCTCTATGTACCACCTTAAGCTGCATCAGCCTCAACCTCGCACACGAGGTGGAGGCATTCACCCTCCGGAGCACCTCACACCAGAACCCCTCCTCCATACCCTCTCCCAACTCTTCCTCCCACTTTGCCTTGATCCCTTCTAGCGGCTCCTTCTCCTCCTCCAAAATAACCCTGTAAACCGCTGATACTACCCCCTTCTCCAGTCCCCCTGTCGTCAGCATCTCCACCAACAATGTGGAAGCCGGCTCTACTTGAAAGCTCTGGATCTCCTTTCTGGCAAAGTCTCGAACCCGCATGTATCTAAATATTTCCTCCTGCTCCATCCCATACTTTGCTCCCAGCTCCTTCAATCCCACAAAACGACCCCGAAAAAACAAATCTTTTCGTGTCCTAATTCCTTTCTCCTCCCATCTCCGAAAATTTCCATCCCACTTCCCTGGATCAAATCTATGGCTCCCTGAATGGGCACTTCCCTTGACCCTGCCCTCAACCAGAAGTGCTGTCAAAACTGCCTCCAAATTCTCAATGAAGCTATTACTACTGGACTCCCTGAGCATCTCCCGGTGCCGTCAGGAGTGGCGGTGTCGCTAGCGCCTCCAATCCTGACCCCCTACCCAAACTGTCCTCCATTCGGACCCATTGGGAGTCAACCCCTCTGACCCAGCTCCGTACCTTCTCCACATTCACCGCCCAGTAATAATGCATCAGGTTCAGAGGACCCAAACCCCCCTGCCTGCCTTCCTCTCTGTAGTAGTACTTTTAAAATTCTGGCCACCTTCCCTCCCCATATGAACAAGGTAATCACTCCTTCAACCTCTCTGAAAAATGCCTTTGGCGGGAAAATCGACAGGCATGCAAAATAAACAAGTCATGGCAACATGTTCATTTTAACTGTCTGTACCCGATCTGCCAGTGGCAGAGGGAGACTATCCCACCTTGCCAGGTCAGCTTTCACTCTCCCCAGCAAACTAGAAATGTTGTACCTGTGGAGCCCCCCCCAATCTCGAGCAACCTGCACCCCCAGGTATCTAAAGTGAGTCCTTGCCTTACAGAATGGGAGCCCCCCCCCGCACAACCCTTTCCATACACCCAAACTTCTTAATGCGATGGCTAATGGCTCAATCACGAGTGCAAACAGCAGGGGGGGACATAGGAAACCCTGGTTAGTCCCACGGTGGAGAGGAAAGTATTCTGAGCTGATGTTATTTGTGCAGACACTGGCTCTCGGCTTCTTATCTAATAGCTTTACCCTGTCCACAAATCTGGGTTTAATTCCAAACCACTCTAGAACTGCCATCAAGTACCCCCATTCTACCCGGTCAAGCGCTTTCTCGGCATCCAATGCCACAACCACCTCCGTTTTCTTCCCCTCCGCCGGTACCATAACCACGTTTAATACCCTGCTAATGTTCGAAAAGAGCTGCCTCTCTCTCACAAACCCCGTCTTCACCTATCACCTTTGGGAGGCACTCCTCCAGCCTACCTGCCAGTACCTTCGCCAATATATTTGAGTCCACATTTAAAAGTAATATGGGCCTATACGACCCACACTCCGTCAGATTCTTATCTTTCTTAAGTAACAGGGAAATTGATGCATGCCCCAAAGTTTGTGGTAACACCTCCTTCCCTACCACAAACATCCCCACCATCAGCAGTACCAGCTTATTTTTGAATTTTTTATAATATTCCACCGGAAACCCATCCGGCCCTGCTCCACTATCGCCCCCTCTAATGTAGCCCTGTCCCCCTCCCCTAACCTCGGATACTCCAGCCCATCTACAAATTCCTGCATCTCCCGGCCTCCACCAGGTGGCTCTGACCCGTACAACCTAAGAAAGAGAATTCCTTAAAGACCTTGTTAATCTGATCTGGAGCTGCCACCAACTTCCCTGCCCTGTCCCAGAATCCCACCCCTGCAGTTCCCCTCAAAAAATCTCACCCAGTATCGATCCTCCCCCCCCCCCCCCCCCCCACTTGCTCGCCTTGTGAGCCCATCGAAACCTGCAAACCCGGCTCCAATGTCCACAGCCCTCCTCTCACCTCACCTCTGTTCTCTCGCCGACTTTAGTTAGCTAGCGCGGGCAGTCCCCCTCTCCCCCAAAAAGGCTGTACTGTCCCCTCCCACCCAGTCCCAGAAGAAAAAGCAAATCAATCTAACCCATGCAATTCAATGAAGTAACATATAACGGTTGCAACAAAAAAAAGGAAAAGAAAAAAGGAGCAAAAATGCCAATCAAACCAAAGCTCTATAACAATGTGAAGTCAAGTAAGTTACATACCGGTCAGTGAAACGAAAGTTATAACGTTTATACATTTTCCAGCTCCCCAATCACAGTCCACAATCTCTCTTCCAACTCCACTCCTCACTTCTGTCCCAAGCCTTCCGCTTTCATGAATGCCTCAGCCGCCTCCACCGCTTCAAAATAAAAATCTTTGGCGTTATACGACACCCTCAGCTTTGCCGGGTATACCATACCAAATCGCAGTCCCTTGTTGTACAGTGCTGCCTTCACTCGGCTGAACGCTGCTCATCTCTTTGCCAACTCCACCGTCAAGTCCTGGTAAATCCGAGCACTAGCACCAGCCCACTGCACCTCCCACTTCTGCTTCGCCCAGTTTAACACCTTCTCCTTCATGTGGTATTTACGGATGCGGATAATTACTGCGCTCGGCAGCTCATTTACTTTGGGTTTCGGCCTTAATGACCGGTGAACTCGGTCCAGTTCATACCGGGAGGGGTCTTTACCCTTCCCCATCAGCTCCACCAGCCTCAGCAAAGTACTCAGTTGGCCTTGAGCCCCGTGCCCCTTCAGGAAAGCCCACAATTCTCCCGCCTCGAGCAGTTCTCCAAAACCTCGAGCTTTGCTCGGACTCCTCTGTTGACCTCCACCACCCTCTGTAGTTCGTCTCCCATCGAGGTGAGCTGGTTGCTGTGCTGCGACACTGCGTCCTCCACTTCCTTCATCTTTTCACCCTGCTGTCTCACCTCGGCCGATGCCTTTGCCACATTCACCCTCACCGGGGCGATTGCCTCCTTCAGTGATCTCAGTGCGACCGCCATCTCTTTCCTCAAAGTCTCCATGTGCCTCAAAAACTGCTTCTCCAGCTCCTCAGCCATCACCTCGGTCATCTTTTCCACTGTAAGCAGTGTGGCCCCACCACATGGTCCGTCATCCGCCATCTTGTCAGGGCTTTTACTTGTCCTCTCTTTCGGCGGCAAACCCGCGTTTCCTCCCTTCTTCACAGCTGTTTTCAGCTTCCCTTAACCACTTAATATTTTTCTCCTTGTTTCTACAATCTTGAGATAAATAATAAAATAAATATTTAAAAAAATGAAAAATTAAATTAAAAAAAGAATTTAGAATAAAAATAATAATAAAAAAACCTTTTAAAATAGATTTAGTTTTCAAAAATCAAAGTTCAAAACATCTCTTCTCCTGGGACCGGACACCAAACATCCCAAACATTCATTTTCAGCAGGGGAAGGGGGCGGGCACCCGGTGTGCACTGCTCCCCCTCTACATCTGCACTGGATTCATGCCTTGCCTCAGGCCACGTCCCTCCCCGCTGCTTGCTTTGGGCTCGATGCCCCTGCTCCTCCGATCACGGGGGGGGCCCCCATCGGCGCCAAACCTGCCCGACCCGGTGCTCTTCACTCAGGCCCCAACGGCCGAAGAAATCGCGATCGGCGAAACCATGGGGAAACCCCCGGAAAATGCCGAAATGCTACCGGCTGGCGGGAGTTTCTCTCCAGCACCACCGCTCCGCTCGCACACGCCACCGGAAGTCTTAAGGGCAGGGAGGTAATGATGCAGTTGTATAAAACACTCTCTAGGCCTCAGCTAGAATACTGTATGCCTTTCTGGTCACCACATTAGAGGAAGGATGTGATTACACGATAAAGGGTACAGAGGAGTTTCACCAGGATGTTGCCTGGAATGGAGTGTTTCAACTATGGAGAAAGGTTGGCTAGGCTGGGATAATTTTCCTCAGAGCAGGCTGAGGGAGGAGGGGGGAAGGTGACTGATCGAGGTCTAGAAAACAATGAGGGACATAAATTGGGAAGATAGGGAGAAGCTTTTCCCAGAGTAGAGTGGTCAATAACGATGGGACATAGATTTAAGGTAAGGGGCAGGAGATTTAGAGGGGATTTGAGGAAAAAAACTTTTCATCCAGAGGGTGGTGGGAATCTGGAACTCATTGCCTGGAAGGATGCTAGAGGCGGGAACCCTCACAACAGCTAAGAAGTATTTAGGTGAGCACTTGAAACTCCACAGCATACAAGGCCATGGACAAATGCTGGAAAATGTAATTAGAGTTAATAGATGCTTGTTGGCCAGCACAGACACGATGGGCCGAACGGCCTCTTTCTGTGTGGTGGAACTCTACAAATCTATGATAAAGAATGATACCGTGCAGAAGAAAGGCCATTCACCCCCTCGTGTACCTGTTGTCTCTTTGAAAGCTTTCGAATTTGTCATCCGACTCTGCTCTTCCATTGCAGCCCTTAAAATTATCCTTTTAACGACAGAGGGACTATAATAATTCTACTGTAGAGTAGCTCACCTCCTGTCCCCCCAAAGCCTATCCACCTTCTATAATGCACAAGTCAGGAGTGTGATGGAATACTCTCTAACTGCCTAATTGAGTGCAGCTCCAACAACACTCAAGAAGCTCAACACCATCCAGGACAAATCGACCCACTTGATTGCTCCTCCTTGCACAAACATTCAAACCCTCCACCGCAACGAACAGTGGCAGCCTTGTGTACCTCTGTCAGATGCACTGCAGTAACTCATCAAGGCTCCTTAGGCAGCAGCTTCCAAACACACAACCACTATAATCTAGAAGGACGAGGACAGCAGATACCCAGGAACCCCATCACCTGGAGGTTCCCCTCCAAGTCACTCACCACCCTGACTTGGAAATTTATCGCCGTTCCTTCACTGTTGCTGGAAAAAAAATCCTGGAACTCTGTCCCTGACAGCACAGTGGGTGTACCTACACCTCGAGGACTGCAGCGGTTCAAGAAAGCAGCTCACCAGCACCTTCTGAAGGGCAACTAAGAATGGGGAATAAATGCTAGCCTAACCAGCGACGCCTAGATCCCATAAATGAATTAAAATAAACATTGAGGCAGCTTGAGATGGTTGTGCGATGGACACCTCTATGAGAATACCCTGCAGCAGTGCCCTGAGGTTGTGGTGACTGTTCTCCAGCTGTAACAATCCTCTGGATTAAAGACTGGTTGTCTGCTCAATTTGTGGAGATGTCCAGTTATTTGAAGGTCAACGTCCTTCAGCGGTCACTGATTCTTCTGTTCTTCTGCGTCACCTTGACGAAAGGGACAGATGATGCTGTAAACTATCACGATAGAATCCATGTCACCCTTCCAGCCTTTCGGCAGCACTTACCGATTCAGCTTAAAGTTAGGCCCGAGCTATTGTTGAATATTTACCCACTCAATGCGTCAAACCAATATGCCAGCCAACCTGACTGAGGATTATTCTGTTTTTTTATTTCTGCACTAGCATGTAACATGTCAAACTGAAAAGTCAAGCAAAGCGAATATATAATTGATTACATCTTCTCTTCGCTTTCTCTCCCGCAGGTTAATTCAGTCACACAGTTCAATGGAGGCTCTTTATAAATCTGCAGAGGATGGTGAGCGAATTCAAATTGCCCTCCGCGTTTTACTCATGAGTCCTGTATGCATACAAAATAATGAGAGGGCTGTATATGGGAATCCTCACATTTTCCATCGGGGACCTGGCGTGGATGATGTTCCATGCAGGAGTGTGGTGCAGTTGTCAGTCAAGGTGGTTCACAGACTCCCAGCCCACACGCCATTTCTGCAACTATGGGGAATCCATGTTTTATATCAATGTAGATTGCCTGAGATTGCAACCGCTTTTGTTTTAGCTCTTTGAAAGGGCTGCATTTTCTGCAATTTCTGGTTGCATTCAGCCTCAAATTGTGAATCTTCAGTCACGCGGTGTCGAAGTGGAGAAGGGTGGGGCAGGGCCTGCAGGAATGGAGGAGGACCACCTCCGAATTCTGTACCTGGGACTGGCAAAGATGGCCATCAACAGGTCCAGCCAGTCGAGGGAGTCGTCTGACCAACCTGTTTGCTCCTCTATAGTGGCTAAGTTTGTAGCTGAATGGCCCTGGAGAGGCCGGATGAGGTGTTCACTAGTATGCTTCAAGCCTTTCCTGCTTGGTGGACACCGTGAGGGTGCCCGGTAATTATATTTTAATTTAGTTAGTTAAGTGTCCTTTGACATTTTGTCTTATTTGCAGTCCCCTGCCACTTTTGTTTACTTTCTTAATTTTTCCTTTAATTGAAAAGAGTATAAAATAATGAGAACATCTACTTATCTGCGTTGGCATAAAATAACTATTTTTAAGAGAAAGTTTTGTTCCCCAAGGTTCTCCTGATGTGTTGGGGTGAGTTTTCATCTGCATTGCCCCATGTACAACAGGCCATAGCGAATCTGCAGCCCTGATTACATCACCCAATTGTTAATTTCTCAAACGTTGGATGCAACCAACATGGATGACCTACCCTCGACTGCCCTTTTCCTGCACGCTTGTAAATGTGCAAAAAATCACTCACTTTGTCTCTGGCTTTGGTGGAGTTTTGAAGAAACCCGATTAACAGATAAATAGGAGCAGGAGTTGGCCATCAGGATCTTCACCATTCGTCAAAATCATAGCTCATCATCCAACAATAGCCTGTTCCCCACCTTCCCCATATATCCTTTGATCCCTTTCACACCAAGAGAAATATCTAACTCCTTCTTGAAAACAAACTGGACGGGGTGCTCCGTCCGCCAACGTCGAAATTGGGAAACTCAATTGGGCGGAGACTCTGTTCTGATGTCGCAATCATGGCAGGTGCCAATTGGCATCCAATCGCAATTCTCCATCACCTTGACAGCAGCATCAATGCATTCCGGAACGTACGTATATTAAACAACATTTGCATATCATTAGCTGGTCCTACCCCGTATTCCCTGGGCCTGCGCGATTCTCAGCTGAGTTCCCAATGCCACGGTTCCCTTTAATAACAGTGAAATCAGTGGCAGAGGTGATGAGGGGGAGAGAGAGGAGGTAGGACACAGTGACGCGTGACCGTGGACTGTCAGTCCTGACACTGGCTGGGGTGGAAGTGGGGACCTGGAAGGGGGGGGGGGGGTTGTTGGGGAGGGAGGGGGTAGGAGCAGGATGGTGACGGGAGATCAGACCGTGGGGCTCCCATGGAGCTGGTGTGTTGCATAGACACGGACCACCATTACCATGACCTGAAAGGCACCCATTTTGCTGGACACCCCACTGACCACTCACCTTGGCCCCTGGTTCTGCGGAGTGACATTGGCCGTATGGGTGGCCCCATCCACACACCCCACCTGCCGGCGGGGCATCAGGCGGCCCACCTAGGGCTACGGCCACTGTTACCCCTATGGGGATGCCGGATGGTGGCCGTGGAGCATACTGCAGGCAAGGGCAGTGCCAACCAATGGCAACCCTGGCAGCAGGGACAGGTGCTGGGCACTGAGAACCAGGGGTGTCAGATGGGGGGGGGGGGGCATGTGGGAGGCAGAGCCCGCATTGCCAACCCGAGACACCGTATGGCCCGTTAGACCTGGTTGGGTACGGGAGTACGTACTATGCTAATACATCGGGCTTTCACCCCTTGCAGATAATGGATATTGGAATTCAACCGGCAATAGTGGCCTTCCTACTTGTCGCCGCAGTCCTGGGGATTCCCTGCGGCTGTACGAGCTGGCGCTGCTCGAGAAGGAAGAAGCTTCAGTAGCGGAGTCTGCCACTGGGGATCAGCAGGCTGCCTCCCAGGAAGGAGAGCTGGCTACCCAACAGGCCAGGGAGGAGGAGGAGGTGCAAAGGAGACGCCGCATGAGGCCTCGTGTGCACCGGCAGTACTTATCATTCGAGGGCCTTCAAGACCAGGCATGCCATTGAGGACTCCGGCTAAGCATGGAGACAGTGCAACATACCTGCCAGATCATGGTGCACCTGGCACCATGTGGGACTCCGGCTAAGCATGGAGACAGTGCAACATACCTGCCAGATCATGGTGCACCTGGCACCATGTGGGACTCCGGCTAAGCATGGAGACAGCATCCTTCCAGGAGCTGAGTGGGGGCCTGTCCAGGATCTCACAGACCTTGGTGTACAGGTGCATCCGTGCCATCACGGAGGCTCTATGTGCCCAGTTGGCACAATACAATGTGGACTGAGCCCACCTGGATACCTGGGCAGTGGGTTTGCCGACATTGACGGGATGCCCCAAATCCAAGGGGTGATCGACGGGATGCATGCGCCTGCAGATGACAGCCTGCTCACACAAACCAAAAGGGGTTCCACTCAATGAAAGTGCAGCTGATATTGACCAACAGATACACATCATGCAGGTCTGCAGCCGATACCCAGGCAGTGTGCACGGCGCCTTCATCCTGGCACACTCGACAATTCCTGGCATGTTCAAGGCAGCCCCTGGCTGGGGGGTTGGTTCCTGAGTGACAGAGGTTATTTGCTGCAGTTGTAGCTGATGACAGACTGACACTGACCTGCTACAGTGACGGCCATGCTGCGAACAAGGGTGTGATCGAGCGGTGCTTCGGCCTCCTGAAGCTGCATGGACCGCTCTGGCGGACCCCTCCAGTATGTCACTGAAAGGGTTGCCCGCATTGTGGCGGCCTGCTGCGTCCTCCACAACATCATGCCGCAGAGGGGCGATGTGCTGGAGCAGGAGGATGAAGACCAGTCGTCTGACGAGGACGATGTGGGGAGGGCGAGGATGGGCAGGACATGGGGCTCAGGCAGGCAAGGGAGGCCACACGACGTGTGCACCAGGGCCACCGTCGCTCTGCTCTCTCCACGTTCACCGACTGTGTGTGTGTGTGTGAGGGCGGGGGGGGGGGGGGGGGGGGGGGGGGGGGGGGGGGAGGGGGGGGGGGGTGGCGCAGAAACTGGCCAGGGTCAGGGACACCACATCCCACCCTCACATTCACCCGCCATTGGCCACCCCACCGCCTGCAACGCCCTTTGGTAATTTACACCTGCCGCACTGGGAGGTGTGAGTCCTGGGTTGGCAGTAGCACAGGGTCTGATCCATAAGATAGAGGATGATCACAACTTGCTCTGCAATGAGCTCCGGTGCTCCGCATCGTGTGTCAACTCCTGCCCACAGTCCACTTTCCACCTGAGCGATCCCTGCATGTGAGCTGGCCGTTCCATCACACGGTCCCATCACCCTGGGGTGATGGTCAACGGGGGAGTGTGGGGAGCATAGGCCACCTACAACATCTGCCCATTCCACGACGCACTCTTTGTCCAGCCCAGACCAGCCCACCCCTCACACCCATCTGACAGAGCACTGAGGCAGGTTGCAACAGTGTTTACACGTGTTTAATGTGCACAAATATTTACAGATGGGTGCCCTGGCCTCTACAACAAAACTATGCCCTGCACCTGTGCCGACTCACCATCCTGGCACATCTGGTGGGCAGTGAGCAGAACAGGGTTGTGGGGTGCGGCGGTTTGATGTGCTGCCCTGTTCCAGCACCTTCCTTGCGGGAGTCACCGGCACGGGCCCCGTCATCTCCCTCGGGTTGCCCAGTAGCCCCCGGCCTAATCCTTGGGATGGAGGTGTGTGCTGAGCTATACCCTGAGACTCCCCCGCCAGCTGGTGCTGCCAGTCCGAGGCCTGCACTAGTCTCAACCAGGATCTGCATGCTCGCGAGCACAAGGCGTGGACCACCTCCGTCTTGGACTGTGCCACATCACCCATTGACTGTGCCACCACCTTCTGGCTCCATGTCACATCAGTCAGTGACTGTGCCATCTATCTGGGTCTGGTCCATCTCCAACTGCGTCTGCGCCACATCAGCCACCAGCTGGGCAATGCTGCCGACGTTCCGAGCCATGGCCTGCTGTGAGTGGGCTATGCTCAGTAGCCCCGCTGCAATTTCTAGGTGACTCTGGCACATGGCTGCCTGTGAGAGGGCAGCCCTCTCTTGGGCCTTAGCCACCGCCTGCACAGAATGCCGTTGGACATGCTGATCACTAACCAAAACTCTCGCCCCCAATGCCTCCACTGGCGAAGCTACCAAGCGATGTTGGCCAGCGTGGCACGCATGGTCGTCACTACCTCCTGCTCCTGCACGCATTTGCACTCCTCACACTGTGCCTGCAGGTTCTGGATATTCACTGACTGCCGCTCATGTAGTCCCTGTGACTGATCTGCATAATCGATGGGACTGCCCATTCCAGAACTACAAAAGCCGTCTGGGCGATACACATGTCATGGGAAACCGTAACTCAGCAGGGTCTCATTTCCTTGCCCCCGGCCGATCTCCATCAATCACATCCAGAGCCCTCTGCTCAGCTCCGGTGAGGGGCTGCAGGTCTGGCGGTTCCACTCCCCTCCCTGTGGTTATGGGCGGCCTTCTCCTGAAGGGAGGAAAAAGAAAATGACAGTGTTAGAACCGACGCATGCAGCACAGGGGGTGGGCAGGTGGCCTCAAGTGGCTCGGGCACCCAGCCATGGCGGCCGGTATGGGTGCTGACACATGCTGCGGGGTGGGGCGATGACCGCCTTCCATGTACGGGGGGTGGGGCAGGGGGAGGTTAGAGTGTGTGGGGCAGGGGTTAGGATCTGGGGCACAGTGTTGCCGACTCATCCTAGCTGCCCTGAAGAGGCTATGCCATTTCTTATGGCACTGCCGGCCAGTCTGGATGGTGTTGATGACGGCGCTCACCGCTTCAGCCACTTGCGCCCAGGCACAGCGAACGGCGGCAGCTGGTAGCCTCCTTCCCAGGCCAGGGTACAGGGTCGCCCAGCTACTACCCTCCACGGCTTCCAGGAGGGGCTCGAGCCTGTGAACATTGGTGCTACGTGTCTTGCTGCCACCTTGGTGGAATGGTTGGCTGTAATGGTATGTGTGGGGAGTGGTGTATATATGGGGCTGCAGCTGGTCAGCTTCCTGAGTGTCAATGGTAAATCCGGCATACTTTCTCATGGGACTCGATTCTGTGCCATGTTGTGCCGGTGCTAGCCCCTTAACGGGCACTGAATTGGTTCAAGTGCAGCGCCAGTTTTGCTGTCATGGAAATCAACCAATCCTGCGCCAGCCTCAACACTTGGTCTCCGGGACGGAGAATCTGCTCACTGAAAGGAGAAAGAGAATTCCACAGGTTCACCACCCACTGGGTGAAAGCATTTCTCTTCATCTCAGTTGTCAATGGTCTACGCCAAATCTGGAGACTGTGACCCCTTGGTCTGGACTTTCCCACCATCGGGAATGTCATTCCTGCATCTGTAATGGTCGCGATGCAGCCTTTGCTCTGCATAAACAAAATATTTTTGAGGCATTAAATGACTGTGGAAAGGCTTGAGCCACAGTCTTGCACAAGCCACGTTGCCTACCAGTGGCAAGTCTATGGAGGAAGCTCCAGCTTCAGCTCCTTCTGGGACCTGGCTTGAGTGTTGGGAGCGAGGGCAATGACCCTGGTCAGAGCAGTTCTTTCCATCTTTGAAGAATGCTGGCTAAGGAGAAGCTACATTTATCTGAAGTGAGCTTTGCTTTTCGTGATAATTGTTTTGAGATTGTTCGGAGACCAGCCGCATGACACTTCCAATGACATTTGATGCCGGTGTCATGAGGCGGCACCAACGCAGGGGAAGCAAGTTCAGAACTTCCTGCCAGTGCATGACAAATCCAGGATTTCAGTCACTTGTTGTCATGCCAGGAATCTGTCTTTGTCTGGAGAATCTAGGAGTGTAGCAACCAGATCAAACTTTTGTGTCAATTGACGCTGCCAGCAGTCACCAGCTCTCCTGCAATCATAGCGTCATAGAGTTTTACAGCACAGAAAGAGGCCCATCGGCCCATCCTATCTGCACCGGCCATTCGGCCTCTATATACTCTCACCCCATTTTCCAGCACTTGGTCCATAGCCATGTTTGCTGTGGCATTTCAAGTGCTCATCTTAAAGCTTCTTAAATGTTGTGAGGGTTCCTGCCTCTCCCACCCTTTCAGGCAGTGAGTTCCAGGTTCCCACCACCCTCTGGGTGAAACAGTTTTTCTCCTCAACTCCCCTCGAAATCTCCTGCTCGTTACGCTAAATCTATAACCCTTGGCTATTGAACTCTCCACTAAGAGGAAAAGTTTTTTTCCTATCTACCCTACCTATGCCTTTCAGAATTTTGTACACCTCAATCAGGTCCCCCCTCAGCCTTCTCTGCTCCATCGAAAACAACCCCAGCTTATCCAGTCTGTCTTCATAGCTGAAATGTTCCAGCCCAGGCAACATCCTAGTGAATCTCCTCCGCACCTTCTCTAGGCCAATCACATCCTTCCTATAGTGTGGCGACCAGAACTGCACACAGTACTCTAGCTGTGGCTGAGCAAGCATTTTATACAGCTCCATCAGCCTTCTGTTCTTATATTCTATGCCTCAGCTAATGAAGGCAAGTATTGCACACTTTGGCCTTATTAAAATTGCACCTCAGTTTCTGGTTGTGTTCTGACTGGCCTGATATAATGGGCAGGATAGTGTGTGATATAAAATGCCAATAGTGACTTTGGACATTTGCAGAATCACAGAGTTGTTACGGTGCAGAAGGAGGCCATCTGGCCCATCGTGTCTGCACCAGCTCTCCAAACCAGCATCATGACTTAGTGCCATTCCCTTGCCTTTTACCGGTGCCCCTGCACATTGTTTCAATTCAAGTAATAATCTAATGCCCTCTTGAATGCCTCGATTGAACCTGCTTCCACCACACTTCCAGGCAGGCAGTGCATTCCAGACCCCAACCACTTGCTGTGTGATGAAGTTTTTTCTCACATCGCAATTGCTTCTTTTGCAAAACACTTTAAATCTGTGCCCTCTCATTCTTGATTGTATTGCGAACAAGAACAGTTTCTCCCTATTTACCCTGTCCAGTCTCCTCATGCTTTTGAACACCTCTATCAATCTCCTCTCAGCCTTCTCCTCTAAAAGGAGAAAGTCCCAGCCTCTCCAACATATCCTCATAACTGAAGTTTCTCATCCCTGCAACCATTCATGGAAATCTCTTCTGCATTTTGTCCAATACGTTCACATCCTTCCTGCAGTGTGGCACCCAAAACTATACACAATACTCCAGTCGAGATCTAAGTTATGGCTTGTATAAATTCAGCAGAACCTCCTTGCTCTTATACTCTATGACCCTATTAATAAAACCCAGGACGCTGTCTACTTTTTTAACTGCTCTCTTCACCTGTCCTGCCAACCTCAATGATCTATGCACCTATGCACCCAGGTCCCTCTGCTCCTGCACACCTTTAAACATTTTGCTCCATATTTTATATTGCCTGTCCATGTTCTTCTATCAAAATACGTCATCTTACCCTTTTCCACATTGAACTTCATCTGCCTCCTACCATTTTCAACTGGATGGTGATGTTTCCAGGCCAAATTTATGCATTAGATTCTGACTGTTGCAGCCACTGGAGAATTCTATTCAGCAGCTAAATAAATTAAAGACAGTTTACACTTTTGACTTTGATGCATGATGCACTTGTTAGCATTACACAAGCTGATGTACGATTTGTCCAATCTGAAATTCCAACCATTAATTTTGCTGGTCAGAAATTCCAGAGGTATGGAATTTCATACATAGATCCTCCTTGTTATGGGCCTAAATTACTGAAGGGCAAATCTAAATTCATATATCGGGAAGATCTGGTGCTGACTGGAAGGGCTGTCTTTACGCTATCCACCTAATTTTATGCTCCCCACTGGTGAAGTTTGGAGAGGGGTGGGTGATGAAGAGTGAAATTGAAGGGGAGGGATTCCCTCCACGTTATTGCCTGCCCTGACCACACAGTTTACTCTGGGGCAGGCAAGACCTCGGGTGGGTAGCCTGCCCTTACCCCAGTTACAATGCCCAAGTAGCCAATTATTCACCACTTAAGGCCCGTTTCCCGCTTCCGACTGAAGCCCCCTTCTGAAATTCGGTGGCCCCACCCCTTATTGTCTGGTGGCCTTCCAGAAGGCTTTTGACAAAGTGCATTGAGGAGGTTGCTAAATAAGATGAGACACCGTGGTATTAGGGGCAAGATACTGGCAAGGATGGAGGATTGGCTGGCTAGCAGAAGGCAGAGAGCGGGGATAAAGGGATATTTTTCAGGATGGCAGCTGGTGACTAGTGCTGTTCCACAGGGGTTAGTGCTAGGACCACAACTAGTCACGATATACATTAACTAACTGTAAGAAGGAACTGAGGTCATTTTTGCTACGTTTGCAGGTGGTACAAATATATGTAGAGGGACAGACAGTGTTGAGGAAGTAGAGTTGCTGGCAAAGGACTTGAGCAGGCTAGGAGAGTGGGCAAACAAGTGGCAAATGGAATACAATGTGCAAATGTGTGAGGTTGTGCATTTTGAGCTTTGCAAATGGGCTTAGGAGTCCTCATTCAGAATTTTCTTAAGGTTACCGTGCAGGCTCAGTTGGCAGTTAGGAAGGCAAATGCAATATTAGCATTTATTTTGAGAGGGCGAGAATACGAGAACAGAGATGTACTACTGGGGCTATATGAGGCTCTGGTCAGATTCCATTTGGAATCTAAGGAAGGATGTTCCGGCCTTGGAGGGGGGTCCAGAGAAGTTCAAAGCTGGCATTCAAAGCTACATAACAGCACCTTATTCTTTCATTGAGATGCCTGGAAGAATTTATTTTGAATCGTGGGAATATGTAAACCTCTAGGGATTATCCTGCTTTATTTTCCTTTTTCTGCTGCTTAACACTTACTGGTGAAGGCTGAAAACAGCAGTGGAGAGCAGTTGAGCAGTTTACCCTCTCTACATCATCACAATTCAGCTGGAATCGACTGAACCATCACAAAAATATCAGTGAATTGAAACTATGAAGTTGAGTAACGCGTGTGAACATGGTTTACCTCAATTTGTTAACGGGTTCAAGATTCAGGTGCCTGAGTTAGACACCTCCTAGAAACTGACCATGGTTCTTCTGTTCAAGAAAGGGAATAGGAATGACTCTACTAATTATAGCTGGTTAGTCTTACTTTGGTGGTAGATAAGTTAATGGAACAGGTCCTGAGGGATAGGATTAATGAGCATTTGGAAAGATGCAGCTTAATCCGAGATAGTCATCTTGTACAGTTCTATGTTCTATGTTCTATGTTCCAGGTCAACCCTGCACTGATTAGGGGGTTGCACTTTAGTTCAGTTTGCTGAACAGTTGGTTCGTGATGCAGAGCGAGGCCAACAGCGACGGTTTAATTCCTATACCGGCTGAAGTTATTCATGGAGACCCACCTTCTCACCTGCCCCTCATCTGAGATGCGGTGACGCTCAGGTTTAATCGCCACCAGTCAGCTCTTCCTCTCTGGGACTATGGCAGCTGATTAGTGAAGGCTCTTCAAATTGTCGTTGTTTTCTAAGATGCAAGGCACCAGGAGACATTTTCTAAAATGTTAGGATGATAGTCAAATTGCTCAGAAAACTGGCTGGGAAAAGAAAAGAAATCAGCAAATGATTCAGTGCCTTTGTTTTTCAATAAGCATCTTGCGTTGACTTTAAATCATGTGTTGGATTTGCTTCTGGGAATTCGCTTGAGATAGTCAGCAGAAGATCTGACTGCACCTTAAAGGCTAACAGTATCAAATGGTGCAAAATGCCGTTTGGGGCCTAGTGTGACCCATGATCAAGGGCATCCATGTTGAAATTCTGTGTCACAGAATCACAGAGTTTTTTATTTAATGGCACCGGAGATGGCCTGCAATGATGTGCCCACCATGTCTGCACCGGCTCTCCCAATGTACAGCAGGACTTAGTGCCATCCTCCTGCCTCCCAGGCCCCTTCCCACCATGCCCCTGCACATTGTTTCTATTCAAATAATCATCTTGTGTCCTCTTCAATGCCTTGATTGAACCTTCCTCCAACCATACTTCCAGAAAGTACCTTCCAGACCCCAATCACATGTTGTGTAAATGTATTATTTTCTCTGAACCTCCCCACTCCTCATTATTGTTTGTGTTTCTTTCTACTAAATAGTTCGTGACAATCTGATAAATCCTACGGCTCCTGGAATCCCTATGTGGTCGTTGAAAACCGTTCCAGGAAACAAAACCTTCAGGTATAGCAGATGCATTCTGTCCTCTTCCTGTAATTAGCCTATGAATGCTGAAATGGAATGTTCAATCCTAAATTGGTTCACAGATCCTTTGTGAGTATATGAGACCCTATGTAGAGAGACCAAAACTACGACTTGCACTTCTATAGAATGTGTTGGGGAATGTGTTGCAGACCTGGCAGCATCTGTGCAGTTTCATTTCTTCCATCAATCCATTTTCCCATCACTATTGTCTCCCCCATCCCATCCCACTAGGGCAAATATGTTCCCTGTTCCAAATTGTCCTTTGACACATTGCTTACCTTTTTTCTGCCATTGTCACATGACTGATCTCTTAAACAATAATAATGATCATTATTGTCACAAGTTGGCTTACATTTTCACTGCAATGAAGTTACTGTGAAAAGCCCCCAGTCGGCCCACCCCGGCGCATGTTCGGGTACACAGAGGGATAATTCAGAATGTCCAAATTACCTAACAACACGTCTTCCGGGACTTGTGGGAGGAAACCAGAGCACCCGGAGGAAATTCACACAGACACGGGGAGAATGTGCAGACTCCGCACTGACAGTGACCTGAGCCGGGAATTGAACCTGAGATCCTGGCGATGTGAAGCAACATAGCTAACCACTGTGCTACCGTGCCGTCCACATTGGCACCCGTCCTCACCATGATCACCACCATTTATATTCCCTCTACCTTTTTGTCCACGGCATCTTTGTCAATCTCCACCTATCACTGGCCTTCTATCCAGCTCTACTGCTCCACGCCTTCACCCATCCTGCCCCTCTCACCCCTCACCACACACAATAAAACATATTTCTCCATATGACTCTTCTTCAGAGCTCCAGATTATGATTCCAGGCATATGGGCTGGAAACGTTAAGTCTTGTTTCTCCATCACAGGTGCTGACAGACCCGTTGAGTTTTTCCCCCCAGCATTTTCTGTTTTTATATCAGATTTACAGCATCTGCAGTATTCTGTTTTTTTATTATTGCACTTCTTTGGTGTCTTTCAAATAGGAACTAGAGTTTTGAGGCCCGGCAGCTGTTAATATACTATCTTCTATGTAATGTCTAAAAATAAAAACCTAAGGCAGGGAATACTTAAATAATTAAATGTTCTCTGTTTGTTGTTCGTCATTGCAGGTTGACATTTGATAGACCTCCGCCCAGGGCCTGGGAGATCCGGGTTCTTAGTTTGTCCCGGGAGAATGGTGAGAATATTCATTTGTTAATGAGTGTTTTAGTGAGGTGACTTGTACTGTCCAATGAATGACAGTGTCTGCTCATTTACAGTCATATCTCTCGAGCTCCACAAGACTGAGCTTTGTGTTTATAGGCCCTCCCCATTGATTGATTGAGCTTTTACCTTTCCTGGCTGGTGTTAGAACGGGTCATAGTGGATCGACAGTTTGTGTCATGTACCGCCCAACTTTGTATTGTTTGAGAATCAGACACATTGTACTGCTGTCTCTGTGGGACCAGAGGATCAGCCACCAAATTCATAGTGACCAAACGGGTTAATCCCCGCTGGAAATTGAAAACATTTTCAGCAACCGCAACAGACTCTGCGAGTCATCAGATCCGTATTGGTCGACAGGACTCTCAACCATGTCCAACCCATTTCCTGCACTTATGGTCTCATCCCTTCCCTTCCCTCCCGGAAACAGGATAGGGTGGTCCCTCACTTTTCATTCCACCAGCTTCCGCCAGTTCTGCTAACTCCAGCATGATATCACCACCAAACCCATCTCCCTCTCACTCCCCCTGTCAGCATTCTGCAGGGACCGTTCCCAGCGGGATACCCTGGTCCACTCCTCCATCACCCCCAATGCCTCACCCTCTTCCCACAGCACCTTCCCATGCAATCACAGAAGGTGTAACAACTTTTTATTTATTCGTTCATGGATGTGGGTGTCCAGGTTGTGCCAGCATTCATTGCCCATCCCTAATTGGCCTTGAGGGGCAGGTAAGAGTCACCACGTTACTGTGTAGTCACGTATTGGTCAGACTAGGTAAGGGTGGCAGACATTATTGAACTAGATGGGTCTTTATGACAATCGACAATGGTTTCACGGTCATGTAGAGACCAACACCTGCGACCTTTAATTCCTAATTTTTATTGAATTCAAATGTCACCACCTGTTCTGGGCCTGTTCTGTGCTGTACTGTTCTACTTCTACTTCTACACCTGCAGTGGTGGGATTTGAACTAGCGTCTCTGGATTACTAGTCCGGTGACAATACCACTAGGCCACTGCCCCTGTACCTCCAACCCGATCACCCTCCAAGGTCCAAAACACTCTTTCTAGGTGAGGCAGTCCCTCACGTGCATCTCCTCCAATCTGGTCTATTGCATTTGCTACTAACAATGTGATGTATTCTACATTGGAGAGGCTAAACGCAGACTGGGTGACCACTATGCAGAACACATGCGGCCTGACTGCAAGCAGGTCCCAGACCTTCCTGTCACTTGCCATTTCAACTCACCATCCTACTCTCATGTCCACATGTCCATCCTTGGTCTGCTGCAACGTTCAAGTGAAGCCCAGCATAAACTGGAGGAAGAGCACCTCATCTTCCAATTTGGCTCGTTGCAGCCTTCCGGACTTAACATCAAGTTCAACAACTTCCGACTATGAAGTCGCTCTTCCACCTTCACCCCATTTTAATTTCTATCAATTTATTTTCAGTCCTTCCATCCATCCGTTTTCCCCTCCCCATTGCCACCGCTTTCCACATCACACCCCACTTGGGCAATCTGTTCTCTCTTCCTAGTTGCCCTTTGACGCACTGCTTACCTTTGTTCTGCTATTAACATATTCTATCCCTTCATGTGACACTATCAGCACCATACTTAACCTTGATCACCCCAATTTACATTTCCTTTGTCTTTCTGTCCACGACACCTTTGTCAATCTCCACCTATCGCTGGGCCTCTAACCAGCCCCACCGCTCCATGCCCCCCCCCCCCCCCCCCCCCCCCCCCCCATCAACAGGATAAATCTGACCCTATTTGCAGTCCTCTTTAGCTTTGACAAAGAATAATCCAGATTTGAAATGCTGGTTCCCTTCTCTCTCCACAGAAGCTGTCAGACCTGCTGAGATTGTACAGTATTTCCTGTTTTTGTTTAACATTCCAGCACCCGCAGTAATTTTCTTTTATCTTTGATCCATACTGTTTATCCACAATCTACTCCACTCAGTAATTTCAATTTATGAGTGCTCTTTATGCTCGAGAGTTCCAAATAAGGCCAGAGGTCATCAAATCCCAACTGTGCAGAAAGGGGCCATTTGACCCATTGAGACTCTCCGAGGTCTTTGGAGGTTCATGTGCTCTGGTCACGACTGCATCATCTAATTAAGAGAGCAGTTGCATTATGTTGATTAGCAGATTGCAGATTGCAGATGGACACAATTTTAATTGCAGATGGACACAATTACAATACTGTATAGGGGAGGCAATGGCATTGTGGTATTATCACTGGACGATGATAGAAGTACATGATTTGAGTCCCACCACGGCTAATGGTGACATTTGAATTACATAAAAAGCTGGAATTAAAAGTCTAATGATGACTATGACACCATAGTTGATTGTCATAAAAGCCCAGCTGGTTTACTAATGTCCTTCAGGGAAGGAAGCAAGCTGCCCTTACCTGTACTGGCCGAGATGTGACACCAGACCCACAGCAATGTGATTGACTCTTTAATACCCATTGAAATGTCCGAAGAAGCCATTAAGATCAAAAGCAATTAGGGATAGGCAAGAACCCACATCCCATGAATGAATAAAACAAATTAGAACTTTCTATTTTATGTCTTTTCAGGGCTATGTCTTGCAAAACCTAAGTTGCTTATATTGGATGAACCCTATTCCATACCACCAAGGGAAATGGAGATCATGAAGGCTATTGAGCTTGTTGGCAAGTACCAAATCAATACAATAGCAGCATGTATTTATATAATGCCTTTGATGCAATAATATATCCCTGAGGCACTTCGCTAGTGCGCTTCTTTTTATCGAGCATTTATTGCCCTTGAGACGCTGATGGTGAGCAATCAAATCTTAACACCAGGCCACATTAGGGGATATTAAGGGCGGTGATCAAAACTTAGTCAATGTGTTAGGTTTTAAGGATTACTTTCAGGGAAGAGAGAGAGTGTGTGAATGCAAGAGCAACAGAGGAATCAATTTCTGAGGTTAGTGCCCAGGTCTTAAAGAGACTAGCTGGAGAAATTCAGAATACTTGGAGGATTGTCGGGCTAAAGGAAGATGGAGGAGATAAAGCTGTTTGAGGGCATGGAGAGGTTTGAAAATAATAATAATTTTAAAAAAATGTAGCTCAGTGAACACAGGGATAATGGGTAAATGGGATTGTGTGTGAATTAGAAACACAGAAGCAGAGAAAATAGGAGCAGGAGGAGGTCATTAGGCCCTTCGAATCAGTTCTGCGATTCATTATGATCATGGGTGAATATCCAACTCAGTAGCCTATTGCACTTTCCACCCATCTTCTTTGTACTCTTCGCTCCAAGTTCTGTATCTAACTACTTCATGAAAATATACAATGATTGTGCCTCAACTGCTTTCTGTGGTAGAGAATTCCACAGGCTCACCGTGCTCTGGGTGAAGACATCAAACATCATCTCTGTCCTCAATGGTCTACCCCGTATCTGCAGACTGTGACCCCTGGTTCTGGTCACCCCACTATTGGGAACATCCTTCTTGCATCTATCATGGCCAGTGTTGTTAGAAATTTATATCTTTCTGTGAGACACCCACTCATTCTTCTGAACTCCAGTGAATACAATCCTACCTGACTCAATCTCTCCTCATATGTCCATTCTTCCATCCCAGGAATCAGTCTGAAAAATTGTCATTGCACTCCCTCTAGAGCAAGAACATCCTTCTTCAGATAAGGAGAACAAAACTGGCTCCCCCTCATCATCTCTACTTGTTATATACTTGAAAATTCCAGTACATTTGTCAAGCATGATTTCCCTGTCATACATCCATGTTGATTCTGTCCAATCCTGCCACTGTTTTCTAAGTGCTCTGTTATAAAATTTGTGGTAATGGATTCTAGAATTTCCCCCACTTATGACGTCAGGCTTACTGCTGATTAATTCCCTGCTTTCTCTCTACCTCCCTTTTTAAATAGTGGGGTTACATTAGCTACCCTCCAATCTGTAGGAACTGTTCCAGAGTCTATCGAATTTTGGAAGATGACCACCAAAGCATCCAGTATTTCTGGAGCCACTTCCTTAAATACTCTGGGATGTAGATTACCAATCCCTGGGATTTTATTAGCCTTTAATCCTGTCAATTTCCCCAATACTATTTATTTACTAATATTTATCTAATTCAGTTTCTCCCTCTCACAAACCATGCATTCCCAACATTTTTGGTATCTTATTTGTATCCTCATTTGTGAAGACCCAATCAAACTATGTACTTGAAATGAAATTAAATGAAAATCGATTATTGTCACGAGTAGGCTTCAATGAAGTTACTGTGAAAAGCCCCTAGTCACCTCATTCAGGTGCCTGTTCGGGGAGGCTGTTACAGGAATCGAACCATGCTGCTGGCCTGCCTTGGTCTGCTTTAAAAGCCAGCGATTTAGCCCAGTGCGCTAAACAGCCTGTTCTCCAATTGGTTCCTCAATGTATTGGTCCAGAAAACCATCCTGTATACACTCCAGGAATTGCTCCTCTACAGTATTGATTTATTTACCAATCTCTATGTTGAGTAAAATCTTTAATTTCCTGTTTAATTCCATTCCCAACATTACCACTGCAGTTTGGGGTCTATATACTGTAAGCACTGATGTTCTTTGCCTCTTGGTGTTTCTCAGCTCGACACATTCAGATTCCCCATTGTCGGAGCTAATATCCTTCCTCACTATTATGTTAATTGAGGCACAGGCAGCCGAGTTTTTTTGTGATCACCTCATCTTTGCAAAATAGCAAGAAAAAAGTCATAGATATAGTTCAGTCAAAAGTGACAATAGCTCAATATTAGCCATATTAGTTCAATATGTAGAGGATCCAACAAGGGAGTATGCAGCTGGACCTAATTCTGGGGAATGAAACCGGACAGATGGTTGACGTATTGTTGGAGGAGCATTTTAGTGATAGTGACCACAACATGGCTCAATTTCAATTTCATAGAATCCATAGAATCATAGAATTTATAGCACAGAAGGAGCCCATTCGGCCAATTGAATCTGCACCAACCCTTCGAAAGAGCTCCCTACCGAAGCCCACATGTCCACTCCATCCATAACCCCAACTAACCATTTTTATTGGACACTAAGGATAATTTAGCATGGCCAATTCGCCTAATCGCCACATATTTGGACTGTGGGAGGAAACCAGAACACCCAGGGGAAACACGCAGACACAGGGAGAATGTGCAGGCGCCACACAGAAAGTGACCCAAGTCAGGAATCGAACTCAGGTCCCGGTGCTGTGAAGCAACAGTGCTAACCGCTGTGCGACCATACCACCCCCTATATTTGTAATGGACAAAGAAGTGGACAAGTTGCAAAAAAAATTTTGGATTTGGGGAGAGTATATTTTAACAAAACAAGGCAGGATCTGGCCAAGGTAGACTAGAAAGAGTTACTTGTGGGGAAACCTACAGAAGATTAGTGGGGGTCGTTCAAAGATGAAATGTGGAGGGTATAGGCCAAATGTGTTCTGTCCAGGGCAATAGAAAGATGTAACAAAGCAAGGGAACCATGGAAGACCAGAGACATTCAGGATACGATGAGAAGGAAAAGAGATTTTTAACAAATATAAGGGGAGCAAGTCTGCCAAAGCATTAGAGGAGTACAGAAAGTGCAGGATGGAGCTTAAGATATCAATTAGGAGAGCAAAGAGGAGGCATGAGAAATCTCTGGCTGGTAGAAGTAGGGAATTCCAAAGATATACTATAAGTATATCAATGGGAAGAGGATAACTAGGGAAAGAGTAGGGTCCATAAGGACCAAGGGAGAAATCTGTGGGTGGAGCCAGAGGACATTGACAGGTGAATTAATATTTCACATCTGTCTTCACCCAAGAGAATAAGGATGTAGGTATGGAACTCGGGGAGAGAAATTGTGATGTTCTTGAGCAAATTGTTGTAGGGAGTGACAAGGTATTGGTGGGCTTAAAAGTGGACAAATCTCCAGGCTCAGATGAATTGTGTCCCAGGACTCACGGGGATATTGCCTGGGATGGAACATTTAAGTTCTAAAGAGAGGTTGGATAGGCATGGGTGCTTTTCTCTGGAGCAGAGAGGACTGTGGAGTGGTCTGTTTGGGGTGTACAAGGCTATGAGGGGCATGGACAAGGTGGATAGGGAGCACCTGTTCCCCTCAGTTGAAGAATCAGTTATGAGGGGACACAAGTTCAAAGTGAGGAGTGGGAAGTTCAGGAGGGATTTGAGGAAAAATGTTTTTACCCAGAGAGTGAATGCCTTGGAGGGTGGTAGAGGCAGGTTGCCTTGCATCCTTTAAAAAGTACCTGGATGAGTACTTGGCATGCCATAACATTCAAGGCTATGATTCAAATGCTGGCAAATGGGATTTGATCGGTAGGTCAGGGCCTTTTATGCATTGGTGCAGACATGGTGAGCTGTAGGGCCCATTCTGCACTTTAGTATTCTGTGATTCGGTATGGCTGAACGTTTCCAATGCAGACGGACTGAAACAGGTTCAGAGTCATGCTACAGACATGATCATTGATGCTGATAAGGATTCATGCTCTGAAGCTCAGCAGAGGATCAAATAGGACTCCCAAGTTCATGAATGGTCAGTTCAGCCAGTTCAGTTTAAAAGGAAATATATTGTATCAATAATCATGGATGTGATTATTATGTGCAAGCCTATATATATTGATCTCCCAAGGAGCACAGCACATTGAAAGAATCATTCACTGCCCCTTTTATCTACCTTTCCAGATGATTTGTCTTCCAGAGTGAGACATTTTATTAGAAGTGATATACAGGCAATTCTGTTTTTCCAGAAAAATGAAGATTGCGAATACTCTACGTTTTAATGTCGATTTTGCAACAGAAAGTGATGTTATATTTATTGAAAGTTAGTGCATGTTTCCCACTTGTTGGGAGGAACCATTAATTGCTGGGATTAAAAAGTTATCAGAAGTTTTCCTAAGTAGCAGACGCCTGGGGGTTTGAGAGCAATATCTGCTAAATATGCCCATTGGTAACTGGTGGAACCAGGTGAGGTATTCAGTGAGCTGTAAGGCTTGTGTTCCACCCAATCCCCTGGGGTTTTCACTCCGATGAGTTCTGTTAGAATTAACCTCATAAAGAGGCATGGAGGGTCAGAGAAATAAAAAAGATAATCAAACTGACATGCTCACACACAAAATTCACTCACATACAGCCACACACACACATATTCACAGATGCTCACACACACATGCTTATCATGCACTCACTCATACAGACATGAACATTTACATGATCATAATCTACATGCTTAGTCACAGACACACATATTTGTATCTGCACCGATAAACATTAATGTCTGCGCACAGTCACACAGTGATATTCACGTATTTATGCATACTCATAGCTCACTGAAAAACAAAATCATCTAGACACACATTCAAAGACATGCTCTCACACCATTGGTCTCACAAGCATATACACACACAGTCAAAGCCACGGTCATACATGCATGCGCACTGTCTCTCACACACAGGCAGAAAAACAATCTCCCTGGAGCTAAGAGTACAGTAGGCCAAATAAGTTATGGATGTTGTTGGTTCTAAAACACAGAGATGCTAAAGAAGTTTCCACCTTCTCACTGTACCCATTAATTAAAGTTGCTCAGGTTTTAGAGTCTGGATATTTGGCTCCATTGATTAATGCTGGGTGGGTTCTAATACAGGCCTGGTGCCTGAGCTTGTTCAGTTTGGCTTGTGTTAAAATGGCACCTGGTCATATAGATTGTGTGCGGTAATTCCTTTAAGATTTCTCCATGTGCCACAGAATATTCCTCCTGCCATGAAAATGGGTTGGGAAATTTCTGAAAAATAACCCCACCCGCCCCTCCCCCATGGAATTCCATGTTGTCCATGTTGTACCTTTCTCACAAACACCGCTGAAAGTCATTTCAGAACAAAGCATGGACATTTTTCTACAATGCTGGTAGGCCAAGCACTATTGTCAGAAGCATAGATTCATGCAAAGATGATGAGCATAAAAACCTTCAATTCTGCATTTCAGGTTGATACTGTTGACACTGCATCCTGAAATTATGAAGATGGGAAATTTGGGGGGGGGGAAGAAAACACATTCTGCTCATTGAGATACCTGGAAAGCGTGGCACCTTTGGAAGCGAGTGACATTTCTGAATTTAAATAGAAGATGTAATACATTTTGATGTAATGAAATAAAGCAATACACACTGCTGTGTTAAGTGTTTGTTTCCTACGGTTTATATTTTCTTATTTATATGGGATTCACAGCTCAAAAATATTTCATTCAGCCAAAAGGATGTAGACATGTGGTTCACACAAACCTCCTCACAACCTAACCTCCCATTATGTCAGCGAACTTTATGCTTTTCTTTGCTTCCTCACATTGTTTCCCTTAAAGACACCCATACCATTCACCTCAAAATTAGAAAATTCTGAACTCTCGCCATTCCCTTTGGTAAACAGTTTTCTCCTGAAAGCTTAGGAATTTGACGTTGTAGAAACTTTCCATGACCCAATTTCTGTCTCTATCATAACTGAATAGAGGACTTGAAAGAGAAAATGTTGGAAAATCTCAGCAGGTCGGGCAGCATCTGTAGGGAGAGAAAAGAGGAAAATTCCGATGACTCTTTGTCAAAGCCAACAGACAGAGAAAATGGGAAATATTTATTCTGTGAAAGATGAGTCATAGCCACAGAGACCCAGGGAAACCGGGTGCTAATGGTCACAGAAACCAAGGGGAAGGAGTGCTAATAGCAGTCCCCAGAGGACAAAAGATGTGAAAGGTTAAACAGCAGAAAAACTAACATCTGAGGATGAACTCTAGAAGTGGGGGGGAGGGGAAGGGGAAGCAAAGAGGAGAAAGGTGGATACGATTGGGGGGGAGGGGGGAGGGGAGAGAATTAAATATATATTAAGAAAGAAAGAAATGGTAAAAGACAGCTCAAATGAAATGGGATGAAAGCAAATCGGTCGAGCTGGGGTAGAGCTGATCATCTGAAGTTGTTGAATTCGATGTTGAGACTGGAAGGCTGTAGCATGCCTAACCGGAAGATGAGATGTTGTTCCTCCAGTTTACGTTGAACTTCACTGGAACATTGCAGCAGGCCAAGAACAGACATGCGGGCATAGGAGAAGGGTCTTTTGTTAAAATGACAGGCAACAGGAAGGTCAGGGTCATGAATGCGCACAGACCGAAGATGCTCAGCACAGCGATGACTCAGTCTGCGATATAGAGGAGACCACATTGGGAGCAGCGAATGCAGTCAGTCAAACTGGAAGAGATGCAAGTAAGACACTGCTTAACCTGGAATGAGTGTTTTGGGCCTGGGATGTTAAGCATCGAAGAGGTAAAGGGGCAGGTGTTACACCTTCTGCGATGGCATGGGAAGGTGCCATGGGTGCCTTTGGTTTCTGTGGTCATTAGCACCCGGTTTTCATGGGTTTCTCTGGCTATGACTCATCTTTCATTCTCACTCCACAGTATAAATATCTCTCATTTTCTCTGTCTGTTAGCTTTGGCAAAAAGTAATCGGACTCGAAACGCGAGCTCTTTTCTCTCCCTACGGTTGCTGCCAGACCTGCTGAGATTTTTCAGCATTTTCTCTTTCGTTTCAGATTCCAGCATCCACAGTAATTTACTTTTATCCATTGAATAGAGTACTCAACTGTTACTGGAGCAGCACTCAGCCAGGCAAGTGGAGAGTATTCAATCACATTCCTGACTTGTTACTTGCAGATAGCGAATAGGCTTTGGGGCAACAGGAGGTGAGTTACTCACTGCAGGATTACTGATCTTTGACCCCCTCTTGTCGACACAGTATATAAGGCTAGTCCAGTAGTCGTTGACCACCACATCTTCCTGCTGTCTTTCACACACAGGAAGATAAAATATTTGACATGGAAGCTGATCATGACACCGTTGGCCACAGAAAGCATTGAGGAACTAAGGGGAGTACAAAGATTGGCGGGCGATGAAACTGCTCCTCATTTCTCTCACCCACAGTTGGGAAATGATTAAGGCAAACATCGGAGGCTCTTCATCCATGAAGATGCTCAGACGGCAGTAAGACAGAGGGAAAGTAACTTACTCCAAAATAGCAGAAACTGCTCTCATTGCAGTCCATGTGGTTCAATGTCTGGGAGGAACCAACATTCTTCTTTTTGGAGGCCTCTAAATCATCTTCCAGCCCAGATTCTTCTCTGAAGAGCAGGATGCGAGGCCCCCTGTTTCTCTTCTAGCTTCATCAGCAATCACCTTCATTTCATCAGAAGGTCAGATGTGGGATGTTCGGCACCATTCGCGATTCCTCAGATACTGAAGCAGTCCGTATCTAAATGAATGCCTGGAAAATATCGATGCTTGGGCTGCCAAGTGGCAAGTAACATTCACACCACATAAGTTCTAGGCATCTCCAACATTGGAGACCTACCTATGGGCCATTGACATTCAATGGCATTATCATTGCTAAATCCTTTATTATAAATATCCTGGGTGTTAATGTTGACTAAGACTGAACTGGACTAGCCATATAAATACTGTGGCTATGAGAGGAGAGCAGGCTAGAAGATAGGAATCCTGTGGTGAGTAACTCTCTTCCAGGCTCTCCAAAGCCTGTTCTTCACCAAGGCACAAATCAGGAGTGTGATGGAATAAGAACAAAAAGTGCTGGAAGAATAGTCATACGGACTTGAAACATTCACTCTGTTTCCCTCACCACAGATTCTGCCAGACCTGTTGAGTTTTTTGACTTCGAGCATCAATAGTATTTTGCTTTTATTGTATTGTGATGGAATGCTGCCCATTTGGCTGGATGCGTGCAGTTCCAAAAACATGCAGGAAGCTCAGCATCATCCAGGACAAAGCAGCCCACTTTATTGATATCGCATCCACAAACATTCACTCCCTCCATCTCAGATGCACAGGAGCAGCAGTGTGTACCATCTACAAGGTGCACTGCAGTAACTTACCAAGGTTCCTTAGTCTGAACAAACCACTGCCTCTGGGCAAACTGGCAAGGGCCATTAGTTCCTCCGAGAACATTCATGGAAGTTTTCTAAGGAAAGACATATTGGCATGGAGGCAGTCCAGAGAAAGTTCACGAGATTGATCCTGAGCATGAAGGGATTTCCTTATAAGGAGACGTTCAATAGATTGGGCCTGTCCTCACTGGAGTTTAGAAAAATGAGAGACAAACTTATTGAGACATATAGGATGGGGATTTGACAGGGTTGGTGCTGAGTGATTGTTTCCCCCTGCGGAACAGTCCAGGACTAGAGGGCATTATCCCTGAGCAAGAAGTCACCCACTTGAGACAGGGTTGAGAAGGAATTTATTCTCCTTGAGGGCAGTGAATCTGTGGAATTCTTTACCAGGGACTGCTGCCGAGGATGGGACATTAGTATGTTCAATGCTGAGATAGACTGAATTTTAATCAGCAAGGGACTCGAGGATTATGGGGATAAGGCGGGAAAGTAGATTTAAGGATCATTAGATCAATCATGGTCTCATTGAATGGCAGACCAGACTCATTGGGCCGAATGGCCTACTTCTGCTCCAATGCTTTTCAACTTATGGAGTTTCTGGCTGAGTTGTATTCGGCCTGGTAGGATTAGATAGGCCATTAATTGCTGGGTGGAAGTCAGCATGCTTCTGGCCGGCAGAATGTCAAAATCCAGCTGGAAACATGGGAAGAAAAGCGAGAGGAAAACAGAAATTTACAATCACTGCTAAACGAGAAACTGCAACATTTTGAACAAGGTCATCAGCAGCCGGATCATTTCTGCTCTGGAGATGGTGATCCACCCAGTTCTGACCTGCACTGTAACCAGGAGGAAAATATTTTGTTGCACTATTCAGTCATTTGATGACGTAAGTGTAAGACAGGGGAGTGGTGATCTGCCTGATCAAGCTTTGATCAGGTGAAGATCTTCAACAGAATTTTGCACACCTCTCGGATGGACACACTCTACAAAATGAGATCTGGGCAGGAAATCTACAATTAGAACACGAAAGGGAAAATGCTGGAAAACCTCAGCAAGTCTGGCCGCAACTGCAGGGAGAGAAAAGAGATAACATTCCGAGTCTGATGACTCTTTGTCAAAGCTAACAGACAGAGAAAGTGGGAAATATTTATACTGTGGAGTGAAAATGAAAGATGAGTCATAGCCACAGAAACCCAGGGAAACCGGGTACTAATGGCCACAGATACCAAGGGGAAAGAGTGTTAATGGCAGACCCCATAGAGGACAAAAGATGTGAAAGGTCAAACAGTAGGGAAACTAACATCAGAGGATGAACTGTAGGTGTGGGGGGAGGGGAAGGGGGAAGCAAAGAGGAGAAATGTGCAGGAAAGGTGGATAAGATTGGGGGGGGGGGAAATTAAACATATATTAAGAAAGAAAGAAAATGGTAAAAGACAGTTAAAATGAAATGAAAACAAATGGGTCGAGGTGGGGCTTGAGGAAGTGAACAAAAACAAATATGATGGACAGTAGGACCCTGAGGGTAATGTGTTCACAGACAGAGAACAAAGGGATGAGCACAGCATGGCTAGGAAGGGGGAGGGGAGCTTTGCCTCGCAGAGAGAATAGTGAAAAGGATGCTGGGTAACAAGAGGCCCAGGATAAGTGAGCCAATTAGGATATATCACCAGGTCAGGAGGTGTGTATAATAACCAATGGGAAGTTTGTATGCGAATCTTGATGTAATTTGAAGTATATCTCCAGTGTTCCTTTGTCCTGAGGTTCTCTTTATCCTGGGCTCTCAGAAGACAGTGTGTGTGTCCTGAGGTCCTATGGATTGAGTCAGCATTGCAAGTTAGTTATTATTAAATGATATGATACCTGCAAATCCATCTCAGATTTTATTGAGTCCAGACTGACCACAAAGAACCAGGAATTAACATTTGGTGCCGAAATCGGGATTTCTCCAGATCCTTGCCTTTCATCTGCGAAATCAGAATTGGACTGCTCTCGGAAGGGGAAAAAGGAAATGGGCCCACGATATGAATAGATAAAACTTGCCATATCGATTTTCCTCTGTCTCATATTCTGCTAACAGTCTAATCACTCGCATTTGATCAGGTAAGATGTCTCGACGAAATCAAAGGTCAGTCTGGTGGATTAGAAGAATTGATTTCAGTCAATGCAGGTACGGCTGAGGGCTGGAATGAGGTAACAATTCAGTTGGTGTCTGATGGAATGTTGCCTGGTCAGTCAGTTGCATGTGAGTAGAAAATTAAAAATTGGTTCTATTAAATTACACTTTAATTTGGTTAAGGTCTTTAACGGATTGATGTGATGTCGCAGAACAGTTCAGTAAAAGGCCGCTGATGCAATGTTTGCGGACAATTCAATTCTGTACAATTCGAATTGGCTAAAATTGGTTAAGGTCTTTATCGGGTTGATGTGATGTCGCAGAACAGTTCAGTAAAAGACCGCTGATGGAATGTTTGCGGACAGTTCAATTCCGTACAAATATAATTGGTTACGCTAACATTTATTATGGGAAGATATGGGCTGTTTGAATGAAACAGAATTGGGAGATGAATGGCCACTAGGGGGAACCAGAGACAAACTTGTGTGTTGATGAATGAAAGTATAATGATTGGAATTCTTTTGTCTGCATGGAGATCCCCAATGAATGAATGAGTCCGTTTAATAAGAATCCGTGCATTCCTAGTTTTGTAAAATGTTGTGCTTTAGGAGGTATTAAAGTGAGATTTAAAATGGGGTATTTGAAAGTTCTTTAGAAAATCAGTAATAATGATTAACATTGTGGGAGTTAATTAGTACATAATTCTCAGGGAGAAAACCAAAAGCGAAATCAAAATGTATAAATTGGGATTTGTAAAGGATTAGTTAAGACTCAGCAGAGTCTTGGCTGCTAAAAATAAATAAATAAATAAATAAATAAATAAAATAGTTTCACATCAATTAGAAGTTATAAATGGCAGGCAAGAAATGTGATCAATAGCACTAAATTAGTCTTCGCATAAACACAAAGAGAAGTTTTACTCCCAAGCAGTCAGAGCTCTGTGCAGGAAATTACTTTGAAACTAACCGGTTGAAATTGACACGGCACAGCTCCACCAGGGTCCTAGTGCCCGATGTATCGCTAGAAAGTTACTAGCAGAAGAAATGAAGTTTAGAGGGTTAAATACATTGTAGAATGAGCTTTAAGGAATAAAGATATTAGACCAGAAGTTAGAGATTACATTATAGAGGGGGTATTAGGCAATAGAAACATTAGACCTGAAGTTAGATTAGGAGAATTACTTGCAGTATCAGGAAATAAGAATCTGATGACAGGGAAAGATTTAATAAAAATTAAGATGATGCAGGAAAAAAATTAGGATATTACAACCAATTGATGACAGAGAGGAAGTGTGGGTGAAACTGCCGAATAAAACCACAGGAGAAGTAATCATAAAAAAATTTGGGTGAACATACAATTGTATTAGAGAACCATGGTGTCTGGAGCAAAAGAAATTGTGTCAGAATTTTTTAAAAATCTGGTCAAATTGAACAATAACAGAGGAATTATGATACTCCATCGGCAGCCTATCGGCAATGAGTGTAGGAATGTAATCACTAAAGATTTAAATGTATGGAATGATAGATCAAGGGCGGTGATTAATGGCCCTCAGTTTAAAATGGTTCACAGTGAGCATCAGGAAACAGCATGTCAGGACTGTGGGGCATTCTGTAGCCCGATTGTTTGGACTGGTAGTAGTCATATGAAACCCAGGAGACGGTCAGATACTGAGTATTCAGGAGAATTGATAATGCATTTGCAAAGACAGCGATGGGATGCTGCAGCCCCCAGGGAGATTTGGGGCATTCAGTTTTGTCATGATTGGTTTTTGAAATATCAGGCAATTTTAATGATTGAGGTTTGTGACGACAGGGGGGATTTTGAATCCAAGAAGTGTCAGTGTAAGTGGGATGGTAAATTAATGACGACGTGCAATTACTGCAAGGATAATTTGGCCGACAACAATGTGACTCTAAAAGGCTGTGCAAGCTTGTGGACAAGTGACAGACTTGTGGTATCGATTCATGAGGAAGTACGTAGCTTATGCTGTTGGGATGACCTGGAGACGTAAGATTAGCCTAACAGTGTTAGAGACTGTATCACTGCAATGATGCCGTGCCATAGGATAGATCATATCCTCAATTCGCTCAGACAAGGGAAAAATGAATGTTTGGGTGTGGGTGTCAGGATGCCAGTGAATTGAAACCTGTTAGCAGCAATAATAGGACAGATGAATCAGTGAAAATATTATGTCCAGAACTTATCCTCTCACAATCAGAATTAAAAACATTGAAATAGACGCAGTAGCAATATCCAAAATGTATCAGGGAAAGTTTCGACCTGATTGAATCACTGAGTTAGAAAAAGAGGAATGGTGGCAATGGAAATCCGGAAGTCCTGGAGATGGTACTTCTGGAATATCCAAGCAAGTATAGGAAGATACAAATCAAGAAATAGGGCCCTCTCCGCCTTTGACCGGTTCATTTCAGTTTCAGATGAAGCAACAATAATACAGATGAAGAACCTGAACAACACTCTGCAGAAGAATGTTTCAGACAGTATGGGAAAAAAACTAATGATGCAATTGGCTACATGTTTGAGGGAATTACATGATGGAGCCCGGAAGAAAAAACTTACGGGTTAGCAACAAATTATAATATCAAATTATTACTGAATACTGAAACCTCCAGTCAGACATCTCTAACGGGACATTAGCTGATGGGTGATCTGTGGTCTCCAGGAAGGACTTATTATGCAGTGGAGTTATTATTTTTTTAACTAATTTTTATTGGAACTTTTTACAGAAAATATAAAAATATAACAACAAGTATAGCAACAAGCAGTAATATGCAATTAACAGCCCCATAACACCCACAATTCCCCCCAAACCGTAACATCACAGGTATCACACTCCCCCCCCCCCCCCCCCCCCCCCCACAAGAGAACTTAACCATAAATTAAAATGAAATAAATCAAATTTAGGTTTAGGTAAAATAAACAAACATAATCAACATCTCCCCCCCCCCCCCGGTTGCTGCTGCCACTGTCCCAGTACCCTATCGTTGAGCCAGAAAGTCGAGGAAAGGTTGCCACCGTTTAAAGAACCCTTGCACCGATCCTCTCAGGGCGAATTTGACCTTCTCAAGCTTAATGAAGCCCGCAATGTCATTGATCCAGGTCTCCATGCTTGGGGGCCTCGCGTCCTTCCATTTTAGCAAGATCCTTCGCCGGGCTACTAGGGACGCAAAGGCCAGCTCACCGGCCTCTTTCGCCTCCTGCACTCCCGGCTCTACCCCGACCCCAAAGATCGCGAGTCCCCATCCTGGCTTGACCCTGGATCCCACCACCCTTGACACCCTCCTCGCCACCCCCTTCCAGAACTCCTCCAATGCCGGGCATGTCCAGAACATATGGGCATGGTTCGCTGGACTCTCCGAGCACCTGACACACCTATCTTCACCCCCAAAGAACCTACTCATCCTCGTCCCAGTCATGTGGGCCCGATGCAGCCTCGAATTGAATGAGGCTAAGCCGCGCACACGAGGAGGAAGAATTTACCCTCTCCAGGGCATCAGCCCATGTCCCGTCTTCGATCTGTTCCCCCAGTTCCCCCTCCCACTTTGTTTTCAGCTCCTCTACTGACGCCTCTTCCACCTCCTGCATAAGCTTGTAGATATTGGATATCTTCCCCTCCCCGACCCAGACCTCCGAGAGCACCCTGTCACTCACCCCCCTCGTGGGGAGTGCAGGGAATCCCTCCACCTGCCGTCTAGCAAATGTCTTTACCTGCAGATATCTAAACATGTTTCCCAGAGCCCAAATTTCTCCTCCAACTCCCCCAGGCTCGCAAACCTTCCGTCGATAAACAGTTCCCTCAGCTGTCTAATGCCCGCTCGATACCATCCCTGAAATCCCCCATCCATGTTCCCCGGGACGAACCTATGGTTCCCCCTTAACGGAGCCTCCATCGAGCCCCCCACTTCTCCCCTATGTCGCCTCCACTGCCCCCAAATCTTGAGGGTAGCCGCCATCACCGGACTCGTGGTATACCTCGTGGGAGGGAGCGGCCACAGCACCGTTACCATGGCCCCCAGGCTTGTATCCCCACAGGACGCTCTCTCCATCCGTTTCCATGCTGCCCCCTCCATCACCCACTTACGCACCATCAACACGTAGGCCGCCCAGTAGTACCCCGAGAGGTTGGGCAACGCCAGCCCCCCCCCCATTTCTACTCCGCTCCAAGAAGACCCTCTTCACCCTCGGGGTGCCATGCTCCCAAACAAATCCCATGATGCTGCTGGTCACCCTTTTAAAAAAGGCGCTAGGGGTAAAGATGGGCAAGCACTGGAAGAGGAACAAGAACCTCGGGAGAACCGTCATTTTGATGGATTGCACTCTGCCCGCCAGCGATAGCGGCATCCTGTCCCACCTTTTAAATTCCTCCTCCATCTGTTCCACTAGTCTGGTGAAGTTAAACTTATGAAGAGCCCCCCAACTCCTGGCCACCTGCATCCCCAGGTACCTGAAACTCTTCACTGCCCTCCTGAAGGGGAGCCTCCCAATTCCCTCCTCCTAATCTCCCAGGTGCACTACAAATACCTCGCTCTTTACTAAGTTTAGCTTATAGCCCGAGAAGCACCCAAATTCCGCTAACAGCTCCATCACCCCCGGCATTCCCCACTCTGGGTCCGCCACATATAACAGCAGGTCGTCCGCATACAGCGATACCCGGTGCTCCTCCCCACCCCGCACCAGACCCCTCCATTTCCCTGACTCCCTCAACGCCATGGCCAGCGGTTCAATCGCCAGTGCAAAGAGCAGGGGGGACAGGGGACACCCCTGCCTGGTCCCACGATAGAGCCTAAAATACTCCGATCTCCTTCCATTTGTGACTACAGTCGCCATCGGCGCCACGTAAAGCAGCCTCACCCATTTGATGAAACCCTCCCCAAATCCAAACCTCTCCAGCACCTCCCACAGGTACCCCCACTCAACTCTATCAAACGCTTTCTCCGCATCCAGCGCCACCACTATCCCCGCCTCCCCCTCCACTGCCGGCATCATGATAACATTGAGCAGTCTCCGCACATCCGTGTTGAGCTGCCGCCCCTTGACAAATCCTGTCTGATCTTCATGAATTACCTCTGGCACACAATCCTCTATCCTGGTAGCCAGGATCTTCGCCAGCAACTTAGCGTCTACGTTAAGGAGCGAGATAGGCCTATATGATCCGCACTGCAAGGGGTCCTTATCCCGTTTTAGGATCAAAGAGATCAGTGCCCGCGACATCGTCGGGGGCAAAGCCCTCCCCTCCCACGCCTCATTGAAAGTTCGCACCAGCAGGGGACCCACCAGGTACGCATATTCTTTGTAAAATTCTGCCGGGAACCCGTCCGGCCCCGGGGCCTTACCTGACTGCATTTGCCTGATCCCCCTGACTAGCTCCTCCAACTCTATCGGCGCCCCCAGCCCCTCTACCAGCCACTCTTGAACCCTTGGGAAATATAGCCTATTCATGAAGCTCTCCATCCCCTCTCTCCCCCTCGTAGGTTCCGATCGGTACAATCCCTCGTAAAAGTCCCTAAAGACCCCGTTTACTTCTGTCCCCTTCTGCACTACATTTCCACCCCCATCCTTCACTCCCCCAATTTCCCTAGCAGCATCTCGCCAACGGAGCTGATGTGCCAACATCCTGCTCGCCTTCTCTCCATACTCATATACCGCGCCCTGCGCCCTCCTCCACTGTGTCTCCGCCTTTCTGGTGGTCAACAAGTCAAAATTGGCCTGTAACCTGCGCCGTTCTCCCAGCAACCCTTCCTCCGGTGCCTCTGCATATCTCCTGTCCACCTCCAGAAGCTCCCACCAGTCTCTCCCTCTCCTTCCTCTCCCTCCTTTCCCTGTGGGCCCGGATGGAGATCAGCTCCCCCCGGATCACTGCTTTCAGAGCCTCCCAGACCATCCCCACCTGGACCTCCCCCGTATCATTGGTATCCAGATACCCCTCAATGCTTCTCCGAACTCTCTTACACTCTCCTCCTCCGCCAGCATCCCCACATCCAGGCGCCAAAGCGGGCGCTGGTCTCGCGCCTCTCCCATTTCCAGATCAACCCAGTGCTGGGCATGGTCCGAAATTGCTATGACCGAGTACTCGGCATCCTGCACCCTTGGAATCAATCCCCTGCTCAGGACAAAAAAGTCTATCCGGGAATAAACCCTATGGACGTGAGAGAAAAAGGAATACTCCTGTGCTCTCGGTCTCCCAAACTTCCAGGGATCCACCCCTCCCATCTGGTCCATGTATCCCCTCAGCACTTTGGCCGCCGCCGGTCTCCTACCCGTCCTTGAACTGGACCGGTCCAGTGTGGGATCCAGCACTGTGTTAAAATCTCCCCCCATGATCAGGCCCCCTGCCTCCAGGTCCGGGATGCGGCCCAACAATCGCCTCATGAAGCCAGCATCATCCCAATTCGGGGCATATACGTTCACCAGCACCACCTTCTCTCCCTGCAGCCTACCCCTCATCATGATATATCTGCCCTCCTTGTCCGACACCACCTCAGCCGCCTCAAACGCCACCCTTTTCCCCACTAGAATCGCCACCCCCCCGGTTCTTTGCGTCCAATCCTGAATGATAAACCTGCCCCACCCACCCCTTCCTCAGACGGACCTGGTCCGCCACCTTCAGGTGGGTCTCCTGGAGCATAGCCACGTCCGCCTTCAACACCCTTAGATGGGAGAACACCGTGGTTCTCTTAACCGGCCCGTTCAGCCCCCTCACGTTCCAGGTAATCAGCCGGATCAGAGGGCAACCCGCCCCCCTCCCCCGCCGACTAGCCATAGCTTGGCAGATGTTCGCCCCAGGCCAGCACACCCCACTCGACCTGTTCCCCATGGCGATAGCGGCTCTCCTCTTCCCCCTGGGCCCCCATCGGCTCCTTCCTAGTCGTTCCAGCAGCAACCCGGTAACCCCCCCCACCCCCCTCCCCCCCCAGGCTAGGACCCTTCCTAGCCGCGACACACCCTCCATGGTACTTCCGTGAGTCAGCTGACTTCTGCTGACCCCGGCAGCTCCCGCCAAAACCTATCCCCTCCCGGCATGGGGTCATCCCCCTCTTGCCACACCTCCTTGGCATTGCTGCAGCGCGTGAAAGAAGACCCGTAGAGGCCCCGCCCCCACCGCAAGCTCCACCCCCCTGCCCCGCAGCGTGGGAAACCAGAAGAAAGCCTGCGCTTTCACACTGCCACACCCCACCCTTCTGACGCAGTTCCCCAAAATCCAGTTTCCCCTCAATCCCCAGCCCCGTACAGAAGAGAACATATAGAACACAAACCCACAACACTCCCCACCTAACCCACAACCATGCCCAACAATGCGGTGGAGTTATTAAGGGTCTCCGCAGACAGCAACGAATGATGAGGAACCCCCGTATTTTAAATGACAATAGTCTAGAATTTTGGCAGCTTGCTGCCACGAGGGGAATTGTAACCAATGCAGCAACCAATATAACATTGGAGAGTATAACAGTTATTACAGATGAAATGTCCTGCAAGTTGTTAGGGATTGTTATGTGTAAATTCAATTGGGTTGTAACCACAAAAAGTTCACTGTACTAAGTGTGTGAGTGGTGTTTAACAAAAAAAAAACAAAAAAACGAATAATGGCAAGTATACACTCCATGCTGTCAGGAAAATGATAACAGACAACAGGGGTTTGAAGAAAACTGTTTATGTACGGAATACCGGCTCAGTTAAGTTCTGATAACGGGCCTCATTTTATTGGACAGATTAACAAGGAGTTCTGCTCCCAGTTGGGCATACGCCAGCAGTTACACTGTGCGTACAGACCGCAGGCGGCCGGGTTGGTTGAGAGACACAATCAGACCCTCAAAACTAAATTGGCTAAATTAAGAATGGACACGGGACTGACATGGCTTAAGTTGCTCGCCGTTGCCCTCTGGGTTGAGCACAGGGCTAAATCGCTAGCTTTTAAAGCAGACCAAGGCAGGCCAGCAGCGTGGGTTCAATTCCTGTACCAGCCTTCCCGAACAGGCGCCAGAATGTGGCGACTAGGGGCTTTTCACAGTAACTTCATTTGAAGCCTACTTGTGACAATAAGCAATTTTCATTTCATTTCATTTCATTTCAGCTGTGGGTCACTCCTGCAGGATCGGCCTGGCTCTCTCCCGCTGAGATCTTTTACGGCAGGCCCATTAGAACTCCCTGGAACCTGCCTGTTCCCAGATTGGTCCAGTTTCACCATCTGACTAAAGAAAGGACTAACTATGTTCTAGCCCTCACTAACGCCCTCAAGGAGCTCCATGGCCAGGTCCGCGCAGCTCACCCGTCACCGTCCCTATCACATAGCTCGCTCTCAGTGCAGCCTGTTAGTTATGTCATGGTCAAAAATTGGACTTGGAAAGGGTCAGAGCCACGATGGGAGGGGCCCTTCCAAGTTCTCCTTACCACCCCCACTGCAGTCAAAGTGGAGGGGCAGAGTGCTTGGGTCCACCTCCACCACTGTAAAAAGGTCGGTCACTAACCTGCCTCCTTTCCCCAGCACTATTTTACAGGTGTGGAGCATGACGGATTGTGCTGTCTTCGGCTTCGCAACACTTGGAACACTGTCAGTACCTGTAATCCCGACCAAACCACAAGGACATTTCACTTATGCAGAGGTGACGTTCTCCGTTGCCCCCATGTACGAGGGCACAGTATCGACTCATGGAAGGTTATCAAGTTAAAGGACAATGAAGAGCTCATGAAACACTTATATCAGTCCCGGCGTTGGGACGGGAACATTGCATGGACATTGCCTTGTTTTTGGAGTAAATGTACATTTGCTTTTGGATGTGATAAGACTGGTGCCATAAAGATAAAATCAGACCGTGTTGGGTGGGAGGGGGGGGGGGGGGGCGTAGGAAAAGGTTGTAGGGGAGAGAGGAGGAATAGCAAGAGGACGGAATGAGTAAGAAGGGAGGCACGACCAGAACGCAGGTTATCAGGAGGCATACTTACTTCACAGGACCCAGAACGAAGGGAACCTGGGCAGCATGAATCTCTTCTACCAAATCTACCACTGCATGTCTGGCCAGGGACCGGTTGTCTGCTACCCGAACCCCGCATTGGTGTCTAGGTTATTTCCCGTCTTACCACTTTGGGGAACTCCCCGAAACGGTGGCTCATTGTCAGAGTTCCGAGCCACTGCCCGAGCAAGTTACTCTTCCTTACGATCTGGGTTCGGCCCCACCAGCTATTCGCCTTCCCCTTCCTCGGGATAATTCCCACTTACAGTATGATAGTCTGCAATGATGGAGGGCGTATGTACCTAGCCCCTTCACTCCCAATAGAGACTCCCGGTCGGGCGAGAATTGTTTCAGCAGTGAGGGGTACGCTGTTTGTTGGTAGAGATGAAAATGAATATAACATGTCTGTTCGCCACTTGTACTGATCCAAAGTGTTGCATAACCCTGACATCAGGTCAATGCGCCTGTTACAATGCCACTTGTGTCCCGCTGACGCCAGGCATCCAGCTCCTTTGTGGCTGGGCGAATGTCTCTCGTATCACTGTTGGAACTAGGGCTTTCCGCATTGCTAGGAGGCCTGAATGGGCGTTTCGAAGCTGGATGAACTGGGCTACTGAGGAATCCCTACTTCACCAATATACTGATTGTGATGCTAGCCTGTACACGGAGCGAGGACCAATGTTTTGTCACCCCCATTTCCCCACCAAATTGCTATCGGGACTCTAGTCCCTATTACAGTCCCTTGCCCCTCTGCGTGGATACTGCACCACCAGTTGGCACGCTGGGCAGGTTCAGCTACTTGTGGCCTTACCATCTTGGGCAACAAAAACTTGGGGGCCCTCGGGGCAATAACCAAGGAATTATCTCAACTCAGGTTGTTTGCCATGCAGAACCGGTATGCTCTTGACTATCTCGCCTGCATCTTTGTGGGCCTGCCCATCCTTAAATGCGTGATGGGTAAAATGTAGGGTGCGCTGGAACGGATAGCCGCCCGAGTCTTGACTGTTAGGGTCCACGAGGGTGCAGCGGACGATGCGGTGCTACTATAGGATTTTAAAATGCAGCAATGAGTTTTCTTAGCTGAGGGGCCATAGCTACAGCTTGGACTGATGGGTCATCACGAAATGGTAAAAGGAGGGAATGAGGAAGTGAACAAACAAATATGATGGACAGTGGGACCCTGAGGGTAATGTGTTCACAGACAGAGAACAAAGGGATGAGCACAGCATGGCTAGGAAGGGGGAGGGGAGCTTTGCCTCGTGGAGAGAATAGTGAAAAGGATGCTGGGTAACAAGAGGCCCAGGATAATTGAGCCAATTAGGATATATGACCAGGTCAGGAGGTGTGTAAAATGACCAATGGGAAGTTTGTATGCGAATCTTGATGTAATTTGAAGTATATCTCCAGTGTTCCTTTGTCCTGAGGTTCTCTTTATCCTGGGCTCTCAGAAGACAGTGTGTGTGTCCTGAGGTCCTATGGATTGAGTCAGTCTTGCAAGTTAGTTATTATTAAATGATATGATACCTGTAAATCCATCTCAGATTTTATTGAGTCCAGACCGACCACAAAGAACCAGGAATTAACAGGGCTGATCATCTGAATTTGTTGAATTTGATGTTCAGGCTGGAAGGCTGTAGCGTGCCTAACCGGAAGATGAGATGTTGTTCCTCCAGTTTGCATTGCGCTTCACTGGAACATTGCAGCAGTCCAAGAACAGACATGTGGGCATGGGAGCAGGGTCTTTTGTTAAAATGACAAGCAACAGGAAGGTCAGGATCCTGAGTGTGCACAGACAAAAGATGCTCAGCAAAGCGATCACCCAGTCTGCGTTTGGTCTCTCTGATATAGAGACCACATTGGGAGCAGCAAATGTAGTATATCAAATTGGAGGAGATGCAAGTGAAACGCTGCTTAACCTGAAGTGAGTGTTTGGGCCTGGAATGTTAAGCATGAAAGAGGTAAAGGGGCAGGTGTTACACCTTCTGCGATTGCATGGGAAGGTGCCATGGGTGATGGGAGAGGTACTGGATATGGTGGAGGAGTGGACTAGATTGTGTCGGAGGGAACGGTCTCTGCGGAATGCTGACAGAGGGAGTGAAGGGAAGATGTGTTTGGTGGTGGCATCACGCTGTAGTTGGCGAAAATGGCGGAGGATTATGCTTTGCATACAGAGGCTGGTGGGATGAAATGTGAGAACGAGGGGAACTCCATACTTGTTCTGGGAGGGAGTGGAGGCCGAGGGTAGTGGCGTGGGAGATGGACTGCACACTGCTGAGGGCTCTGTCCACAACTCTAGGTGGGAAATCACGGTCGAGGAAGAAGGAACATATTTTCGAAGCACCATTTTGGAAAGTGGCATCGTTGGAACAAATGCGAAGGAGGCAAAGGAGTTGAGAGAAAGGGATGGAGTCCTTACAGGGTGTAGGGTGCGAAGAGCTGTAGTCCAGATAGCTGTGGGAGTCAGTGGGCTTGTAGTGGATATTAGTGGATAGTCTATTGCCAGAAATGGAGACAGACAGACCAAGGAAGGGAAGGGAAGTGTCTGATATGGACCAGGTGAAAGTGATGGAGGGGTGGAAACTGCAAGCGAAGTTGATGAATTTTTCCAGGTCGGGGCGAGAGCATGACGCGGCACCAAAATAGTCGTCAATGTATCGGTAAAGGAATTGTGGCAGGGGGCCCGGATAGGCCTGGAACAAGGAATGTTTCACAAACCCCATAAAGAGGCAAGCGTAGCTATGACCTATGCGGGTACCCATTGCTACACCTTTGATTTGGAGAAAGTGAGATGAGTTAAAGGAGAAGTTGTTGAGAGATAGAACGAGTTCAGCCAGGTGGAGGAGAGTGGTGGTGGATGGGAATTGTCCGGGTCTCTTTTTGAGAAAGAAGCGAAGAGCTCTCAGGCCACCCTGGTGTGCGATGGAGGTGTAGAGGGATTGCACATCCATGGTGAATAGAATGAGGTTAGGGCCCACGAATTGGAAACTGTCAATATGACACAGGGCATCAGTGGAATCCCGGATGTAGGTGGGGAGGGAATGGACCAGAAGAGTGAGGATGGAATCAAGAAAAGAGGAAGTAAGTTCGGTGGGGCAGGAGCATGTTGACACAATGGGCCTGCCGGGACAGTCTTTTTTGTGGATTTTGGGAAGTAGGTAAAAGTGGGCTGTCCAGGGTTGGGGGACTATGAGGTTGGAAGCCGTAGGGGGAAGGCATCCGGAGGAAATGAGGTCACTAACGGTGTTGGAGATAATGGTTTGATGGTCTGTGGTCTGGTCATGGTCCAGGGGGAGGTAGGAGGAAGTATCAGAGAGTTGGTTCTCAGCCTCTGCGAGGTAGAGGCAGTGCGTCAGACGACAACAGCACCCCCTTTGTCAGCAGATTAGAATTAGAACAGTTCTATACAAACATCAGGGGTAGTTTCAATCAATGTATAAGAACTAAGAGGTTTTTTTGAGCCAATTTGGAATTAGGTGGGCTCTTCTGTCTCTTCTCTCTCTTGTTCTTATGCTGTGGCAATAAATTTGGCCAAACAATCAGGATGGAGACAGGTATAAATTGACTGATGATCCCTGGCAGGGGAACTATGCAGATAAAACATTTCTGTACGCGCCTTCTAGTCAGATCTGCTGACAGTTCATCAACTGGTGAGCAACCTTGACCAGTTAAAAACGGCCATGGGAGCCCAAAGCACAGCTAGAGTGAGGGCATATGCTTTGGGAGCTGAGCCACCAAGTCCTTTGCTTCTCTTCCTGTGCGAGTAGCAGAAGCTGAATCATTGAGGCTCAGTTAGATTCTTGACCTGCAAAGGTGTTGCAGGATATTGGCAGGGAAATTGAGTCAGGGCTAGATCACATCACCCATGATCTTGTCAAATGGGCGGCATGGTAGCACAGTGATTAGCTCTGTTGCTCCACAGCACCAGGTTCGATTCCTGGCTTGGGTCACTGTCTGTGGTGTCTGCAAGTTCTCCCCATGTCTGCATGGGTTTCCTCCGGGTGCTCTGGTTTCATCCCACAAGTCTCGAAAGATGTGCTGTTAGGTGAATGGGACATTCTGAATTTACCATCAGTGTACCCGAGTGCCGGAGTGTGGGGACTAGGGGATTTTCATATTAACTTCATAGCAGTGTTAATGTAAGCCTACTTGTGACAATAAAGATTATTTAAAAAAATTGTGCAGCATTAGCGATGGGCAGAACGGTCTGCTCCTGCTTGTTAATTCTTTTGGTGGGGTGTCACACTCGGCTCCAGGTCTCGAACAAAATATTTACAAGGATAAAAATGTAGATACTGCAGATTCTGGAAAACTGAAATAAAAACACAGAATGCTGTGGAGGGGGGTGGGGGGAAATCGTCTCCTACTGTCTTGAAATGTTAACTGCGCTTGCCTCTCCAGAGGTGCTGTCAGACCTGCTAAGTTTTTCCAGAATTTTCTCTTTTGATTTTGAATTACTTTAAGGTACGGGGGATATGACTGAGTTGGATAATGGTATGTAACCAGCAGTAGAGGAAGATACAGCCAGGCTGACATAGAAACTTGGTTTGAAGGAACAGTGCTGCTCTGATCAGTGACGTTATCTGGAAATGGATTGTGCTTCTTTTTGTTAACCAAATAAGCTAAATCAACAAACGGTGGATAAATGAGAAATGAAGTTCCTTAAAGGGATAGTGCCCCAAAATAAACAGAATCTTAATGGAAACTTGAAACAGCAAAACAAAATGTGATTAAAGGGGTTGGTAACGTAATCCAATCCCCTGCAGTGGGCCCAGAGGACTCGATGATGTGGAAGTGTCGTTCATGCCCACAAGAGCATCACGTATAGATCTCTAGGCTAGTGGGATACAAAGGTACCCAATGTCCCCACATCCTGATGACCACTTTGTGTCCAGCTGCATCAAGCTGTGCAGAGATCGTTCCAATGCAAACACCATGTGCCATTGAGTGCTGAGCTTCTGTCTATTTCCCAGTGCTATGAAGATTGGGTCTGGCCCAGGCTGCTGTGAAATACTGCATTCAGTTGGACCATGCCACACCACCTCTCCCTTGTGAAAAAGACTGCGCTGGAAAACGGCATGAACTGCAAGTTAATTGGTCAGCTGTCCAGACGTGACCTTCTCATGCATCTGTGGGAAAAGCAGACGGTAATGCCAACAGATGTTTCCCAGAGCTAACAATTAATTGTCAATTGTCAGAATGCATACATCACGAGCACTTTGAAACAAACTCTAAGACCAGTTTTAGCTGATCGTAGGAAGTGCACTACCTGCCGTACTGCATGGCCGTACTGAATTTGGGGGCAGAGGTAGGGAAGACACCATTGCTAAAATTCTTGTGAAATCTGCCTCCATTAAGAGCATCGAAAAAATATGTTGTTTTTGTGTGAAGGTTCATCCCGAACGATAGGCCCATTCCCAAACCCACGACCACTAAGAAGGACAAGATCAACAGAGAATCCCACCACCTGGGTCAACACACTGACTTGGAAATATGTTGCCGTTCCTTCCCTGTCGCTGGGTCAAAATCCTGGAACTCCCATCCAAACAGCACAGTGGATTAACCTATTCCTCAGGGACTGCAAACGTTCAAGAAGGCAACTCACCACCACCCTCTTATGGACAACCAGGGATGGTCAATAAATGTTGGCTAACCAGAGACACCCACATTCCGATAAATGAATAAAAAATATGAAATGCAGGATTCCTAGAATCATAGAAAGGTTACACCACAGAAGGAAGTTCATCAGCATATAGTGTGTACTTGCTCTCTGAAGCAGAACTTTACCTTGTGCCACTCCGACCTTCTCTCCAGAACTCGGCACATTCTTGTTTATCAGATAATAATCCTCCCACCACCGAGTTCTCAGGCAGCACACTCCAGACCCGAACCTCTGGTTACGTGAAAACATTTTCTTTGTGTTGTCTACATATGAACATATGAATTAGGAGCTTGTTCCCCCATTCAACAAGTTTTTGTCTGATCTAATTGCAACCTTAAGCCCACATTCCTGCCTGCCCCAATAACCTTTCACCCCTTATTAATCTATCTATTTCTGCCTTAAAGCTATTCAAATACTCTGCTTCCACTGGCTTTTGCAGAAAGTTCCGGTGGTTCTCCCCTTCTGAGTAAAACTAATTCTCCTCACCTTCATCTTAAAAGAGTGACCCTTATATGTAAATGGTGACCCCTCATTCTAGATCTTCAACAAGGGAAAGCATCTACTCCACATCCACCCTGTCAATCCCCCTCAGGATCCTAAATGTAATTATCAAGCCGCCTCTCATGCTTCTAAACTAAACGGATACAAACCTATACTCTCCAATCTTTTTCATAAGACAACCTGCCATTTCCTAGTATTAATCCAGTAAACCTTCTCTGGTTTTAACGTATTTATGTTTTTTAAAACTAAGCAGATCAACACTGTACACAATAGAACATACAGTGCAGAAGGAGGCCATTTGGCCCATCGAGTCTGCACTGACCCACTTAAGCCATCACTTCCACTCTGTCCCCGTAACCCAATAACCCCTCCTAACCTTTTTGGTGACTAATGGCAATTTTTCTTGGCAACCCACCGAACCTGCACGTCTTTGGACTGTGGGAAGAAACTGGAGCACCCAAAGTAAACCTATGCCAACATGGGGAGAAGGTGCAGACTCCGCACAGAAGGTGACCCAGCGGGAATCGAAACTTGGACCCTGGTGCCGTGAAGCCACAGTGCCAGCCGCTTGTGCTACCGTACTTCAGATGTAATTTCATAAGGCCCTGTAGAACTAAAGTATAACCTCCCGCCTTTGTCATCAATTCCCCTCACAATAAACAATAACATCCTATGAGCTTTCCAAATTATGTGCTATACCTATATTCTTGCCATTCTTGATTTATGCACGCAGACACCCAGATCCCTCTGTATGTCAGAGCTCTGCAATCTCTCACCATTTAGATAATAAGCTTCTTTTGTATTCTTCTTGCCAAAATGGGCAGCACGGTAGCACAGGTGGATAGCACCGTGGCTTCACAGCGCCAGGGTCCCAGGTTCGATTCCCCACTAGGTCACTGACTGTGCGGAGTCTGCACGTTCTCCCTGTATCTGCGTGGGTCTCTTCCGGGTGCTCCGGTTTCCTCCCACAGTCCAACGACGTGCAGGTTAGGTGGATTGGCAATGATAAATTGCCCTTAGTGACCAAAACGTTTGGACGGGTTATTGGGTTGCGGGGATAGGGTGGAAGTGAGGGCTTAAGTGGGTCAGTGTAGACTTGATGGGCCGAATGGCCTCCTTCTGCACTGTATGTTCTATGTTGGACAATTTCATATTTGCCCACATTATACTGCATTTGTCAGGTCTTTTCTCACTCACAACCTATCTCTGTCCCTCCGTAGCCTCCTTATGTCCTCTTCACAACTTACTTTCCTTCCTGTCTTTGTGTGGTCAGCAAATTTAGCATGAGACGTTGGTCATAAAGGTTCAGTGAGAAAAGAAAAGTCCACCATTCTCCCTCACAATATGAAAGGTGCCAGTGTGCGAAATCTCTTGGCAGAATCCAGAACAGCAAAATTTTGAAGGAAATTACAAGGATGTTGGAAAAGTTGACTGTGATTGCAAGACGACTGAGACATGTCAGACTGCCACTTACTGTACTGAAAGAAATTAAGCTTTATTGCACTAAATGTAATATGTAATCTGGAATATTTTATAATGTACTTCCACAACATTCATGAATAAAGTTTTGAATAAAAGAGGATTTTTCCATTTGAAGCATAAAAAGTGGAATTATGCGTGTTGAAGTAAAGCGAATTATTTTTGTATGTCTTCAACCTCTATTTGTATTAGCAAGAAGTATTACTTTTATTAATTTTGTGAGAAAAGATGACTGCATGTTAATGTACTCGTAGCACAAGCAGGCGTCAAACGCACAAACATGTTGCAATTTTTATTTGATTCAAATATTTCCTGACTACTTGGCAAACATGCATGAAATTTGGTAGAAGTGTTCTCGCTCTGAACTTTCTGCTCGTTATTGAGGTATTGTATATTTAAGGTCTGAGTGAGCCATCATTAAAAATATATTGTAGCCTTGGATAGGAGAGGATTCAGTGCAAATTCAAGGCGGCTATGCGTGCCATGGCTGGGGATGTTTAGTTCTGTGGTACATGAATGTGTCTGAATATGGGACAAGAGGAGCCAGGCTTGTAAGAAATTAGACATAATACTAAATTTGTAAATGATTTTGATAAGATTTGTACAATTGCTTTTCTGATTGAGAAATTTGTCCACAGGGCTCATATGGAATGTTGGCCAGGAGTGCGTTGCGTATTAGTATAAGGGTAACATAGGCATGGGGGGGGGGGGGCAAACACTGATGAACTGAGGCAGGAACGGACACAGCTGTGCTGCAGAGGTGGAAATAGATGTTGAAGTTATGGATGGAATCTCATGCTGAGAATATTTCTGGCACTGTTGGGCCGTACGGTAGCACAGTAGTTAGCACTGATGATTGACAGCGCTAGGTGCTTAGGTTCGATTCCTGGATTGGGTCACTGTCTGTGCGGAGTCTGCGGGTTCTCCCCGTGACTGCTATTATAAAAATTATGACCTGAGTTCAGAGGTTGTTCAGCCTATTTGGCAAGGAGAGAAATAGAGTCAATAGGAAAATTACACTTTCACAATGTCATACATAAGTCAATGGGCGCAGTCCAACAGCAATGCTGTACCAGAAATGCAGTTTGCCACTGCACAGCGTAACCATTTAAAGCTGGGACACCCCACTCCTGGGGCTTACGGTTCATCGCAAGATTCAACGTGATCTTGCGAGATTTTGCGAAGCTGCATATTAGAACGAGGCAGTGTGCAGATTCTTGAACTTCTTGAGGCTTTGGGATTCAATCTCTTCCACGCAGTACTGGTCCCCACAGACGGGACTCGTCGGGCTCTCCAGGGGATTATACCCCCCCCCTCCCCTGTTGCGCGCCCTTTGGGCAAGGTGATGCCCTGCCACTTCTGGTGGGTACACTGGCAGTGCCATCCTGGTGCTAGCCTGGCACTGCCCACATCAGTGCCCTCCCATAGTGTCTTTGGGCTTTGGTGAAGAGGAAGGGGGCCTCGCTACACTGGGGCATCCGTCAGAAATGGCCTTGGCTGCACATTCAAGATGAGTCGTGTTGGTTAGTGTGTTGTTCAGCACTGGAAGTGCCAGGAAACATGCTGAACATGCTCACCAGGGGACTTTGTTTATTTTTTGGGGGATGACCTTGGTCCTTCCAATGTTTAATAGGAGGAAATTGCTGTTTTTCCTGCACTGGATATTGTAGAGTCTGCCTGTCAATTTAGAGACGGTTGTGGGGCCAAGGGAGCTGGTGTTGAGATAGGACTTGGTGTCATCAGCATGTACTTAGAAACTGGGGCTGAGATTTTGTGTTATTTCCCCCATGGAGAGCATGTCAGTATCCACAACTTTCTCGTTATATCCCTTTGTTGTTGATGTTTGTTTCCTCTGCCCCGCTTACATTAGATTCTTTAGGCATTGCACACAATCCACACATTCCTTTGCATTTTCCCAGTGTTAGATATACTATGCATCACATAGCTGAACATATGGTTTCAATCGACTCCATCGTTTGGTGTGCATGCTATCACACACGAGGCGTGGTTTAATGGCCACATTGCGCTTGAACAGGAGCGCGATGCAGCTATTACATCATGGGAGTGATCAAAATTGAGGACTGCGCTGGGTCCTGATCAATTTGTGATCTAACCAGCCAGCTTGCCGTTGGCAAAATCAGGATGCCAGGATGGTGGGGTGAGAAACCAATAGTTACCACTTAAGGCCAATCTCCATACAAAGAATGGGAAAGACCCCCTACCTAACAGCTTCCTGTGAGCTAATACTCTCCCAAGCAAGTGGTCACTTGGGCGCCAATCAGTACACTTTTTAAAAAATGAGATGCAGGCAGAATGACTGTTCTGGGGACACAGGGAGGTGAGCAGCCATCTTTGCTCCAAGACAATGGGCCTGGGGGCACTGTGGTAGCTTCGCCGGTGGCCCAGAGGTGTGTGGGCTGCCATCGGTGGAGCGGGAGTCGTCCCTGGGCTGGGGTCGCCCCTAGGCTGGGGGGTGGTGGGTGTCACAGTACCCATGGATCTGCCATGCCACCCCATGGATTGTGTGCACCCATTAAAGCCGGTCTCTCCCACCAACCACCCATAACTCACAATGGCCAAGGAGGCCTCAGGCTATGTGGTAGAAGGCCATTGCCAATAGGGAATTGTAGTTAGTAGAGCACTTCACAGCTGCCAAGTGGATACCAGGGGTCGGCCCCCATGTAGCAATCAGCAATCCCAATCAAACCGTGATGCCTGGACATTTTGCCTGGACACTGCAGGAAGCAATACCACGAGCTTCAGCAGCCGACAACCAAAGACAGGGCTGACCCCCAGCATTGGGGACATTTCCACCACCAGAGTTATGCACTATTAAGGGGAGCAACACCCATCCAGGTAGCATTACAGGTGGGGACAGGGTGCGTGGTCCGCTGACCCGGGCTCCCGCTGGCACGTGGGGGGGGGGGGGGGGTGGGTGGTGCGGACTGGACGCGTTGAATGGCAGGGGGTTGGGGAGGGGGGGGGGGGGAAGGGAGCAATAGGGGATTGGAGGGTCCTGGCTGAAAGACAGAAAGACAGAGCTGGTTGTTAGCCTCACACCCTCTCCAATCCCTTACGGATATTACATTGGTTCAATGACATCTTGGACCCTGTGGAGGCTGCTCTCATGGTGCTGCTGGCAGGTCATGTTGTTAGATGTTGGAGAAGGCAGCAGCAGCAGTGTCGGCAGAGACTCGGTGCGGCAGCACATGTGCATGGCCCCGCCCCACACCCTGAGGACCCAGCCACCCATCAGGCCAGGGAGGGATCCAGAGGGGAGGCCAGCAACAGCCCAAGGAGTACAGGTGTGTCAAACAGATGACGGACAGCGTGTGCCGCAGGAGGCTCTGCCTCCAATGGGGAATTAATTCACCTCAATGACCAGGAGCTTGAAAACGGGTGTGGGCACAATCCGAAAAGCTGTGCTTTGGACAAGGCTGCCATATTGAATTCACACAGGTAAAACAAAAATGGGGACACCTTGGTGGTCGCATATAAGTTCAATATTTGTGCAAAAGGAGCTTATACGTTGAAGCAAAATAATTTGGAGCTACAAATATTGCAACATATGAACAAAATATTTATTTATTGCACGAGCATTAATGTAAATTAATTTTACTTAAAGATATTACTGTGCAGATCGTAGAGTTTGCAACCGTAATGAGGTTAAATGATGAGTAGTGCCATGTTCAAATGAACCTACAGTTGACATCCAAATGTTCGAAGGTCATCGATGAATTTAGTTAATTCCGCACAGACTCTTCTTGCTTTGGTGCCTTGGCATTCTTCTTCTGATGGCATCTCTTCAATCCAAGAGTACGAGTCAAGAAGATACTGCTTGCTGTGTTTGTTGGCAGGGATTTGTGGGTTGGGGGGGGGGGAGGGGAGGGGGGATAGGTGCAGAGAAACAAAAAACAAGAAGCAAAATTGGAGTCATACAACACAGAAAGTAGTGATTCGGCCTTTTGTCTCTTGTCCTGTGAGAGTACCTTTAAGAAATGGGTGTTCATCAAATAACTATAGTGGATGTACCTTTTAGAAATGGGTGTTTATCAAATAGCTGTAGTGGATGTACCTTTAAAAAATGGGTGTTTGTCAAATAGCTGCAGTGATGTCAGAGTGTGGTTGGAGTTGGGCAGTCTGTTGGCTTTACTTTCGTTTTGGACTGGCAGCTACAGGGTGTGTTTAGTTTAGTTTTGCAGATTTGGAGCTGCATGCAGTAAAACCAGGTGCATTTCTGATTTATTTCTGTATGAAAGGAATGGCCTCAGATCACTTGCTAATTTAATTGTGATAACTGCTCCCAGTAAAGAATTTAACCCTGATCTCTGTTAAAGAGGGTATTTGTCTGATGGATGTTGCAAGGGTAGATTAAGCATTGTTTATAGAGTACTGTATTCTTTGGGTGGGCGTGTTTTGATTTGATGGTTGCTAAGATGTTTACTGTGTATATTTAAAAATGTTAACTGGAATCATGGAATAAACATTGTGTTTTGTTTAAAAATACTTTTAGTTCTCTGTTGCATCACTGTAAAGTGTGCTCCCGATAACCAAAATCAATTTAAAGCTGTGGGCCAGGTGATACACCTTGGAGTTCTCTAAACTCTGACCCATAATAAGTTGTATGCTCGAGGGGGATAAAATTCTATCTATTGGTTTGGCTTTGTGAACTTAAAGACAGTGAGGAGTGAGCATATTGTGGTTGCTTTTCAGGTGTGTTATACCAGTTTAAGTAGGGAGTGTGTTGTGGACAATGGCTCTTTCAGAGGCTCTGAAGTTTTTGTGATTGGAGACAGTCACACGCAGTACCTTACAAATGGAGGCTAAAAACAAGCTTTTAGATTTGGCAAAAACATTGCAGTTAACATTACCTGACAGAATCTGAAAAGAAGAGGTACTTACGGTGCTCGCTGAGCATTCAAAATTGCCTGAGATATAGTCTGACTCATTAGAAATGGCAAAAATTCAGTTACAAATCATGAACATGAAAAAGAATGAAAGCAGCTTGAATACGAAATGAGAGAAAAAGAGAGAGAAAGGGAGATACAGATCTGGGACAAAGAAAAGGAGAGAGAAGAAAAAAACAAAGAAAGAATAGCCCTCGCAGACCAAAAAGAAAGAGAAAGGGAGGTACAGATCAGGGAAAAAGAAAAAGAGAGAGAGGAAATGGAGAAAGAGAGAGTTTGAACTTCAGAAAATGGCCACAAAACATGATAGTCAATTAAAATTGGCGGATGTGAAGGGAAACGTACAGTTGGAGGATAGTGATGAGGATTAAGAGAAAGAGTGCCATAGTCGAAGGCTTGTTGGGGATCTATTTAAATATGTCCAAGCATTGCCAAGGTTTGATGAGAAGGAGGTAGAAGCCTTTTTCATTTAATTTGCGAAGGTGCGAAACAAACTAAATGGCCACAGGACATGTGGGCATTACTGATTCAAACAAATCTGGTACACAGGGCTGGTGGCGTGTTTGCATCACTATTAGAGGAGGTATCTGGGACGTATGAGAAGGTGAAAAAATCCATCTTTGGTGCATATGAACTAGTGCCTGAAGCTGAGAGACAAAGGTTTAGAAATTTAAGGAAATAACCTGGTCAAACATATATGAAGTTTGAAAGGATCAAACAGAGTAATTTTGATAGGTGGATCAGGGCTTTGAAAATAGACCAAACCTGTGAAGCTCTCAGAGAAATTATACTTTTGGAGGAGTTTAAAAATTCAATTCCTGATGTAGTGAGAACTCATGTGGAAGAGGATTATAACTGCGAGATTAGCAGCAGAAATGGCAGATAATTATGAATTATTTCATAAATCAAAGCTTGGTTTCTGACATGTTTCACCTGTGAGAGATAGAATCTGGGGAAAAGAGAAGTACTCAAGTGATAGAGGTAAAGGAGACCTGATGGGAGATAATAAGGAGAGTGTACCTCAGATTAAAAAATAAATCCAGGAGGGTGCAAGAGACATGAAAATTTTCAAATGTTTTCACTTTAAAAACTAGGTCATGTAAAGTCATAGTGTTGGTGGTGGAAGAAAAGCACTGGGAAGGCTGATGTGGTAAAACAGGATAAGTCAGTGGGGTTTGTTAAAGTACGAAAGGAAAGCCCAAGTGAGGCGAAGGAGGTGCGAAAGAGTGGACAGCCTGATCAAAAGGTGATTGATCAGAAGGCGCTAGATCTCTTTAAAGAATTCACTTGTGTGGGTAAAGTTTACACATGTGTATCAGGAGGAGCAGGTAAACAAGTCAAAATTTTAAGAGATACGAGAGCTAATTTTGAATGGCAAGAGACGAGGAGTTATGTAGCTTGGGAAGAATATTGCCAGAAAAGGTGGTAATATGTGGAATTCAAGGTGAGAAGAGTAGTGTTCCATTATATAAGGTAAGGTTGGAAAGTCCAGTGAAGAGTGGTGACTTGGTAGTAGGAGTAATAGAGAAACTATCTTGGCCAGGAATACAGTTTATTTGGGGTAATGATATAGCTGGATCGCAGGTGGGAGTGATGCCTACTGTGGTTGATAAGTCAGTGGAAAATCAGACAGCTGAAGTGTTGAAGGACGAATATCCTGGGATTTTTCCGGATTGTGGAGTAACAAGGTGGCAAAGTCACAGATTAAGACAAGAGGAGAAATCAAAGAGTGAAGATGAAGTTGAAGTGCTATTATCAGAAACGATTTTTGGTCAGATGGTTGGAAAAGAACAAGAAAAGGTGGAGGGTGAGGCACATATTTTTAGTTCAAGAAAAGTGGCGGAGTTACAACAGAAAGATATAGAAATAAAATGGATGTATCAGAAAGCATACACGGAAGAGGAATCTGAGTGTATACTGGAGTGTTATTACCGTAAAAATTATGTCTTGATGAGAAAATGGAGACCTTTACATATGCAGGCGGATGAAAAGTGGGCAGAAGTTCATCAAGTAGTATTGCCGGTCGGGTATAGAAAGGAGATGTTGCGAGTAGCACATGAGGAAACAGTGGGAGGTCATTTTGGAGTAAGGAAAACTCAAGCTAAAATCCAAAAGCATTTTTATTGGCCTGGACTACATAAAGATGTAGTTAAATTTTGTCGATCATGTCACACATGTCAAGTGATAGGAAAACCTCAAGCAGTGATAAAACTAGCGCCCTTAATACCAAATTCCAGCATTTGAGGAACCTTTTACAGTGGTCTTAATTGATTGGATAGGACCACTTCCTAAAATGTAAAGTGGGAATCAATATCTTTTGACTATAATGGATGTTACTCCTAGGTTTCCAGAGGACATTCCAGTACGTAATATTACAGCTTAAAAAATTGTGGACGAGTTACTAAAATTCTTTAGTAGATATGGACTACCCACAGAAATACAATCGGATCAAGCATCAAATTTTACCTCAAGGTTATTCAAAGAAGTTATGTATAGCTTCGGAATAAAACAATTTAAATCAACTGCGTACCATCCAGAATCACAGGGAGAGTTAGAAAGTTGGCATCAGACATTAAAGACAACGTTGAGTGCTTATTGTCAAGATTATCCAGAGGATTGGGATAAAGGAATTCCATTTGTACTGTTTGCAATTAGGGCTGCACCTAATAGGTCCATCAAATTCAGTCCTTTTGGACTAATTTTTGGTTATGAGGTCAGAGGACGACTTAAATTGATTAACGAAAAAATGGTGAGTGAGAAATCGGAAGTTACATAATTGGATTACGTGTCAAAGTTAAGGGAACGATTAAATAGTGCAGGTTAATTGGCTAGACAGCATTTAATAATTGCACAACATGTGATGTGGGAAGTACTAAAACGGCTATACATGATGTCGATGTGGGAAATGCTGTTCCCATTAAACAACATCCATATAGACTTAAACCTTTAAAATTGGCACAGGTTAACAAAGAGATTGAGAGTATGCTTATAAATGGCATAATTGAAGTGGGTTGCAGCCAATGCATCTCACCCATAGTGATGGTACCAAAACCAGACGGTACCCAATGGTTGTGTGTGGACTACAGAAAGGTTAATGCAGTTACATAAGAACATAAGAACAAAAGAACTAGGTGCAGGAGTAGGCCATCGAACACCATAACCCTTAATCCCTTTAGTCTTCCAAAAACTATCTATCTTTACCTTAAAAACATTTAATGAAGGAGCCTCAACTGCTTCACTGGGCAAGGAATTCCATAGATTCACAACCCTTTGGGTGGAGAAGTTCCTCCTAAATCAGTCCTAAATCTACTTCCCCTTATTTTGAGGCTATGTCCCCTAGTTCTGCTTTCACCCGCCAGTGGAAACAACCTGCCCACATCGATCCTATCTATTCCCTCCATAATTTTAAATGTTTCTATAAGATCCCCCCTCATCCTTCTAAATTCCAACGAGTACAGTCCCAGTCTACTCAACCTCTCCTCATAATCCAACCCCTTCAGCTCTGGGATTAACCTAGTGAATCTCCTCTGCACACCCTCCAGTGCCAATATGTCCTTTCTCAAGTCATGAACTGACTCTTATCCTATCCCACGTCTGAAGGATTGCATTGAGAAGATGGGATAATCAACTTTTATTTTCAACCTGGATTTACTTAAAGACTACAGGCAGGTACCTTTATCCAAAAGGACGAAGGAGATTTAAGCTTTTGTGACTCCAGATGGTATATACCAATTCAAAGTTATGCCATTTGGCATGAAACACACCACAGCTACATTTCAATGGTTAACTAACAAAGTTGTTTCAGGATTACCCAATTGTGTGGTATACATCAACAATCTGGTAATTTTCAGCCAGACATGGATAGAACATTTAAAGCATCTGATGGTTATTCAATCGACTTCAGGAGGCGGGTTTGGTGGCAAACCTTGCCAAAAGTGAATTTGGAAAAGCCAAATTCACTTTCCTTGTCCATAAAATCGGACACGGTCGAATGGTTCCACAGGGTGTGAAAACAAAAGTTATTGGCGAGTTTTCGATCTCCTCGACATGAAGGAAAATAGTACAATTTCTTGGCATGAGTGGATTCTACTGGAAATTTGTGCCAAATTTTAGCAGTGTGGTTGCTCCATTGACGGACTTGTTTAAGAAGCGTAGCAAATTTGAGCGGACAGCGGAGTGTCAACAGACATTTGACTGCCTGAAGGCTGTGTTAACCACTGTTCCTGTGTTAGAACAAAGTGTTGTTGATGCGAGTGATGTGGGCGTAGGAGCGGTGCTTCTACAAGATGACAATGAAGGACTAGAGTGGCCTATTGGTTATTTTTCAAAGAAATTAAATTCTCACCAGGAGACGTATTCAACAATTGACAAGGAGACTTTGAGCTTGGTGCTGGCTTTACAACATTTTCAGGCTTATGTGACCAGCAATCCGTCTGACACAATTATATGTACTAATCAGAATCCATTGCCGTTTTTGGAGCGGTTCCGGAAAACAATGCAAGACTGTTTCGATGGAGTTTATTGTTACCATCATTTCATTTAAAAGTAATACGTGTGGCAGGACGAGAAAAGGTAATAGCCGAGGCTTTGTCACAAATGTGATGAAAGGAAGCAGTGGAGGAAGAAGAACTAAAATTGATTATGTTATTATAAATGTTTGCGTGTTTCGTTTTGTTAAAAAAACGTATATTCACTGTCCATATTTCTTAAAGGAAAGTGAAATGTGAAAAATGAAACCATCTTGAAGTTGATGGTTTATGTTTTTCTTGGGAAAACGTCTCATGTGAGAATCCCTTTAAGAAATGGGTGTTTATCAAATAGTTGTAGTGGGTGTACCTTTAAGAAATGGGTATTTATAAAATAGCTGCAGTGGATGTACCATTAAGAAATGAATGTTTGTCAAATAGCTGCAGTGATGTCAGAGTGTGGGTGGAGCTGGGCTGTCTGTCTGCTTTACTTTCGCTTTGGACTGGCAGCTACAGGGTGTGTTTCATTTAGTTTTGCAGATTTGGAGCGGCATTCATCAAAACCAGATTTATTTATGTATGAAAGGAATGTCTTCAGATCGCTTGCTAATTTAACAGTGATAACTACTCTCAGTAGAGAATTCAAACCTGATCGCGGTGTTAAAGAGGGTATTTATGGATGTTGCAATGGCAGATTAAGGGTTGCTTATAGAGTATTGTATTCTTTAGGGGAATTTTTTATTTGATGGTTGCTAAGATATTTACTGCGTGTGTTTAAAAATGTTAACTGGATTCGTAGAATAAACATTGTGTTTTGTATTAAAATATTTTTAATTCTCTGTGGCATCACACCTGTAAAGTGGGCCCCTGTGCTCCCTATAACCAAAATCTATTTACAATTATGGGCCAGGTGAACTCCATGATACAGTTTGTGGCTCCTTAAACCCTGGCCCATAGTACTCTGCACTAACCATCAAACACCTTTCTAGTCTAATCCCATTTTCCAGCACTTGGTCCATAGTCTTGTATGCTGTGGCGTGTCGTGTCCATCCAAATACTACTTAAATGTTATGAGCGTGCCCGCCTCTCACACCCTTTCGGATAATGAGCTCAAGATTCCCAACACCCTCTGGGTGAAAAGGTTTTTCCTCTAATCCCCTCGAAATCTCTTGCTCGTTGCCTCCTAGTTATTTACCCCACTACGAAGGTGAAATGTTTCTTCCAATCTATGTCCCTCAATTCCTCCCTCAGCCTTCTCTGCTCTACGGAGATCAACCCCAGCCCAAACAGCCTTTCTTCATAGCTGGAATGCAACACCCCAGGATACATCCTGGTGAATCTCTTCTGCATCCTCTCCAGTGCAATCACATCCTTCCTATGATGTGGAGACCAGAACGGCACACAGTACTCAAGCTGTGGCATAGCAAGTGATTTGTGTAGCTCCATCATAACATCCGTACTCTTATATTCTCTGCTTTAGGAATAAAGGCAAGTATTCCATATGCCCATGTCTTCTTTTTTTAATATATAAATTTAGTGCACCCAATTCATTTTTTTCCAGTTAAGGCGCAATTTAGAGCCTTCAATCCACCTACCTTGCACATCATTTGGTTGTGGGGTCGAAACCCATGCAAACATGGGGAGAATGTGCAAATTCCACACGGACAGTGACTCAGAGCCGGGATCGAACCTGGGACCTCGGCACCGACTAACTCACTGCGCCACCGTGCTGCCCTGCCCATGCTTTCTTAATCACCTTATCTACGTGTCCTGCTGCCTTCAAGGACCAACAGATATGCACCTCAAGGCTCCTCTGGTCCTCTGTACTTCCGAGTATAATTTGTTCAGGTGAACATTAGTTTTAGTGCCTTTCCTGATCCATCCCCGCAGAAATTAAACACAAGGGGACCAATTGGCAATTTCGCAAGTCACTGATAGATATTGGTAATGTGCACACAAGTCATGCACAGCGATATCGCAGAAGGACTAACCTTGATATTCCTGATGTGGACATGCCGGCATTGGACTAGGGTGAGTACAGTAAGACATCTTACAACACCAGGTTAAAGTCCAACAGGTTTGTTTCAAATCATTAGCTTTCAGAGCATTGCTCCTTCCTCGGGATAATGCCTCACCTGAGGTTGAATGATCTGAGGAAGGAGCAGTGCTCCGAAAGCTCGCGATTGAAACAAACCTGTTGGACTTTAACCTGGTGTTGTGAGACTTCTTGCTATTCGTGATATTGTGCTGTAGTCCAATGCGTGGGTAGGAATCAAATCATTACGTTCAATGTGAGGAGTTTTCCCTTTACGATTATGTAAGGTCTTCAAAAAAACTTACTTTCCCTTATCATCTTTGGTCTGTCCATCCTTTCCCATTAAGAGGTAAGACTTGTGAAGCTGCAATTTCATCGGGCAAGAGTCCCGTTTGAGGAAATGGCGGACGTCATTCAACCCAATGCTCACGTCACTACCTGTTTGAAAGAGGGAGACATAATATGTGTGTGTGTGTGTGTCAGCTTTCTTTAGTGCAAAAAAAAAGACAGGCAACATAAAGAGTTTATTGCATTATCGCAATGGATAGCCTTCCCTGCCTCCGGCCCAGAATTTCCGAGTTCAAGTCCCACCCCAGCACTTGATGCCAAAGAAACGTCACAACGCGGTCAGACAGGTCGAGTGTGACAACTTGCAAATCCTTCCAAACACATCAGTGGTTGGCGGTAAGAGCAGGAGAGACTGCTGATCAGACATTGTTTGATATGGACTGGTGTATAGGCATCTGGCGCCAAATTAGCGACCTGTACTAGGAATGACCCCTAGACGCGGGAAGATGATTGGAATTATTCTTCTGTCCCAGCAGGTAAACGTTAAACATATTTAATGTGGTACTGTCGGGCCCACAAACTTAATGCCCCACCATATCCCTGACCCCACCCGTTCCCCCACCGCGTCCCCACATCCCAAAACATCCCCTTCCAACATCCTTTCTAATTTGATGGAGGTTGCATTGCATTAGGTAGGAATAGTTCATTGCGCTGGATTGCTACATTTTTGAAAACCATGTCACATTGCTTTATCTGTACCTTATCCTTGCAAAATTAGGTTGTGAATTTAATAATTATCTCATTGTTTCCGAAAAGTCACGTGTAGTTCATTGAGTTTACTTTGAATTGTGTATTGTCAAGAATAATAGTCAGTCCTTGACAGTCCTGGGTCAAAATGCTCGCCAAGACTCGAGTGTTTGTAACCATTTCAAGCCAATAGGTTAAATTCTAATTTTGGGCTTCGGAAACGGCGCTGAAAGAAACGAATAGCATAAACGAGGTCTGCTGGGCATTTGAAGCAAACTAAGATTACACAGCGGGCTTAGGTTTTTCGATCCCGCCATTTGCAGAAATCGCCGTGGGCGAGACGGAAGATTTGGCGGACCATTTGAATGTCTTTGGGCCTGGGGGCGGGAATTTCCAGTCTCGGGGACAGGGCACAGAGAACCAGGAAACACGGTTTACAACTGCGCCGAAGCTTCCGGGCTCCCCAGCGTCGGATTTGTGGGTTGGCAACCCCAGGATGCGCTGGGGATTCCCTCTCCGAACCTCCCAGGTTAGCATTTGCGCGGCAATTGCCTAGAAGCACTAAATTCGCACTCCCTCCCCCATCAATGCGCTGCACTGGGCATCATCCGGAAAATAGCGATTGAAATCGGTAACATACGCTGGTTCCGCAAGGGTTACACGATAGTTACTCGGAAGAAACGTTCAAGAAATAAAACCTCTTCTGATTTCTGGATATCTATTTCAATCTCTCAAATTGATCCCTGCAAATGTCTCCCCGCCCACCTGTCTTTCCCCCAACACCCTTGACCCCCACCCCTCTCTTCCATGGCTGTTCCCAAGCCCCATCCCCCCCCCCCCCCCACTTAGTACACCCCATTGTATTCCCCACACCCCCCGATCCCCATCCACATGAGGCACCACCCCCACCTCCAGCACCACCCATAGGTAGGCCCGACTCTCAATTGTGACCCATCCGGACCCCTCAACAAAGCTGTGACCTGTACCCCCTACAAGGCCCCAAACCCCTCCAAGCTACGGGACCACAGAATCCCACCTTCCTCCACACCCGACCCCACAACCCTGCGCAACCACCGACCTCAGACCCGAACCGCGTACCCCCTTCCCCAGCCGGCTTGAGGCATACCCTGCAAACACCCCAAATATCCTTTCCCCACCCCATCCCCTGCTGGGGTTACAGGGTTAGGTGGATAGGGTGCAGGTGTGGGCTTAAGTAGAGTGCTCTTTCTAAGGGCTGGTGAGGACTCGATGGGCCGAATGTTCTCCTTCTGCACGGATAATTATATGATTCTATGATCTCGGACCAGCCCTCAACTACCCGCCATTTCGGACCCCCACCAAACCACCAGTTACCCGCCACCCCCTCATATTCGAAGCCTCATTGCCCTGCCTGATCCCCACTGTGATCAATCTTGCCTCCCCTCACCCCGCCAGCACCACCCAACCCTCCCCTCCGTCAGACTTGCGATCTCTCCAGCCCCACCCAAATCATAGCAATTTCCCATCTCCCTGTCCTAAGTTTAATCGATCCTTTGACTTTCCTAATAAAAAAACCCAGAAAATACTAGGCAAACTCAGAAGGATCATTTATATCCCAAACGTTAATTCCGGTTTGCTCTTCCCATAGTTGCTGCCAGACCTGCTGCGTTTTCCCACTCCGGCTCGGTTGGACTTTGATGCTGGACCCAGGGACACGCTGCGCTGCCTCGATCTCGCCCAACCTAAGTCGGAAGGTTGGGCGAGATGGACATGGAAGAAGCCAGCCGCAAATAATTATGCAGGGAGTTGGCAACCCACCGCTGCTGGCCACTCCGGAGAAGTTGCGGCCCAGGGTTTCCTTCTTTCTTACAACTTTGCACCTTTTCAGGCATTAGCTGACCTGCTGATTGTTTTCACCATCCGCCAAGCTAATTCATTGCCTGTTACAGAATCCGCCGAATATTCAGTTCCACCAAAGTCTGTCGGGCTAAATATCGGCGTGTCATCGCGGGAAGCAAACGTCATTATTGTCCTGGTGTTACCTGCAATGAGTTACTCACCAAGTTTGATCCGCTTTGTGATGGATACCTCATAGGCGTCGAAGCTTCCTATCTGACTGATGGCTGACACATTGACAATAAATGCTGGGAAGAATTCAGAGAATCTATCGTTAGAGCTTGGTTTTTAAAAAGTGTTGAATAGAATTTACTGGGACCTGTAGCATAGTATCTAGAACGTAGCTTAACCCAAGCTAGCCTGTATTATATGAAAAAAAAATGAAAATCGCTTTATTGTCACGAGTAGGCTTCAATGAAGTTACTGTGAAAAGCCCCGAGTCGCCACATTCCGGCGCCTGTCCGGGGAGGCTGGTACAGGAATCGAACCGTGCTGCTGGCCTGCTTGGTCTGCTTTAAAAGCCATCGATTTAGCCCAGTGAGCTAAACCAGCCCCTGTACATGAATGCGTGTGAGTAAGGTTATGTGTGCACATATATGAAATGAAAATCGCTTATTGTCACGAGTAGGCTTCAATGAAGTTACTGTGAAAAGCCCCTAGTCGCCACATTCCGGCGCCTGTTCGGGGAAACTGGCACAGGATATATATATATATGGGTGTACGTCAATGGGGGTGTGTATATGCATGTATAAATTTATAGAATCTGGCCCACACGTGACTCCAGAGCCACATCAATGTGGTTGACTCTTAAATTAAATGCCTTCTGAAATTTGGCCTAGAAAACCACTAACTTCAAGGACAAGCAATTGGGGATGGCCAATACATGCCAGCCACCCCCACATGCCCAGAACAAAGTAAAGAAAAATCGAATACATGCCGCGAGTATGGGCGCTATGCCAGGAGCATAGAGCACTTGTCAGGGGACATGACATTCCACTGGAGTTTGTTGAAAGGATATTTCCGATTATGTTGCCAGGACATCAATTAAAGTGCCACCAGTTGAATCTGTTAGTTTTCTCCACCTGCTTCTGATATCAATTGCGGGCTGGTGCCAAAAAGATGTCCGCTGACGAATTGAACTAGATGTGTTTATTAATTAATTAAAACAGGTTTTTCTCGAATAGTGCTGGCTGCAGTGACTCATCAGATGGTATTGGGTGGGCGTTCGCTATTTTGTCTTCTAGCAGGACAAGGAAAACAGATGGACGGAAATGCCAGGTTCCTCTATAAGTTGTTAGGATCCTGAACGAAAACGCAACTATTTTCAATTTGTAAAACTGTGAAGCGATGTTACTGCACCGAACGAATTCTAGCACTGACCCATAGGCATATTTTATGTTTAAACAAACTTCAATTTAAACAGAGAATTAAATAAATAAGCAACAAAAATAGCTTGACAGTTAACAGATACAAAGTTCTTAAGGAAACCTGAACTTACTTTCTAAACCTGCCACTCTATTCTGATTAAGCAAAAAACCCAATATATTTCAAATACCAATCGTGAATAGAGTTAACAATTGGGTTTCCACTTGTTTTTCACCATTCAGAATCTTTAAAAAGAGAATCATTCAGGACCAAATTGAAACACCCTGTTCGGATGAGAGTTTCAGGACCAACGGACTTTATAGACAGATCTAGCTCCTTGTATTAACTACATTATCTGTATCCAAACATATGACATTCCTTTGTCTCTTCTTACAAGATGTCCCTTGACTTGTTTAGCCAGGACCAAACATAATACGCCTAATAAGTAATCTATAGCTCACTGGTCCTTCAAACGTAAACAATATTCAATTAGCTAGCTATCTGTAAACACGTAAATCGTTTGCAAGATCTATGAGCAGAACATTTCACCTGCAAATCAATGACTACCTGACGTCTACCACCCCTTAATCACAGGTCCAGCAGTCATACGGTTTAATGCATCTTAACCTAGGTTTTAATCACATTACTGCAAAAAATATGAAATATTACAATTTCTTACATTCGTCATCAAGTCGCTCGCCACCTGACTGGGAAATATATCGCCATTCCCTGACAGTCGCTGGGTGAAGGAACCATAACTCTCTCTCCAACAGCACAGTGGATGTACCTACACCATATGGACTGCAGCAGTTCAAGAAGGGCTCAACACCATGTTCGCAAGGTGAAATTAGGGATGGGCAATAAATGTTGGCTTAGCCATCGATGCCCACATACCGTAAATTAGTTTTTAAAAGCCTTAGCATGAATTCGCTCAATGTAATTACTCCAATGATACCTACCAGCGGTTGGGTGTCAATTATTAATGCGCTTCTGTAAAATGCGATTGGCAATTCTAACATTTCATAGCAGAGCGCTGACAGGTGAAGGATATCCTCGTTCAAAACCTCCTGTAGCACTATTTATGTTCATTCCCAGCATTCAATTTCCCTGTCCCACCCCCGTGAGAAATCGGGAGTATTTACCGTATTCGACAATCGGAGTGTAGCAGGCGAAACCCATCCGTGCGTCTCCAGCCGCATGAGGGGCAAAAGTAAACTTCTTGCGAGGGCAGAGGCCTGTGGGAAAGAACAGAGGCCCATGAATACAAACCACAGTCTACTGTGCATCGGGGTAGATTCTTCAGCAAATGACACTCCAGTCTTCAAATGTGGGAATTCAGCTCGAGTGGGTGAAGAGAAGTAAACGCAAATAAACTAGTGGTTTATCTGATGCAGAACGTCAAATCTGTCCAGCAGCTATTTGGTGCTCGCTCCCTTTACGAGGTTTGAGTACGAATGCAATGAAGACGTTTCCCCACATGACAGCGAAGAGGAGTAGAAAATCAGTCATTGGACATCTTCTAATCGGAATTATTGAATGGGCTGTGGGGGAGGTGCGGTTCGTTGCGGTGCATACTTTGGAAGGTATTTATGCTCAATAAAATTGATAATAATAAATATGAATATACATCATAAAGTAATACGATTTTCGCAGTGGAGCGGTCAACATTTCGGTATCTAGCATGCGCTTGATTGATACCCGTTCCACCAACATTCACTCCTTCCGCCATCCGCATACAGTGGCAGCAGTGTTTATCATCTACAAGATGCATTGCAGCAACTCCCCAAGCCTCCTTCGACAGCAGCTTCCAATCCCAGCACCAGTATCAACCAGAAGTACAAGAACAGCAGATACCTGGGAACACCACCACCGTGAGGTTGTCCTTCGAGCCACCCACCATCCTGACTTGGAAATATATCGGTCGTTCCTTCTCAGTCGCTGAGTCAAAATACTGGAAGTCCCACACTGACAGCACAGTGGGTGAACCTATAGCACAGAGACCTGCAGCGATTCAAGAACGGGGCTCGCCGCCACCTTTTCGAGGGGAAATTAGGGGTGAGCAATGAATGGTATCCCATTCATCGACACCGAATTTCCGTAAATGAATATAAAAAGATGTGGCTTGGGAGCAAAAATGGTTTTAAGCAAGAACATAGAACATAGAACAGTACAGCACAGAACAGGCCCTTCGGCCCTCGATGTTGTGCCGAGCAATGATCACCCTACTCAAACCCACGTATCCACCCTATACCCGTAACCCAACAACACCCCCCTTAACCTTACTTTTTAGTACACTACGGGCAATTTAGCATGGCCAATCCACCTAACCCGCACATCTTTGGACTGTGGGAGGAAACCGGAGCACCCGGAGGAAACCCACGCACACACGGGGAGGACGTGCAGACTCCGCACAGACAGTGACCCAGCCGGGAATCGAACCTGGGACCCTGGAGCTGTGAAGCATTTATGCTAACCACCATGCTAAGAGGAGCGACTATTTTCGTCAGATCTGTCAATCAGTGGGAGTTCTTACAACAGGGGTGGGCAAACTTTTCCGTGCAAGGGCCACATTCAGAAATTCACAATTTTAAAGGTCCGCATAGTATATTAAGTAAAATAATTACTTCACCCGGTTATGATTCTGGGCGCCTCATATAGAACATAGAACAGTACAGCACAGAACAGGCCCTTCGGCCCTCGATGTTGTGCCGAGCAATTATCACCCTACTCAAGTCAACGTATCCACCCTATACCAGTAAGTAACCCAACAGCCACCCCCATTAACCTTAAAAAAAATAATTAAAAATTTAAAAAAAAAATTTAATTTTTTTTTTAATGACTTGGTGGGCCGCATAAAGACCTTTGGCGGGCCGCATGCGGCCCGCGGGTCGTAGTTTGCCCACCCCTGTCTTACAATGTATTTACTGCAACCCTTAGAACAAAATAGTGATGACAAAGCTCTCTTCTGCACACTGTGGGAACGGGACAGAAACAGATGGTGCAGGCTCACATACATAAAACAAATATATTTGTTTAAATCACTTTTGTTCTCATCTCTAATATAAATTATAGGTATTAAAGTAAAGCGCGAGTTCCTGAAATGGAAAAATAAACTCTCGGGCACATCTCGGGTGTCTACACGGAGTCAAAGGTCAGTACAATTAATTTCCTCTACCCCGCTCAACAAATAAACCGAGGCTGGAAACGGCCCTGAAATCACACACCAGTCTGGGCCAGGAGGTGAGAGGCAGGTAATGGCTATTTTTGAAATTTTCAGTACATATATTGGTGATACCATACCTTCGGCGCATTCACAAACGTCCTGCTGACAGAGCTTTGATATGATGGTACTTTGTTTCGGTGCATTATAAAATATGTTGCATTTAGTACCTAAAGGGAAGGAGCACATCATTAGAATCATATGGTATGCATTATGCAACTGTTGTTGGACGTAGAATAGTATTATTTGGACATCCCGACTTGTTACATCTGCCAATTACATATACATAGATAGAAAGAGATATATAGAGAAAGAGAACAATCGCCTAGTCAGTACACAGATAAATATCGAATCGTAGTTAATCACATTGGAGCTGAAATAATGTTCAAATACAGTATTGGGTGGAATAGCTCCTGTGTCTCGGTGTCAATACCTGTGTCAGTGGATAACGGGACCGATTCAACCTAGGGAACGATGACACAATAATCGATGGTATGATAAATAGTGAGGGGAAAGCTTTAGAGTGAAGGGCGATATAGCTGGGCTGGTTACATGGGCAGAACAGAGGCAAACAGAATTTAATCCTGCAAACTGTGAGGTAATCCATTTTGGGAGGGGTAACAAGGCAATGAAATATACAGAGATTGGTTGGACCCGCGGAAGTACAGAAGACCAGAGAGCCCTTAGTGAGCATCTCCATGGATCCCTGATGGGAGCATGCCATGTACATACGTTTTTAAGAAGGCAGATTCAATATTGCCTTTGTTAACCGATGCAGAGAGTGTAAGAGCACGGAGGATTAGATGGTGCTTAATAAAATGCTGGCTAGGCCACAGCTGGAGTTCTGGTCGCTACACCAGAGGAAGGGTGTGCAAGAGAGGGTGCAGAGGAGATTCACCAGGATGTTGCTTGAGCTGGAGCGTTTCTGCTATGAAGAGAGACTGGATAGGGTGGGGTTGTTTCACTTACAACAGATAAAGCTGTGGGGGGACCTGTTTGAGGTCAATAAAATTGTAAGTGGCACGGTCAGATATGAAGGAACTTTTCCTTTTAGCGAGGGTGCCAGTAAACAGGGGGGCATAGATTTAAGGTAAGGAGCAGGAGGTTTAGAGGGTATATAAGTAAAAATCTTTTTCACCCAGAGGTTGGTGGGAATCTGGAACTCACTGCCTGAAAGGGTGGTAGAGGCAGGATCCTCACAACATTTAAGTATTTAGATTAACACTTCAAATACAATAGCATAGGGAGCGATGGGCCATGCGCTGGAAAATTAGATGAGAGTAAATAGGTGCTTGATGGCTCGAACGGACCCGATTGGCCGATGGGCCTCTTTCCGTGCTGTAAATACTCTATGACTATGGTCAGGGACAATAATCGTGTGTCTCAGCGTCAGTCATTGAAACTGCACAGCAAATAAAAAGGTACTTCACTCCTTGAACCATCAGTATCTAGAGCCTGCAACTCGCTACTTATGTAAATCAGAGTAGGAACTGTTTCAGGCAGAGTCTCGACTCACTTGGATTGTAATAGTCGTAAAGTGTCGCGCTTGCCGGTTGTATTAATCCGATGGGGAAGATTTGCTTTGCTGCAAACATCACACATTCCTGGCGTTCAGTGACCTACACGGGGAGGGGAACAACCAAAATATTCCATTAATAAACATATAAATTAAATATACAGCTTGCAAATGTAATAATCGTCGTGTAACATAGTACAAAGAACAAAGAACAAAGAAAATGCAGCACAGGAACAGGCCATTAGGCCCTCCAAAACTGTGCCGATCATGATGTCCGAACTAATAAAAACGTTTTGCCCTTACTCAGTCCATTACCCTCTATTTTCTTCCTATTCATGTACCCATCCAGATACCCCTTGAATGTTGCTAATGTGCCTGCTTCCACCACACTCTCTGGCAGCGCGTTCCAGGTACCCACCACTCTCTACGTGAAAACTTACCCTGCATATTTCCCTTAAACTCCCCCCCTTACCTTGAACCGATGCCCCCTTGTAATTTACACTTCATCCTTGGAAAAAGCCTTTGACTGTCTACCCTGTCTATGCGTCTCATAATTGTGTCGACTTCTATCAGATCTCCCCTTAGCCTCTGTTTTTCCATTGAAAACAGTCCTAGTTTATTCAACCTCTCTCCATAGCCAACACCCTCAGGGCCAGGCAAAATCCTGGTGAACCCTTCTTTGCACTCTCTCCAAAGCTTCCAAGTCCTTCAGATCATGTGGTGACCAGAACTGCACGCAATACTCTAAATGTGGCCTAACCAAGGTATTATATATCAGCAACATGATTTCCCAACTCCTGTACTCAATGCCCCGGCTGATGAAGGCACGCTTGCCATATGCCTTCTTAATCATCTTGGCCACCTGTGTTGTCACTTTGAGGGAACTGTAGACCTCACCCCCAGATCCCTCTGTATGATAATGTTCCTCAGGGTTCTGCAGGATATATTTACGGTATAATTCATAACTAGATGTGATCCTCCAAAAATGCTTCACCTCACATTTGTACGGATTAATCTCCATCGATCGTTTCTGTGCCCAAGTCTCTAATCTATCTATATTCTGCTGGATCCTCTGACAATCCTCGGCACTATCAGCAACTCCGCCAATCTTTGTGTCATCTGCAAACGGAATAATCAGACCACCCACATTTTCCTGCAGATCATTTATCTATACTACAAACAGAGGTCCCAGCTACAAATCTCCATCTGGTCTGAATCCCATCTGACTTTAGTTTTTGTACAAGTCTGCCATGTGGGACCTTGTCACCTGCCTTATTCGAGTCCATATAAACAACATCCCCGGCCCTTACCGAATCAATTTTCTTTGTTGCCTGTTAAAAAATCCTCAATCAAATTTGTGAGACATGTCATTCCCCACACAAAACCATACTGCCTGTCACTAACTAGTCCATTTTCCTCCGAATGCGCATATATACTGTCCCTCAATATATTTTCCAAAAGGTTCCCTCCCCGTCATGGATAGCTGGCTCACCAGCCTATAATTTACTGGATTATCCCTGTTTTCTTTCTTACACAAGGGGAAACATTGCCTATTCTCCAGTCCTCTGGGACCTTGCGTGTGGTAAAAGAGGAGGTGAAGCTATCTGTTAAGGCCCCAATTATTTATCTCCTTCCCTCTCGCAGAAATGTGGGACAGATCCCATCAGGTTCCGTGGAATTGTCTTCCATAATGCAATTTAGGATACTCAACATTCACTCCTTTCATATGTGGACTTTATCAAGAGCGTGCACACAACTATCCCTGACCTCAACATCCGTCATGTCCTTCTTTCTGGTGAACATCGATACAAAGTACTCATTAAGGATTTCGCCCACTTCCTGTGGTTCCACGTATAATTTCCCTCCATTGTCCTTGAGTGTACCTACTCTTAGTCTTGCTACCCTCTTACCCCAAATATATGCAGAAAGAGCCTTTCGATTCTCCTTGACCATGTTTCCTAATTAAGCACAGAATGATTAGTATTGGTGTCAAAATAAGAAATAATTCCTTTAGCATATTATAATAATAACGATAAGTTTTCTTAGTTTTCAATCTTCTAAGCGTGTATCATTGTATTGCTAAAAAATAATATTGTTATATAATCCATGGAACTTCCACAATGTGTTGATTTTCTCATTTGAAACCTGATCTTGGAAGGAAGCTCGACGTGGCTTTAAATTTTGCGAATGTCTCGCCATCCTTACGAGAAGCATAGAGGCAAATTATTATTATCCCACGACTGACTATCCAGTCAAACGTCTTGAGAATGTTATGTGTTTGTGTATGTGTAAGGAAATGGCTGGCTTACCTCAAATTTTCAATGCAATAGCTTGACAGAACTCTAGTGCTTCGTGCCACCTGTTTGCCTGGTTACTCAGGACAATATCAGGAGATAAGACCAAATAAGCTACAGAACGAAAGACACATGCAAACATTGCTATTACCGTCTCAAGGTAGAGCAGTACCCTTCCATCCTTGAACTCGAATGCATCGATATATCTATCGGAAAGATCTTGTAACTGGAAAATAAAGGTTTCTCCAATTACCATTACTGTCTTGACACCCCCTCTTTCCCGAAGGAGACAATTTTCTTGCTGTGTAATGTAATTATGTGATGTTAACACCCTGGATGACGGTTCCTGGTCCATATTGTTCCAATGTTCTTATACCGACAGAGAGTATTTGACTCGAGGGGCGACATTGATCTGAAACGCTTGCACCATTGTGCCTATGTGTGAATCAATAGGAATCTTTCTATGAAACTCAGGTTGGGAAGTGAAAACCGTGACCGAGACTGTGGACACATTTGGGGATCTAGCATGGGGTCATTGTAAAGAACTCTGGGAAGTTGAAGTACCAACTTACCCCTACCCATCACAATGTGCAAGGTTGATAGGTCACATTTCCCATCACGTGTTGCCCATGTCTGTCTTCAGATGCACGTATAGGTGACATAGTGCCTTGGAAGTCAAGAGCATTGATGTTTATAAAACAGTCACATCGTCCTTTCTCTTGACCACTTCGCCCAGCATTAGTTGTCAGGGACTGTTATATGTTTATGAACCGCATTTGAAGTTAATCTAGTTTTAGATACAATTATTGTAATTGTAGTGTTTTGTGCCTCAGAGATATGCTGAGATGATACACCAGTTGTACCTGTGCAGGACCTTTATGGATAATGTTTTAAATTGTCTCCTCTCTTATATTTATAGCTTGTTCCCTTCAATTTGGAGTCTCTTTCTCAGGTGCCACACCCAGGCTTACGTAATCACATCGTGAGCTGTCAACAGAAAATCAGACGCACATAATCCAATTCGGAACGGTTGGTTACTACGGTAATGGAGCCTTGATATTCGTCCACTGAACCATCAAACCAATCTTCTACCAGGAAACTGGCTACGACCCACACAGAATATCCCAGTCGCCTCTGTAAGGGACTTTTTTAAAATCCTTGTCCGATACTTGCGTCCTGTTTAATTCCTGTCTTGCTGGTTGTTTCTAAACTCCAGACCCCCCTCCCCCGCTGCACTCTGGGTATTACCCTTCGTGCTGTGTGCTGTCTGATAGAGTCCTATGATGTCATTTTGATGGACTTGGCTAGCAGCAAGTCAGTTCTTTTGCAATCCAGTACCTCGATTCTGATTAGGGGGCTAGTTCTAGAATGTTCTGAATACAGAGGCAAGATCCATTTTGCTGAGCTAAGTCCAGGTTCTGTGAAAATCTAGCGAGCAGCAGCTCTCAGCTAAGGCTGGCGATTAAAAGGCTTTTCAGCCTGGCCTGTGAAAGCTTCACTTCTGATTTAAAGGCTGGGGAGCTGAATCTGATTTCTCTCAACTGATGGCCTGTGTTTAAAGACCTTTCTCTCTGCAGTCAGTTCAATCTGTGGGTGGATCCAGTCCAGCACTACCTGCAGGAAGAGGTATGTTTGAAAACCTCTTTAGAGAAGAATCCTAATATAATCTCAGTGAGGCTGAGAGTCAGTCCGGTAGAGGTCGTTCAAATACGAGTGACTCCACAGAGAGAGTATAGAACCTGCATACTCTAATTGGAGAGATACATTGACAGATACAAACCAACCGATGATTTCTACACTTCATATCTTTGGAAGATCTCTGCCTACAAATACTTAAATCTCAGCAGCAAAAATTAATCGCACATCCTTTTAATCTCAATTATTTTCGATCCTTCCCCTACTTCCAGCATGTGTCTGTCTTGTATGTGTCGGGGTGGAATGTGGAGCGGGAATTGGGAATAATTAGATGAGCGGACTTTTTTCCTATTAGTACCATTACATGTTTATCAAGTTTAAAATGCTTTGCTTACAAATCTGGTGCTGGCAAGTCATTGGAGCAGGCAAAGGTCAAAGATCTCAGGAAAATACACAAACTATTGGATAATTCATTTATGTTTGGGACTCCGGGGCCTGTGTGGGTGGAATTGACTGTGCCATCGCCCAGAGTGTGGTAACACCTCTTATTGTTCTTGTAGGATCCACCAATATTATGACAAGTATTTTAGGCAAAACAGAGAACAAAATATATTTTCCCGTGTTTCACTTGACACGTTTGAAGCGTTTATTTGTCTCCCCTAGACCTGCACTGCACTATTATTTTTAATTGAATGAATTTACGTTGCAAAGTATAAATCGCCTGGAATATCGAAATATTACTTTGTCAAACACACTGTAGCTGATGAGCGCGAATTATGGGACTATGTGTGGAAGTTTACATTTTAGGCTCGAAGCTTTGGTGGCCGAACGTTTATATTGTTTGAGATCCATCTGTGGGCGGTTCAGTACATCATCCGGTGAGCAAAGCATCAAAAGTAACGCATTTCCGAAAATGCGTTCTCCCCCCCCCCCCCCCCCATCCGCATCATCACCCACCCCCTCCCGTCCTGGAAGGCAATACTAACCTTTTTTAAATCGGATTGTTGGGGCTCAAATCCACTTAGAAGAGAGATGTCCACAATGGCCATCCCAGGGGATGTCTGATTCTGATGAAGATCGCGCATATGCCTTGGTGAAATGGACAAATCAATCTTGGATTAATTGGTAGCCAACGTGTCGCAGTTGTATAATGCAATCAGAAGGACACTGGGTGTTGTGGACTCGAACAGTAAAAACAAAAACTCCAAATATTTAATATAGAAAAGGCAGAATGTTGGAATTAGTATCCTCCAAGTGACGCCAACAATTTTGTTTGTCTGCCTTTTCTTTTTCTTTAACAAATTTAGATACCCAATTCATTTTTTTTCCAATTAAGGGACAATTTAGCGATTCCAATCCACCTAGCCCGCACATCTTCTGGGTAGTAGGGGCGAAACCCACGCAAATATGGGGAAAATGCACAAACTCCACACGGACAGTAACCCAGAGCCAGGAGCGAACCTGGGACCTCGGCACCGTGAGGCATCAGGGCTAATTTGTGTGCCCTTTCCAAAGGTTTTTGTTCGGTTAAAACAACGGGACTGACCCATCAGCTCACCGAAGTACAGACGTTTGACCTGAAAGGTGACATATCCAAAGGTGTAGCACTCCCTTGGATTATATGCATAAAGCGCGTGTTTGGAACCTTCCTTTTGATTTCCCTTTGTTCCCATTTCCTTTATTTTATTATTTTTGGCCCTTGGACCCATCTGAATGTGCCTCAGCCAGGACAGTCGATTTCAGGATTTCTAATTTTGGAGGGGAGAAATCAGACTTGTGGCAACGGGTTTATCTTAACCAGTTCTGGTGGAAGTCAGTTCCATTGGCTTGGCTGGTAATCTGTGGATTGGCCAGGGACAGTGTCCTGCCTGACAACAATCAGTGACTAGTTCCTGTGTGATGCTTCTCAGAGAGCTGGACAGAAGGGATTAGACGTTGAAAGAAAAACAACTCTCTCTCGCTGCTCAAGTAAAGAACTGCTTTATTGTTCTAAAACCAGTCAGTGGCATCTCTTTACTATAAATTTGAAATGTCCTTGAATCGTCAGAGGAAGTAGACGCATTTACCACAGAGAACTATCTCAAGCCTAGAACGAAGAAATACCGAAAGGAAAGCTTCACCTCGAGAAAGACATTAACTGTAAGCCACCCTTTTGCATCAGACATTCTTTATCCTTTTAGTTTATCATTGCTGTTCCATCTTCATCACCCTTTCCGTTTATGTTGTCTGTGTGTTTCTTTGTATAGTGTGGGCCAAGTTGGAAAGGGGGTTTGACGGGTTCTGAAAGGCGTATTAGGTAGTCAGTTACATTTTTGTCTGTTTAATTGCATTACTGTTAAATAGTAAAATATTATATGTGTATTGGATTTACAAACCTGGCGACTGCAGCTTATTGGGCTCAGTCAAGGTCCTCAGGTGTTTTGAATTAACATGCAATTTCATTTGTGTTGCGACTACGGGTTAAATATGGGCTGGAGTTGACCGCGCAATTGTCCAGGGGGCCGTGTCATGTATTGGGGAGTGAATCCTTGACATTATGATGCATTGATGAAGATACTGTGACAGAACAATGGCCATGCAACGCAAACATGTTCTGCAGAACACAACAATCCTCTCCTTGTTCTGTCGCGATGACAATGGCACTCGGCTTTACACCTAAACGGCATCTCCGTCCGTTTGTTTATCTTCTGTCTATTCTATTAATGTCCATTTGAACAGAAATATTAACTTTGAGGGTAAGAATGACGGTGACGCAGTGGTATATTTGCTTGACTTGTAAGTCAGTCACCCATGATAGATGTCGGAGTTTTAATCCAATAAAAGTCTGGAATTAGAAGTCTAATGATGACAATTAAAACCACTATCAATTCTAAAAATCTATCCGGTTCACGAATGTCCTCGAGGGAAGGAAATCTGCCGTCGTCACGCCGTCTGGGTCCGTGTGACTCAAGACCCGCAGCAAAGTGGTTGACTGTTAACTAGTAAAATATTATATGTGTATTGGATTTACAAACCTGGCGACTGCAGCTTATTGGGCTTAGTCAAGGTCTAACATGGCCGAGCAAAGCCACATAGTTCTAGGGGAATTCAGCTTTGAGCATCAAAAACTGGCTTTGCCAGCAAGAATATCTTTAAAAATAAAGCGTTAATAATAATTCATTAAAACGTGCAATCGTTGATTTGAAAACAAGCATGATGTTCAATTGCTGCCAGAACAAAAGGGAGCCTGAAAAAGCTCTTTCGAAATGGACCTCTTTATTTTTTCCATTCGAAGGGGAGGGGGAGGGATTATTTCATTGACACCTGCAGTGAATTTTGCCGCGCGTGGTTTGTCAGCGTCACTTACCACGCACACACTTCGTAATAAATCTCTGTTTGTTCATCAGCACCCGGAGCTTCTCTCCTTCTCCGGGATCGGAGGTCAAACAGGTCGATTTCCCTTAGGGGCTGGTCTCCTTGTACATAGTCACCGTAATCTCCATAGTTGGAGTAATCCGGTGGAACTGAGAGAATGGGAAACACCATGAGAGAGTAACAGAATGAAAGGCAGCAACGAAGAAGGACATTTGGCCCATCCGGCGCAATTCCTTGGTAAAACTATCCAATCAGTCTCCCTTTGTCCTGCACTTTCCAATCACTCCTGGAAATACCCTCCCTTCAAATATTCATTCAATATGAAAACAAAAAGGTGCTGGAGGAACTCAAATACTAGGCGACAACTTCGGAGAAAACAACATTTCAGGTCGATACACCTTTCATCAGTTTGGGGTTATCGACCTGAATTCAGTTTCTCTCTCTACAGATGCAGTCAGGCCTGCTGATCTTTACCAGCATATTCTTTATCTATTTCAGATTTCCAGCCTCTGCAATGTTTTGCTTGAACATTTATTCAACGCCCTTTACAAGGTCATTATTTTAATGCTTTATTTTCGCTTCCAGGCAGCGCGCTCCAAAACTCACTGAATGATTTCTCATCTTGCTTTGACTTTATTTTGCCAACCGCTGACATCCAGGTTCTCTGTTCATCAGCCTCTTACCACTGCGAAAATCGTCTTTTTAAATATAAATTTAGAGTACCCAATTATTTTTTTTCCAATTAAATGGGCGATTTATAGATATAGATATAGATATAGAACAGTACAGCACAGAACAGGCCCTCCGGCCCTCAATGTTGTGCCGAGCCATGATCACCCTACTCAACCCACGTATCCACCCTATACCCGTAACCCAACAACACCCCCTTAAGCTTACTTTTATTAGGACACTACGGGCAATTTAGCATAGCCAATCCACCTAACCCGCACATCTTTGGACTGTGGGAGGAAACCGGAGCACCCGGAGGAAACCCACGCACACAGGGGGAGGACGTGCAGACTCCACACAGACAGACAGTGACCCAGCCGGGAATCGAACCTGGGACCCTGGAGCTGTGAAGCATTTATGCTAACCACCATGCTACCCTGCTGCCCAAAAGTGTGGCCAATTCACCTTGCCTGCACATATTTTTGGGTTGTGGGAGTGAGACGCACGTAGACACGGGGAGAATGTGCAAACTCCACACGGACAGTGATACATGCTCAATGAAAACACTGCGAGCACCTCAATTAAACCTTCCTACATTCTAAAAGGGAAACTGCTCCAATATCCTCAGTCCATCAAATCTATTCACATACTGGAATCCCCTCATCGTCACTCCCGTTCTTGTAAATCTCTCGTGCATCATCTGTTGTACCAACATTCCTTCCTGAAGCGTCACGTGCAAAATGAAACTATTTTCCGTCTGAGGTCTAACCAGCGCTTTCATCAATGATCCGACATAACTGCCTTGCTTCCTGCTCGATTCAGTTTTTCGATAAGACAAAGGCCCTCGTATGCTTTTGTTTTCAAAGAGGTTTTTGAACTTCTTCATGAAAGCAAAATATTGCGGCTGCTGGGACGGCAGAGGCACGTTACAGTCTTCTGGACTCAACGTCGAGTTCAACACCTTTTGATTGCGAACTTTCTCCTCTATTTTGACTCTCTTTTCCCATCCTTTCTTTTACAGCTTCCTATCCCAACGCAATCTGCCCTCCCCACAGGTCCAGCTGCCACGTGTTCCTTTGCTTCCGCGGAGCACTGGCCTTTGCTCTCCAATTAACACATTGCGCGGTCTTACCTTTAAGCCACCTTCAACACCTTGTTCAGTCCCTCACTCCGCCATTAACGCGTCCTATAACTTATGTCCGAAACATCTTCGTCAAATCTCTCCGAGCTAACACCTACCAGTGCACTTCCATTTTGCTCCTCCTCTTTAGCAGTATAAGTGTCGTCATGTTTCTCCCTCTCGTTAACTCTGGAGAAGAGTCATATGGCCTTGTAACGTTAACTCTGTCTCTCCACAGATGCTGAGAGAGCTTCTGAGTCCCCCGCCCCCCACCATTTTCTCTTTTTATTGCTCAGCCTATTCTGCTGCCGTCGAACATGACATGCACACATCCTTAGGTCCTGCTGTTGTTGTGGCCCGACATATTGTGTTCATCTTGCCTCTCCTTGTCCCTTCTGTATCTAAGCACACTTCTTCCCGGAGGCTTCGCCTTCCACAGTGGCTGTCAACCAGTGCGCACGCGTATCGGGCCTTGGATGGTCGCCTTGCTTTGGAAGAGTGAAATTACATTTTTCACGTATCGCTTTTAGTTGAAAATATTCCTTAATTTTGCGAGTGGACCACCCCACTTAGTGTGCCCGCTGTTGTAGTCAATGTATCATTCGGTGTTACCTCAGCTGGGTCGCATTTCTAACAAAAAATGAGTGTTGTTTCAGTTCTATGCACTTCAGTAATAGTAACGTTTGCTTGCCAGACCTATAATGTATCATAGGCCCAATCGGACGTGCAATATGCAAGTCACATTTGATTTCAGCTTTACTTGAATGCTTTAATTTTACTGATCCCATTCACTGCATCAAGGAGTTATTGCGCCACAGTGTGTAGCGCCCCTGTCTCTAAATCTAGAAATGTTGGATTCGACACCCCTGACAGTGCATGGTTAACGCGCGCCAATTGGTTGCGCATCAACCTGCAAAATATTCCAACGCAGCAATTACAGACTTAAGAGAAGGAGAACGATTCCTGGTCAGTCGTGCGACGTGGCGCCTTCACAGGGCGTAAGCCTCTTGTGCCTGACGAGTGACCTGTTCCAGCCATGACTGGCTTCGGGAACTGAAAGCCTGCACGGTATGATGATTTAGAATTTAAGTCAATTTGGCGATGTACCAATTTCACAGAGTCTAAATGTTTTGTTTGACGTTGGAACAGCAAAGGATAGCATCCATTTCGACTTGTGATTAACAGAAAACACAACCGAATAAGGCCAAAAAAATCTTCAAAATAGAATTGTATGACAATAACCCACATTTTAATTTAAATCACTTTTAAAACTATTAATCCAACGATTTGTCGGGGATGTGCTGAGCACGCGCACATCAGTGGCTCTCTTCGGAAAGATCGAATAATAGGTCGCTCCGACCGAAACCAAGGCGGGGGAACGGCCGACAGCAATCATATCCAAGCTGCACAGCTACCTAGACAGGAAAGGACCCTTCTCTGGGTCAGGCAAATGAAGGCTTGCAGCAAGGACCAAAACAAAATCAAAATGTACCAGGACATTGGGGTAGACCTGGCAAAGCACAGGAGAGAATTTCATAATGTAAAATCGGCCCTGTACGGGAATAATATTCGGGATGCTTTACCCAACCAGGCTCTGGGTAACACGCCAGGGCAAGGAACATTATTTTGTTGTTCCTGTAGAAGCGGACGAGTTCGTCCAAAGGAGCAACCTAGACAGACAGCAAGGGACACATCCAGAAAGAAGACACCGGGGAAGCAGAGAAGTATTAAAGGACAATTTTGCGCGGGACTGTATGAACAGGGGAATCAGTTTGCAGAAAGGAAGGGGCGAGTGTAGCAAGGCACAGGAGAGGGTGAGGAGGAGACTGAGGAGAAACCAGGAGAGTGGGCATAGGAGGCGATCAGACCAATCCCAGCAGGGGTTGACCACACGAGGCGGAAAGCTGGGGTAGGAGGTATGAGTGAGGGGGGCCGTGACGCATCTCCCACCAGGCAGAGAGAGCCTGGCAAGGGTGGGACACAACACAAAGGGTGGGGGGACCAGAGGGGTGCTCAAAGAAGGGGACGGGAGTGGGGCATGGGGAGGTAGGGGGTACAACAGGAGAGGGGAAACAAATCCACAGGGGGAACAAATTGACAGGTGGGATGGGCTCGACACTGCCCTTTGCAGGTCAGTCTCGGAAACGTGGAACAAAATAGCACCACAAGTAACTACTTTGGAGTGTCCCTGAGCAAAGGGAAACCGTAGTGTGCAGGGGTCATGCACATGGCGTACACACAGTTGGCAGCCATGTTGTGTGGTCCCTAGAGAAAGGGAAACTCCAGAGTGCAGGGTTGCATCCACAAGGCATGGTGGATACCGCATGAGTGGGCATGGGTGGGGGGCACAAACCACCATTTCGCTGATACCCAATAAAGCCAAAGACCCAATGGAATACCTGCCATGCAGACCCATTTCGCTGTTCAATGTAGCTAAAAGATACTCGCACAAAAGTCCTGGCTAAGCGGCTGGAGAACTGCAAACTAGAGGTGGTCGCAAAGGCCCAGACAGGCTTTGTTAAGGGCAGTCAGCTAACTGCGAACATCAGGCGAATGCTGACCGTGATAATTACCCCATCCTGGAAGAGAACACCAGCGGCATTCAGCTCCCTGGATGCAGAAAAGGCTTCCCACAGAGCCGAGTTGAAGTACCTCATTGAGGTACTGGAGCGGTTTGGGCTGGGGGTAGGGGTTGCTTCATGGACGAAACTCCTGTGCAACACCACAAGGCGAGTTTATGGACAAATGGTACCAGCTCTGAATATTTCCAGCTGCAGAGAGGCATATGGCAGGGATGCCTGCTGTCCCTGCTCTTGTCCACCGTGGAAATCAAACCAATGGTGATCACCCTCAGCAAAAGGCTGGAACGGAGTCTGATGAGATGACAGAGAGCACACACTCTCACTCTATGTGGATAACTTGCTCCTTTACATCTCGGATCTGCAAAGCGGAAGGGAAGAGATCTTGAAGCCACTGAGAGAGTCTGGAGCCATCTCGGGCTACAGACTCAATGTGAGCAAGAATTAAGTCTTTACCCGAGAGGGGTAATGGCAGAGCTGGTGGTCTGCCATTAAAACTAGCCCAAAACAAGTTCCACCACCAGGGGTTCCTGATTACCCATGACTGGCCACTGACCGATATGTGGAACCTGACCAGTCTGATTGAGGAAGTAGAAAAGGACCTACAGAGATCATAGAATTTACAGTGCAGAAGGAGGCCATTCAGCCTATCGAGTCTGCACCAGCTCTTGGAAAGAGCACCCTACCCAAGGTCAACAACTCCACCCTATCCCCATAACCCAGTAACCCCACCCAACACTAAGGGCAATTTTAGACGCTATGAGCAATTTATCATGGCCAATCCACCTAACCTGCACATCTTTGGACTGTGGGAGGAAACCGGAGCACCCTGAGGAAACCCACGCACACACGGGGAGGATGTGCAGACTCCGCACAGACAGTGACCCAAGCTGGAATCGAACCTGGGACCCTGGAGCTGTGAAGCGATTGTGCTATCCACAATGCTACCGTGCTGCCGTGCTGAGATGGGCACACTCCCACTCTCCCTAGCAGGCAGAGTACACACGATCAAAATGAATGTGCTGCCCAAGTTCCTCTTCCTGTTCAGATCCATGCCAATCTAAATTCCCAAGGCCTTCTTCAATGCGGTTGGCAAATATTTCTGCCGTTTGTCTGTGACTGTGTTTGTGAGAAATCAAGGATCCAAAAAAGTTCGACAGTGAAGAAGAAACATGGGGAGCCTGTCCCTCCCAAACCTACACTACTACCACTGGGCAGCCACGGTGGAATGAGCAGAAGGGTGGGTAAACGAACCAGGCATGGTATGGGTGAGGATGGACGAGAACCCCTGTACAGGGATGACCCTCCAGGCCCTCCCCAGGACAGCGCTCCCATCCCTGCCAGCAAAACACTCAGTGAGCCCAATAGTGGTAGCCACGTTCCGAACCTGGTATCAGATGAGGCACCACTACAGATTGACTGTAATGATCACCATGGCCACCATCCATGGCCAAAACCAATGGAAAAGTTCTATCTGATAGCCATGCACACACCCTTGTCTATTGTACAGTGTATAAAATGAATAACTGCAACAAAAACATTTTCAAAAAGGGGAAGGGGGTTGGGAGGGTAAGAGGGGTTGGGCTTTGGTTTGTAGTCAACGTTTGGACTATACAAATGGCACTTGGCTTGCACAGATTTGTTTATTTTGCAATGGTTAAAATGAAAAACTCTCATAAAATATATTCAAAAAAATTATTCGTGCTTTATCTCATAGACTGGCTATAAATCTATAAATGCAAACATCGCCCCTCCCCCGCCCCGTGGAACAGTGCAGCACATATCAAAATCTAATGGAAATGACGAACTATGGCTTGGTTGGATTGTCATGGGACTAGTAATAAAGAGACCCAGGATAATGCGCTGGGGAGCTTGAATGGCAGCTGGTGACATTTTAATTCAAGAAAAATCTAATTACGACGAGAAAATCATTGCCGATTGTGGCTAAAGACCAGCAATAATCTCCCTTTAGTGAATTAAATCCACCGTCCTTACCTGGTCTACCTACACGTACTCCTGGACACACAGCAATGTGGTTGACTCTTAACTGTCCCTCTGGAAAGGCTAAGAAAGCCGAGTGGGAATCAGGGGCGGGCAATAAATGCTGGCCCAGCCAGGGATGGCCACATCCCATGAATGAATAAAATAAAACTTACAAACCTTCAAATGCGCACCTGAGACGATTGGATTGCACCTCCTCAATACCTTATCATCACGGCAGTTTTGACGCAGGAAGAACAAAGTGCTGTGCACCAATACTCACCCGCGAGTTCCACCTTCCCTTTCACATTAATTTCAAGTTTGAAATAATCACAGGTGTTTGTCGCTTCTGCCAAAATTTGGTATGACTTCAGCAGCTGAAAGTTTCAGAAACAAATCCAGGTTAAAATTAAGGGCTTCTTCCCCGCCGCTACCATCCTCCTGAATGACCCTTTTGTGGACTAAAATTATCTCTTTATGCATCTTCGCTCGTGTTGTAACACTACGCACTGCATGCTTCACTCGATATCTATATCAGTCCATTTACATTGTGTATTTATTGCATGGCCTATATTTTTCATGTATTGAACGATATGGACTGTACGCAGAACAATACTTTTCACTGTACTTCGGTATACAGGACAATAAATCAAATCTATGAAACAAGTGTTAAAAATAGATCAGGTGAAAAATTGAACAAAACATTGTAAAGGTAGACAAACTCCCTCCAAATGTTTTGCTGGTGAATACCTCACATCCAGTTATTAACAAAGAAACTTGTGGAAAGCGATCATGATCTACCACATTTGACCTATTAAAGGTGAAACACTAAACTATAAGATAGACTACTGGATATCAAAATGATAGAGGCAGGGATAAAATGCAGTTCATCTGAAGAGGAAGAAGCCGTATTGAGTGATAGTTATGGAGTTCTACAGGACAGAAAGAGGCCCTTCGGCCCATCGTATCTGCGTCGGTCATCAAGCGCCTATCTATTCTAATCCAATTGTTCAAGACTTGCTCTGCAGCCTTGTATGTTGTGCGAGTTCCCGCCTCTCCCACTCATTCATAATAATATAGCAATCTTTATTGCCACAAGTAGGCTTACATCGTAATGACGTCACTGTGAATAACCTCTTCAGGTGGTGAGTCCCAGGTTCCCACCACCCTCAGGGTGAAAACGATTTTCCACAAATCCCCTGTAAATATCCTGCCCTTTACGTAAATTTGTACCACCTGGTTATTTACCCCCTATCATGGGGAAAATATCTTTCCTATCTACCCTATCTATGTCCCTCATAAATGTAGGCGCCTCGACGTTCCACAGTTTCTGCATTGGGCCGGATACCTTTCATTGTGTGCACCATGCGGTAAGATGGTCATCCGGCACATCTGACACTGCAGCCGGCCCTGAGCACCAAACCGAAGAACCAACCTCGGTTCTGTACTCGTTTATTCTTGTGCGAGACTTGAACTCACCGCTCTCTGACTCAGCAAGCAAGAGTGTGGGCCGCTGACACGTGGCCGGTGGCTACATTTCGCAAATTGCATGATTGCAATCAATCAGATTGGTCGTTGCTCCCAAATAATTCTGCCGTCCATGATTTTCAAAATTGAAATACAATCAGTGAGTTGAAATGAGCCATTTAGTGCTATTTTACGCAAGAACATGCAGCCGAAAACATCTTGACCGTAAGCATCAAATGCGTGAGGTGAATCAGGCTGCAGTGAAATCAACAAATCTCCTGGGCTCTGCAGTGAGACATGATAAATTGTGCAACCAGAGGAGGTGGTAAACTTCTAATTGTGATTTCAGATTGAAGTCATTCTTAGGCAATGCAATAGGACCATTAACATGCAAATGTATTTATTCATATTGACATGCAACTAATTAAGTAAATGAAGTGGATTCCCGAGTCAGGTCGAAAACTGATTAACCATAGCCCTGATCACACATAATATTGACCCAATGAAGGAGCAGCGCTCCGAAAGCTTGAGATTACAAACAAGCCTAGTGTTGGACTTTAACCTGGTGTTGTGAGACTTCTTACTGTGCACACAGAATATTCCAAGAGTGTGCAGCACCGCAAAGGGCCTTTCAACCCAAAAGATTAATGTTGCTGCTTGTCCTTTCCACCAATATCTTCCCACCTTACGTGACCTCACCCTGTCACCTGATCCTTCCATTCTTTTCTTCCACGTGTTCGTACCCAGCTTGCCCTTAAATGCACTGATAAAGATATAGGCAGTAGAGCCGAGCACATCGGTGGACGAATTCTAATCAGGTTTATAATACATTATATGCGACTGTTAATCATTTCTTGTATGCTGCAAATGCAGGGGTGATGGCTTAATGGGGATCTTACGGAACTTGTAATCCAATGGAGCAGGCTAAAGACCAGGGTTCAAATCCTAGCTTGGCAGTTTATGCAACATAAACTACGTTAATAAATCTTGAATGTGAAACCTATCGGAGGACCCTCAAGGACCTTGACAGGATGGATGCGGAAATGATACGTTCCCTCAGAGAATCTTAGAATCCTACAATGCAGAAGGAGGTCATTAGGTCCATCTAGTTGGCACCGACCCTCCGAAAGAGCACCCCACCTAGGCCCACGCCGACACCCTATAACCAACCCTGTACTTTTGGACACTAAATGGAAACTTTAGCATGGCCAATCCACTTAACCTGCACATCTTTGGACTGTGGGAGGAAAGCGGATCATCCGGAGGGAACCCACACAGACACGGTTTCTACCCCTAATTCGTCTGATCGCATGGTTTAACCATTAGAAACTGGTATTGATTATTGTAAAAAAAATAACCTGAGTTCAGGAAGTTCGTTCAGGGAAGTACATCTGGCCTACGTGTGACTCCATACCCAGGAATATGGTTGAGTCTTAACTGCCCTTTGACATGGTCAAGCGAGGCACTCAGTTCAAGATCAATTGGGGATGGGCAACAAATGCTGCACTTGCCAGTGACACACATATTGTATGAAAGAATAAAGAAACAAATGTGCCTTGCTCAGCGCCCAAGGGTTGTACATTTGCATAAATCACATCCTCCTGTGAGCGAAAAGATGATTTTTTTTCTCTGCACTTCAACGCCTTGGTCGTATCAACTTCCATTGCCTCCGCCAAGGAAGCACTGTCACACAATTTATAGAGACCTCACTGCACACCAAGTTAGTACGGATGCAAGTACACAAAGCCATGGTGATCCCCACCAAGCTTAAGGACCCACAGTTTGATTCTGCATGTTCTCCCTGTGTCTGGGTGGGTTTCCTCCGAGTGCTCCAGTTTCCTCCCACAAGTACGTAAAGATGTGTTGTTAGGTGAATTGAACATTCTGAATTCTCCCTCCGTGAACCTGGAATGTGGCGACGAGGGGCTTTTCACAGTAACTTCACTGCAGTGTTAATGCAAGCCTACTTGTGACACTGATAAAGATTATTATTAATTATGTTTGAAAACAAGCTTTTCATGATCATGCATAGTGCCACAAAAGCCTGGTAGAAATGGAAGAAAGACATCGACTCACCGTAATTGTCCCGGTGCCTTTCCCCTTAACTTCGATGTTAATGTGTTCTCCAAGTGGGAACTGATTTGAGAGAAAATACATTACACGTTATGCTGCAACGATTATTGTTTCTAATACGGCGCCTTTTAACCTGCATTAGGTGCCTTTAATACAGGCGGTAGTGTGTGCGTGTGTGCGCGGAGTGCACAGTATCTACAATGTTGCATAGATTTGTTGAATGACACCAACAATCATATCATTTATTGTTCATGTATCTGTCACTATTTACCCGTGTTCTTGTTCGTCGGTCGCGCCTGACTGGCAGTAAAGAGGTGGGAGACAATGAGAGGATGTGAAGGGCGCTGTGCGAATTTGGGTCTTGGGTGGACAGACGGGTTGGAGATGTGGACTGTCAGCCGGGGAGGGGGTGCAAGGTTGTCAGAGGCTGGGTAGTTTGCAGGGTGAGTAGTGATGGGGTTGGGTTGTCGGTGTGTGGTGGGAGATGGGTTATGTGCAGCCGGTAGGTGTGTGGAGGGAGTGGAAATGAGTTAAAATCGCCATAGTCCAAGGTGACCATCGACTGCTTTCCACTTGGAGGGGGAGACGCTGACTAGCTGACGCTGATTTCACCTGAGAGTGGGGCCTTCATGAATAACCTGATTGAGCTCGAATTGAAGCCACGCTGTTGACCTTGCTCTGCATCACGAACAACCTGTCAAGGCCACTGAGCTAACATGTCACCCGCTATCCTTTAACTGGCACTACATGTCTTCAGATTGTTTGTGTGGTGGGGGGTGGGGGGGGGGGGGGGGGGGCAAGCCTAGACCAGTCCGTCTGTTCAGAGGGGTTCGGTCGGCCACATGGTGACGGGTTAGGGCAACAGTTTGAAAGTTCAGGACGTGTCAGCGGGGAAAGGTGCAGTGAGCTCCGGTCGCTCGGATCAGAGGAGTTGTTTTGCGAGGAGGCGAGTGGGTGGAGTCGTGTCAGGAAGGAGAGTGAAGAAGAGTAACTATCAACGTAAAATTGGTTGAAGCATCGGACGTTAGTCATTTCAATCGCTTCTGTCAGATGCTTCCGAGCGCTGCACAATTGCCCAACGGAAGTTAACGCTCCTGGAAACTTTCCGGGTAAACCCTTACTTGGGAACTTCCGAGAGGCATTTCCAAGCGAATCTTTTGGCTACGCGCCAAATCCGACGCGCGGAGGCAGATATTGGGTTCCACATTGGCCTGTAACCCCCTCAGTTAAAATTGAGAAGGAATACTGAATGAAATCAGTGAAAACACCCAATTCTAAATGAGCCAATGCCCACATTTTATTTGTTCTTGTCCGTTCATCACCCAGGGTATATCCGAAGCCATTCTATGTGGATCTCGTTCAATCTGGGTTACAGGAACAGTCATTGCTGGCCATTGACCAACAGTACAAAGCAAATCCACAAAATAAGTCAGCACTGCACTCTTTCCCGGGTGGAGTGCCGGGGATTGGCTGCATTCCTGTGGGATGCATTGCTCCAATTTAAAAGAGACAATGCTTTTAGCACACCCGGCACCCGGTTACCCGCCTTGTTTTCCCAATGAAAGGGGACGAAACATTAACGGGATTTATCATACTTGAACAGATTACTCAAAATGGAGGAAGGTTACTCAGACGGAGGGCTGGCAACCACAAGGTATTTGTTCTGTTGATGAAATGCAAACAGACCACTGCTAAGAATCAATCCCAGCCCTGCTGTGCATGGTAGGGACACAATTGAGGACAAAAGTCAGTTTCAATGAAGCAGTTTGATGAAAAATAAAGAAACGAGATATTGACCATGCAGTCGGGCGTGTATAATCACTAGGGCAGGTTGGCAAGCTCTGTGATTAATCAATTAATGACATGGCGGTGTGTGCAACACAATGCAATATAAATACATCCTGTGTGTGTGTGTGATTGGTCAGTGAGTCGGTGTCGCGGGTGGCCTGATATGTGGTGCCTTTTGCCCATGCTGGAATTAAACGCTGCCTAAAGGAATTTGTGCCTTCTCTGGTCCCCTGTGGGCGACCTTTTGGCTCAGATGAGCGTGAGGTCAGGTAATGCCTGGATCTGGTATGCCTCTCTTGTGGGGACCTTGAGTTTGAGTCAATTTGAATTGTTTTTGGAGCAGGCAAAGAGCTGGATTAGGGGGTTGCCCCTGTCCACACTCAGCTCTGGCTTTGTATCTCTGATAAAGTAATAAAAAAAAGATGGATATTGACTTCCATGTTTATACCCTTTCGCTAATGCGAATAGTTTAGATAACATGCTTCCGTTTGCGATGACAGCCATCAGTGTGAAGCATAGTGCACTGTTTGTTAAGTAATGGGTTAAGAGACATTCAATTAATTGTCTCATTTATGTTAAGTATTCAATATGTGGGCAGCACGGTGGCGCAGTGGTAGCACTGCAGTCTCACGGCGCCAAGGTCCCAGGTTCGATCCCGGCTCTGGGTCACAGTCGATGTGGAGTTTGCACATTCTCCCCGTGTTTGCATGGGTTTTGCCCCCACAACCCAAAGATGTGCAAGGTAGGTGGATTTAACACGCTAAATTGCCCCCTTAATTGGAAAAAATTAATTGGCTACTCTAAATTTATTTAAAAAAAAATAAAAAATAAAGTATTCAATATGTCACGTGAGAGTGTCTTTCAGAATTGGATGTTTAAGAAATGTACCTTTCAGAAATGAAGCTGATCATATTACTGAAGTGATGTCACGACGGGGGGGTGGGGGAAGCTGAGCTTGCTTCTGCTTTTTGGGAGGTTTAGTTTCAGTTTGAATAAAGCTTGGGTGTGGCTGTGAGCTGCACTGCTGTTCATCTCTGCCATGAAGGACTATCTCTTAATCATTTGGTGAAATCGGAATTGTAAAAACTTCTCAGTATTGAATATAAATCTAATGCGCTCCTGTGTGAAGGATTTGTTAAGTCTTTTGGATGTTAAAAGGACAGCATACAGGTGATTTAGTGAGTTATTCTTTGGGCGTGTATTTGATTTACTGGTTGCTAAGATGTTCACTGTTTGTTTTAGAATGGTTAACTTGAGTTCATAGAATAAATATTGTTTTGTTTTAAAAACCACTGGTCCATTTTCTGCGATACAATACCTGTAAAGTGAATCGTGTGCTCCCCATACCACAATCTACTAAACGTTGTGGGTCAGGGGAACTCCATGATACACTTTGGGATTCTCTCAATCCTGACCCATAACAATTGGGGGATCGAGGGGGATAAAAGTCTATCTATTGGTTTGGCTTAGTGAAATTAAAGACAGTGAGGGGTGAGAATATTGTGGTTGCTTTTCCGGTGTGGTATTTTAGTTTAATTGTGTTGTGGACAATTGTTTTTCAGCGGCTCAGACGTTTTTGGAGGTGGAGACTGTCACACGCAGTACCTTACGGACAGAGACTAAAAGCAGACTGTTAAATTTGGCAAAAGCATTGCAATTAACATTACCTGACAAAATTCGAAAATATGAGGTAATTATGGCGGTGGCTAAGCATTTAAAGTTGCCTGAGATACAGTTTGACACATTGGAAATGGCAAAAATTCAGTTGCAAATTAAACAAATGGAACATGAGAAATAATTAAAGCGGCTTGAATTTGAAATAGAGAGAGGAAAAAGAAAAGGTGAGAGAAGAAAGGAGAAAAGAAAGAATAGCCCTAGCAGAACACAAAGAAAGAGAAAGGGAGATACAGAACAGGGAAAAAGATAAAGAGAGAGCGAGTTTGAACTTCAGAAAATGGCCATGAAACAAGACAGTCGGTTAAAATTGGCAGACGTAAAGGGAAACATACAGTTGGATGATAGTGATGAGGGTAGTGAGAAAGAGCGCCACAGTTGAAGGCGAGGTGGGAATCTATTTAAATATGTCCAAGCATTGCCAAGGTTTGACGAGAAGGAAGTGGAAGCCTTTTTCATTTCAGTTGAGAAAGTAGCTAAACAAATTAAATGGCCACAGGACATGTGGGTGTTACTAATTCAAACAAAGCTGATAGGTAGAGCTTGTGAAGTGGTTGCATCACTACCGGAGGAGGTATCTGGAATGTATGAGGGGGGTGAAGAAATACATCTTAAGTGCATATGAGCTAGTGCCCAAAGTTTATAGACAAAGGTTTGGAAATTTAAGGAAAAAATCTGGTCAAACATACAGGGAGGTTGAAAGGCTTAAACAGAGAAATTTTGATAAGTGGATAAGGGCTTTGAAAATAGACCAAACGTATGAAGCTCTCAGAGAAATTATACTTTTGGAGGAGTTTGAAAATTCAATTCCTGGTGTAATGAGAACTCATGTGGAAGAACAGAGGGTTAAAACGGTGAGATTAGCAGCCGAAATGGCAGATGATTATGGATTAGCTCATAAATCAAAGATTAGTTTCCACCATCAGTTTCAGCCGGTGAGGGACAGAAACTGGGGACATGAGAAATACTCGTGGTAAGGTAAAGGTGATCTAATGGGAGACAATAAAGAGAGTATACCTCAGATTAAAAAAGACACCCAGGAGTGTGGAAAAGACAATAAATGTTTCAAATATTTTCACTGTAGTAAACTAGGCCATGTTAAGTCACAGTGTTCGTGGTTGAAGAAAAGCTTGAAAGGTTAATGTAGTAAAACAGGATAAGACAGTGGGATTTGCTACAGTGATAAAGGAAATCCCAAGGGAAGCGAAGGATGTGCAAACGATTGTACAACCTGTTCAAAAAGTAATTTTTGAGAAGGTGCCAGATGTCTTTAAAGAATTTACTTGTGTGGGTAAAGTTTACTCATGTGTATCAGGAGGAGCAGGTAAAGAAGTTACAAATTTAAGAGATACAGGGACGAGTCAATCTTTAATGGTAAGAGATGAAGAATTATGTAGTTTGGGAAGAAGTCAGGTTTCCGGTGCATTTAAATAACTGGAAATTGGACAGACTAAGTTAGGGAAAACACTGCGTCAGCAATCTTATTTGGAAAGCACCAGCCCAATAGCAATTAATCGTGGCCGGGTTTCACAAAAGACACAATGGTTTCAAAGATGGAAAAGAGCTACTGCGAAGTTTAATTGGGAACTGAATTGGTTAGGTGGATTGACTTAACCGAGCGTGAGTTTTGATGTCTTAGAGTTGAGTACAAAAATGAATGATCCCAAAGTGGAAGACATAATAAGAGCAAATAAAGCGTTGGTCAAACTGAAAATGCAGCAGTGTGTTTTGAGATTCCCGGTTTTAGGTGACCTTTGGCACTTGAAATTGATAGTTTATAGTGATGCGTCCTGTGCAAATTCATGTGATGGGGTTTCCAGCGCAGGAGGTTTTATAATTTTCCTTTTAGGGAACCATGGTAAATGTTGCCCTCTTGTGTGGGAAACAAAGAAAATAAGGAGAGTGGTCAAAAGCACTTTGGCTGCTGATATGTTATCCTTGTAGAGGCGATGGATATGGCATTTTATATATCTCAGATATTGACAGAAATTTTGGGATCACGGGAATTGGGGAATATAAGTATTAAATGTCACATTGACAATAAGTCCCTGTGGGAAAATGTGAACTCTATCAAAAGTGACAACGAAAAAAGGTTAAGATTAGACATCGCAAGTTTGAAGCAGATGTTGGACAGAGGGGAAATAGCAAAAATTAAATGGGTCGACAGTAGCTATCAATTGGCATCCTGTTTTACAAAAAGAGGGGCTAGTTCACAGAAACTTTTGGATATTGTTTCTGAAGAGCGTCTGTTTCTGTGACTGTTTTGGTTTCCACAAAAATGAAGAAAAGAGAAGGGGGAAATTGCATGTGTGTTTTGAGTTTCTTGTAATTTTGTTTTCACCTAATTAGTTTTTTTGTCCAAGGAAGAGGAGATTGTTCAGTAATTGGTGAGGAGACATTCCAATTCGTTGTCTCATTTATCTTACGTAACCAATAATTGACACTGATATGTAAAGAGGCTTTAGGTGGCTTTTGTGTGAGGTGATGTGACGATCGAGATTTGTGCAGTCTGTTAAAGTGAAATAAAGGTTTGTGAAAACAAGAAGAACCTTTGAATCTTTATACCACCGCAGCTAAACGTCTAAAATAATTTGCATGGATTTTGGGGAACATACTTCATTGCTTGTGATCTATATATTCTTCAAGCCTCGCACTGTATCACAAATGAAAATCACTGATGTCCAAGTTTGGCAATTTCTCCAGTACAGACAATAGAATTGTATCATTGGATTCTGTTCTTACCGTCAACTCGTCCTGTATCAGAGCATTATCCCGGTTTATTTCAAAAGATTTCGTCTTTCTTCTATTTGGGTGGCTGAATGTGAATTGTAAATCTAATTGTTCTGGTTCAAATGTAGCAATGCTGTACTGTGACAGAGCTTCCATGGCAACAATTGTGTCCTAAAGAGCAGAAAGAGAGACTGTGTTTTGGAATAATGGATGGATAAAGCATGCTGGCACAAATATGAAGGGCCTTCTCGAAACCTTGTGGAAAAAGACAGCATTGGAGAGAGTCCATGGAATATTTACAATTACCTGCATTGTAGTGGCGATGTAACAAGAATTATATCATGAAGAAATAATTCTATGCACACAGTGATATATATACCATTTATTCATTAAAAATTTTTTTTTAGTGTACCCACTTATTTTTTTGCAACTAAGGGGCATTTTAGCGTGGCCAATCCACCTAGCTTGCACATCTTTGGGTTGTGGGGGTGAAACCCACACAATCACCGGGAGAATGTGCAATCCACACGGACAGTGATCCAGAGCCGGGACCGAACCTGGGACCTTGGCACCGTGAGGCTGCAGGGCTAACCCACTGCGCCACTGTGCTGCCCATATATACCATTTCGATGTCAACCGCTGGTTGGTGAATTTGGATAGGTTCAACATGACGTGTTGCCTAAACATAGAACATAGAAAAATACAGCACAGAACAGGCCCTTCGGTCCACGATGTTGTGTCGAACCTTTGTCCTAGATTAATCATAGATTATCATAGAATTTTCAGTGCAGAAGGAGACCATTCAGCTCATCGAGTCTGCACCGGCTCTTGGAAAGGTCAACACCACCCTATCCCTATAACCCAGCAATCACACCCAGCACTAAGGGCACTTTTGGACACTCAGGGCAATTTGTCATGGCCAATCCACCTAACCTGCACATCTTTGGACTGTGGGAGGAAACCGGAGCACCCGGAGGAAACCCATGCACACACGGAGAGGATGTGCAGGCTCCGCACAGACAGTGACCCTAGCCGGAATCGAACCTGGGACTCTGGAGCTGTGAAGCAATTGTGCTAACCACAATGCTACCGTGCTGCCCTTAACAACAAATTAATCTACACTCCATCATTCTACCGTAATCCATGTACCTAGCCAATAGCTGCTTGAAGGTCCCTAAAGTTTCTGATTCAACTACTTCCACAGGCAGTGCATTCCATGCCCCCACTACTCTCTGGGTAAAGAACCTACCTCTGACATCCCCTCTATATCTTCCACCATTCACTGTAAATTTATGTCACCTTGTAATGGTTTGTTCCACCCGGGGAAAAAAGTCTCTGACTGTCTACTCTATCTATTCCCCTGATCATCTTAAAAAGCTCTATCAAGTCGCCCCTCATCCTTCTCCGTTCTAATGAGAAAAGGCCTAGCACCCTCAACCTTTCCTCGTAAGACCTACTTTCCATTCCAGCCAACATCCTGGTAAATCTCCTTTGCTTCCACATCCTTCATAAATGAGGCGACCAGAACTGCACACAGTACTCCAAATGTGGCCTTATCAAGGTTTTGTACAGCTGCATCATCACCTCTTGGCTCTTAATTCAATCCCTCAGCTAATGAACGCTAGAACCCCATCGGCCTTCTTCACAGCTCTATCCACTTGACTGGCAACTTCTAAAGATCTATGAACATAGACCCCAAGATCTCTCTGCTCTCTGCTCCTCCACATTGCCAAGAACTCTACAGTTAACCCTGTATTCAGCATTCATATTTGTGCTAAAATGGACAACTACACACTTTTCAGGGTTAAACTCCATGTGCGACTTCTCTTCCCAGCTCTGAATCCTATTTATGTCTCTTTGCAACTGACACCAGCCTCCTCACTATTCACAACTCCACCAATCTTTGTATCGTTTGCAAATTTGCTGACCAACCCTTCAACTTCCTTATCCAAGTCATTAATTAAAATCACAAACACCAGAGGACCCAGAACTGATCCCTGCGGTACGCCACTGGTAACTGGGCTCCAGGCTGAATATTTGCCATCCACCACCACTCTCTGACTTCTATCGATTACCCAGTTCGTTATCTAACAGGCCAAATTTCCCACTATCCCATGACTCCTTACTTTCTGCATACGCCTACCACGGGGAACCTTATCAAATGCCTTGCTAAAATCCATATACAATACATCAACTGCTTTACCTTCATCCATATGCTTGGTCACCTCCTCAAAGAATTCAATAAGGCTTGTAAGGCAAGACCTACCCCTCGCAAATCAGTGCTGACTATCCCGAAACAAGCAGTGTCTTTCCAGATGCTCAAAAACCCTATCCCTCATTCCCCTTTCCATTACTTTGCCTACCACCGAAGTAAGACTAACTGGCCAGTAATTCCCAGGGTTATCCCTATTCCCTTTTTTGAGCAGGGACAACAAGGGGCACGACATTCGCCACTCTCCAATCCTCTGGTACCACCGCTGTTGACAGTGAGGACGAAAAGAACATTGCCAACGGCTCTGCAATTTCATCTCTTGCTTCCCATAGAATCCATGGAAATGTCCTGTCAGGCCCGAGGAATTTGTCGATCCTCAAGTTTTTTTAAATGCCCGACCCATATTCCTTCCTGACAAGTATCTCCTCGTGTTTACCAATCTGTTTCACACTATCCTCTCCAACATTATGGCCCCTCTCATTTGTAAATACTGAAGAAAAGTACTCGCTCAAGACCTCTCCTATCTCTTCAGACTCAATACACATTCTCCCACTACGGTCCTTGATCGGAACTACCCTCGCTCTAGTCATTCTCAGGTTTTCACATATGTGTAAAAGGCCTTGGGGCTTTCCTTGATTCTACCCGCCAAAGATGTTTTGTGCCCTCTCTTAGCTCTCCTAATCCCTTTCTTCAGTTCCCACTTTGCTATCTTGTATCCCTCCAGCGCCCTGTCTGAACCTTGTTTCCTCAGACTTACAAAACTCTCCTTCCTCTTAACAAGACATTCAACCTCTGTTGTCAACCATGGTTCCCTCACTCAACGACCTCTTCCCTGCCTGACAGGGACATACATATCAAGTTCCATATTTCACTTGTGTCCTTCCCTGACAGCCTGTGTTCCCAACCTATGCACTTCATTTCTTGTTTGACAGCATCGTATTTACCCTTCTCCCAATTGTAAACCTTACCCTATTGCACGCACCTATCCCTCTCCATTACTAAAGTGAAAGTCACAGAATTGTGGTCACTATCTCCAAAATGCTCACCCACGAACAAATCTACCACTGCCCCTGATTCATTACCAAGTACCAAATCCAATATGGCCTCCCCTCTGGTCGGACAATCTACTTACCGTGTTAGAAAACCTTCCTGTACACACTGCACAAACACCACCCCATCCAAACTATGTGATCTAAAGAGTTTACACTCAATATTGGGAAGTTGAAGTCACCCATGACTACTACCCTGTGACTTCTGCACCTTTCCAAAATCAGTTTCCCAATCTGTTCCTTCACATCTCTGCTGCTATTGGGGGGCCGATAGAAAACTCCCAACAAGGTGACGGGCCCTTTCCTATTTCTGACTTCAACCCATACTACCTCAGTAGGCAGATCCTCCTCGACTGCCTTTCAGCAGCTGACATACTGTCTCTAATTAACAATGCCACTCCCCACCTCTTTTACTACCCTCCCTAATCTTATTGGAACATCTATAACCAGGGACCTCCAACCACCATTTCTGCCCCTCTTCTATCCAAGTTTCCGTGATGGCCACCACATCGTAGTCCCAAGTACCGATCCATGCCTTACGTTCACCCACCTTATTCCTAATGCTTCTTGCGTTGAAGTATACACACTTCAACCCATCTCCGTGCCTGCAAGTACTCTCTTTTGTCAGTGTTCCCATCCACACTGCGTCACTACACGCTTTGGCGTCCTGAGATCAGCTACTTTATTTGCTGGACAACAAATCAGTTCCCATTCCCCAGCAAAAGTAATTTAAACCCTCCCGAAAAGTACTAGAAAACCTCCCTCCCACGATATTGGTGCCCCTCTGGTTCAGATGCAACCTGTTCTCCTTGTAGTGGCCCCACCTTCCCCGGAATGCGCTCCAATTATAAAAGGTTAGGATGTTTCCGATTTTGCATTTACAAGTATCATTGTTGCGTGTCTCACTCGGACCTGCGCTTTGCAACTAAGTATTGTCTGAAGTATTCTAGGTTTTTATTGATTGCATTCAAATTTCACCATCTGCTGTGGTAGGATTCGAATCCTGGTCCTCCGAATATTACCCACAGCCGCTGAGAACATAACAGAGGCAACATTGCAAACAGCGAAACGTACATTAACAAAGTCAACAGACGTTGATGGATCTGGTGAATAGCTAACCCAGACACATGGATTTAAATGCTGGCAAAGCCAAAGGGATAATGTCCGTATTCTAGAAACACAGTAACGTTTGAGAAAATCGAGCACTCAGAAGCATTATGGGATCAACAAGAAGATCACGTGTTAATTAAAACTGCACTGCCAACGCAGCGGAATTCCACACAAACAAATCTATCCTGGGAGCTATAGTTAGGACATTCAACTGTTAAACCACAACTAGCATCAGATGTGGGGGGGGGGGGGGGACTGGTGGTGGAGGAGGAATGTGCACAAAACATAGAACATACAGTGCAGAAGGAGGCCATTCGGCCAATCGAGTGGGCACCGATCCACATATGCCTTCACTTCCATCCTATCCCCATAACCCAATAACCCTTCCTAACCGTTTTGGTCGCAAAGGGCAATTTATCACGGAATATCCACCTAAACTACACGTGTTTGGACTGTGGGAAACCGGAGCATCCGGAGGAAATCCACGCAGTCGCGTGGAGAACGTGTAGGCTCTGCACAGACAGCAACACAGCGGGGAATCAAACCTGGGACCCTGGCGCTGTGAAGCCACTGTGCTAGCCACTGTGCTGCCGTGCTGCATGCTCTAGCATAACTATGCCCTAGTTTTTGAATTATTATCATGGATTAAAACCATCATATTACAAAAGATGGAAAGGGATGTACAGAACTATGCATTCACAGAATCATAGAATTTGCAGGGCAGAAGGAGGCCATTCGGCCCATCGTGTCTGCACCGGCCCTTGGAAAGAGCACCCTACCCAAGCCCAACCTACACCCTCTCCCTGTAACCCATTAACCCACCTTTGTTTAACATAAGGGCAATTTAGCATGGCCAATCCACCTAACCTGCACATCTTTGGACTGTGGGAGGAAACTGGAGCACCTGGAGGAAACCCACGCAAACACGGGGAGAACGTGCAGACTCCGCACAGACAGTGACCTAAGCCGGGAATCGAACCTGGGATCCTGGAGCTGTGAAGCAACTGTGCTAACCACTGTGCTACCCGTACTGCACTTGGAGTACCGTAGTGGCATTGTCTAAGTGACGAGCTGAACACCATTATCGGAAATAATGAAACGACAACTGGTAACCATAACATATTAAAGCAGTTATCTAGGTACTGATTGTTCTTATAAACCTATCTTCAGAAATTCGACTTAGAGTAAGGTCCAAAAAGGCTCTGTGGCATATTGTAATTTCACTAACTGCGCTGGAACTGAACAGTTCACGTGTGTGGCAATGGATGGCAAAAAAAGGACAAGATTCTGCCTGTGTGTGTTCCATGCAAAATCCAGAGTAACCAGAAATTAAAGTGAAATCAACAAACCAGAAGGGGAACAACTGTCCAGGTGGGTACCACAGAATGCAAGACACCAACACTGACGAATTTGGAATATATTTGGAAGGGAAATTACTTCTAGCGCATCAAAGCCTCATGCCTACTTTCAGCTCTCCTGGGTCATAAACAAAATGCAAACAGCTCGATACCCGATGTTTGCGAAACGTTACCTGGGTTGAGCGGAATCCTCCCTCGAATCTCCGTTGCTCAGTTAGCCATTTTGCAATCGGTTTGGCGTATTTGAAATCTTTCATGGCTATGGTCTGAAGCAATGCGTATGAAGTGGTCTCTATTGAGACTGCTGAAGCTTGATGTTCTCCTTCTGGCTTTCCACTCTGGGGTTGCGTTTCATCGGCATTCCAGTGCCGGGCATCATTTTCTGTTTCATTGTTTGAAACACCGATAGGTTAGACGCATGACAGTTTCGCGTTCAAATCAGAAACCGGATTGTCTCCGACCCATGACAGCAACAATATCAAACTCAAAAACAATCGTGTTCTCCAATCAGCCTCGATAAAGGCACGTGGCATTCAGTGCACCTTGGTCTGTTGACATGGCAACCGAGTATCATAAAACACAATATTGATGCTGTTCGCCAAAGGAAGACAAATAGATGCTCAATGACTGTGCCGCGTTTGTACCAAATAACAGCTTGAGTTTGGATAGCACCGCGAACACGGTCAAACATACCAGTGCACGATTTGGCAAGTAACAAGCAAGGTCTGGGATGGAAAAGAGAGGTAATTGAGAGGGGTGTGGTTGAGCATGGGCTCAATTCATAGGGGGAGCACAAAGTAAAGCCTGGGCTTCCTGGTGGGCTCCGGGAGCGGGGACCCGATTTCATCCACTTGTTGTTCCAGGGAGGGGGATCCCGTTAGAAATAAATCGCCGCTCCTTCACTGCCTCTTGGTCAGAATCCTTGAGCTCTGTTCCAACAGCACTGTGGGTGACTCACCCCACACGGACTGCAGCCGTTGAGGTAGTTCACCACCACCTTCTCAAGGGGCAATTAGGGATGGAGAATAACTGATGGGCCAACGACACCCATATCCAATCACATCATTTTAAAAATGGGGTTCAAGCATGATCACTTCAAAGCACCTAACACAAGTTACTGGTATAAAAAGACACATCAGGGGACTGTTTCAATCTGCAGAGGGGCAGAAATCCACTGAACATAGATTTAGGGCAGTGGAAGAAAATTCAACCGAGGCCGGGAATGTTTTCTTTCAAGGTAGAACCGTGAAATTAATTTCTGGAAGGATGATGGAATTTGTAAAATAATCCACACTGTGAGAACTGACAGATAGTTAAGAATGAATGTGTGTACACGCACTTTGCTGTCTTGTAATGTTACAATGAAAATTGAAGTATTATTTATGGCTCATTCATGGGATGTGGCCATATTATATTGTTCATCCCTAACCACTCTTGAGAAAATGCTGATTAGCTACTCATGGAATATAAGTGGGTCGTTCATTCACATCTGGGCTGCAGCGTGTGAGCTACGAAAAGGGGTTCGTGAGGCTGGGGCTGGTTTGCTTAGAGCAGAGAAGAATGAGAGTGGACCTAATTGAGGTGTACAAAATGATGTGGGACCTATATTAGGTGGTTAGGAAGACACTTTCCCCTTATTGAAAGGTCACTAACCAGGGGCATAGATTTAAGGTTAGGGCCCTCAGATTCAGAGGGGATTTGAAGAAGATCTGTTTCAGCACGGTGGTGGGAATCTGTAGCTCACTGCCTGACAGGATGACCGATGAGGGAGTTCTCACAACATTTAAGAAGCATTTAGGTGAGCATTTGAAGCGCCACAGCATACAAGGCTACGGACCAAGTGCTGGAAGATGGGATTGAATAGATAGCTGCATGGTGATCGTCACAGACACCATGGGGCGAAGAGCCTATTTTCATGCTGTAAAACTCTATGACTCTATGTCAGTGGACAGCGAAGAGTCGGCAATTTTGCTTCCGGTCTGCAATCACATTTAGGCCAATCAGCGATGGTAGATTTCCTGCCCCAAAGTATACATGAACCTGACGGTTTGTTTCGGGATAACTAGGGTGTTTCGGGGATTTCGCTACTGATTCGGACTTTATATTGGTGGCTACTAAATTATGCGTGTTTACAATTCCCTACTGCCGTGGTGGAACTGGAGAGCATGTCGATGGGTAAATTGAGACAGGATTGCACGTCGATTAACATTAACACAGTGCCTGCATCATCTGCATTTATAACCCGTCTTTATCACATGGGCAAACAAGTAAGTAAGTTACAATGTTATTGCATAATATATAACGACAAGAAGTAAACAATTAAGACGATATTAACTTTAAAATAATTCTCCGTTTGCTCTGCTACGAGACTAGAGATTAAAAATCTACCTGGATCATAAATTGCCTTTTGTTTTAATTTAGCATCTGCCTCCTGAGCAATCGAACTGCCAGAGTCGACCAAGGCGAGGGCGTATGCTGTGATAGCCAACGTATACTTTTGCTCAATATTGGCAAGTTCTTGAGCAAGATACGTAACCGCGCGTTGAATTCTTGCTTTCTGAAAAAACAAAAGGTTGAGATGAAAGAATAGAAATAGTTTAGACCAATATAGAAAATGTCGCCAGGAGACCACCGTCTTCACATATAAAGCTCTGCTATCAACGCAAAAGAAACATTTACATGCGATTTCCAGTAACGGACATGAACAGACGAATTAGGAGCATAAGTAGCCCCTTCAGCCCCTCGTGCACGCCGTGCCATTCAATGAGATCATTCATGTCTGATCTGTTTGTGTTTCTGATTCTACACTCCCATCTACCCACGATAACCATTGACTCCCTTGTCTGTCATCCTCTACCTTAAACATATTCAATGACCCCGCCTCGAGCATCTTCTGAGGCAGACAGTTCCCAAGTTGCACAACATTCTGAGCGAATAAAAATCATCTGCTCACTGTGCGAAAAGGGTGACTCTTCGTTTTAAGTGCCCCTGGTTCTGAGATCACCCACAATAGGAAGCATCCTTTCCCACGTCCACCTAGTCAATCCCGGTCATATAGAACATAGAACATTACAGAGCAGTACAGGCCCGTCGGCCCTCGATGTTGCGCCAACCTGTGAAACCCCTTTAAAGCCCATGTACACTATTCCCTTATCGCCCATATGCCTATCCAATGATCATTTGAATGCGTTTAGTGTTGGCGAGTCCACTAGTGTTGCAGACAGGGCATTCCACGCCCCTACTACTCTCTCTGTAAAGAACCTACCTCTGACATCTGTCCTATATCTATCTCCCCTCAATTTAAAGCTATGTCCCCTCGTGCTGGACATCACCATCCAAGGAAAAAGGCTCTCAATGTCCACCCTATATAATCCTCTGATCATCTTGTATGCCTCAATTAAGTCACCTCTTAACCTTCTTCTCGCTAACGAAAACAGCCTCAAGTCCCTCAGCCTTTCCACATAAGATCTTCCCTCCATACCAGACAACATCCTTGTAAATCTCCTTTGTACCCTTTCCAATGCTTCCACAGCCTTCCTATAATGCTGCGACCAGAACTGCACGCAATACTCCAAATGCGGCCGCACCAGTGTTTTGTATAACTGCAACATGACCTCATGGCTCCGAAACTCAATTCCTCTACCAATAAAAGCTAACACACCGTACACCTTCTTAACAACCCTCTCAACCTGGGTGGGAACTTTCAGGAATCTATGGACATGGAAACCGAGATCTCTCTGCTCGTCCAGACTACCAAGAATCTTACCATTAGCCCAGTACTCTGTCTTCCTATTATTCCTTCCAAAATGAATCACCTCACACTTTTCTGCATTAAACTCTATTTGCCACCTGTCAGCCCAGCTCTGCAGCTCATCTATGTCCCTCTGTAACTTGTAACATCCTTCTGCACTGTCACAACTCCACCGACTTTACTGTCATCTGCAAATTTACTCGCCCATTCTTCTACGCCCTCCTCCAGGTCATTTATAAAAATGACAAACAGCAGCGGCCCCAAAACAGATCCTTGAAATACACCACTAGTAACTGGACACCAGCCTGTACATTTCCCATCAACCACCACCCTTTGTCTTCTATTAGCTAGCCAATTTCTGATCCAAACTGCTAAATCACCCTGAATCCCATGCCTCCGTATTTTCTGCAATAGCCTACCATGGGTAATCTTATCAAACACTTTACTGAAATCCAAATACACCACATCAACTGCTTTATCCTCATCCTCCTGTTTGGTCACCTTCTCGAAGAACTCAATAAGGTTTGTGAGGCACGACCTACACTTCACAAAACCGTGTTGACTATCTCTAATCAAATTATTCCTTTCCAGATGATTATACGTCCTATCACTTATTATCCTTTCCAAGACACTTCCCACAACGGAAGTAAGGCTCACTGGTCTATAGTTACCGGAGTTATCTCTACTCCCCTTATTGAACAAGGGGATAACATTTTCTATCCTCCAGTCTTCTGGTACTATTCCTGTAGAGAAAGATGACATAAAGATCAAAGCCAAAGGCTCAGCAATCTCCTCCCTAGCTTCCCAGAGAATCCTAGGAGAAATCCCATCCGGCCCAGGGGACTTATCTATTTTAACATTCCAGAATCGCTAACACCACCTCCTAATGTACCTCAAGTCCTTCTAGTCTAGTAGCCTGTATCTCAGTATTTTCCTCGACAACTTTGTCTTTTTCCTGTGTGAATACGGACGAAAAATACTAATTTAGCACCTCTCCTATCTTCTTGGACTGGACGCACAGCTTCCCACTATTGTCCTTGACTGGCCCTACTCTTACCCTAGTCATTCTTTTATTCCTGACATATTGATAGTAAGCTTCAGGGTTATCCTTGATCCTACCTGCCAAAGATTTCTAATGTCCTCTCCTGGCTCTTCTTAGCTCTCTCTTTAGAGCCTTCCGACCTAACTTGTAACTCTCAAGCGCCCTAACTGAACCATCACGTCTCATCTTTACATAAGCCTCCTTCTTCCTCTTTACAAGTGTTTCAACTGCTTTAGTAAACCATGGTTCCCTCGCTCGACCACTTCCTCCCTGCCTAACAGGTACATACTTACAGAGGAGACGCAGAAACTGTTCCTTGGACATGCTCCATATTTCCATTGTGTCAATCCCCTGCAGTTTTCCTCTCCAGCTGATGCATCCTAAGTCTTGCCTCATTGCAACATAATTGCCTTTCCCCCAGATATGATCTTTGCCTTGCGGTATATACCTATCCCTTTCCATCACTAAAGTAAACGTAATCGAATTGTGGTTACTATCACCAAAGTGCTCACCTACCTCCAAATTTAACACCTGTCCTGGTTCATTACCCAGTACCAAATCCAATACGGCCTCGCCTCTCGTTGGCCTATCTACATACTGCGTCAGGAAACCCTCCTGCACACATTGGACAAAAACGGACCCATCTAAAGTACTCGAACTATAGTGTTTCCAGTCAATATTTGGAAAGTTAAAGTTCCCCATAACAACTAGCCCGTTACTTTCGCACCAGTCCAGAATCATCTTTGAAACCTTTCCTTTACATCTCTCGGAGGCCTATAGAAAACCCCTAACAGGGTGACCTCTCCTTTCCTGTTTCTAAACTCAGCTCATACTACCTCAGTATTCGAGTCCTCATCAAATGTCCTCTCAGCCAGCGTAATACTGTCCTTGACTAACAATGCCACCCCTCCCCCTCTCTTACCACCTTCCCTGAGCGTACTGAAATATCGAAACCCCGGCACCTGCAACAACCATTCCTCGCCCTGCTCTATCCATGTCTCCGAAATGGCCACAACATCGAAGTCCCAGGTACCAACACATGCCGCAAGCTCACCCACCTTATTCTGGATGTTGCTCGCATTGAGGTCGACGCACTTTCCTTCCTTCCTTCCTGACGGTACACTCCTGCAACTTTGAAACCTTACTCATGACCTCGCTACTCTCAACTTCTTGTGCACTGGAGCTACAATTCATGTTCCCAATCCCCTGCTGAACTAGTATAAAACCTCCCGAAGAGCATTAGCAAACTCCCCCCCCCCCCCACCCCCGCCCAGGATATTAGTACCCGTCTGGTCCAGGTGTAGACCATCCCGTTTGTAGACGTCCCAACTACCCCAGAATGAGCCTCAAGTATCCAGGAATCTGAAACCCTCCCTCCTGCACCATCCCTGTAGCCACGTGTTCATCTGCCCTCTCTCCCTATTCCTCGTCTCGCTAGCACGTGGCACGGGTAACAACCCAGAGATAATAACTCTGTCCTAGATCAAAGTTTCCACCTAAGCTCCCTGGATTCCTGCCTTACATCCCTATCCCTTTTCCTACCTATGTCCTTGGTACCTATGTGGACCACGACTTGGGGCTGCTCCCCCTCCCCCTTACGGATGCCGAAAACACGATCAAAGACATCACGGACCCTGGCACCTGGGAGGCAACACACCAACCACGAGTCTCTCTCATTCCCACAGAATGTCCTATCTATCCCCCTAACTATGGAGTCTCCAATGACTAATGTTCTTCCCTTTCCTTCTGAGCAACAGGGACAGACTCTGGGTCAGAGACCTGTACCCCATGGCTGACCCCTGGTTAGTCCCCCCCCCCCAACAGTACCCAAAGCGGTTAACCTGCTACTATGTGGAACGCCCACAGGGGATCCCTGCATTGACTGCTTCCCCCCCAGATTCTCTCACCGTCACCCATCTATCTTTATTCTTTGGTGTAACTACCTCCCTGAAGCTTCTATCTATGACCACCTCTGCCTCCCTTCACTCAAATCGCTCTTTACTCTTCTCCGGTGGAAACAAGCCCAGCTTTTCAAATCTTTCCTCAAAAGGCAACCGCCCATTACAAGTATCCATCTAGTAAACCTTCTCTATCAGTGTCATGGATCTTTTCAATCGGTTTAAAGGCACGAAGTGAAAATTACATTCTTCCCAATTAAATAACAGCAATGCTTTGCAACTTTTGCACTGGCAACCTACATCACGTGGAATGCAGTAGTTCAAGAAGTCAGCTTACCATTACATTTTTAAGGGCAATTAGGGGTGGGCAAAACAATTTGGCCTAACCAACGAAGCCAACATCCTTTGAATGAATCAAGCCTCCCTCGCTACCGGTGTGGAGTTTGCATCTTCTCACCATGTCTGTGTGGGTTTCTTCCTGGAGCTCCGGTTTCACCCAACAGACCAAATATGTGCAGTTTTGGTGGGTTGGCCACGCTAAATTGCTCCTTAGTGTGGGGTTGGGGTTACGAGGCTAGGGCGGTGGAATGGGCTAGGTAGGGTCAGAGCGTCAGTGCAGACTCGATTAGCCGAATGGCCTCCTTCTGCACTATAGGGATTCTATGATTATATACCTCTCAAGCAGTTTGATCTAATTTCGGTCCCCTTTCTGAATACTTATCTTCAAACCGATATCTACAGATTGAGCAGATCATGAAGAAGTAGCTGCTGCAGATTTGTGCCATTCCCTGATTATATAAGTAAATACAGATGTATATCTCGTAGCGATAATAATACTGAATTCGACTTCCACAAGACATTCGGATTAATGCTCCATACGTTGCATAGATAATCATGTTGTTCGTTGCAGGGATTGAAGACCTTTGAGGCCAATGGCAAAGGAAAACATGGGCAGGGATTCTAAGACGTTTCTCACAATGGGTCTGGAATACACGGCCTCCATCGGGCAGCACAGTAGCACATGTGTTAGCACAGTTGCTTCACAGCTCCAGGGTCCCAGGCTCATTGCCCAGCTTGGGTCACTGTCTGTGCAGAAGTCAGCGCGTTCTCCCCGTGTCTGCGTGGATTTCCTCCAGGTGCTCCGGTTTCCTCCCACAGTCCAAAGATGTGCAGGTTAGGTGGACTGACCATGCGAAATTGCCCACAGTGCCCACCCACAGTGTTGGGTGTGGTTATTGGGATAGGGTGGAGGTGTGGGCTTGTGTAGGGTGTTCTTTCAACGGCCGGTGTAGATCCGATGGGCCGAATGGCCTCCTTCTGCCCTGTAAATTATATGATTCGATGTGCGGTGGAGGCAGGTTCAATCGAGACATGATTATTTGACGAGGCATGACTATTTGCATCGGAAGAATGTGCAGGGGGTACGGGGGAGAGGCAGGGTGGGGTGTGGGGTGGCACAACCATACTGCCCGTTTGCAGAGCCGGTGCACACACGTGAAGCCGGATCGTCTCTCCTTGCCCCATCTCTAAGATTCCCGGAAGCTCTCGTGCCGATTGCTCACGTGCCGATTCCCCATTCAGAGTTTACAATATTGCCCCTTGTCTCCAATGGATTAGATTGGATTGGATTTGTTTATTGTCACGTGTACCGAGGTACAGTGCAAAGTATCTCTCTGCAAGCCGCTCAACAGAACATTAAGTATATCGGAAGAAAAGGTAATAAAAGAAAATACATAATAGGGCAACATAATATATACAAAGTAACTACATAAGCACTGGCATCGGATGAAGCAGCCAGGGTGTGGTGTTAATGAGGTCAGTCAATAAGAGGGTAATTGAGGAGTCTGGTGATAGTGGGGAAGAAGCTGTTTTTGTATCTGTTCGTGCCTTTTCCTTTCCTTCCGGTGATAGGTTTAACACTGACAATAGCGAGCTGGCCGCCCGTTTCACGTCTCCCTCCCCATTTGTTTTCCCCTAACCGTGATGCTCACCTCTGCAGCACAGACACTCGTGGAAAATCTAAACAAACATTGAGCCTCACCACTTGTTCCTTCTTTTCAGGATCACTGTAATAGGCCGGCATGGAATTGAACAGTGCTATGGTAACAAAGGCTGTAGTCGGAATTTTCATGGCTGCTTTATTGATTCCACCCTAAAGTAAACAAATCAAAATACCATCAGAGAATGACATGTTCTTCACAGTTCATTATCTTCGGCACAGAAATCACTCATATATGTGTCAAAAGAAATTGCTTTTACATGTGAGTTATTGACATCTCCTAATGATAGCCAAGGTGATATTAGCTTCAGCCAGACAACGATAAGTATTGGGTTTTTATATTGAGGGGGTTGTTGTTTCTGGGGAATTATTAACGTATTTGTTTATTTGACGAAAATGTTGAAAATGTGGAGAATAAAAAGGTTGAAAAAACTATACACAATGGGAAATATTAATTTCCTGTAAAAGATGGGACATGGGAAGTAATGTTCCCTGTTAGTCCATGCCTATTTCTCGGTCAGGCTCTGAGCTAGTTCCGTCTGAGCATTTTTATAGGCAGGAAGTTAGATTCGTCGAGAATTTCCGACTCAGCGGACATATTGTGGAATTTGTTGTCCGAACTCCGACGGCGGGATTTTCCATTGCGCCGGCAGCGTACCCAAGGGCCGGCAGCCACCCCATTGGCAATCTCATTGGCAGGTGGCGGGAATGGAAAATCCAGCATAATATTAAAGTATTTTGCCCACCCACCTGCAGATGTTCCACGGAAATCGTATTCGTGCACAGATGAGCTTAGGCTGTATTTATGTAGAGAGGAGGCTTAATAATACTCATGTAAAGAGGAATCTAAATAGTATTGATGTACAGAGGAATTTAAATAGCATTCGTGTAGATAGGAGATTAAATGGTAATAATCATAATAATCACTTGTTGTCGCAAGTACGCTTCAATTAAGTTACTGTGAAAAGCCCCTAGTCACCACATTCCGGCGCCTGTTCGGGGAGGCCGGTATTGGAATTGAAAAATTCAGGGCGTTGGACAGAATCCCCATGAACAGTTATGGCTTCTTTGATGCTTCGAAGACATTTCAGCATGGCTCCATCTTCACTCCCAACCCCCTGCATATAGCCTCAACAAAAGTCGTCCAGTAGCATACCCGTCTAGGGAATTCCCTAAACAAGTGGGTGTGCTTGGCTGGGCCGTCTTGGTACTATTCGCATTTTACCTCCACCTATGGAAAGAACCCACTCATCGACCTCTGGTTGGGTGCGGTCTGTGCATCACCTTCATCTGTGTTCGACTCAACTCTGCACACGTTTAGGGGAAGGTAGCCCTGTGCAGTGCTTAGTTCCAGTGTACTCCACCCGATCTCAATGCCTATTTCCTCCTCCCAGTTTTTCCTTGTCTCATGCGGGGGTTGGGGCGGGGGGTGGGTGGGGGGGGGGGGGGGGGGGGGGGTTAGGGACACATACCTCCTCCAGCTGTCATGCGCACATGTCTGCACAGCTTTCCCTTCGCTAGGTCACTTATCTGCAACAGTTCTTCCAGTAACGAGTGCCCTGGTATCTTCAAGCACGTAATTTTTATATTGTGAGGGAGTATTTGAGCCGAATGCATCTCAGGTCGTTTCCTCTTGGTAATTGGAACACCTCTGTCAGTTCCCCCACGGTCGCTACTCTATCATGACCCTACATAACCCTAACCGGCAGAGTCCCCTCATCCTCTCTCCACCTTTTGAAGGTGGCGTCCACTATTGCAGGAGTGAACCTATGGTTGTTGCAGATGGGGGACATGGTGGACATTCTAGTTAGGCTGGTGTTGACTCATTAAGAACCACATCCGGATCGTGGCTACTACCACTCGAGTATTTGGCGGAGGAGATGGGTGGGAGAGTGGCTGTGGCTAGGGCTCAGAGGGACGTCCCTTTGCAGGAACACTCTTCCATCTTTTCCCACTCTGCTCAAGGGTCCTTAACCATCTACGTATTCTTTCTGTCGTAGCCGCCGATTGGTATAACTATGGGTTCTGGATGGCCAGGCCTCCCACGTTTCTTCTCCTTTGCAGGACCTTGTTTTGGATCATCGGTTCTTCCCACCAATGCAAACACCGTGATTGGTTTATCAACTGTTTTGAAAAAAAGGCGTTGGGATGTAATCAGGAGAGACCTGAACAGGAAGAGGAACTTGGTCTGTACGTTCATTTTCACGAGGGTGAGTGGGCATGAGCCCCGCCTCTGCTTCCTTGTTGTCTCCCTCCACCTGACTCATCAGGTTTCCTTTGTGGTTCCATATCCAGTCGTGGGCTACTTTTATTCCCAGGTAGCTTAATTTGTTCTGGGCTAGTTTAAACAGCAGCGCCCCCAGCTTTGTCCCTCCTCCTTGCGGGTTTACATGAGATCTTGCTTTTGCCCAGATTATGTTTGTAAACGAAGGAGGCTCCAAACCCATTCAGGAGGTTCATTATCCATTGCGTACTGGTCCAGGGTGTGAGATGAAGAGGAGCAGGTAATCGGATAGAGTGGATAGATTTGTTTCCCCTTTGGATACCTCTCCACCCCTTCAGCGCTCTGACGGCTATGGCAAGTGGCTCAATTGCTAGAGCAAAAGGTAGCAGGGATAGCGGGCATCCCTGCCTCGTGCCGCTGTGCAGCAGAACGTATCGACAGTTGGTGGCATTTCTCTGTGTTTTCACAATGGGAGCACTGTACAGAAAGTTCACAAATGAGGTGAACCTTGGCCCAAACACTAACCCTCTCAGAGGTGCTCCATTCTACTCTGTCGAAGGCCTTTTCTGTATCCAGCGAGATTATCATCTCTGATGTTCCCTCTCCAGGTGGGGTCATTACCACGTTCAGGAGGCGCCGATGTTTGATATTAGGTCCCTGCCCTTGACAAAGCGAGTTTGGTATTCTGCAACCAGCTCTGGCAAACAGCTCTCCAGCTGCCTCGCCAGGGTCTTTACCAGGATCTTTGCATCTATGTTCGATGAGGTAGGCCTTTAGGAACCGTGCTCTGTATTCATGGAGAGTGGGGATTAAATCGTATTTATGTAGAGAGAATATGAAGACGTATTCATGTGAGAAGAGGTTGCATCTTATTCATGTTGAGAGTAGGTTTAATTGTATTCATGCAGGGAAGATATTCAATCATATTCATGCAGGAAAGATTTAGAATCATATTCATTGGCAGAGTCCGTTAAATCGTTCTCATTTAGACAGAAGGCTAATTTGTCTTTGATAGAGATGAGATTAATGCCTATACATGTAGACAGGACTTTAAATTCTATTCATGTAGTCAGGTGGTTAAATCGACTTCACCTAGAGTGTACATTAAATCCTTTCATGTGAAGAGGTAGCTAAATTGTATTCACGTGGAGCAGTGAATCTCTCATATTCATGTACAGAAGAGATGAAATTGTATTAACTTGTAGGAGAGGTTAAATCGTATTCGTGCGAAAGGAGGTTAAATCATATTAATGTAGATAGGACGTCAAATTATTTTAATGCAGTGAGAATATTAAATTGTATTCATGTACAGAGGAAGTTAAATTTTATTGATGTTGAGGAGATTAAGTCGTGCTCATGTACAGAGGACGTTCAGTAGTATCGATGTGTAGAGGAGATTCAAATGTATTGATACAGAAAGATATTAAATTGTCATCAAGTAAAGAGGAGTTTAAATTTTGTAGATGCAGAAAGGGATTAAATTGTATTCAAGTGCAGAGGAGCTTAAATTGTATTGATGAAGAAATGTTCAATTGTATAAAAGTAGAGAGGAGGTTAAATTGTATTGAGGTTGTAAGATTAAATTGTATTCAAGTAGAGAGAAAATTAAATTGTACTGCTGTAGAGAGGAGATTAAATTGTATTGCTGTATAGAGGATATTGAATTGTATTGATGTAGAAAGGGATTGAATTGTATTCAAGTAGAGAGGAGATTAAACTGTATTCATGCCGAGAGGAGGATATATTGTATTGCTGTTTACAGAAGAATGAATTGTATTGCTGTAGAAAGAGATTAAATTGTATTCAAATAGGGAGGAGATTAAATTGTGTTGATGTACACAGGTGATTACATTGTATTGGTGTATAGAGGTGATTACATTGTATTGATGTAAAAAGAGGTTAAATTGTGTTGATGTATAGAGGTGATTAAATTGTAAACACGAAGAGAGGAGATTAAATTGTATTGAGGTTGTAAAATTGAATTGTATTCAAGTAGAGAGGACATTAAATAGTATTGCTGCATAGAGGAGGTTACATTGTATTGATGTAGAAAGAGATTAAATTGTATTGATGTATAGAGGAGATTGAATTGTATTGATGCAGAAAGAAATTAAATTGTATTTAAGAAGAGAGGAGATGAAATTGTATACATGTAGAAGGAGATTCAATTGTGTTGAAGTATAGAGGTGATTAAATTGTATTGATGGAGTAAGAGATTAAACTGTATTGATGTAAAGAGGTGATTAAATTGTATTGATGTTAAAAAATATTAAATTGTATTGATGTAGAAAGAGATTAAATTGTATTCAATTAGAGAGGATCTTAAATTGTATTGCTGTATAGAGGAGATTAAATTATATTGACGTAGAAAGAGATTACATTGTAGTTACATAGAGAGGAGATTAAATTGTATTCAAGTAGAGAGGAGATTAAATTGTATTCAAGTAGAGAGGAGATTAAATTGTATTGATGGAGAGGGAAGATTAAATTGTATTCAATTAGAGAGGATCTTAAATTGAATTCAAGTAGAATGGTGATTAAATTGTATTGATGGAGGGTCGGCCTCCGGCGGGGAAGAGAAGGGTCACGGGTGGAGGAGCTCCTCGGGGGGGGGGGGGGGGGGGGGACAAAGTTGCGTCCCGCTCCTCGCCGACAACTTGCATCCAAGAGCGCAAATACGTCCATTTGGGACCTCCGCAACAAAAGAGTGGGGACTGGAAAGTGCATTATAATGGGAGACCTGAGCATTCGGGAGTAGAGCGACCCCCCCCCCCCCCCCCCCCGCATGCATGGACGAGCGGTGGCCAGACCAAAGTGGGGACCGGGCGGAGTCCGAGTCAGCAGCAACACCCTCCCGCGGTGGTGACCACCACGAGGCAGGCGGAGGAACAGCGAGTGACTCCTGGCCCGACCAGAGGCCTCTCTCTCTCTCGACCCTGGGTGAGTGAGGGAAAAAAGAACTCCACCTTTTTAAAAATGAAACTTTTTGAAAAGAGAACTTTGAAACAGAAAGTTTTTTCATTTTCAAAATTTTTTTTTTTTTTAGAGTTTTTTGAAAAAAAAAGTGTTAAAGGAGAGCAGGGTGGGGGAAAGAAAAGGGGGGAGGGTAAGAAAAAGGGAAACAAGGGGAAGATAAAAAATGCTAGAAGGGAGACAAAACAGTTCACCGAAAGCAGATGGGGCAATGGGCGAGCCCGATCAGATGAGCTAATTGGCGCACGATGCGGCGGAACGGAAGCTGCGCCACAACAAAAAGAACTGGACAGACAGGAACATTTTCTCCTTGGGCCAGGGGGAACAGGAACTGGAAGGCAGCCTTTGCTGAGGTGCTGAGGGAACATCAGCAGGAAGACAAGGCAGAGGACAGAGCAGACATGGAGGCTGCAGTGCAGGCAGCAATGGCCAAGGCCCTGGCGGAGGTGCAGCTCGCCCTGCACAGAACAGAGGAGAAACTGGAAGCCCAAAATGCGACCATTAAGGAGTTAGAAAAAGCCACCACTGACATGAGCGACTGGATCATGGCCCTGGAGAAGGAGGTGGCGTGACAGGGCACAATGCGGGGGAGCCTGACGGGCAGAGTGGATGATCAGGAAAATCACTCAAGAAGGCAAAAATGTCAGGATAGTGGACATACCAAGGGGATCGAGGGTACAAAACCCATGGCATGCGTGGCCGAGATGCTAGGCAACTTAGTGGGGAGGAAAACATTCCCCAACCCATCAGAAATGGACAGAGCACACCGGTCGCTGCGCCCAAAGCCCGAGGCAGGGAATCAACCAAGCGCAGTTATAGCTAAACTGCATCGATATCAAGACAGGAAAACAATTCTGCGCTGGGCCAGGCAAAACAGACCTGAAAATGGGAAGGAGACTCCATTAGAGTTTATCAGGGCATTCGATCAGATCTAGCCAGGAGCCGGGTCGAGTTTAATTGAGTGAAAGCAGCTCTTCACAAGAGCAATGTGCCTTTTGGCATGCTGTACCCAGAGAAACTCTGGGTCACAAACCAAGATAGAGAGTACTTCTTCACAGCCCCCACCGAAGCAAACAAATTTGTTGAGGAACACGGGCAGGAAAACCAACAGCTCGGGTAGAAATAAGGGGTTCCTGGCAAGGGTCAACAGTGCGCAACCCCAAGCCCTCTGGCCCCCACGCCTGCCATGGCGTGCACACCCTCAACAAAAGGCAAACCACAACCCGAGGGACCGTTTCTGGTTGGAGACCAGGCCCCAGCAGGAGATAACAAGAGTAGCAGAGAAGAGAGAGCAAGCGAGAGGAGTAAACGGTAGGATGGGGGAAGAGCAGCAGAAAACTGCAGAGTCAGGGCAAGGGAGAAACAAGGCAGTAACTCCCGAGAGGGGGCCCACAGCACTGGCAGGAAAGCTACCGCCGTGGGCATGCAACAAAGCTGGGCCACAGCACGCCCCCAACAGGGGGGAAGGCGCCAGGCGGGGTGGTAGAGCACTCAAAAGAGGCGGGAGATCCAACATGAGAAAGAGGGGCAAAAGAGGGGTATACGGGAGTGGGGGAAAAAGGGGGAAAGGAAAGGATGGGCGGGGGGGGGGTAAACACAGGGAAGGAGTGACAAAGAAGGCTGGAAAGGGAATAATAGGGCTACAAAGTGCCACAGCCAAGGGCTCGGAACAAGGAATCGCTGCAAGCATTCACCCAGTATGGTCTCTGGGCAAAGGGAGACTCCAGAGTGCAGGAGACTACCCGCATGGCAGACACACAGTAGGCGGCCATTTTGTGTGCCCCTTGGAGAAAGGAAACCCCAGAGTGCAGGGACCCGACCGCATGCAGAGAGCAGTGACAGCAGCCATCCTGGATGGTCCCCTAACAAAGGGAAACCCCGGAGGGCAGGAGCGTGTCCACCAGATAAGTATGGTTAATCCCACAGGAGTAGGGGGATAGAAGCCCCCGAACAGGATACTCACCTGGAACGTAAGGGGATAACGGTCCAGTGAAAAGATCCAGAATCCTCACCCACCTAAGAAATATGAAGGTTGGCATAGTGTTTCTCCAAACGACACACCTGAGAGAGCAGGACCGACTGCGGGTAAGAAACGGCTGGGTGGGACAAACCTACCATTCCTGTTATGCAACGTGGGCCGGCGGGGTGGCAATACCGATGAGCAAGAGAACCATGTCTAGGGCGACAAAGCTGGTTACGGTCCCAGCGGACAGTACATCATGGTTAGTGGAGCCTTGGATGGGGCACCGGTAGTACTACTTAATGTGTATGTGCCGGACTGGGACAACACAAAATTAATCAAAAACACCATGGCAGAAATCTCTGACATAGCAACGCACCAATTAATCATGGGGGGGGTGGGGGGGGGGGGGGGTCTTCAACTGTGTACAGGATCCACCAACTGACTAATCAAGCCCCAAAACGGGGAAAACCTCAAGCATGGCAAGGGAACTCAGTCACTTTATGAAACAGGGGAGCGGTGGTCCCCTGGAGGTTCACACACCCAGCCGAGAAGGAATTCTCCTTCTTCTCCCCAGTACAAAATGCAGGCACCAGAATTGACTTCTTTGTGGTGGGGAAAACGATGCTTCCGGGGACAGACAAAGTGGAATACTCTGCAATTGTGATATCATACCACGCTCCAGACTACATTCACGTGAGGCTGGAGACGGGCAGGGCCCCGTGCCCCAGATGGAGGTTGGACATTGCCCTTTTAGCGGACAAGGCCTTCAATGAAACGATATTGCAGGCCATAGCAGACTACACAGGGAACAACCAGAATGGGGATGTCTCACCCTCCATGCTCTGGGAAGCGCTGAAGCTGTAATAAGAAGGGAAAATATCTCTTTCAAAGCACAAAGTGATAGGGGGGAAAGGGCGGCCAAGCAATAGCCGGTCGACTCTGTACTGGAGGTAGACCATAAATACTGCAAGGCTCCGACCGTAGAGCTCCTGGTGGAGGGGAAAGAGCTACAAAGGAAATTTGATCTGCTCTCCACCAGGAAAGCAGTGCACTAGCTCTGCCAGGCACATGGGACCCTATATGAACACGGAGACAAAGCCAGCCGCCTGTTGGCACACCAGTTGAGAAAGCAGGCAGCCACCAGAGAAATTGCACAAATCAGGGATACCAGAGGCACATTAGAAACAGAACCAGAAAGATAACAAAACCTTCAAGGTCTTCTACCAAGAGCTGTACACCTCAGAGCCCACAAAGGGGGAGTCCGGGATGAAACGGTTCCTTGATGGACTGGACACACCAGTCGTGGGGGAGGGCAGAAAACAGAGCCTGGAAGCACCACTAGCACTGGGAGAGATCATGGACAGCATTAACTCCATGCAGGCAGGGAAGGCGCTGGGACCAGATGGGTTCCCGACGGACCTGTACAAAAAATGTGCACCAGTACCTCGGGAGATGTTCACAGACTTGCCAGCTAGGGACACACTCACACCCATGCTAGCACAGTTCTCAATCTCGCTGATACCTAAGAAAGATAAAGACCCAGCGGAATGTGGGTTACACAGACCTATTTCACTGCTGAATGCAGATGCCAAAATATGGCCACAATCCTAGCCAAAAGGCAAGAAGACTACGTAACAGAGGTGGTCGCAGAGGACGAGACGGACTTTGTCAAAGGTATACAGCTTACCTCGAACAGCAGGCGCCTGCTGAACGTGAAAATGATCCCATCTGGGGAGAGAATACCAGAGGTGATCGTCTCCCCAAAAGCAGAAAAGGCCTTCCACAGGGTCGAATGGAAATACTTCATAGAGGTACTGGAGCGGTTCGGGCTTGGAACAGGGTTCACCTCCTGGGTAAAACTCCTATACAACGCTCCCATGGCGAGCGTATGGACCAACAACACTAACTCCCGATACTTCCAGCTGCATAGGGGCACCAGACAATGATGCACACTGTCCCTGCTGCTGTTCACTCTAGCGATCAGAGCAGCAAAAAACTGGAGGGGGATCTGAAGGGGCGGCAGAGAGCACAGAGTCTCACTCTATGCAGATGACCTGCTCCTCTACATTTCGGACCCACAGAGCAGCATGGATGGAATCATCGTGCTCCTAAGATATGTTGACGCCATTTCGGGCTTCAAACTCAACATGATAAAAAGTGAGATCTTCCCGGTACACCCACAAGTAGGCGGGGGCAGCACTAACGGTACTGTTGTTTAAACAAGCCTAAATAAATTCCAGTACGTGGGGACCGAAATAGCCCATGACTGGAAAGGGATCCACAAGTGGAACCTCACCAGTCTGACAGAGGAAGTAAAAGAGGACGTGCAAAGATGGAACACACTCTCACTCTCCCTCGCGGGGAGCGTTCAGATGATTAAAATGAACATACTGCCCAGGTACCTCTTCTCACTTAGATCCATCCTGATCTACATCCCCAAGGTCCTTTTCAAAGCACTAGAAAAACTAATCATGGCGTTTGTATGGGGAGGGGAGGGGGGTGGGGGGGGGGGGGGGGGGGGGGGAGAAAAATGCTAGGATCCCAAAGAAGGCCTTGCAAAAAACAAATACCAGCGGGGAAGTGGGGCAGGGGTGGGGGGGGGGGGTGATTGCCCTCCCAAACCTACAACTCTTCCACTGGGCGGCGAGGGCCGAGTGAACAATAGGATGGATCGAGAAGCTAGAAACCGAGTGGATGCACGTGGAAGAGCCCTCCTGCATGGGGATTTCCATCCGGGCCCTCACAACGGCGGCACTCCCATCCCTACCCAAATAACACCCAAGCAGCATGGTGATAGCCACTCTCCAGTCATGGAACCAACTACGGCAGCAATTTGGCCTGACCAAAATGTCAGACAAAGCTCCCATCTGCAACAGCGGTACGTTCACACCAGCGCTGACTAAAGCAACCCTCAAAAAGTGGGGACAGGACGGAGGGACACTGACAGTCACGGGCCTATACATGGCCAGTAGGATTGCAATGCTGCATGAACTGACAGAGAAATTCCAGCTAGCCAGGTGGAACGAACTAAGGTACCTGCAACTCAAAAACCTCCTGCAAAAAGAGACAAGTACGTACCCACAACCGTCACTACAGACATTACTGGAAGAGTTACTGGACATAACCATCCTAGATAAAGGGAACTGGAGAGACATGTATGACCGACTGGTAGAAAGGGCCGACACCATACTGGACACAACAAGAATGAAATTGGAGGAAGACCTGGGGATTGGAATAGGGTGGGGACTCTGGGGCGAAGCACTGAATATTGTCAACTCCACCTCCACGTGCACAAGGCGCAGCCTGATTCAACTAAAAGTGGCACATAGAGCCCACTTAACAAGAACCCGTCTCAGTAGGTACTTCACGGACATGGAGGATAGACGTGAACGGTGTCAAGGAGGCCCGGCCAACCATGCCCGCATGTTCTGGTCTTGCCCCAGATTTGCGGGGTACTGGACAGTCTTCTTCGAGGCAATGTGCAAAGTGGAGGGGATGAGTGTGGAGCCATGCCCAGAAGTGGCGGTCTTTGTGGTATTAGACCAGCCAGATCTATTCTTGGGGAGGAGGGCGGACACCCTTGCCTTTGCTTCCCTGATCGCCTGCCATAGAATCCTGTTCGGCTGGCGGTCAGCAGCACCACCTAAAGCAGCACCTGGCTGTCCGACCTCTCCGAATCTCCCCAAATGGAGAAAATCAAATTCGCCATTCGAGGGTAGGACGATGGATTCCACAGAACGTGGGAGTCATTCACCCAATTGCTCCAGGACCTGTTTGTGGCCAACGAAGAAGCAGAAGAATAGCCTGGTAGCCAAGAATCAGGGGAAAGTAGCCAAGGCATGAGAGGGATGGACAGACGGGGGAGAGGCGGGAGCTAAATCTAAGAGGAGAGAAAGGCGAACCACAGGAGGGGGAGGGGGGAAGGTGGCAGAAGGGGGGAGGGGGAGAAGAGTGAAGAGACAGAGAACAATAGAGGAGAACCAGAGATGTGGGGGGGGGGGGGCAAGGAAATGATAGCGGGAAGGAGGGCACGGGAAACAATAACAAACTTGGCATCTATAGGAACAGAGAACATGTAAAATCCAGGTGAAAGACGGGATGAGCAGCTGAAGTGGAGGTGCACGCAAGATGACAACGGCAGCAAAATCCGTCCAGGAGAAGCAAGTTACAACACTAACACCAGACCCATTCACGTATTTCTTTCTGTAATTGTTTCTCCGGCACCCAAATGTATATCCACCTCCCGAGTTCCCCCCCATCCTCCCACAAACAAATGCCTACTTATGTGTTAGAAATAATATTGCCAATTGTACAGAGTTGCTGCTGTTGAACTGGTGCATAATACCTTACCAGTTATTTTATTTTAGTTTTTATTTCTTTTGATTATTAACTTATTTATTTTTTGGTATGTTTGTGTGTGTCCTTCTCTTTTCTCTCTCTCTCTATATATATCTTACTTTGTCTGCATAATGGTAAATATACTTTGTTCAGAAACCCAACAAAAAAAATTTATAAAAAAATGCATTGATGAGGAGAGGAGATTAAATTGTATTGATGTAGAAAGAGATTAAATTGTATTCAAGTATAGAAGAGATTAATTTGTATTGATATCGAAAGATATTAAATTGTATTGATGTAGAGAGGAGATTAAATCGCATTGATGTACACATGAGATTAAATTGTATTGGGGCAGAGAGGAGAGTAAATTATATTGACATAGAGAGGCGATTAAATTGCATTCATGCAGTGACGATATTAATACGTATTCATATGAGAGGAGGTTGCATCTTACTCATGAAGAGAAGAGGTTGAATCATATTTATGCAGGGAAGATGTTAAATCGTATTCATATGCAGAGTAGGTTAAATCGTCCTCGTGTAGAGGGGAGGTTAATTCGACTTCATATTGAGAGGAGGTTAAATCCCATTCATGTAGACTGGAGTTTACATTCTATCCACGTAATCAAGTAATTATATTGAAGTCATGCAGAGAGTAGATTAACTTCTATTCATGTTAAGCAGAAGTTAAGTTGTGTTTCTGTAGAGCGGTGAATCTCTCATATTCTTGGCAGAGGAGGTTAAACCCTACGTATGTAGAAAGGAGATTCATTCGTATCCATATAAAGAGGAGAGTAAATTGAAAAGGAGCCTGCCTGGGCAATCAGAGAGGAAACATGCTTTTAACAAAGCTGGGTTGTCTCCCTGAATAACGTATGACTATGTTGCCTTAAACGTATTTAAAAAAAAACTCTTTGAGCACCACAAGAGGGTATCAAGCTAAGGAAGCTAGATAGATGTGAATGCTGTGCAAAACGTAAAATGGCAATAATGCCTCATCGAGCCAGCCGATCGCATTTCTCCACGCATTTCTTTCCCTTAATTTTAATTTGCCCATCCCTCCTTTTGTCCCTCCCCACATTGTGCCCCCTGTCCATACATCCGTCTGTCTCTCCCTTCGTCCCCCTCACCACCCACTCACCCATCCAGTCCATTAGAGGGAAGTTAGAGAGATTTGTTTTGGGCGATTTAGGACCAGTGATACAATTTAATTTCCTCTGTACATCATTCGCTCCACCTGGTTTTTAGTTTCCTTGAAAATATGCAAACTGAATACGGCGCCCTCAGTATCACAGGAAGTTAATGCACAATGTTAATTTAATTTACCACCCGATCTCTCTACTCTTAAGCGGGAAGACCAAGAAATACAATGGTGTCCAGAGGGCGATTGCGTTATCATGGAGAATTATGCATGCCGGTGTATTGCAGATCTAGAATAATGGAACCATTTACCTGTAATCTTGAAAACACAGGGTAATTGTCGTAAAACTCTCCAGTTGTTTTCTGACTATTCAGCAAAAATGATACAGATTGTTGAATGTGCTCTTTCTTTACATCGGTTTGACTCATTGCTATTGAGAGAATCTTAACAATATATGCGGTTAACCTGAAATTAAAAAAAGAATTGTCAGGAAATGCAATAACATATGAACACTACTTCATTCAATTATTGTGCCTTGCAATAGAAATCAATGCCACATTTGCAACGTTCCAGTGGACTGAATTGTTAAATGTAAATAATTTCAAACTAGTGCTGCATTCTCTGGAATCGATTGCGTTCAACGTGGCGCCGGTGCTAACGGTCGGTAAATTGGTCCAGGTGCAGCGCCAATTTTGCTGTTGTAGAACTCCGTGAATTATGGCCCGGCATCAAACTTATGGAATGAAGAATTTCGAAGTGCATGTTTTCAAGAAGAAGCTAGATATAGCATTTAGCGTGAAGGTGAGCAAATGATTTGGGGGGAAGACGGAATGAGGTTACTGAATTTGATCATCAGCCAAGAACATAATCAATGGCGGAGCAGGCTAAAAGGCCGAATGGCTCCCTCGTACTGTAGTCCTGTTTTCCATATTTATAAGTCTGTAATCGGGTGGAAGACAGGATATATTCATTGCCAAATGTGTTGGGGGATGGAACCTTCGGCAGTAGTAATGGGACAAGTATAGAAACAATGATGTCGCCAATGGCAGAATAATGAAATGTCCTGTCCGGGATCGTAACACACAGAGAAAACAAAAACCCCACAAGATTACAATTACAACATTATTCAAAAAGCACAAGGGAACTGCCAGTATAAAATTTGCAGTATTGAATCCAGACGCTGTATCGTACCACATGGAAATCTAAGGTGCTGTTCCTCGAGCTTGTGTTGTGCCTCCTTGAGACATTACAGGAGGATGGTTACAGATGGTAGCATGAGTCAAAAGTGGAGAACTGACATTGGTTGGCTGTTTATTGTTTGGGTCATGTGTGTGGACTGAACAGAAAAATTCCAAAACGCAATGATCCACGATGTATTTGGGCTCCCCGGTGTCCAGGATATCACATTGCAAGCAACGAATACAACAATGTTCATTGATATAGGTGCATACAAATTGTTACTTCGCCTGGAAGGAGTTTTATAAGTCCTGCACAGAGAAGAGGGAAGCAAGACGTCTTACAAAACCAGGATAAAGTCCAACAGGTTTGTTTCAAATCACTAGCTTTCGGAGCACTGCTCATTCCTAAGGTGAATGAAGAGGTAGGTTCCAGAAACATATATATTGACAAAGTCAACGATGCAAGACGTTACTTTGAATGCAAGCATTTTAAGATAATTAAGTCTTTACAGTGCCAGATACAGAGATAACCCGAGGTTATAGAGGTGTAAATTGTCTGAAGCCAGGACAGTTGGTAGGATGTCGCAAGCCCAGGCCAGATGGTGGTGAGCCAATGTAGGGCGACATGAATCTAAGATCGCAGTTGACGCCATACTTATCTGTACTCAGAACCTGGCGATAAGTTTCTGCTCGGCAACTCTTGTCGTGCACCCTGAAGGCTGCCTTGGAGAAAGCTTTACTGAAGATCAGAGGCTGAATGCCCTTGACTGCTGAAGTGTTCCCCAACTGGAAGGGAACATTCCTGCCCGGCGATAGTCACGCAATGTCTGTTCATCCGTTGTTACAACATCTGCATGGCCTCGCCAATCTACCACGCTTCAGGACATCCTTTCCGGTAGCATTTGAGTAGACAACATTGGCCGAGTCAGACGAGTATGTACTGTGTACCTTGTGGGTGGTGTTCTCACGTGTAATGTTGGTACTCAAGTCAATGATCTGGTACGTCTTACAGAGATTGCCATGGCAAAGTTGCGTGGTGTCGTGGTTGCTGTTCTGAACGCTGGGCTGTTTGCTGCAAACAATGGTTTGTTTGAGGTTGCACGCTTGTTTGAAGCCACGTAGTGGGGATGTGGGGATGACCTTGGCAAGATGTTCATCTCCATTGATGACGTGTTGAAGGCTGCGCAGAAGATGTCATAGTTTCTCAACACCGGCATCGCCACATCGGAGTGGAGAGAGGCAGTGAAGGTGGAAGCGCTATATGTACTGCGCTTCAAACGAAAGATGCCGTAGGAAGTGCACAAAGCTTTGGTGGCACAGAAGGAATGGAACAAGGAATTTTCCAGGGAATGGCTGTGGAATTAGAACAGAGGGGAAGAAATGTTTGGCGCTCGCATCATGTGGGTGATAAAAAAGGGGAGGTGGTCCATCGAACAAAGGGTGGAGGGATAGAAGTGACAGATGGAATCCTCTGGTGGTTGGCGGAGTAAGGGGAATGGGTGAGAGGATAAATCTGGCAAATGGCTCAGTCATGTGAGAGCCCGTCGATGAGGGTGGGAAAACAAGATGTTTCAGAAGCACGGTCACGGCAGCTTGTATCGTCAGGCAAAAAAAGAACTCGGGGAATTTAATGGAGTTCAGATATCAAGTACAGTGTGAAGGTGTGTAGTTGAGGTATGTACGAGTATCAATGGGTTTATGGCCTTTAGCCAGACATGGCGACAGAGAATTTGGGGAAGTGAACGAACCTGTTGGAGATAAATGATCAGACCGTCAGAGAAGGGCAGAAATTCGAAGTGTCCAGGATGAAGATGTGCATTCTGGCTCAAGAGCACGAAATTGCAGCGAAAACATTATCAATGTTCCGGAAAAATTGCTTGGACACTTGGACACCAATAACAACTCATTTGATTTGGGAAGAGTGCGGTGAGAGAAAGTCAACGTTGGTTACAAAGAGTTCAGGTTCAGCCGGGCAGAGGAGGGTGGTGGTACATGGAATGCGGATGGAAGAAGCTGAGATCCCTCAGGCTTTTCTGGAGGAGGATGGAGGCGCCGGGTCGTCCATGGTGAAGGCGAGATGGTTACAATTAAGGAAGTTGAATCTGTTGAATTGACGGAGGGAATGAGTGATATCCGAGATTATAAGTGGTGGAAAACCAGACAGAGCGAGAAAACTAGTCACGCGAATCCAAAATTAGTTCAATTGTGGATGAGGTCAGGCTGAAGGAAAAGGTCTTCCAGAGGAATGCTGTGGGAGGATCCAGAGGAGGAGGCAGAATCGAGAGGTGAAATCTGAGAGGTAGGATGTGTACAGAGAATATATCCATAAGAGATTAGCTCAGTGGCAGCCCTGGGACCAATGCATGATATTTGATGGTCACTTTACAGTACGGGCGGAGGTAGGAGAAGATCCAGAGAGTTGGTGTTCAGCCTCTGATTGACATAATTTGGCATAATAGACAACATTACTATTGCCCTTGGCAGCCGTTGTGTTAAATATGTCGGTGGTGCATCTGATGGAATAGATTCCAGAATGTTGAGCAGGAGGCACGTGAGAGGAGGGAGAAATTAAAATGGCCAATGGCACACCGGCATTGCTGAATGAAAAAAAGAAAGGACGGTTCTGAAACCAGAAAGTAGAGTTCCAGTTAGAGGCAGGATATGAGAGATGGATGTAAATGTCTGACCGTTGAGGGGAGGATTGCTGGATTAAGATGCGTACACGCAAGAGAAGGCAATAGAAGAGCTTAATGTGATGCAGGGCTGGAACTTCATTGTGCTGGGTTGTCAAGGGAGAAAGTCGAGTCATTTGTTTAGGACAGATTGGGACGGAGGCGAGGTCGGGGCATTATGTCAGATCAAATGCAATATATAATGAAACATTTTGATTAAGACAGGTTGGATTGTAACGGAGGAAGAGAGGATTTTTATACTGTATGTAAAGCGGCACATGTCATTGAGCGTGGGCCTATGAATGTGGCAAGAATGACTGTTCGAGGGGTTTTGAATGTCTCGGAGATATCTGCGCCGTGGGTGGACACTGAATGTGAATGTCACGAGCAGCCGAGAGCCTCATTTAGATCCAATCCAAAAAAAGCTACACGGAAAAAAAAAGAAATGTGCAGTCAGAAAGGGGGTGGGTAGAGTGAGTTAATGGAGACAGAAAATATGGAGCAGAAATAATAGAAAATTCCGCCATTCTGCAACTACGCAATCTGTCCAATGAGGAGAGAAATGAAATGATTGGAGATTCAATAGAAACCATTCAAAAGTATTAAAAATGAAACAGGAGATATTGTGGCGTGATTTAAAAGAAACGAATCTTCCTCAGAGTCGGGGTTCAGAACGTGTAAAACATTACATCCTTGTTCACGCAAGGATGTGAGGTAAGCACAATGGCCACTGGCAGGTCAGTTTCAATTTGACGTCGGGAAACATCTGAAAACAATAATTCGAAACAAACTTGATCGTTACATGGACAAATGTGAGTTCATTCAGGAAATCCAGAAAGAGGTTCTTAAGGGAAAATCAGGTTTAACTAACTTGCTGGAGTTTTTTTGAGGAGGTAAAAGAAAGGGTTGATGAGGGTAATGCTGTTGGTGCGGTGTACACGGAGATCTGAAAGGTGTTAGAGAAAGACTTGGAAGAAAAGGAATAGCTCATGGAGTAATATGGACAGTGGCAACTTAGAGATGGAATTGGCTTAACAAATAAAGAATTATGGTTACTGTATGTTTTTCTTGCTGAGTGTTAATTTGTAATGGTGCTCCCCAGGGGTCAGTATTGGAACGACTGCTTTTAGTGATGTATACTACTGGCTTAAACCTTGGTGTATAGGGGCAATTTCAAAGTTTGTGGAAGACATAAAATGGGTAAGTGCTGTAAACGGTGAGGAGGATGGGCAGAAATGGAAATGTTACGGAGCACTTGGTAATCTGGGCGGGAATGTGGCAAACTAAGTTCAGTGTGAAGAATTGTGATAATTCATTTTGGTAGGAAGAACATGGAGAGACTATATAAAGTAAAGACGACAACTATAAAGAGGTTTCAGGAGCCGAGGGCTCTGGGTGTGTATGTGTATAAGTCATTGATCGTGATAGGGCAAGTTGATGATGCGACTATTGAAGCCAACGGCATCGTGGGTTTCATAATCTGGGCATAGAGTAAAAAACAAAGAGGTTAAATTGAGTTTGTAAAAGTGACGAGTTTGACCTCAGCTGGAGTAATCCATCACGTTCTGGGTGCCACATTTCAGGAACGATGTGAAGTCATTGTAGATGAAGCTGAATAACTTCAAGGAAATAGTTCCGGCGATGAGAATTGTTAGTGATGGCCATCGACTGGATAAGTTAAGAGAATTTTCCTGACGGTCGTAGACTGAGGAGATTTGATAGAAGTACATAAAATTATGCGGAATCTGGAGGGATTGGATCGGAAGAAACTGTTCCCGGGAGTGAAAAGGTCCAGAAGGAGAGGAGGGCAGATTTACAGTATTGCACAAAAGAAGAAATTGTGACATGAGGAGAAACGTCTTACACAGCTAGTGGTTTGACTTTGAAATGCACTGCCTGAGAGTGTGGTGCAAGGAGATCCAAGTGAAGTATTCAAAAGGGAACAAGACTTTTGCTTGGAGAAGTAAGAATGTGGAGGGTTACGGGGAGTAAATGGGGGAAATGATACGAGGTGAGTTTGCTCATTCGGAGGCATGTGCAGACGTGATGGCACAAATGGCGTCCTCTTGCGCCATAACAATTCTGGGAAATGATAAATGGACTGTACGTCAAATGCCGGGGAGATTAACCGGCAGGTGAGCCCAACATAATATGAAGAATTTTCTGAAACCTTTTGTCGAAGAATCGATCCGTATTTCTGGAAACGACCAATTCCTGACACTTCTCGCAACTCAGACACTGGAATCACCAAACGGAGAGCGCTGGAAAAATGGCGAACTTTTCACTATGGAGATGCGTGTCGAATTTCTATGCTCGTTTTCATCCACTCATCCCAATGTTGCATTAGCACAGAAGAAACTTTGGCTCAGAGTGACTGTTGCATATTGCTGATACTTTGCACGCAATAAGATCACAGGAAGAACAGTCTGATGATGAAAATAAATCACCGTTTTAGGCAAAGTGGTCGAGAAGAAATATATTAGCCAGCTCACTGGGAAGAACTCACTTGCTTGCACAATGTGAAAACAATAACATTTATTCTACGCAAACACGAATGAGAAGTCGGTTTAGCGCTTCCTCCAAATATGGTACCTTCAGCAGTTAAACACTACGTCGGCACTGTCACGCCGAGAATGCCGTCCGCTCCCAGTACTGCCCCTCCAAATATCTAGAGTTCCCTCAGCACTGCTCTACCAGCGTTCTCTTGGTACAGTTTTTCCAACACGGGTACTGTTGTCCGACTGGCCTTCTTCTGTCCTGTACTTTCTCCCTGTGTCCAAATTAGTTTTGGCAGAATCACATGATCTGCCTGTCGAATAGTCGCCCACTTCCTCTCTTTTTTTGGAGCCAGTCGAACCGAATATCAGACAGAGCGCCGCTTGATAAGGTGCCCCGGATTCCGTGCTGCAAGACAAGTCCAATTTCGGTCTCAAGATATTTTATTTATCCGTTGCAGGCGTTTCAATATGGCCTTCCAACACTTTTTGACACGTGACATTAAATTAATATTCATGCTGAATTATAATTAGATCCATTTGACTATTAAACCCCTCTAAGCGAACAGGCAGACCCTGAGGCACTTAGTTATCAGCATTTGAAATGTGGGAAACTTGCTGGCGAACTACATTAGAACGGGGCAAGCATAAGCTTGAAGCACAAAAAAATCTCACCATGTACTGCCGGGGTAATGGTTGTATCCTCCATATGACCCATCGTTCCCTTTGTGCTCCAATATCCTCTGGTACCCTGCAACAAATAATGCACCATTTGGTAATTGTGCTGAATCCCCTACTGCAGCCAATAACTCTCTCTATCGTATTGTTGGCTGTTTCCTTCCACCTTTTCAAACACATCTTATTGTTCAGGAGGTGCCAGGTGAGCAGTGTTCAGATGCCTGGGGTGAGACTTGATACAAACGGCAGACTTTGCAGGTTGGACTGACTTCAGGTTAATAAGGTGGAGCCAGGGGTCCACCTGAGAGTAACTAGCACATTGGGAAGGCGTGAAACATAAGCAGGAAGTGCTCAGCAAGTCAGGGAGAAGGAAACTGAGTTATCACTTCAGACAGTGGCATTTCACCTTCTTCCAAAAGTAACGTCGGCCTGAATCGGGATAAGAGTAAACCTATACCCTCTTGGACACATAAAGTCCCACATTCGCACGTGTACATCAACACTTCCACTCACATTTCCACACAAACGAGCCGACACAGACACATACATAGGCTTGAACAAATAGCCTATCTCATCGGAATAGCACACATACGCGCAATCTCACACATATGATCTCACGCATCCACACACGCCTATGTGCTTTCCATGTCACACACATGCAGTTTCTTACACATTTTCGCACGCACACAAATGGCACACAGGCTGTTGCACACATTGCCACACACAACCTCTCGGGTTGCAGAGAGGCGGTATATTTAGAACTGAGATGAAGACGAGCAACGTCTTCAGAGAGTGGCGAATTTGTGGAACTCGCTGCCTCATAGTGCTATGAGTAGTACTAGAATTATGAGAAATGTTTTAATGGTCTATTTTAATTATTTTGATGGATACTGGAATAATAATGGAAACGAGGAGCAAGCGAAATTGTCTGTTGAAATCAGGCTATTTAAGGTATAGTACACATGGGGGAATAGCAGGATCTGGTTCTTTAAATGGGATGGGTCAAGTGGACCAAGTGTCACAAGGGAAACAATTAAGGGCAATAATCATAGCATCAGAGCCGGTGAAGGTGTAAAAAGGCGACTGGAACATGGAGGCGAAGAAGGTTAGAAGCCTTGTTTTTCTTGAGATGTAATATACATATTATATATAGGGAATGATCCATAAATTTGAGATGATACGAACGTGGGAGGATTGTGAATCGTGAAAAGGATAATGCTGGACGTAAGATCACCTCGATGTGCTGGTGAAATGTGCGACCAAGTGCTGGATGAAATGTAATGCAGTTATTTTGGCGGGATGTAGGAGAGGAGAAAAGGTAAAATTATTGGAGAAATTCCAAAGGGGCTGCAGCAGCAAAGGAACTCGAGGGCATGTATGTCCAAAAATCGTTCACGTTGGCAACCTTCATCAATAGTGACTCACTCTAAAAACTCTTGTGACTTTCTGCCCAGTACCTAATATTTTCCGATGAAATAAAGAGGCAGCAGAATACCAAGGAACGATTCAGCCAAGCTAACCGTACTTAAGCATCGCTCAGTTGCGATATGGTGGTGGTGTAGCAGTGTTATCACTTGGCTAGTAATCCAGAGACCAAGAGTGATGCTCTGGAGACACTGGTTCAAATCACACGTACAATAGATGGTGACATTTGATTTCATTAAACATCTGGAATTAAAAATCTATGGTCATTCCACAAGCAACAAGAACTCCCTTTTCTGGCTGATGACTTTTTTTCCGGTGCAAAATAGTCGTTGGCTCTGACAGGCTAAGCATAATGTGGCCGAATACACTACTCAGTCGAGGGACTGTTTGGGGTGAGAAATGAAAAGCGGAGAATTACGGATATCCGTTTGAGGCCATGTAGTGAGCGGTCGCATATAATAATAATCTTTATTATCACAAGTAGGCTTACATTAACACTGTAATGAAGTTACTGTGAACAGCCCCTAGTTGCCACATTCCGGTGCCTATTCTTGTACACAGAGGGATAATTCAGAATGTCCAAATTACCTAACAGCACATCTTTGGACTTTGGGAGGAAACTGGAGCACCCGGAGGAAACCCACGCAGACACGAGGATAACGTGCAGACGCCACAGACCGTGACCCAAGTCGGGAATCGATCCCTGGAGCTGTGAAGCAATGGTGCTAATCATTGTGCTGCCCACAGTTGGTGGCTCCCGCTCAAGGCGGTTTTTTCTGGTCTTTTCCCCATCCGAAGGGCGAAGCTTTTGATGGGAAGAGCTGAAGGTGTATCTGGAGAAAATGTTACTCCTCTGCTATTGCTGGTGGATGGATCTTTGAGCTGCACCACAGGATAAAATGGAGAGTGGCAAAGGGTTGTTTTGCCTACCTAGTGTTCAGCAGAACAGCCAGTGGAGTTTTTCAACGCAAGTTGAGCCAGCCGATGAAGGAGGCCCAAGAAGACCTGACCAACGTCGAGGAACAGATCAAAGCAGGGACCGAGACAGCGGTGGAAAGACTGAAATCCCAGGGCCAGTCTACACAGAAAGTGGTAGAGGAGCAAGAGGAAGAGTTAGCCTCGTTGTAGGCCGAGGCGGGGACAAATGGGGAGACCCAGAAGAGGCTGAAGGAGGTGGAGGGAGGATCTGGGGAACTGCTCCAGAAGATAAAATTGGAGGATGGCGTAGATGTCCAAAGGCATCGAACGTGCAGAGGCCGGCACATACGGGGCCAAAATGTTGGAGCAGTTGATTGGAAAGGAACCTTTGACTGGCCCGTGGAAGTCAACCGAACACACAGGGTACTGATGAGGGAGCCACAAACGGGCGAGCAACCAAGGGCGATAGCGATGCGGTTGCACCGCTTTCTGGATAAGGAGAGGATCCTTCGGTGGCCGACGCAGAGGAGGAAGTGCACCTGAGAAGGGAAAGAGCTACGGGTGTACCAGGACCTGGGTGCAGAACTGCGGAAGAGGGAGGCTGGAATTAATCGGGTCAAGGTTGCCCTCTTCAAGAAGGGGGTGACGTTTGGGGTGCTATACCCAGCCTGCTTCTGGGTGGCTTTTCAGAAGCGCCAGTATTATTTTGGCAAGCCAGAAGAGGCGATGGTGTTCATGAGGGACAGTGGACTGCCAGGAGAAGGACATTGGACTTTGAAAGAGTTTATGTGATTGTTTCTTTGTTTGTTCTCTGCAAACGTTTCCCTTTGAAGTGTTTCTTTTGGAGGGCCGGCCTTTCATGGCGTAACATCAAGGGTAAGTGTATATTTTGTTGCATTCTGGGGGAGCGTGGATGAAGATGGAGGGGAATCGGTGTGGGTGTGTTGGGAGGGGCCACCATGCTATCTGGGCGAGTTAGTTAACAGGCGTGTATTAGGGGATTGTCAGCAGGTAGGTGCAGGGAGGGGGAATGGGGTTGATGTTTTATTTGGGAGAAGGGGAGAGGGGAGGATTGCCGACAATGGTGTGGTTAATGCGCCCAGTTGGAAAAGGATCAGTGGTGGACATCCGATGGTGAGCCTGGAGGGTCGTGTGACAGGGGGCGGGGGTGGATCAAAAAGGGATATGATTGATCACACGGGAGGGCGGATGGGATTCGCCCGACCAGGCTGGTCACATGGAATATGAGGGGAGCTAGTGTTACCGAATATAATTAACTCCTACTGGTCGGCGAACATCACCATGGTTAGGAAATGGGTAACAAGGGAAGGTTCGGGTAGGGTGGATGGAGGCAGCTTCTTGCAGGGGAACGACTTTAAGGGTTTTGTTAACAGGGCCTCTTCCTTTCTCATCAGCAGGTACTACGTGAGCCCAGTGATGATGTCGACCTTGAGGGCATGCGGGGGTGTGGAGACAGCATTTGGGGCTGGAGGGTGTCTCGATGTGGGCACCGTCTTTTCCTGGGATACTGCCCATGAGGTGCAGGATTACGTAATGTCGAAGGAGAGATAGGGAGGGGAATAGGGAAGGTGTTTAACGTACTTCATAGGACTCATATGACGGTAAGACGGATGAGAGTTTGTTTTGAGGGAGTAGAGGTTAGATGTGGGCGGTGCGCGGGGCGGCCCATGAAGCACATACACACCTTCAGGGCATGTCTGAAGCTAAATGTGTTCTGGTAGGGGTTTGCGGACGTAATGTCTGAGGTGCTGGGGGCAGGGGCGGGCAGTGGTGGATGTTTATAGGTGGCCCTGAAGGAATCCAGTTAGGGATATTCGTGGTGTCCTAAGACCTGGAAGTCCGAGGGGCGAGAGAGGCAGATGTTTTGGTATTTGACTCCCTGACAGCCCAGAGATGGACGTTGCTTGGATGGAGGGACACAGACGTGTGGCTGAGTGATCTGTCGGAATTCCTGAGGCTGGAGAAGGTCCCGTTCGTCCTGCTGGGCTTTGGCTGAGGGGTTTGCTCGGAGGGGGAAGCCGTTCATTGACTTCTTTGGAGGATTGAGCGGTCGGGGGGGGGGGGGGGGGGGGGGGTTAAGAGGGTTAAATTGGGGAAGGCAGAATGGGAGAAGGTGGCGATGGTTTTGTAAAGAGAGAAAATCGGAACATTCCAACATTAGTTGGAAAAGTTCAATTGAGATTTGTTGGTTTCTGCGTCATCCAGTTTGATTGTAAGATATAATTTTTGTTTGCACTGAGTGCTGAGCTTGTGGCATTTGAGTGCTACAGTGAGAGTTTGGTGACTGAGGGAGTATAAGGGTTATTTAAAGTCTAGTATTTCTTTTATTTAGTTAATTAACTTAAAAGTTGCTGTTTGGTCTATAAGAAGGTGAATTTTGAATCAGCTTTAAACAAGGTTCTACTTGGACTTACTTGCAGCTGGAGCTTGTTAATTAGTTAATTGCATTAGGCCAGTTTTTTAGAAGCTAGAGTCACAGTATAAATAGGGGCTAGATACAGTGCAGACTTTGTTTGCACTGAGTGCTGAGCTTGTGGCATTTGAGTGCTACAGTGAGAGTTTGGTGACTGAGGGAGTATAAGGGTTATTTAAAGTCTAGTATTTCTTTTATTTAGTTAATTAACTTAAAAGTTGCTGTTTGGTCTATAAGAAGGTGAATTTTGAATCAGCTTTAAACAAGGTTCTACTTGGACTTACTTGCAGCTGGAGCTTGTTAATTAGTTAATTGCATTAGGCCAGTTTTTAGAAGCTAGAGTCACAGTATAAATAGGGGCTAGATACAGTGCAGACTTTGTTTGCACTGAGTGCTGAGCTTGTGGCATTTGAGTGCTACAGTGAGAGTTTGGTGACTGAGGGAGTTAGGTGAGGAGGGAGTAAGGTGCTCCTTACATTTCATTTCCTATATTTATCAAAGAGCGTGAAGGGAGCCAGGAGTTTAGAGTACAGCTGACTGGAAGCAGAGTCGGAGGGCGGAGGTCCAGTTGGTCCACAGGGCAGCTAATTCTGTAAAGTAAGAGGGGATGGAGGCTAGGGCAGTTGCATGCTCCTCCTGTAGGATGTGGGTGGTGAGGGATACCACTGGTGTCCCCGCTGACTATACCTGCGGGAAGTGCACCCAACTCCAGCTCCTCAGAGACCGTGTTAAGGTACTGGAGCTGGAGCTGGATGAACTTCGGATCATCCGGGAGGCAGAGGGGGTCATAGAGAAGAGTTACAGGGAGGTAGCCACACCAAAGGTACTGGACAAGAGTAGCTGGGTTACAGTCAGGGGAAAGAAAACTAACAGGCAGACAGTGCAGGGATCCCTCGTGGCCATTCCCCTTCAAAACAAGTATACCGTTTTGGATGCTGTTGGGGGGGATGACCTACCGGGGGAAGGCCCCAGCGGCCAGGTCTCTGGCACTGAGTCTGGCTCTGGGGCTCAGAAGGGAAGGGGGGAGCATAGAAAAGCAATAGTAATAGGAGATTCAATGGTTAGGGGAATAGATAGGAGATTCTGTGGTCGCGAGCGAGACTCCCGAAAGGTATGTTGCCTCCCGGGTGCCAGGGCCAGGGATGTCTCTGATCGTGTCTTCAGGATCCTGAAGGGGGAGGGTGAGCAGCCAGAAGTCGTGGTGCACATTGGTACCAACGATGTAGGTAGGAAAAAGGGTGTGGAGGTAATAAACAAGTTTAGGGAGTTAGGCTGGAAGTTAAGGGCCAGGACAGACAGAGTTGTCATCTCTGGTTTGTTGCCGGTGCCACGTGATAGCGAGGCTAGGAATAGGGAGAGAGTGCAGTTGAACACGTGGCTGCAGGAATGGTGTAGGAGGGAGGGCTTCAGGTATTTGGATAATTGGAGCGCATTCTGGGGAAGGTGGGACCTGTACAAGCAGGACGGGTTGCATCTGAACCAGAGGGGCACCAATATCCTGGGGGGGAGGTTTTCTAGTACTCTTCGGGAGGGTTTAAACTAATTTGGCAGGGGAATGGGAACCGGATCTGTAGTCCAGCAACTAAGGTAGATGATAGTCAGGACGCCAAAGCACGTAGTGATGCAGTGGGGAAGGTAACAATGACAAAGGAGAGTACTTGCAGGCAAGGAGATGGGTTGAAGTGTGTATACTTTAATGCAAGAAGCATCAGGAATAAGGTGGGTGAACTTAATGCATGGATCGGTACTTGGGACTACGATGTGGTGGCCATCACGGAAACTTGGATAGAAGAGGGGCAGAAATGGTTGTTGGAGGTCCCTGGTTATAGATGTTTCAACAAGATTAGGGAGGATGGTAAAAGAGGTGGGGGGGTGGCATTGTTAATTAGAGATAGTATAACAGCTGCAGAAAGGCAGTTCGAGGGGGATCTGCCTACTGAGGTAATATGGGTTGAAGTTAGAAATAGGAAAGGAGCAGTCACCTTGTTGGGAGTGTTCTATAGGCCCCCCAATAGCAGCAGAGATGTGGAGGAACAGATTGGGAAACAGATTCTGGAAAGGTGCAGAAGTCACAGGGTAGTAGTCATGGGCGACTTCAACTTCCCAAACATTGAGTGGAAACTCTTTAGATCAAATAGTTTGGATGGGGTAGTGTTTGTGCAGTGTGTCCAGGAAGCTTTTCTAACACAGTATGTAGATTGTCCGACCAGAGGGGAGGCCATATTGGATTTAGTACTTGGTAATGAACCAGGGCAGGTGATAGATTTGTTAGTGGGGGAGCATTTTGGAGGTAGTGACCACAATTCTGTGACTTTCACTTTAGTAATGGAGAGGGATAGGTACGAGCAACAGGGCAAGGTTTATAATTGGGGGAAGGGTAAATACAATGCTGTCAGACAAGAATTGAAGTGCAGAAGTTGGGAACATAGGCTGTCAGGGAAGGACACAAGTGAAATGTGGAACTTGTTCAAGGATCAGGTACTGCGTGTCTTTGATATGTATGTCCCTGTCAGGCAGGGAAGAGATGGTCGAGTGAGGGAACCATGGTTGACAAGAGAGGTTGAATGTCTTGTTAAGAGGAAGAAGGAGACTTATGTAAGGCTGAAGAAACAAGGTTCAGACAGTGCGCTGGAGGGATACAAGATAGCCAGGAGGGAACTGAAGAAAGGGATTAGGAGAGCTAAGAGAGGGCATGAAAAATCTTTGGCGGGTAGGATCAAGGAAAACCCCAAGGCCTTTTACACATACGTGAGAAATATGAGAATGACTAGAGTGAGAGTAGGTCCGATTAAGGACAGTAGCGGGAGATTGTGTATTGAGTCTGAAGAGATAGGAGAGGTCTTGAACAAGTATTTTTCTTCAGTATTTACAAATGAGAGGGGCCATATTGTTGGAGAGGACAGCGTGAAGCAGACTGATAAGCTTGAGGAGATACTTGTCAGGAAGGAAGATGTGTTGCGCGTTTTGAAAAACTTGAGGATAGACAAGTCCCCCGGGCCTGACGGGATATATCCAAGGATTCTATGGGAAGCAAGAAATGAAATTGCAGAGCCGTTGGCAATGATCTTTTCGTCCTCGCTGTCAACAGGGGTGGTACCAGAGGATTGGAGAGTGGCGAATGTCGTGCCCCTGTTCAAAAAAGGGAATAGGGATAACCCTGGGAATTACAGGCCAGTTAGTCTTACTTCGGTGGTAGGCAAAGTAATGGAAAGGGTACTGAGGGATAGGATTTCTGAGCATCTGGAAAGGCATTGCTTGATTAGGGATAGTCAGCACGGATTTGTGAGGGGTAGGTCTTGCCTTACAAGTCTTATTGAATTCTTTGAAGAGGTGACCAAGCATGTGGATGAAGGTAAAGCAGTGGATGTAGTGTACATGGATTTTAGTAAGGCATTTGATAAGGTTCCCCATGGTAGGCTTATGCAGAAAGTAAGGAGGCATGGGATAGTGGGAAATTTGGCCAGTTGGATAACAAACTGGCTAACCGATAGAAGACAGAGAGTTGTGGTGGATGGCAAATATTCAGCCTGGAGCCCAGTTATCAGTGGCGTACCTCAGGGATCAGTTCTGGGTCCTCTGCTGTTTGTGATTTTCATTAACGACTTGGATGAGGGAGTTGAAGGGTGGGTCAGTAAATTTGCAGATGATACGAAGATTGGTGGAGTTGTGGATAGTGAGGAGGGCTGTTGTCGGCTTCAAAGAGACATAGATAGAATGCAGAGCTGGGCTGAGAAGTGGCAGATGGAGTTTAACCCTGACAAGTGTGAGGTTGTCCATTTTGGAAGGACAAATCTGAATGCGGAATACAGGGTTAATGGTAGGGTTCTTGGCAATGTGGAGGAGCAGAGAGATCTTGGGGTCTATGTTCATTGTTCTTTGAAAGTTGCCACTCAAGTGGATAGAGCTGTGAAGAAGGCCTATGGTGTGCTAGCGTTCATTAGCAGAGGGATTGAATTTAAGAGCCGTGAGGTGATGATGCAGCTGTACAAAACCTTGGTCAGGCCACATTTGGAGTACTGTGTGCAGTTCTGGTCACCTCATTTTAGGAAGGATGTGGAAGCTTTGGAAAAGGTGCAAAGGAGATTTACCAGGATGTTGCCTGGAATGGAGAGTAGGTCATACGAGGAAAGATTGAGGGTGCTGGGCCTTTTCTCATTGGAACGGAGAAGGATGAGGGGCGACTTGATAGAGGTTTATAAGATGATCAGGGGAATAGATAGAGTAGATAGTCAGAGACTTTTTCCCCGGGTGGAACACACCATTACAAGGGGACATAAATTTAAGATAAATGGTGGAAGATATAGAGGGGATGTCAGAGGTAGGTTCTTTACCCAGAGAGTAGTGGGGGCATGGAATGCACTGCCTGTGGTAGTAGTTGAGTCGGAAAATCTATGGACCTTCAAACGGCTATTGGATAGGTACTTGGATTAGGGTAGAATAAGGGAGTGTAGGTTAACGTCTTAAGGGCAGCACGGTAGCATTGTGGATAGCACAATTGCTTCACAGCTCCAGGGTCCCAAGTTCGATTTCGACTTGGGTCACTGTCTGTGTGGAGTCTACACATCCTCCCCGTGACTGCGTGGGTTTCCTCCGGGTACTCCGGTTTCCTCCCACAGTCCAAAGATGTGCAGGTTGGGTGGATTGGCCATGACAAATTGTCCAAAATTCTATGATTAACCTAGGACAAAAGTTCGGCGCAACATCGTGGGCCGAAGGGCCTGTTCTGTGCTGTATTTCTCTATCTCTAAACATAATACTTAACTGGTTAACAAAAACAAATATCTAATAACTGAAAGCATAATGGCTAGGTTACAGGGATAAGGTGGGGGCATAGGCCTGGGTGGGGTGCTCTTTCCGAGGGTCAGTGCAAACCCGATGGGCCCAGTAGCCTCCTTCTGCAAAATAGTGTTGCTGGAACTGTAACATAAGCCAAGAAGACTTTGCGTCTCCTTCATTGTTGTGAAAGATGATTTGTCAAGATACTTTTCAGATTAGTTATCGGGCTGGGCATACATCTAATGGCCTGAGCGGCCTCAGCCAATTGCCAGCTAAAACCACCATACTGGCTACCGGCCAGCTCCAGTGTTGTACCCATTTCTTCAGACTGTACTTTGGGATGGTGGGCAAGGCCCTGCAGAAATGCCGCAGAAGCTAAAAGATATTAGACCTACGTGGAGACCAGCAAAATGTCAATCATTTTCATTGGGGCAAAAGGCTTACAGGCAGCTGAGTGAGTGTTCGAAACCAGAAAAGGGTTTTGATGATCAAATAAAAACAGACTTTTTCGAGTGGCTGGAGGGCTGGTGACCCGAGAACTCACATGAAATGTATTCGCAAAAGACCAAGACAGGATAGGGAAGAGAGCTGTTCTGAGCTAGAAGGCACTGTCTGAAAAAGTGCCACAAATATAATAAAGAAGATCGTTTAAAAGATCATTCGATAAATATTTCAATAAAACAATTCACAAAACTGTGAGGCAAATTGCAGGGCAATGGAATGAACGGATAGTTACTTCAAACACCTGGAAGAAGCAAAGTTTTTGTGTATTTCTATGCTTTCATAATTTGATATCACTTTGTTCAAATCTAAGGATATCCTTTGTATTAATTCTTAGTAACATTTAAGACGTGTTTCTGAGCACTCGAATGACAGTAATGCGTACTTCACCTGCTTTAATATGCCCGAGTGCTTCATCTTTCCGTTCAGCTTTCAGACAAATCCATTGGTCGCTTTTGTCCAGGTAATGAACCGCAAATACAGTTGGTGCCAATCGAAATGTCGTTTGCTCTGTGCACCCTGTTGGCAATTGAATTAGCCTATCAATTCCATTCGGCGATAGGCAGTTCTGCACCGATTCTCCCAGCACGTCACCTAAAAGGGGGCATAATTAATGGAGAATGCTAAAAACGATCTTTTTAAACTGTTAAAATGACTGGGGGAAAAACCCTACCCTCGCCAACTCGGAATTGTTTCAAGAAAGGATTCGGCAACTGTTTCAAATTGATCAAACTGAAATTTTCAATAACTACAGCCGCAAAGTAGGAATTAATTGGTTGATTGCGAACGGTGTTAAACGGAATATTGTAATCAATCGCCAGCCATTCGCTTTGAACAGAGCAATGCTGCAGCCACAGACCCGTTGCTGTACCATTGTCAGATGGCTGAGTTATGGAATGAAGCGTAATGATTCCCTGGGAAATTAGGCTGGTTTTTTGTTGGATATTCAGCTAAACCTAATAATAATTTTTATTAGTTTCTCAAGTAGGCTTACATTAAAACTGCAATAAAGTTACTGTGAAAATCCCCTAATCGCCACATTCAGGCGCCTCTTCGGGTACACAGAGGGAGAATTCAGAATGTCCAATTCACCTAACAGCACGTCCTTAGGGACTTGTGGGTGAAAAAAAACAAGGCACCCGGAGGAAACCCACGCAGACAGAGGGAGAACGTGCAGACTCCGCACAGACATCGAGCCAAGCCGCGAATCAATCCCGGGTCCCTGGCGCTGTGAAGCAGCAGTGCTGAGCACTGTGCTACTGTGTTAAACTTAATCATAAGCAGCGACATTATGTGTGTTTTCCATTGTAACGGACCCGAAGTTCCAACCTGATAGAATATTTGTCACAAATAAATGATTTAGCAGATTTTCTTAGTTTGTTTGAGTTGTTAGTTGCTTTGCCTCTGCCAGGGACACACTTTCACACACATAGGCTCAAACACACACAAACACGTCTCCACGCACAAACACACACGTGCAATAGCAAAGACATATGCAAACACAGATGTACACAAACATAAACACGCACAAACACACACACAAGCACACAAACATACACACCCAAACACGAACACAAATTCACATACAAATGCACAGACACACACACGTACACACAATCAAACACACAAACACGCACAAAAGCATACACAAACAATCACACACATACAGACACACAGACGCACACACAAACACACAGGCAAACACATGCGAACACAAATACACAGACAACCGCACAGACGCATACACAAACAAACACACAAACATACGCACACAAAAACACAAACACATAAAAGCAGACACAAACACACAGACGCACAAATACACACACTCTTCACCGAGGAGAACAAACTTTATGTCCCCATCCAAACTGCAGAACAGAAGTCCCGTATCTTTGGAAGCATTCTTGTAAATATTTGCTGCATCATCGACATCATTCAGATCTCATCGGGCCGAGTTTCGTTGGTATTCCAGCAGGCATTGACTGCAAAAAAAACTACCTTTGTTCTTTGTTGGAATCACCAATCTCCTCTACAAAGAAGAAGTGGATATGATTCTGGAAGCATTTATTTGGGGTTGGCATTGCATGCCTCAGAGTCTATCGGTTGCAGAAATGTTTCTTCTTTAACTTTTCCCAACAGTTTTTCTATTTGTTCAGTTTTGCTGGAGGCGGTCATTGCTTTCACTTGTGTTGCTCACATGCTGCTTGTCACATCGCAACCCAAGTCTGATTTCTGTCCAGGTGTTTTTAAAATGTATACTTTTACTAGTATTTTACATTATATACACTGTACATTTTTTTAAAGATAGGTTAAAAGTTATAAGTTCTATTTCGGTGTCGCCCCCCCCCCCCCCTTCCTCGCTACCCTTTCACACTCCCCCCTTTGCTGCCCCACCTCCCTTTTTTCAAAGTTTCATAGTCCTTTCTTTCGCCTTTCACCCTGTGGTTGTTGGGTATTTATATTAAGCAGCACTCTCCTTATCCCTCCCTCCCCCCCCCCCCCATCGCTTAGCCCCCCGTCACTTCTTCTCCCCTCTTCCCATCCTGTTGTCAGCTTGCATTTGAGGATTGTTTTTCACGTGGTCTTGTGTTGGGCCCTCTTGTCTCTCTATCAGCCTCTTTCTGGCCTTCCCCTTGTTGTTTCCTCTTGTCTCCATGCCTTCCACCCCACGCGCCCACGTTTCTCCCCCTCCCATTTCTGTCTGCTCCCTGTAGTACCGTTGGCTCTGCTAGCCAGTCTGCAGTTGTGGGTAGTACTGCTAATCTTCAACTGAGCAGGAATCTCTGGCAGGTATTTAGTGAAGCAAAAGTAAGCACGTCGACCCTCTTCCCCATACATTATTCTGGCTGGTCTGATCCCCCAAAGACTGCCACTTTTGTTCACAACTCCACCCTCACCTCTACAACCTTAGACATTGCTTAGAAGAAGGCTTTCCAGAACCCCACATGTCTCGCACCGTTCACATTGATCCTCCACTTTCTGGAAGAACCTGCCCATTCGGGTTCCTATCAAATGGGATCTATGGACCAATTTTAGCTTCATGAGAATTAGCCTTGCACAGGAATAGGTGGAGTTGGTCCTGATGAGTGCTTCGCTCCAGCCTGAGGAGGCTCCAAACAGTGATAGCGTGGTGACTGTTAGAGACAGGCTGCCCGCGTTTGTGAGTGTGAACATCTCCCGTGGGTGCGGGGCGAATGGTGACGTGAATGTTTTGTAAAGGTCCACCAGGAATCCGTCGGGTCTCGGCACCTTCCCCACCTGCATGAAGTTGATACTCTCCATGACCTCTCCTATTCCTAGTGATGCTTCTACCTCCCTGCAGCTATCATCTCCCACGGCTGGCATGTCCAGTCCATTGAGGAATCATTTCATCAGAGTCCCCGTAGGGGTGCTCAGAGGTGTATAGTCCCCGATAGAAGGATTCGAATGCTTCGTTGACCATTTTTGTTTGGGCTAATAGTCTGTCTCTGCTGTCCTGTATCTGTGCTGTTCCTTCGTGTCTGCCTGTTGTCTCAGCTGGTGAGCCAGCAAGCAGCTAGCCTTGTCTTCATGCTCATAAAAGGTCCCCTGTGTCTTGTGGTGTTGGTACACTCCTTCCCTGGAGGACAGTAGGTTAAAGTCGATTTGGAGCTTTTGCTTCGCCCCCAGAAACTATAAGGTCGGGGCCTTGGAGAGCTGTCTGTCGACCTCCAGTATGGAGTAAATAAGTTGCTGCCTCGTCACACTGTCTTTAATATCTCTCCCAACCTTGTAGGCAATCATTTCTTCTCTAATCACAACCTTCAGTGCCTCACAGAATGGGAAAAGTGAGACTCCTCCATTGCGGTTGTCTATGACGTATTATCTATGGTCTATCATGTGTTCCGACTGAAGGCCTTTTCAGCCAAGAGGGCCGTGTCCAATCTCCATGTGGGTCTTTGTGCATGGCTCCTCTGCAACCTCTCATCCATGTTGTGTGACGTGTGGTTGGAGATTACAATCACGGAGTATTCGACTCTGACTATTTCTGGAAGCACTGATTTCCCCGCTACAAAGAAGTTGATACGGATGTAGACCTTGTGTACTTGTGAGAAGAACAGGAATTCCTTCTCACCTGGGTCCACTGCCCCCATCTTCATTAACATTCCGAGTTCCTTAATCATACCTGGTATGCCAGCTCCGTTGGTATAATCTCTGTCTGTTCCTCACCATCCTCCGCGCTCTGCTCCCTGATCCCTTCCTTCCTACGAGCTAGTTTCACTTTTTCTCTGTCATCCTCACTGTTGCCTCGTTTGCCGTTTGTGTGGTCAGTTTTTATGGACAAACTCATCCGCCTCTGCGGGGGTACTACAATACTGTTCTTTGTTCAGGCTGTGAAAAAAACATCCCCAATCTAACATTGTTTCTGCGCAGAGCTGAATTCGCATGGTTAAATTTGGCTCTGTGCTTCTCCAGGTCCGCCCGATGTCTTGATATATATATTCTTATCTTGTTTCTGCCCCAAAGACTTCCTTTTGACTGCTGTGCAGAGCAGAATCCTATACCTATTCTGATATCTGTGCAGCTTGGCTATTATCGCGCCCGTCTGTAACCGTCATTGGGCTTTGTTCCGAACTACCTGTGGACCCTGTTGATTTCTTGTGGCTTGGTGAAGGAGTCCCTTCCAAAAAGGTTGCCCAGAATCTCGACCACGTAGTTGGCTGGTCTCTGCCCTCAATTCCCACTGGCAGGCCAACAGTTTAAATATTTTGTCGCCAGGACTGGTTCTCCTGGTCTGCGACCTGTCCTTTCAGGCTCCCTGGGTCGCCACCAACCCTTTATCTCGGCCTCCAGGACAACGGTTCGGTCGCTCTGATCCATCAGTACCATTGCGAGGTCCTGCATAGTTTCCTGTTGGGCTCACAGTCTGCTTCCCATGTTTTTGAACAACATCTGCATGGTGGCCAGCGCCTCCGCTGCCACAGATTGACTGCTGGTTGTATCTCCTGTTTAATCTTGTCCTTCATCGTCGTTAGTTCCTCAATTAGAAACATCCATCGAATTCCTGGTTGGCGGAGGGGGGTGGGGGGTGGAGGGTGGTAGGGGCGAGTCCGCTGCCCTGATCGCTGGCCTCCCTCTCTCGGGTGTGGCTGGGTACTTCACGCTTCATGGGTCCGCTTACCCGCTTACTCGCAGCTCCTGACCCTTTTTCATAGTTTCTGACTTCCCTGCGGCCTCTCTCGCATGACTTTCCTCTGTTGTATCTGTTGGTGAGGGGAACGAATGAGTCCGATCTCCCGGGCTAAATAAGGCCGAAAGACCCACCTGATGTACGAGCGCTCAGCACATTCCCGTCATCTGAACATTGTCCATGTCTTAATCGTGTAAACACGGATTCTCACTGTATTTGTGAAGTGTATTGAAGACTCAGTTCATCAACAAACACACCACTCCTCACTTTATGATCGAGAGAAGGTCATTGATGATGAAGCAACTGGAGATATTTTGGTCTAGTTTTACCCTAAGGAAACCCGCAGTCTTGGACCCAATTTGATTGAAGTCCTATAACCACAACGCGGACGGACATAGGTAGACTCGTAAACATGTTTTCTATTGACCACCAGCATTGCCAACCGCAAATAGCATTCTACCAGAATCATGTCTTCCTCTTTTGCTTTGCAGAGGAAATTGGAGATTCCTTTCTCACAGGGCAACAAACAATGGAAACTTTCTTCTCCTCATTCTTGTTGATTATAATTGCTCTATAATGCCACATGCAGTTAAATGCTACCTTAATGCCATGGACAGCCTGATCTCAATGCTGAGTCAATATATTCATCAGAGTAAAATGAGTTGTATTTCACTTTGAAATCCCTTATCCTCGAGCCTATTTTCGTACAGTAAGCTATTAACATGAACGGAAAATCATAAACTGATAAAATGATTCGGAATTGAGAGAGATGTGCCTCACGGCTCTGGGTCACTGTCTGTGTGGAGTTGGCAAATTATCACGTGTTTGCATGTGTTTCGCCCCCACAACCCAAAAGATGTGCAGGGTAGGTTGGTTGCCCACGCTAATTTGTCCCTTAATTGGAAAAAAATGAATTAGGTACACTTCATTTATATTAGAAAAAGAGGATTAAGAGCCATACATTATGTATAAATGTGCGGAGGTGCTACAGATCCATTCTAAATGTTTCATCGCTCTTTTGCACATAGCACAAAAATGTATCCGCCACAAGAGCCCTACGCTTTAATTGGACAGAGAGGGAACCTCTGTAGCATATAACATTGACAATTAATAATAATAAAATAAATCGATAAGTTCTGGTGATCGACGAAGTATTAATATATTACTTGGAATGTAACAGCAACTATACTAATTTCTATCTTATAGAAAATTGAAACGACAAATTAAAGTTTTCGGAAAAATTAGTCAAGTTTCATTGATAAAAATCCCCTGAATGATATCTAATATTGGAGTTGCTCCTTTAACAACAAAGTGTTAATTACCTCTTGCACGAACATAAAGGTAGGACTTGGTGTCTGGAACCATGTTGGAAGGAACGTCTCCAAGTATTTGATATGATCGCTTCACTAATAAGACAAATATAAAACTTCATGAAGCAGGTAAAAGTGTTTCTTGTTACAGATGTCGGGCTGGATTCTCTGACTGCCACCGGCGAAATCGCGTTCGACAATCGGCCGGAGAATACATCTTTACGCCAAAATCGGGGGCAATGCCATTTTTGTGATACTACGCCGCCTCAAAATCGGCGTGCTCGTGGATTACACTGCATGCAGTCCGGACTGCTTCAGGAAGTCACCTGAGCCCTCCCCCCATGCTCCATCCCCAGTGGGCCGACTTCTCCATGGTATTGGTCGCCTGTGCTCACACAGTTCGGGGACTTCACATGGTGGCTACAGACTGAGTCCAGCGTCGCCACAGTCCGGGGGTGGGGGGAAGTCATTCCACTAGCATTGGGGACTGGGGGACTGGGGTGGGGATGGACCCGGGATGGCGAGCCTGATTACCTGGGGGAAGTTTATGACAGCCCGGGTCCGTGCTCGGCCGGCACCATGTTGCACCGCGCAGCTGCCTCCGTGCCCATGCATGGCCAGTGAATGGGCCATTCTCCAGCCATATCTGCAGGTAAAGCTGGGGCCTTTTAGCTACTTGGCTGCAAGTCCTTCACTGGATGGAAAAATGGTGCGAGGGTGGCGCTGACTTTCTGGTCATAAGGCAAGACGGATTCTGCGGACATAGCCGCAGGATCCAGCCTGTAATATTTTTAAAGATCTGTTTCCTGTCTGTCAGATTATTAAACTCAAATATTATCATGAAGCCAATCAAGGCCACTCTCTGTGAGTATTTATTTACGCTAATACTTATATTAAAATAGGTTCTAAAATCAACACGATACTTGCCAAGTGGGTCAATGGAAATGCTTCTATCTTCAGTCTTCAGGACCCCTTCTCCCTATATCAAAAAATGAGGAGATGCTCAACTGTAATGTGAAAATGAAACTATTCACGGAGCAGTAAATAAGGAGAAGCATTATGGCACAGAAAAAACAGGTTAGACATACAGGAAAATACATAAAAAGTAGTACAGTCGCCTTTGATGCCAAAGACCGCTGAAAACTGGATGCTAATTTTTTTCATGTCAATGCTTCTTTTTGTAATAATCCTTGGTGAGTTTTAATTGTGGGCCTCGTGATACTGTCACTGGACTGGACTAATAATCCAGCGACAAGGCTTCAAATCCTGCCACGGCAGATGTTGAAATCTAAATTCAAGAAAAATCTGGAATTATAAATCTAATGATGACCATGAGGCTATTGCGTGATTCACTGAAGTCCTTGAGTGAAGGGATCCGCCGACCTACATGCGATGTGCTTCTAGATGCTCCGAAACGGCCTCCATTGCTGTCCATTTATGTCAATGCAGAGTACATTTTAGCAGGCTAGAAAGCCAGTATTGGGCCGCCTGCCATATCTGATTGACCAAAACGTAGGGTAAAGGTTTCAAGAACCTCAAGCCACGGTGCGATCTGCTTGCTGGGTCCTGGAACTATTTTATATTAGTAGCAAACAACATCGAAATTGAATTTAAGGAAGAGCAGGAGAGGCAATTTGGCCTACCGAGCCTACTTTGACATTCAATCGATCATGGTCGATCCTTTATCGCAACACCACACGCTCTCCCCTTATCCCTTGACATATTAAGTGTCCAGAAATCTATATATTTATTTCTTAAATACATCCAGTGACTTTGCTACCGCAGCTTTGAGTGCTAGAGAATTCCACACGTTCACCATCCTGTGACTGAATATACTTCTCCTCACCTGAATCATAAATGGCCATCCCCTAACCTGAGACATTGAACTCTTTCTCTGGACATCCCCGCTGCCCCCCCCCCCCCCCGTCAACCAGCGTCAACATCCTTCCTGTATCATAACTGTCCAGCACTGCCAGAATTTTTCAGGTTTCAATGAGACTTGCTCTCGTTCTTCAAAACTCCAGTGAATATAAGTCCAGTCGATTCAAATCCCGAAGACGGCAATCCTGCCAGTCCAAGAATCGGTCTGGTAAAGGTTCGCTGTAGTCCCGCTATGTCAAGCATATATTACCTTTGCAAGGAGCGCAAAAGTGAAAACGATACTCCACATGTGGTCCCTCCACTGTCCAGTCCAACTGCACCTTGAACTCAAGCCCTCTTACATTGAAGGCAGATATACCACTCGCCTTCTTTACTTCTTGCTGCACCTGCATGTTTGCTTTCAATTGCGGGTACTGAAGGGCACCCAGCCCCCTTTTAATATCAACATTTCGCAATCTATCATCTTTTAAATAGTACTCTGCCGTTCTGTTTCTCCTACCGAAATGGATAACTTCACACATATCCACGTGGTATATGCCATGTATGTGTCAAGTTACCTAACGTATCTAATTCTGTAAGAATCCCCTTAACATCCTCCTCACCACTCACAGTTCCATCTAGCTTTTTGTCGTCAGAAACTTGGAAATATTACACTTCCAAAAGTTGTCTCAGGACTGAATACATAATGCAGCAATTTACAATAAGAAATGTTATGAGAAAAGCAAAATGAAACATTAATACATGTCGTAAGAATTATGCTCTCGATAGAGGAGACCTAATTTTAAATGGACACATGTGTTGGTAATTTCAAAATCGCCGGTTTAGGTGTGAATATCATTTTGTAATTTGAATTAAGGTGTTCTTAAGCATTTTCTGCTGAAATTAGTTTGAGCCATTTTATTAAAAAAAGCAAAACCAGTGTTATTGTGAACTTGTCAGGTTAGTTAAATAGACAGTCTACTTTGTGAGACAATTAAGAAGCAAATTATTTCATTAGTCGATGTGCTCGAAAGGAAGGGAATGAACGTTGGAACAAAAATGTTTCTGAATATTTAATTCTTAGCATATTAGCACTTGATTATTAATACGGACTTTCAAAGTGCTATGAGAAAAATATTAATGGGTATTTCTTCGGCCACAGAAGAAAGATAACATGCATGTTAACCTTGACTAGGAGAAGGACTGAGTAGGCTCTTGTCTAAAGGACCCCAACTCCAAATGAGGCAGGCATGTTGATCAATCATTGCACTTTAAGATCAGAGATACAGCTTGACAGATAGCATTGTCTTAAAACTGAGACAACATGCATAATTAGATAAAAACTACTGGGTTAATTCTTATTTCACTATTGACAAGTTATAGACCAATTGGCTATTTTTCCAACAATTGGCTAAGTTGGAGCTCCAATATTTTAGGGTTTAAAACAGGAGCCCCGAGAAGCTATTTTTAATGAGGACTCTCAGAGACAGAACGACAGGGATATGTGAAGAGGGATGTAAAGATGAAAATGTGGGTAGAGAGATGGGAAGAGAGTGATGTGCTGAAAGCTGTTTTCGATCTCGGAACACTTCACGACTTGGTCTGAGAACCCTGATCAATTGTTTAAGTTAAGCTTTCTCTGCTGACTGTTGTTCATGAAACTTTTCTTTTTATATTTATGACTTGTTACCTTTTTAATGGGCACCGTAAGAAGGCTCACAACACCAGGTTAATTTCCAACAGGTTTCTTTGGAGTCACTAGCTTTCGGAGCACAGCTCTTTCACTCACCCGAGGAAGGAGCTGAGCGCCGAAAGCTAATTATTCCAAATAAACCTGTTAGACTTTAACCTGGTGTTGTTAAACTTCTTACTGTGCCCACCTCAGTCCAACGCCGGCATCTCCACATCATGACTTTTTAAGGGTTGAACTTTCTGAATTGATCATTTGAAGTATTATTTCTTGCCACATGGTTCAGTCGCTAGAATCTGATGGGATGTACAGTTGGGAGGTTATTGCAAACAAGTGAACCCCAGAATTATTACTTTTTAGAAGTAAATCAGATAAGGTAAATAAATCAGTTTCAGATTTTAAAAAACAGTTTAAGTGGCAACCGGCGACAGAGTTGTGACTAAGATTGGGCACTTTAGTGAAAACATCTAATTAACAATAACAGGCATTACGATGAAACATATCGCCTCAGTACCAAGTTCAACTAGATTATTTATCTGGAAAGGAGTTTGAGTTACTTCGTTCTGAATGCTGATTTTAAACAGACGATGTTCGATTCCAGGAAGTCATTGATTTTACTCAATGCAACGTTGGCATTAAGGTATGGAAGCCGACAAAATGCATGATATTTCAGAGTCTGACGCATATCCTTGTGTTCTCTCAAGTGATGTTATTCTCCAAAACAAAGAACAGAGATTCTTTGGAACAAGAATTGAAACAAGGAAAACAACTAGGTTCAAAGCATGTAGTTGACCGTTCTAACCAGCCCCCCCCCCCCCCCCCCCCACCCTCCCAGAACAAGAGAGGTGATATTGTTACAACAGCAATGTCATAGCATTGTCAGTACTACTGAGACAGTTGCGAAAGCGGGTGGGCATAAACGGATACTTTCACAAGCTGAGGTTGCGTGTCTTAATCTGGAATGGCGTGACTCTCAGGCCCCTTTTAGGGAGCACGAAGGAAGTGAGAGCAGAGATGTGCCATTCCCATTCTGGATCCAAAATATGTGTTAGAAGAAGAGTTGGAGGGACGGATTAATTGAAAGACTGCTATGAGTCATGCAAATTCCATTCCACAGCATCCAGTCCCAGGTTTTTCATCAGACCCTAAAGTTTGTGTGCGATGCGCTCAGCCTGACCGCCGCCACCGACTAAATCAGGCAGAAATCGTATTGCATTAATCAGCAAGAGCACAGATAAGAAGCCTGATGGACAGACGATAAGGCCGGAAGAAAGATCAGCACCTTAATCTCGTTCTAAATTATAGACTTGTGTCAAGGATCTGGGAAAGATTGATGATGTGGATGATCCCTTAGTTGTGGAGAAGCGATTTTAGACAGGGCCATGCAGAGTTAGAATATGATGATTTAAAGGTTATTATAGAGCGAGTTAAAATTAAAGTTAAAGTTAAAACGTAGACAATGAGTTAATGGTTTCAATTTTGCTGTTAATGCCTGGTCAGAGTTTATTGTTTGTGCTTAGTTCGCTAGGAACAAAACATGTCGAAGTTAGACTGGGAGAGGTTCTATTTAGCTCTTCCCCTTTAGTTTCGGCAGAAAGTTAACCCCTTCAGCGGACAGTTGATTTAAAAAAAACCTCCACACGGTTTTTGCACACTTATTTGTAAATTCTGACACGTTAGGTAGCAGGACGTTTTGGACAGATGTGATGATACATGTGTTAACTCATTGGGTTCCTGACCAGAATCACAATGGATTTTTGGAATATTTTTGCAGGTACCGATAGATGAAGTTCGATGTAACGAATGCGGGAAGATATTTAATGTTTTTTTCAGTTGAGCAACGCCAATAAAATATGTAAACCCACTTCAAAAAGTGTTTGCGCAAAACATTTCTTTTGGAGAAAAAAACGAGAGAATCCCAGCACACGATGAAAGTCATCCAAATCATGGATCCCAACAACGCAGAATGGGCTGCTCAACCCGTGCAGTCTGCACCGACCCTGTGAAGGAGCATCCCAGTTATTCTCACTCCCCCTCCCCATCCACAACTAGCCTTTCGACATTAAGGCGCAATTTAGCATGGCCAATCCACCTAATCTGCATATCATTGTGACTGTGGGAGCAAACTGGAGCATTTGGAGGAAAGTCATGCAGACCTGGAGAGAACGTACAAATTCCACATCGTCACTTAAGGCTGGAATTGAAGCCGGGTCCCTGGCGTCGTGAGGCAGCAGTGCCACGTTGTGGTGAATGGGCAAGCAATATATGAAAATGACTGGAACCAAATATGACTATTTGATGTCTGTTTTAAATATGTGCTCAGACGGTTTTATTGAACTGTAAAGTTTCTCCAGGGCTCACAAACGAGATACCATAGTAACTATTGCATGTATAAAATAGTATGTGGGAATAGACGTTGCGGAAAGGTGCAACATCAGATGCGATTGCAATCATTCACATTGGGTGTAGTTCACTACAACAATTTGGTATTAATGTGAATTCTAGCGAAAGGAAAGCGGAGATGGTTCTAGTTAAATTTACTGATTCCTCCAGGAAAACGTAGATGTTCTTGCCTCGGAATCGCTTTCCGTTTTACAGAGAATTTGATTGTTTGGCCAACTACTTGTAACATTGGGATTGCAAATGGTGCGATGTACAAAAGCGTCTGGATGTTTTAATATGGTCGCCTGAGAGTCAAGAATATGTTGGCATGATTTTAAGATACTGCATAAGCGTTCAGATGTGTTAGATGTGAAATAAGCAACAGATAAATCACTTCAAAAATCGTCTGGTTCAAAAGTCAGCAAATACTTAGTCGAATTCACTGAAAAACAGGTCTCCGTCATGTGAAACTACTTGACAAGCGGCACGAAATGGTCAGTATGCTCAGTAGAGTGCGACAACATCCTTAAATCATTTAGATACTTCTCCATAGATAAACTGTATTCAAAACAATCAGAATTATTCCATACACTCGATACTTGGCAAGGAAATCAAAGTTAAAGTAAAAATAATTTTGCATTGGGAGAAATGAAGGTTAGGATGGAATGATGCAGAATAAGAAATTTCCACAAATTGGATACAGCTTCAAAGAAAGATGGAGCTGGAGGATCTTTTCAATTAATTTCGTTTGATTTGGCAGTTAAGACATGAATACTGGTGTGTAAAAACTTCAAATTAGGAATAATCTTGACATTTTGTGAAATAATAAATACTACACTTCATTTTGCGACAGAAAGTACCATACAATCCATCGCCGACAGAGCCCCTACCTAGGCCGTCTGCCCCGCCCTATCCCCATAACCCGACCTAAATTACACTTCCCTGGACATTAAGGGCCAATCCGCATAATCTGCACGCCCCTAGACTGTGGGAGGAAACCGGAGCACCCGGAAGAAACCCAGACAGATATGGGGGGAAAGTGTAAACTCCATACAGTCATCCAAGGCCGGAATTGAAACTCAGGTCCCTGGTGCTGTGAGGCAACAGTATTAACCACTGTACTGCGACGTATATACTGGTACATCCTGATATAGACCATATTCCAGAAATTTTCGTCAAGATCAAGATGCAACGAACTGGGATGGAGTCCTGCAACCAATGCCACCTGCCAAAGCACAATCTGACTGGACCAATATTGGTAATTTTACTGGATTTTCATGTAACTATTCTGACAGGACTGCTAGTTGTAAAAACAAAACAGTTGTCAATGCAAGAGAAAGTCCCAGGTTAAGAACTATTTCCATCATCTTTGTGTTCATACAAATGATGACTAGAACTTTCGTCACCAGGTGACTGCAGATGTGTACTGTTGGTTTGGGCTGGAAGGAATTTCTGATACCTGTGAGAACCCCATGAAGTAAAACGAATAGCAGGGATCAATATATATTGCCAATATGCATTTCACTCTCAACCTGAGGACTGATGATACTTTCAAAAATCATTTTTGATTTGACTATAATTTTGTAGTTTGAATTAATATGTCCTTAAACATATTCTGCTAAAATTGATGGAAGCCAGTTATTGGAAACTAGCAGATTAGTTAAGTAGACAAATATAGAATAATTAATTCATTAATAGAAATGTTAGAAAGGTTGGAACTATATTTTGGAAGACAAATATTTATGACATTGTAATCTCAAGCATTTTATGTATTAACACTTATTATTAATACCGTGAGTGAAATAATAACGTGCAGTTTTCTAGCCATAGAATCAAGAGAAAGCATAAATTTTAGTCATGACTCGGAGCAGGATTGAATAGGCCCTTATGCTGCATAAGATAAAGAGTTTCTGCATAAGATAAAGATGCATGGCATTAAGGGTAAAGTAGTAGCATGGATAGAGGATTGGTTAAATAATAGAAAGCAAAGAGTTGGGATAAATGGGTGTTTCTCTGGTTGGCAATCAGTAGCTAGTGGTGTCCCTCAGGGATCCGTGTTGGGCCCACAATTGTTCACAATTTACATAGATGATTTGGAGTTGGGGACCAAGTGCAATGTGTCCAAGTTTGCGGATGACACTAAGATGAGTGGTAAAGCGAAAAGTGCAGAGGATACTGGAAGTCTGCAGAGGGATTTGGATAGGTTAAGCGAATGGGCTAGGGTCTGGCAGATGGAATACAATGTTGACAAATGTGAAGTTATCCATTTTGGTAGGAATAACAGCAAACGGGATTATTATTTAAACGATAAAATATTAAAGCATGCCGCTGTTCAGAGAGACTTGGGTGTGCTAGTGCATGAGTCACAGAAGGTTGGTTTACAAGTGTAACAGGTGATTAAGAAGGCAAATGGAATTTTGTCCTTCATTGCTAGAGGGATGGAGTTTAAGACTAGGGAGGTTATGTTGCAATTGTATAAGGTGTTAGTGCGGCCACACCTGGAGTATTGTGTTCAGTTTTGGTCTCCTTACTTGAGAAAGGACGTACTGGCGCTGGAGGGTGTGCAGAGGAGATTCACTAGGTTAATCCCAGATCTGAAGGGGTTGGATTATGAGGAGAGGTTGAGTAGACTGGGACTGTACTCGTTGGAATTTAGAAGGATGAGGGGGGATCTTATAGAAACATTTAAAATTATGAAGGGAATAGATAGGATAGATGCGGGCAGGTTGTTTCCACTGGCGGGTGACAGCAGAACTAGGGGACATAGCCTCAAAATAAGGGGAAGTAGATTTAGGACTGAGTTTAGGAGGAACTTCTTCACCCAAAGGGTTGTGAATCTATGGAGTTCCTTGCCCAGTGAAGCAGTTGAGGCTCCTTCATTACATGTTTTTAAGGTAAAGATAGATAGTTTTTTGAAGAATAAAGGGATTAAGGGTTATGGTGTTCGGGCCGGAAAGTGGAGCTGAGTCCACAAAAGATCAGCCATGATCTAATTGAATGGCGGAGCAGGCTCGAGGGGGCAGATGGCCTACTCCTGCTCCTAGTTCTTATGTTCTTATGTTCTTATATAAGGAATATCAAGTCCAGATTACAGGATGCTATATTGACCGATTATTGCTCGACACCCAAGCCTGCATAAAGAAAATAGATATAGCTTGCGAATAATCATTGTGTTAAAGCTGAGGCAACATATGCAATTATCTAGAAACCATTGGGCTAATTATCTTTTCGTTTTTGAAACATTTCCGATCAATTGGCTATTTTACCAATAATTGACTGAGGGGGCTATCAATATTTTATGGTATAGATGGGTCTCAAGTGCGGTTTTGGGTCAGGACAAACAGAGGCAGAGACAGAGCATGGCAGAGAGAGATGTGAATGGAGAAATAAAGAGAAAGATGTGGGTAGAGATGTGGAAAGAGTGATGATTATGGAGTAGTGCTGAGAACTGTTTTCGATTATGTCATCTCACGAGGTGGTCTGGGAAGGGTGCTGATCAGCCTGCTCAACTACTAAAGTCAAGCTTTCTCCTCTTACTGTTAATCAATGCTTATTTATGATAATTGAAACTGTGCTTTTTGTCTTTCTGACTTGTTGCCTTGTGAATGTTTAATAAACCTTATCAATACATCGTTTAACGTGTTCTTTCTTACCATACGGTTAAGTCTCTAGAACCTTACGTAATTTATGTGTGTGTTGGAGGGGGGGGGGGGGGGTTATTAATAGATCATATAAATAATAAAAATCTACTTCAAACATATATATGCTGCAGAAAAGACAAAAGAATGTGCTGAATCATTTTCACTCACCAGTACATTCAGTTTCCTGGTAACGGCATCAGTTATTACCATATCACCGATGCTGTATGCAATCACAGTAATTGGAATATTGCCAATGGCAAGTGGGACAACAGAGAAGTATAAGGGATAGGCGGAGTTTTTTCGAACAGTCACAGTTCTTTCATGTTTCTGCTTTGTGGCCGGACTACAAAGATTATCCGTGGCCTTCATAGATACATTCACCTGGTTATAATATAAAACGAGACATGTGATTAAAATTGATGACAATGGATGGCAATTCAGGTTTTTACGAAGCAAACAGCGACATGTGGCAGAAATTAGATCGACATAAAAGAACAGAGAATCAATCACCGCTCAGTTCATTTTAGGTCTGAGAATATTTCCAAGCTGCTAATTCTAAGAGTCAATGCTACTTCCTTAAGTTAAGTCGAATTTAAGACGACTGGGTTCACATTTCATGCAAAACTGACAGTTAGTTTTATTCAACATCAAAGTCCACACTGCCCACCCTCCCCCTTGTGCATCATTAACCGACTTTCTCAAGAGGTTCTTTCTTTATATCTGCAACTTTTTCTGTTCTGCTGGCAAACGACTGCATTGACTTCGTCACCCCGAATGCAAATGTTGAAATATGAGCGAGCTGCAGTACCACCAGGTAATGAGATATAGGTCTTGTATTTATGTTGCTGCTTTTACAGCTTCATTTCATCCCAATGTGTCTAACAGTCAGTGAAGTACTGTTGCAGACACAATGGTAACTTGCAAAACCAGCATTCCATCTGCGTGCAACCATCTCTCACAAGCAACAGGGACAAACAGACATTTTTGCGGGATGTTGCTTGAGGGATGGACAATTAAGTCATCCTCTCTGCTCTTCTTCGCTAGAATGCCATAGGCTCTTAATAACGCACCTGGGAGCGCATCTGCACATCTGCAAGAGTCCTTGTTATGATCTTGAAACCCTCACTTCTGAGGTATTATAGCAAAATGACTAGCTAACAACAGAAGCAATCAAATGGGAAACCCGCAGTAGAACCTCCCGAGTGTCACTGAGACATTAATTAAGTCAGAACGAAACTAAAATTAGTCACCTGATGATATGGACATATACACACCTACGAAGTAGGAGCAAGAATAGGCCATTCACCCCAATCGGGCCTGCTCCACCATTCAATAAGAACATGGCTGATGTGACTTTACCTTCAACTTCGCACCCCTCCCCCGGCCCTTGATAACCTTTCACCCGTTTCTGCATCAAGAATCTATCTACCTCTGCCTTAAGAATATTCAAGGACTCTGCCTGCATCACCTTTGTACAAGAGAATGCCAAAGTCAGAAACCTCTGAGAGAAAGAAATGTCTTTGGGATGGTACAGTAAAATCACACCTGAAATATTTAACGTCCATCGAAAGCAGAAAAAAGTCTAGAACACAAATTTTAAACAGTACAAAAGGTCCAGATTCACACATCAGTAAAAAGGAGAACACTATGATTAAGGTTGCGCTTTATATCCAGATGTCTCTGAAATAAGGTTAGTTAGCTTTACTGGATGTGACAGCAGATCTGGAAAGTGCATGTGTGACATAGTTTTCCATGGTGATGACAGCTTGAACCAGAGAAGCCAAATATAAATTAAGTGAGGCATGTACAACTTTCAGAAACTTGAAACTTTCAGAAAGTTTCCGGTATGGCATGTTGTATCAGTGGTTAGCACTGCTACCTCTCACCATCAGAGACCCAGATTCAATTCGGGCCTTGGGTGACTGTGAGGAGTTTCTAACTTCTCCTTGTGTCTGCGTGGGTTTCCTTAGGGAGGAACAATTGCCTCCTACAGTCCAAAGATGTGCAGTTTAGGTGGTCTAGTCATGCTAAAATTGCCACTTTGTATCCAAAGATATGCAGATTAGGTAGGATTACGGGGATAGGGCTGGGAATGGACCTACGTACGGTGCACTTTCTGGGGCTAAGTGCAGACTAGATGGGCCGACTTGCCCCCTCCTGCACTGTCGGCATTTTAGAAAAGGTTGGTGGGAAGAACGAAAGTAAAATGAGCGACCAGATGAGATGGACATATACACACATAAGAAGTAGAAGCAAGAATAGGCCACTCACCCCAATCGTGCCTTAAACTAACTTTAACCCAAACCAACGTGTCACTCAGGAAGACGTTAGTTATCCGTTTGGAGGTACGAAACGAGTTGACTAAGAAAAGTCCGAAGGCTGGTAAGAGTTGTGAATAGCTCCATTAAAAAAATTACCAGAATTGGCCAGGCCATGAACAAGACTATGTGTTTGGTTGGCTGAAAACAAATTCTGGAAAGCTAAGCCCTTTAGGGATGTCATCAGCCCAGCGATAAAGCATTCACAAAGTATGTCGTACATTTGATATTCAAACCCGTGACAACTGTTGTTGGTTAGGATTCCTGCACTGCTCAATGTGTATAAAGGAACAAATAATCTTCCTGAAAGAGCGATGTCTTGGAATTTGTAGCGATGGTTCAGGTTGTCAAGGCTGTATGTGGCGAAGGGCGGTTTGAGGCATTTTGTGAGGGATGCTTTTCTTGTACCATTTATTTAAAGTGAAATTGATCATTTCGGTTGACGCATAGTTCGCCGGTGAATATGTCTTTGGATTATGTTCATTTTGGTTTGATTGCTTCAGTCGCGGTTCTAACAAGTTAAATTGTGGCCACAGATTGTTTCCTCACGAATTCTTTCCTTTTTCGTTTATCTGTTCCCACATGATGCTAACAGCTCAATATAACCAATAAGCACCGCCTCGTCTAACTTCCAAGCTATGTGTTAGTTGCAAACTCTCAAGGCTGAAATGGGGCGCACGGTGGCAGAGTACTTAGCACTGCTACCTCACATTGCCATGGACACGAGTTCGATTCTGGCCTTGGGTGACATCGTGTGGTGTTTGCCCGTTTTCCCCATATCTGCATGGGTTTCCTCCCACAGTCGCAAAACTGTGCAGGTTAGGTGTGTTTACAAGTATAGGGCATGGGAATGGGCCTAGATAAGGTGTTCTTTCAGAGGGGTGGTGCAGGCGTGATGGGGCGAATCCTTCTGCACTGTTGGCATTCTATGGTAAAATCTGCAACTTCACATTAAAACGTACGATAAGGAATATTAGGTTCAACAGTTGGTGGATCCCATACTATTTGTTTTCATTCTGACTAACCTAGTATTGTAGCCCAGACTGAGCCGTCAACGAGGTTGTGGATCCAAAATCTATTGCAAAGGCTTTATCGTAAAAATAAAACTGAACTGATACATGGTGCTGGGGCGTGCTGTACTTTGGCATGAGAAATCAACGTGTGTTGGGCTCTTGAACATTAAAGACCCCGTGGCACTTTTGGAAAAAAGGGAGGAGAGTTTTCCCTGGTAATCTCGCCAAAATCTGTCCCTCAATCAAAATTGCCGAACTTGCATTTGGATTGTTACTTTGTTCAATGCGGGCTTTTCAGAGCATAATTTACTGTTTTGTATATTACAGCCAATGGCCATACTTCAAAACTGCTTGCAAAAGTTGTCAATGCACTTTGAGATGTTCTGAGGTGGTGAAGGGCATGACACAAAGAGATTTTTTTCCGGAGAAAGTTTAAGAAGTCCAACAGACTAATCAACCATATAATGTCACTGTATTGTGATCCAAATTTGAACGTTCCGTTGTCCAAATACAATTTTTAAGTGGAAAAGAATGAAATAAGATTGATATTAATTTACATATACTTTCCCAATTCACTTTCGAAAAAAACGCAAACTAGGCCACAAAATGTCAAGCGGAAGGATGTGGGTAATGGATCAGACACGAGTTTGTCACACTGCCCGGTTTTCGCATATTTTACAATTGAGCTAAAAAAAACAGCGAATTATTTATCTGTTGTTTTGGGCTCAGCAGTAAAAGTAATATTTCGTGCCAAGCTCCGTCCACTGTGGAGAAGACCGCCCGCAGTCTACTGAACAAATTGCCACACACAAAACACAACCAATATCTCCAACTAAACATGTGATTTTGTTTTCTTTAACATTATATTTCATTTGAATTGCGGCTCTGAAGCATTATAATGGGAATGGACCTTGATGAATATATAATTATTAGGGATTGCATGGGAAATCATATGATGATCTATTTATTATTCGTTTCATATATTGTACTTGCAATCAACAGACCAGTTCGAGTCACCATATTATAGGAAGGGCTTGAATGTACTGAAGAGGGGACTGAGGAGATTTAGCAGGATGCTTTCTGGGCAGGAGGGCGTGAGCTGTGAGGAAAGATTGGATGGGCTGGGGCTGTTTTCGCTGGAGAAGGTTGAGAGGAAACCCGATGGAGGTGTATAAGATTATGAAAGGCATATCTCGGGTGGATGGGAAGGTACTTTTTTATCCATTATTTCCAGGGGTGCAGATTTAAGTTAAGAAGTATAAGGCAAAGAGGGGAATTGAGGGGAAACATTTTCACCAAGAGAGTGATGGGAATCTGAAACTTACTACCCGAAACAGCGGTTGAATCAGAAACTTGTACCATTTTCTTTCCAATTATGGGGCAATTTAACATGGCCTAGCTGCATACCTTTGCGTTGTGGGGGTGAAACCCACGCAGACACGGGGAGAATGTGCAAACTCCACACAGACTGTGAGCCGGGGCCAGGATCGGCGACGTGAAGCAACAGAGCTTACCACTGCATCACCATGCCGCCCAACTGTTGTACCATTTAAGAAGTCTTTAGATATTCACGTGCGCTGGCATTCAAGGCTATTGACTAAGAATTGGAAAATGGCACTGTTATTGCAGATCTTTGTTGACATGCGTGGACACGATGGGGCAAATGGCCTCCTTCTGTGGTGTCAACGTCTGTGTATCTATGGGGGAAAACATCCGGATTTCGTGCACATTTATGTGGTCTGAAACAGGACAAGGGATTGTTGTTCATACACGTGCTTTGACTGAAAACAAATGATGGTATTGGGTAAGTTGGTTTTGGAAACCAATTATTTCATTCATCCCTTATCTGTTTCTATGTTGAAATTGACCATTCATGCTCGCACTTCAGTACACTCCAGATCTTACCGTTAGATTTCCATGGTGGTAATTGTACAAGATTACTCTAACTTCCAGTTGTTCGTTTCTTTTGACTGAATATGGCAATCGCAAATATAAAAAAAACGGCTTGAAAACTTTCATCTTTATCGGCTCCGCAACACAGAACCCTTCGTGTAAAAATAACATACGCATTTTAGTAACGGATCATATAACATCAGAGTTATGAAACACTTTTTGAAGAGTTACAACATTCCCACACAAGCCCCGTTTGGAATTTTTGATTTAGGAAATATCTTGATGCATTGAATCAATATTCCAAGTTTTCAGCATTTTAGTTTTCACATTGATTGTTTCGCACATCGTGAAAGAAAATTAGCCAACTATTTCAAGATGTGCCTCCGATGCCAGCTTCCAATTGCATGAGGCGCAAATGTGCACAGACTTGAATTGATAGCGTTCAAACTTAAGCGAAAAAAGTCGTGCCGACAGAATGGGGCGGAGTGAAAAGAGGGTATGCTAAGTCACCATTTTCTGTTTCAACTTCCCGTTCAAGAACGAGTTAGCATGCTTTTTCATAGCTGTATCGCATTAATATAAACCTTTGCCATTCATAAATAGCTGGCAAAATAAGGCGTTGGTGCACACGGCGCTGAGGGAAACTGAACAATTTGGCATCATAATTATAGTCAGCAGCATAATTTGATGTCGTTATCATGACACAAGGTTGTCTCTGACAAGCTAAGTTTTTCACCTTTACTCTGAAACGCGCCAACCGCTTGAACCTCCCACGTCGTGATCGAATCGGGGATAATAACTTGAAACCTAGAATCAATAACAATACACATAATAATTGAATTGATTAAATTGACGCCTCTCCACAAGCTACGGCTTGTCTAAATAAAAGAGTCCTTTAATCTTTCAAGTCACTCAGCATGTTGACATTTGCAAAAACTGTGCATGGTTTGGAAACTTCTTCTAATCAGGTTAATATCAATCAGACTGCACTACTGACCATTATCAAAGTAATGTCTTTGAAACCGATCTAAATTCGAAAAGTGCAAACTATCCTAGGTCGTCCCTTTTAATCAGCCTGGTGCAATTGACAACGTTCATCGCACTATGCTTTTTCAATGCCTCTCCACTGTCGTTTCATTAGCGCTATAAGCACAAATTTCAATTCTTCTCTATTTAACCGACGCTGTAATCATATACACACTGTGCGGAATTCTCCGTTTGCTGAGGCTGGAATTGGGAAACGTGAATGGGTGGAGAAAAGCATCCGACGCCAAAATCGGGTTAGGTGCTGGCACCCCAAAAATGGCATAATGCATTGGTGGCGCGCAGGCTTAAAGTAGTAGGCATACCTTGGGGGGGCGATTCTCCGCACTCACGACGGTGCGGTGAATAGCGGGGGTCGTAATTTTTTACGGCCACGCTAGTCTGACGCCCTCCCGCTATTCTCTCCCCCCCCTCACGCCCGCCTCCCGACACGAATCGCTGCCCGCCGTTTTTTTACGACGAGCAGCGATTCTCAGCTGGCCGATGGGCCGAAGTCCAAGCCCTTTACGACCGTTTTTAGGAACGTCAAACATACCTGGTCTGACCGTTGGTAAAACGGCCGTAAAGTTGGGATCTTGGGAACCATGGCACCGATTGGCACGGCAGTACCACGGCCGTGCCAAGGGTGCCATGGGCCCGCAATCGGTGGGCACCGATCGCGGGAAGCGGGTACTTACCCCGCGCACTCTTTGTCCTTCCGCCGCCCTGCTGTATCCATTCGCGGGGAGGCTGAGGGGCATCCCGGCCCGCGCATGCGCGGGTTTCGCGCAAATGCGCAGTGACGTCATCCGCGCATGCGTGGGTTGGAGTCTTCCAATCCGCACATGCGCGGCTGACGTCATGTGATGTGTCAGCCGTCGCAAACTCTGGTAAGCGGGCTTAACAAAATCCGTTAAGCCCGCGATGCCAGAGTTCATGGCCGCGGCATGCAAGCCCCGACCGGGGACCAGAATCGGTTCCCGGTCGGGGTGGCGGAGGCTGGCGTCAAACCCGCCCGTTGTTGACGCCAGCCTCACGATTTCTGCAGGTTTCGCAGAATCACGCCCCTTGTTCGTGACAGGCTCTACTCCGCTTTGGAAGTAAGTGGTCGTATTAGCGAGACACAGCTCGGTTTGGTAAAGGGGAGGTCGTGTCTCAATAACTTGATTGCGTTTTCGAGAGGTCACAAAAACGATTGATGCAAGTAGGGCAGTGAATGTTGTCTACCTGGACTTCAGTAAGGCCTTTGACAAGGTCTCTCATGGCAGACTGGTACGAAAGGTGAAGTCACACGAGATCAGAGGTGAGCTGGCAAGGTGGATACAGAACTGGCTAGGTCATAGATGGCAGAGAGTAGCAATGGAAGGGTGCTTTTCTGATTGGAGGGCAGTGACTAGTGGTGTTCCACAGGGATCAGTGCTGGGACCTTTGCTGTTCACAGTATATACAAATGATTTGGAGGAAAATGTAACTGCTGTGATTGGTAAGTTTGCGCACAACACAAAAGTTGGTGGAATTGTGGATGGCGAAGAGGACTGTCAGAGGGTACAGCAGGATTTAGATCGTTTGGCGACTTGGGTGGCGAGATGCAGATGGAGATTAATCTGGACAAATGTGACGTAATGCATTTTGGAAGGTCTAATACATGTAGCGAATATACAGTTAATGGTAGAACCCTCAAGAATATTGGCAATCAGAGAGATCTTGGTGTACAGGTCCACAGGTCACTGAACGGGTCAACGTGTGGAGAAGGTAGCCAAGAAGGCATACGGCATGCTTGCCTTCGTTGGCCGGAACATTGAGTATAAGAATTGGCCAGTCATGTTGCAGATTTCTAGAACCTTAGTTAGGCCACACTTGGAGTATTGTGTTCAATTCTGGTCGCCACACTGCCAGAGGGATGTGGAGGCTTTAGAGAGGGTGCAGAATAGATTTACCAGGATGTTGCCTGGTATGGAGGGCATTAGCGGTGAGGACAGTTTGAATAAACTTGGTTTGTTCTCGCGGGAACGAAGGAGGTTGAGGTGCGACCAGAAACAGGTCTACAAAATTATGAGTGGCATCGGCAGAGTGGATAATCAGAGACTTTTTCCCAGGGTAGAGGGGTCAATTACTGGGGGACATAGGGTTGAGGTGCGAGAGGCAAGGCCTTGTCAAAGGCCATATTGACAACATCAACTGCCCTACTTGCATCAATCATCTTTGTGACCTCCGCGAAAAAAACTTTAACAAGTTAGTGGGACATGACCTCCCCTTCATAAAACCGTGCTGCATCTCGCTAATACGACCACTGCTGATGAACGTGCTGCAGAAGAACGGGCTGCAGAGAGGCAGGTGGCAGTTGCACAGGCTGGAGGGTTTTCTACCCAATTGACCAAGGAGGAGGTGTTACCGAGGAGGTGCCGCCTGAGGCATCGTATGTAGCTCTGCCACCCATCATTCCAGAACCTGCCTACCGGGCATGCAAACGGACACTGCGGATTAACAGACATTGCGAGACAATGCCAGATGATGGCAGACCTGGCACCACAGGGGTATGGGGAGGACACCCATTCCTGGTAATCATCAAGATGACGGTCGCCCTGACCTTCTACGCAATGGGGTCCTTCCAGTCACCGAGTGGGAACCTGTCCGCAATCTCACAGACCTCGATGCACAGGTGCATCATCACGGAGGCTGGTCATTACATCGATTTCCATGCGGACTGAGCCCGGCAGGATGCCCGTGCAGTGGGATTTTCTGCCATCTCCGGGATGCCCCGGGCCTTGGGGGAGATAGACTGGATGCAGATTGCCTACGTCCACCGGTGGATAAAAAGCGGCTCTATACTAACCAAAGCAGTACCAATCAACGCTCATGCAGCTGTTCTGCGACTATCAGCTGTGAATCGTATACCTCTGTCCCTGATGCACCAGTGTCCATGACCCCTTCATCTTTGCACACTCGGTAATTCTTGTCATGTTCAATGGGCACCCCCTCTCTCGTCTGAGGGTTTGGCTCCTGAGCGACATGGGTTTCCCACTGCAGCCGTGGCTAATGACACCTATCCAGAGGCTACAGACCGACGTGAACACCCACTACAATGACGCCCATACAGTGACCAGGAGTGTGATTTAGCTGTGCTTAAGCCTCCTGATGATGCGGCTCAGGTGCTTGGACCACTTTGGATGGGACCTCCAGTATGATGCTGAGAGGATCACCCGATCGTGGCGGCCTGCTGCATCCTCCACAACATTGCACAGCAGAGGGGTAATGTGCTGGAGGAGGATGAGCAGGAAGGGCAGGATGTTGGAGAGGGGGACGATGAACAGGACAAGGAGCCTGCACAATGTCATCACCAGGGCCAGCGCGCACGGGGCACTCTGATTGCCTCCGGGTTCACCAACTAGGAGGGTGGTGGTGGAATGGGGGGTCTGCTGGCCAGTGGAACAGACACCACATGCCAGACCCACACCCCCCTCCCACACTGCCAAACCACCCACTTGCACAACCCTCCTTTATACATAGCTGCAAAGCTACGAGCTGGGTGCCCTGGGTTGGCAGCAACAGCGGGTCTGGTCCATGGGATGGAGGGTGATGACAACCCGCTCCGAGGAGCCCTGGTGCCCTACTTGTTGGGATAATGTCTGACACATATGCACGGTAGCACCCTCCACCTGGGTGAACCCTGCATGTGAGCTGGCCAGTCCATCACATGGTCCTGTCGAATCCTTGAGGGTGTTCGGGACGGTCGGGACACAAATGCAGGGAGGGAGGGTCGGAACACAGTCCTGCCACAGGATCTGAACTGGTCCCCCGCACCCCCAACCTGGCCAGCCCGGACCAGCCCACTGCCACAACATCAGACAGAGCACCAAGGCAGGTTTTAACGGTGTTAACGGGTTCTTATTGTGCAGGAATATACATAGTCTGTGCCCGAGCCCCAACAACTGAATGAAATTAATGAAATGAAAAATAAATTAAATATGCCAACTTAACTGGTTATAACGTTCTGGCCTTTTGGGCCCTAACACTACGCCTCGTTGGTTCCTCAGATGGTACAGCAGGGTTGTGGGTGGACTGCTGTGAGTCCTGTCATTCTGTGACTCCTGCCCTGCGACAAGGGTCCATTGGCGTGCATCTCCTGGGGTGACCAAGCCTGGATGTGCCTGGCTGCTGCTCGGGCGTCCCAGATGGTGCTGCCATCCTGTTCTACCAGCTGCCCACTAGCCGCGCCAGGCACAGCAGGAGGGGAGTCCGAGGTGCTGCGTATTCTGGCACCTCCCCTGCAGAGTCACTGGCATGGGCCCCATCTCCGCCTCCTCCCTCGGGCTCACCAATGGCCCCCGTGCTACACAATTGGACAGGGGTGCAAGCTGAGCCATCTCCTAAAGTTCCCCCATCACCTCACGCTGCCAGTTCTGGTGGCTTGCTCTGGTCTCTACAAGGGTCTGCTCGCTCTCAGCCATGGAACACAGGGAGTGCACCATCTCCGTCTGGGACTGCAACACATCACAATGCGATTGTGCCACATAAGGCAGTGACTGGGCCACCTGCCCCGGCAGTCTATCGGATGGTTGTGGGGAACACCAGCCCTCTTGTCCCTGGGTCTCTGACTGCATCTGCACTCTGAGGCTCGGGCAGAGGGCTGGTGTTCGGGCTGCTCTCCACATCAGTGCTCGATTGTCCGGGGGGCACCTGCTCTGTCACTGGCTGGGGGCTGGCGGTAGGGGATGATGTCCGCATGGACACTCCGTATCTCTGGCAGGTTCTGTAAGACACTAGACGGTATGTATGATTAGACAGCGGACCGGGGCGGCGGGTGGGAGAGGCGAGGTTACGCGAGGTGAGGGATGTGAGTGCTGAGGGGTGTGTGGGCTGAGGGGGTGGGGGGTGAGGTGGGTGAATTGTGATGGGGTGTGAGCTGAGGGGATTGACGTTGGTGAGGTGTAAGGGATGTGTGGGCTGAGGGGAGTATGGGGGCTGTGAGGCGAGGGGGTGTTGGCTGAGTGAGGTTAGCGGCCTGCGGATTGAGATGGTTGTGGAGTCGCTCATCCCGAAGTACGTGCATTCCAACAGGCAGTTTGACATGCTAATGTTAATGAACATAGAATATCTCTACTGCCATTTTTTATCACCGTGCACCCACCCATGCTTCCCAGAAAATTGTTTTCTAGATACTTGACAGAAAAATGGGATCGTTGATATAATTAGAAGTTTACAGTGACTTAAACAAATGGAGAACCAAGTTACAATATAGGATTTCCCGGCTGGTAAATAGGATATTACGCATTGTTTAATGTGGGAAAACGTTTACACAAACTGGTTTAATTCAATTGAAAGACAAATCACACGAATCCCTAAATGGAGCCAAACACGATCAATCACAGTGACCCCCCCGCCCCCCACTTGTATATGAGTTATCACTTACTTGTGCTCACGTGCATCTAAGTCAGTGTACGTTCTCCACTGCCAGCTTTGTGGAAAGTGACTGCGAATTTGGATTGTGGTATCATCAAAGAATTCCTCTTCATACCCTCCCGCCGCTAAAGAAGAAAGGAAGGATCAGTGTCCTGATTTATAATCCTGTACATTGATCACAGACATGGGCGCGCCACTCAACATAAACAGGGCAGAAGACACGAAAAATCGCATTATCCGAGGATTCGCTGAAGTCAATGACTCTCAATGTTTGCTGGAGGTTATAACAGCCTCACCCGTTCTGAAAGCCATATTCTGTCTAACTGCAAACGTTTTATTTTAGTGACTAGTTTTTATGAGCCAGCCAGATTATTCAACGGGGATTACGATATTATTAAGCATTGTGAAAGTCGTGACTCTCCCGACTTTCGAAAAATCGGAGAATGGCGGGCGGCGTAAATTTTTACGGACACGCTGGTCCGACGCCCTCCTGCTATTCTCCCCCCGCCCCCCCCCCCACGCCCGCCTCCCGACACGAATCGCTGCCCGCCGTTTTTTTACGGCGAGCAGCGATTCTCTCCTGGCCGATGGGCCGATTTCCAAGGCCTTTACGGCCGTTTTTACAAGCATAAAACACACCGTTCGTAAAAACGGCCGTAAAGTCCCGATCTGGGGAACCATGGCACCGATTGGCAGCCAAGGGTGCCATGGGCCCGCGATCGGTGGGCACCGATTGCGGGCAGCGGGTACTTACCCCGTGCACTCTTTCTCCCTCCGCCGCCCCGATGGATCCATCCGCGGGGCTTCTGCGGGGCATAACGGTCCACGCATGCGCGGGTTTCACACATATGCGTGATGACGTCATCCACGCATACGCGGGTTGGAGTCGTCCAATCCGCGCATGCGCGGGTGACGTCATCTGACGCGTCAGCCATCGCTAACTTTGGCTAGCGGGCTTAACGGAATTCGTTAAGCCCGCGATGCCGGAGTTCACGGCCGCGCGATGCTAGCCCCCACCGTGGAGGTGGAGCACTGTTTGAATATATTCCATTTATCATAGAATTTACAGTGCAGAAGGAGGCCATTCGGCCCATCAAGTCTGCACCGGCTCTTGGAAAGAGCACCCTACCCAAGGTCAACACCACCACCCTATCCCCATAACCCAGTAACCCCACCCAACACTAAGGGCAATTTTGGACACTAAGGGCAATTTATCACGGCCAATCCACCTAACCTGCATATCTTTGGACTGTGGGAGGAAACCAGAGCACCCGGAGGAAACCCACGCATATACGGGGAGGATGTGCAGACTCCGCACAGACAGTGACCCAAGCCGGAATCGAACCTGGGACCCTGGAGCTGTGAAGCAATTGTGCTATCCACAATGCTACCGTGCTGCCCGTAAAACACTGATAAGAAGTCTGCTGACTGCAGAGATCTGTTTAAAACTACCCTGTTCACTGTAATATAATTCTAAAGGGTACAATTTCAGTAGATTGAGTTTCCTGTGTGTCACTGTTTACATCCTCAGCAATCACATCCTTCCTATACTGTGGCGACCAGAACTGCATTTAGTACTCAAACTGTGGTCTAGCGAACATTTTATACAGCTGCATCATAACCTCTTATATTCAATGACTCGGCTAATAAAGGCATTGATCTCACATGTCTTCTTAACCACCTTATCATTCTTTCAAGTCAAATTACTGGAGGGCACTGTTTAATTACATCTACTTACTTTAGGTAAGTATTTAAATTAACTCTGCTTGCAGTAGGTCATTGTTTCAATATACTCGGTTTACTGTAGGGTACTATGTAAATTCACTTGGTTTACGGTAGCGCACAGTTCAAAGTGATTCTGTTCACTTTAGGACTCTGTTTAAGTAGATTGCATGAGATATTTTAAACAAAATTTGTGTTCCGTTGGTCATTGTTTAGACTTTGTTAGGGCACTGCTAAATATATTCCATTTGCTGAACGTCACTGGATAAATTGGCTGTTTACTGCAGGATACTGTTTAAATGCACTTTCTTTACTGTAGGGCACTTTAAATATACAACTGGAGGGCACTGCTCTCGGACACAGTTTAAATAGAATACGTTCTCTTGAAATGCACGATTTAAATTCGTTGTTTATTGTTGGACACTATTTAACTCGACTGCTTACTGGAGGGCGCCGTTTAACTTAATGAGAACATCACTGTCTGCAAAATAATCATCTGGCACAAAGTAGCGAATTTGATGTCAGCATCTCTGGAAATGACTGGAAAATGGCTCAAAATGATAAAATCGATGAGAAAATCACTTTGGTTAGGAAATGAGATTCTAGCAAAAAGTAGCAAATTATGATCTCAGCCTCGCTGAAAACTGTTCACATAGACTGTTTGCAGCAATGTACGGTTTACATAAACACTGTTTACTGTAGAGCACTGTTTACATAGACTCTGTTTATAGTAGTGCTCCGTTTACATAGTAAGAAGTCTTGCAACACCGAATTAAAGTCCAACAGGTTTGTTCCAAACACGAGCTTTCGGAGGACTGCTCCTTCCTCCGGTGCTCCGAAAGCTCGTGTTTGAAACAAACCTGTTGGACTTTAACCTGGTGTTGTCAGACTTCTTACTGTGCTCACCCCAGTCCATCTCCACATCATGGCTACCATTCGTTTACATAAACACTGCTTACTGTATGGCACTGTTCACATAAACGTTTTACAGCAGTGTACGGTTTATGTAAACACTGTTTACTGTAGTACTCTGTTTACAAGTGAAATTCCTGTAGGGCACTGTTTAATTACACTTATTTACTTTAGGCACATTTTAAAATAAACTCTGCCTGCAGTGGGGCACTGTTTAAATGCACTCGCTTTACTGTAGCGCACTGTTCAAAGAGATTCTGTTTACATTAGCACTGTTCAAAAAGACTGTATGAAACACTTCAAATATAATATATTTCCCTTTGGTCATTGTTCAGATTTTCGGTAGTGTGCTGTTTAAACAGATTCCGTTTCCTGAAGGGCATTAGTTAAATAGATTCGCTTTGCTGAACGCCACTCGATCAATTGACTCTTTTAACTTAAACCTATGCCCTCTAGTTCCCGATTTCCCAAACCTGGGAACAAGACTATGTGCGTTCACCCTGCAATGCTTCTCATGCTCTTTTCCACCTCAATAGGATCGCCCCTCAGTCTCTTACGCTCCAGAGAACAAAACCTTAGCCTGTCTAATTTCTCCCTATAACTCTGTTTCTTGAGTCCTGGCAACATCCTTGCAAATCTCTTCTGCATTCTCTCCAGTTCAATAACACCTTTCCGATAGCAAGGGACCAAAACTGAGCACAATACTCCAGGTACAACCTCACCAACGTCATGTAAAACTGCCACATAACACCCTAACGCCTATACTCAATGTCCTGAGTGATGAAGGCCAGCATGTGAAAAACATTCTTTACTGCCCTATCCACCTGTGACTCAACCTTTAGGGAAATGTGTAGCTGAACTCCAATATCATCTGTCCCATGATACTCCCTAAGATCTTACCATTTGCCGTGACAGTCCTACCTTGCATTGACTTTCCTAGACAAATAGCTGAAGAAATAATAAAGACGCTAATTTAGCTAATTAGCTCATTTTTGGAACAATAACGCAGAATCAGGAATGTGTGAATATATTTAAATTGGTCACATAGGTATGTTGGCTGGTAATTTCGAACGGGTGCATTGCCTGCCACATGCGAATCGTCCCTCCTGCTATTAGTATGATAGACAACGAATAGCAAAGCCAGTCCATCGTGGTGTGATCCCCCCCCCCCCCCCCCCCCTCACGATCATTAGCAGTAGACAACGATTCATATGACAAAATCGAAGTGCAGCAAGTAGTTAGGCCGGCAAGTGATATGTTGACCTACATTGCAAGAGGGCTTGAGTGCAGGAGCAAAAATGTCTTAGAAGCTGTACAGGGCTTTTGTGAGGCCACATCAAGAGCATTGTGTTCAGTTTTTGACCTCCCTATCTAAGAAAATATATACTTACCACAGTAGGAGCGCAGGGAACTGTCACTAGGCTGATTCCTGGGATGGTAGGATTGTCATATGAGGAAATATTGGGTCGAATAGACCTAGATAGGGCAGCACGGTAGCACTGTGCTTAGCATTGTTGCTTCATAACTCTACGGTCCCAGGTTCAATTGTGGCTTGAGTCTGTGCGGAGTCTGTACATTCTCTCCGTGCTAAATTGCCCTTCTTGTCCAAAAAGGCGAGATGGGCTGCTGGGTTACAGGGATAGGATGGAGGTGTGGGTTTGGGTAGGATGCTCTTTCCGAGGGCCAGTGCATTCGATGGGCCGAATAGCCTCCTTCTGCACTGTAAATTCTATGATTGTATGATTCTATTACATTCCCTCTCAGGCTTCTAAATTTCAGTGAATATCATTGAAATGTCTAAACCTGTCGCAGGGTTGGACAGACGAGATGGAACAATGTTGTTTTCTCTGGGCTGTGCGGGAGGTCAGAATCAAGGGTCACAGTTTCAGAATACGGGGTAGATCATTTTGGATTTCGATGGGGAGAGACGTCTTCACTCCGATGGTGGTGAACCTGCTAGGTGGTGCTGAACCTATGGAATTCTCTACAGAAAAGGCTTTGGAGACCAAATCAATGAATATACTGAACATAAAATAGATTTGGACGTTAAAGTGCCAAAGGGCATGGGGAGAGCTTAGGATCCAGTACTGAGATAGAGGATCAGCCATGATCATATTTAATTCGGAGCATGGGCGAAGGGTCTAATAGCCGACTGCTCCTATTTTCTACGTTTTTGTGACAAAATCGAGACTTTCGTGTTGTAGCTCATTTCTTTCCTTGGTATTTCTGTTTCAATGTGGTGCAGCGTTACCAGTTCACCAATCAAATTAGGAGTGGGTTCTACGTCTTGACCCCTATCAAAAAACACTTACTTCTTCCCAAATCATCGACCTTCAGCGCCTCAGTAGATCTCAATCGCACAGCCAACTCACAGCACTTGAGAAAAGCTTTCCTGCATTCCTTGTCTTTGACTCTCTTTGCCCGTTCATTGCAGGTACGCTTCATTGGAATTGTAATCATACCATCGGTGCAGCAGCTCTGTAGACTGCTGTTTGTGTACTGACTTGCTGCAACATAAAGAACGCCAAATGAGTCATCAATTATGTTTTCTTCAGCAGCATGTCCTGTGCTTTAAGATTTCAGGGAATATAAAAAAAAATCTTGCATGGGATATTGACACGACCATCATTTACTGCCTGTCCATAATTGCTCTCGAAACGAAAGGTCTCCCACGCCATTTCAGAGATGGAAGTTACGAGTTAATCACATCACTGTGTGCCTAGAGTCACGTGTATGCTAGACCGGGTAAAAGCGGCAGATTTCCTTCCCTTAGTGACGAAATGAGTTCATACACCAACTGATTACGGTTCCTGACATTAGCTTTATATTCCACATCTACTCCTTGAATTCAAGTTCCCCCAGCTGCCGTGGTGGGTTTTGTCCCCCAAAGCATGAGCCTGGGCGTCTGGATTGCTAATCCAGTGATATCACCGCGTTATCACAATGTCACTGTGCCCCCGTATTAGATTACAATCAAAACCAAGCACATTTTGAGACCAAGTCTTACACTTTAATGGAAACAACGCAGTATATGCTGCATAATTTGGGAATCGGGTTTAATTCTCACCCGCGAGGACATCGGTGGACCCCCCCCCCCCCCCCCCCCCCCACCCCGCCACCACCACCGCCACCACCACACTGAGCCACATAGGCTGCCGAGGAGTCGAGGTTCAATTCCCGCATGTCTTCAGTTTGGGTGAGTGTGTTTGAAGCACGAAGCTGGAATTCACTATTTCAGAGTGGAAGACCAAAATCGGATCAACCCAATCCCCCGAAACACCAGTTTGAATGTTTGGACAGACGAGATGGAACAATGTCTGCAGCGATAGCACCTTCGAGACAATTCCTTCAACATGCATGGAAATTCAAATGAATTTGAATCCAGCACGAGTGGGTAACAGATCAAGTGTTCATCGCAAATCTTGACCAATGCTCTATTCCATGGGCGCCAATGCACAGAATCGATGGTAGGGTGGACAGCAGGCCTCCTCTTTCTGACGTACGGAGGGAAAGGTTTAAACCCATATTTCGTTGCAAAATCAACGGGAAAGGAAGGTGGAGAGTGGTGGACAATGCACGGATGTTCCACAATGGCAAAAGTGATCATTTTCCACGAGAATTTCCGATTGTAGAGGCTGTTCGTCTTGCTTTAACTGGGACTAATAGTATCACTGTTGGTTTGCAGAACAGACGTGTTTGAGCATGGATCGGCCTAAATGTACGGTCACAGCATTTCCTCACACATAGAACAGCTAGAATTCTTCTCTGCACGATGTCATTAAGGACGGGAGCCAGTTCAAACTAAGAGTATAAGAATGTTTTGTTCGGACAGGTATTACGGGTGACGGAGCTAATATGGTTAGGTGGAGTTAAGATACAGGTGAGCTATGATCCAAGCTGAATTGATTTATGTTCTGACGCGGCATCGCTTTCTCACTGCCCAGGGTGCGAAAGCCGAGCCCATTGCGGAATTTCAAGATAGGGCCAGAAACAGTTTAAAACCTACCTGACCATCAGAAAACTGGCAGAACACTAGATTTACACCGCATCCCACTTGTATCAGTCATCGAATTATACAGCTTGACAGGACAGAAAGATGGCCATCGGCCCATAGTGTGATGTCTCAGGTACTTAAAGAAATGTTTCTTAATGTTTGAGTGTTCCCGCCTCTACTACCAGAGGAGTTCCAGATATCGAGCATCCTCTCGGTGAAAATATTTTGTTTTCTCCAAAATCCCATCAAAATCTCCTGCCTCTAAAATCTCTGCCTCCTGCTAATTGACACAACTGCCATGAACAAATTGCAGGGTGAGATTCTGCGGCCTCCCGGCGGTGGTATGTTTCTCGGCAGTGGCGGCAGGTTGATCCTCTGGTCCTGCCGATGTGACTGGAAATCCCATCGAACCCCCCTCCCTAGGCCGCCAAGAAACCTGCCGCGGTACCGCGCCGTCGGCGGGTCCGGATGCTTCCGCTGGCGTGAGCGGCCTGGAGATCGCGTGCAATGCTACACGAATTGAAATGTCATATTTTGCATTTGATTGACAGAAGGCGTGAGTCTTTTTCTTCCTCACGTTGAAATTAGCGATTTGAAAGTTTAAACACAAAAAATGTACCCTGATAGCACCGTGTAATTTGACAATCTAAGGCAATGGTGAGTTTTTCTAGAACGATTTGTGTATTTGTGTTAAATGTGTTGGATATCGATTTTTTTCTTACATTCTCTCATGAACAGCCCTTGAAGATGCAATGACCTTTTCGCTCTTCTATCATCTGTCTTGCAGGAATATCCTGTAAGGATAAAATGTTAGTTGATTTTAATAATATCCTAAATCAGCCCCGTTTCTAACCACTAACAGACGTTCGTTGATGTTACTTCGCAGTACTGATTTTTTTGTTGTTGCTCATTCTGCAAATGGATTCAATATTAGTTATCACTCACAGTGTTCGAGAGGTTTATTTGGTTTGTGGTCTGATTGTGATCAGAGGCGTGTACTTTTGACAGCACATTATCGATTCGAATAACATGCACAATAGTCTCAAAGGTTATCTGCTGCCTTCCTGAGCTGTATTCAGCTAAATGTGGTGTGGGCGAATCCTCTTGCCTTGAGGACTTCATACCGCCAACGGGAAAAGGTCGGCTTCGACAGGACCGAACACTAGCTGAGAGAATCTTTTGGCTCAGATCAAGCGGCTGATTAGGAAGGAGGTTACCTAATGGCTGCTCCAGTCAGCTTGGATCTCCCTTATCTGGGGATAATGGGCTGGACTGCATTTGAATAGTTTTTTGGAGAAAGCAGTGAAATGGATCAGGGCTTAACCGTTTCACCAGGCGCATTGGCTTTGTAAACCTGAGGAAGGATTAAAAGAAAAAACTATTGACTTTAAATATGCAAAGCGTAATTCACAATCCTGCATGGAGACATTCCTCCTGGACCAGAACACGTGAAAAAACACATCCCATGCTTAATTTCCCCCTTCGCAGTCCTGTGCAAATTCAGCTACCCTCTTAGAGCTGTAATTTATTCCTGGTATTGAGTACCGCTGTTTATTGGGATGGCTGGGTCTTGGCAAAGTAGGATTGGCTTGAGAACTGAATCGGGGAAACAAATCTGAAACTGTAGCCCGTATGGAATACCGGTACACGTGCATACATCAGGTCATATCCTCTTATTTGTCGTGACAGTAACTTATTAATGGACCACCTGTCTTTATTTTGAACAATTGGCTTTAAAAAAATATTTTAAAAATGCTATCGCCTGGCCTATGATGCTTGATAGAATTTAACATGTTTCAGAGACAGATTGGTCCATTTGACTGTCCTTCCGGGAAGCGAATTTGGCGTCCATAACATGGATTGTACTATATATGATTCATGACGCATCGCAATGTGCTGGACTGCAAATACTGCTCCCTGCAAAGGCCGAGCAAGCCATTGAACTCACGGGCAATTCGGGGTTGGACATCAAATTCTGGCATCGCCAGTGATTCCTGTAACTCTCAAAGGGATTTTAAAAAAGAGACTGTTTGAAGGAACTATCGATTGTTACCCCTTCCTTTCCGTTTCCCTGTAGCCTTTTAAAATTCCATTCACGAATATATACATTTCCCTTTTGAACGTTTAATTGAAGCTATTGTACTGCCATTTAGGTAATGCATTCCAAACTCACAATAACCCGTGAAGCCTGAACATATCTCCTCTCGCTGCCCCGCGCCACCTGCGTCTTCTATTAAATGTCTCAAACCTGAATCCTTTGTTTACAGGAAAAATTATCTGTTGCATTGTTGACAGTTACTGACAATCGATTCTAAGGGTGGGAATCATCCTATCCCGCCTGCTCCCATCCCCCAATGAACCTTTCAGTGGCCGTCTGATTTTCCGTCCGCCCGGCCACCGACAATTCGCGCGACACACGTGTGGGACCGGAAATGCTGCATTCATTTCAGTTGGGGAGACAGAAGGGATAAACTGGGGTTCTTTTCAACGGAGAGGAAAGATTAAAAGATGGTTTGATACATGTTTTCAAAGTCATGAGGCGTCGGGAAAGAGTAGCTGTGAAACCAGCCCCATTGGGGGAAACATCACGAACCAGACCACCATTGGATGGTCAATAACATAATAGCCAATGTTGACTTAATGTTTGTGCAGTATTCTTTTTAGGATTGGGAGTCTTCCCTAATTCATAAGCTCTGAACCTTCTCTTCCCTAAAGGGAGAAATCTGGGATTCCTACTCTCAGTGCACTACTGTCGTAATTCAGCTGCATTTGGGATAACTTTACATTGCTCCCAGGCTTAACTTGTAAAACCAGGACTTATGCGTTCTGCTAAAACCTAATAAAGCTGTCCTCCCATCTACAATTGTTTGTCGATTTGACATTCCATGCAGAACTTCTCAGTAATATGTCATCGTGATGGAGCTCTCTTTAATCTTCCTTGTATAAATTTGGAACAATCCGGGTCTGCAGATGGTTGCTGTTTACCATAATTCCCTATTTCAACGTGCTGGCTTCAGTTTCCTCCATATCTAGACCTGTACTCTTTTAGACTGTTGGCTTACCATTCCGAATGGTTGACGTGACAACGTTGGAAATAAATGTCAGCCCAGCATCCATGAAAACACGTACGCTATCAGCACCACCTCCGAATGTGCACCCGAGGTCATAGGCATTCATTTCTTCAAAGACCTGTTCAGAGGGAAAGTTTGAATGGGAACGTGTACACTCACGTCAAGCAAAAGCTCGCCAACGCCTCATGCCAGGGTCTGTTTTGGACGCATTAATTAGCAAGTAACGATACTATTATCATATCGATATGGCTACCGTGATGTTAGATGATACACTAGTTCGGCATTTATTGTCCATTCCTAATTGACATTCAACAGTGTGACTTGCGAGGCGACTTTAGAGGGCATTTCACGCTCAATGCTATTACGGTGGACGTGGAGCCACATGTACACCAGGTCATGCAAATGAGTACGGCAGATTTATTTTTGAGTCCTACGGGTTTAACACCAATAAACGACGGCGTCATTTAATTTTAATTTCATCATCTGCCGTGGTGGGATTTGTCGCAGTGTCAGCAGCATTGTCCTAGGTCTGTGGGTTACGAGTTCGCTGTCAACAACGTTATGCCACCTCTTCCAGGTAACTCAATATGCGTTCTATTATTTAATATCAGTGGTCAAAATTGAAGGTGATATTTTGCATCTCCAATGGCTTAGCAATCAGGATTTATGAAGCTGCGCCACAGCCCGTGGTGAGTATGGGGCTCTGTGGATGACCTCTGGAATCTAAATCGCCGATGTTGTCCGCCAGAGAACATAACTAAATAGCCTTGCCAAACCCAGTTTCTGGCTTCCCATTTTACAATATAGCCTGCCTATTAACTACCACTATGGCAGGTCAAAAGAGTGATGTTTGTACGAACCCAGAAATAACGAAATGTTCCCTTAGCTCAGTGTACGGTATTTCACGTTCATACAGTGTTTGAGATGCTGTCCCGAAACTGCAGTGTGTTGCGAAACAAAACGTTCAACCCTGCCTAAGTGTGGATTGGGAATCACTTACCTTACTGGGTGTAAGTTTATTCTTGCTGTTGAGAATATAGATTGCTGTATCGACGATGGCAAGAGACAGACTTCCACTGTCTTCAATTGTAATAAATATGTTAGCATTGTCTCCTGGGCGATATTCCTTGTGCATCTTTTTTATTGTAATCTGGAGAAAAGAACAACGTACCATCAGATTCTCACTTGGTGTGCTGAACAATGTTCTGGAGCACATTATACTCTGATCGCTAATTGACTGTCAACGCCCAACTTCTTAACGTCTCTGTCTAAACATTAAGGAACAGTATCCACCCACATCAAGGGACAGCCCCAAAAGAATCAAGAGTGGTCCCGGGCGAAACAAATGGATGTGATTTCCCGAGAACTTTGGACACTGATGATGAATTTCCTTGAATGGGAGACTTGTACAAAATCATTTCGTAGCAGCCTGCTTCTCCCAGGAAACAAGCGAACTATTAGCCAAGCAAAACAACTTCAAGCGATTAGGATGCCAGGGAAGCAACCAATCCCTGTTTTTTTTTTTGTTACCTGTTTAGCAAATACGGCAGTTATGAAATCAAATTTTAAAAAAAGGATCGAAGGGAATTCCAAACAAGTATAGGCTCGTTAGTCTTAGGTCGGTGGTGGGCATGCTCATAGAACCAATTGTGAGAGATAGAAAGGCATGGACTAGTCAGAGATGGTCAGCAGGGATTTGTTAAAGGAATGGCTTGCCTCAAAAATTTGATTTAATTCTTGGATGAGGTGAAAATATGGGCTAGTGAGGGCAGTACAGTGGATGTTGTACAAATGCATTTTAGTACAGCGTTTGACAAAATCCCACATTATATCCTTACATTTATATTCTAAACCTCTGTCAATGAAGGACAGTATTTATTATGTCTTCTTTACAATCTTGTCTACTTGAACTGTTGCCTTTTGGGACCTGTGTTTTTGTGTACTCTCTCTAACTGTTTTAACTCTCTGAATGCGTGACCACACACTTCTCTGTGTTAAAATCTATCTGCCAATATAGCGCCTACTCCAGCAACCCATCTATATAATTTGAGAGATTATAGTTATCCGCTACAATTTCCACTACACGACCAATCTTTGTGTCATCTGCAAATTTCCCAATTATGCCCCCACGCTCACGTCCACATTGTTAATGTATAGCACAAACAGTAAGGGGCCCAACGCCGACCGTTGTGAAACTAATTTCCATTCCCAAGTGGATCCATCGACATTACCCTTTTTTTCCTGTCACTGAGCCAACCTTTTATCCAGTTTACCACATTACCCTGTATCCCATGGGCTTTTACTTTTTGACCAATCACCATGTGGTACCTTGCCAAATGCCTTCCTAAGATGCATATGCACAACATTCACTGCACTAAGGCAAAACTTGAAATTGTGTGCATTTCTGGTTACATTACAAGGAAGACGTAATTGTTCTGCAGAGAGTGCGGAAGAGGTTTACAAGGACGTTGCCAGAGCTAGAAAAGAGTAGCTACGAAGAGAGATTGGATTGGTTGTGATTATTATCCTTGGAACAAAGAAGGCTGCGGGGGTGACCTGATTGAGGTGTACAAACTTATGAGCGGAAGCGATAGATTGGCAGAATAAAAGTATTTTCCTTGGCGGAGAATTCTAGAACCAGGCTCATAGTTTCAAGATAAGTAGCAGACTTTATACAGGTGACAGCAGGAAGAACTTTTTTGGTGAAGAAGGTAGTGGGTGTCTGGAACTCGCTGACCGGGGTCGTGGTGGAGGCAGAGACCCTAAAATCTTTGAAAGGTTCTTGGATCTGCATCGCAAGTCCTCAAAGCTGCAAGACTATGGACCGGGCGCAAGGACTGGATAGGGCACATGGATGCCCTCCAGCTGATCTGGACAAGGTGGGCCGAATGGCCTCCTCCCGTGCTGTGACTTTTCTATGGTTTCATGGATTCGCATTCCTTTGTAAAAGAGGTTGCTTAATTGAACAGGTTCCCGAAGACAGCACCAAACTCCATCCCGCACCCCGCACCCCCCCTCAGCAAACCACACCCCGAGCTAGTTCTTAACTTTGGTCTAGCGATGGCAACTTTTCAGGGTGAACTCATTGCTTTATTTCAGGTCTGCTCTTCTATTCTCTAAATACAGTAACGTTTCATGCTACTCTGCACCCAAACAGGACAAACCTGACCATATCATGTTGAACCTTGATATACCTGATAATTAAAAGTCCGAGACATTCTGTTCTCTATCTTATCAGTCTGCACGCCTGGAGTAACATGCAGACAATACATATTTAAAGACAATGTCACATTACCTATCAGATTCATACCTTTCCTTCACAGACATCCTTAACATCAATCCACGCCGAATTTGCCACCATTTCTATGCTTCCTCCGACATATGTGTTATAGTAGACGATTAGCCGGAACGCTGGAACCATAGCGGTGCTCATTGTGATCGGAAGAACTGTGATGTCGCGTTTTGCAATCTTTCCCATGTCCAGCACTTTGCCTTTGCTTACAATCTGTTGAGGGGACAGGAACTCCGAGATCAGAATATCCGTTGCCACAAAATGGGTACACTCCCAGATGACCTGTATATTTATGTGTGCAGATATGTGTGTGCATTTATTGAGGCCATTTGTATGAATGTGTGTGTGTATTGTATGTGCGTCTATTTTACCTGTAATAGTGTGTGTCGGTGTGCGTGCATACGCTGATCGCCTCCAAAGCAGGAAAGGAACAATACAAAAAAATAACAAGTTCATTATTCTATAATTCAAAAAAAGTTTATGTTTGGGAAAAAATAGAGCTCGATCCAGTTACAAAATACTAACATACTCACCATATAGTAATAGACATTTCCACTGCCTGCAGGATTGGAAGCTGATATTTGTGCAGAAAACGAGCTACCTGGATCCAATATCTGATGTGGAACATCGAGGAAGAGGTAACTCTTGCTGTTGGAATTGTAGATCCGCACAGTCTTCCTTGCTTCAGCGATTTCTCTCCCAGGGGTTCCATCTCCAGCGATCACCTGACAGACCAAGGCATTTAAAGCTTTATTCAAGGTTTCCTCCCTCGGATGCTTTCATTTACATGCAAAAAACGGATATTTCTCCATGAAGAACCTGGCTTATGAACGTTTTCACCAATGTACTTAAATACCAATGCAGGGGTTGCGGCTATGCCGAGGTAGGTCGCACATTCGGCAGCTCCCGCCAGGAACGGACTTTTGGGCTCTTTTGAGGGGGCCCCAACGGCAATTGTTCGACAGTTCCCAGTGTGGGAAGGTGACAGGACGGTTCCCCCGGCACTGGATGGATTGGACCAGGAGTGGAGCGGTGAAGAAAGTGAGCTAAGCGCAGCGAAAAGTGCGAGGGAGGAGAAGTAAGATGGAGGCGGGTGGAGACCAAGCAGCGTGGGCGCAATAGTCACAGGAGCAGCAGGAGTTCCTCAAACGCAGCTTTGCGGAGCTGAAGGCAGAAATGCTAGAGCCAATGAAGGCATCGATCGAGAAGCTTCTCGAGACGCAGAAGGCACAAGGGGCAGTGATCCGGGAGGTGTGGCAAAAAGCCTTGGAGAACGAATACAAAATCTTGGGCCTGGCGGTGAAGATGGAGGCGCACGAGGCACTGCATACGAAGTGGCAAGAAAAATTTGAGGACCTGGGAAATCAGTCGAGGAGGAAGAATCTTCGGATTCTGGGTCTCCCTGAGGGAGTGGAGGGGTCCGATGCCGGTGCAAATGAGGTCACGATGCTCAATTTGCTGATGGGCACGGGAGCTTTCCCGAGGCCCCGGAGCTGGACGGGGCTCATCGAGTCCTTGCAAGAAGACCCATAGCCATCAAGCCGCCAAGGGCTGTAGTGGTGAGGTTCCACTGCTTCATGGACAGGAAATTTGTCCTGAGATGGGCCAAAAAAGAATGGAGCAGCAGGTGGGAGAATACAAAGATTCGAATCTACCAGGACTGGAGTGTGGAGGTGGCCAAGAAGGTTCTCCATCGGAAGGGGGTGAAGTTTGGGGTGCTGCAGCCAGCGCGATTGTGGGTCCCGTTTCAGGATCGACACCAATACTTTGAGACGCCAGATGAGGCGTGGACCTTTATTCAGTCTGAAAAGTTGGACTTGAACTGAGGGTTTGTCGTTGGGGGGGGGGGGGGGGTTGCCTATTGGGTTTACTGTGATTTGGGAATGTTCTGTTTTTGTTTGGTGCTGGGTGGGGTTGGGTGAATGGATTTGATGTGAGGGCTGAGTGAGAGTGTGGGCGTCGGAGTTGGAGGGGCAGGGCCCCGCAGAGGAATAGGGGGCCGGAGTTGGAGGGGTGGGGCCGGTGGGGAAGGGCAGTGCTGGAGAGGAGCGCACACTGATTGCCAGGGGGAGGTGGGGGGGGGGGGATTCTCTGCCTGGGGGTCGATGGAATGGATGGAGAGGCCGTGGTCAGCAGAAGACAGCTGACTTATGGGAGTGCTATGGATGAGCAAAATGGCTAGATGAGTATCTAGCTGGGAGGGGGGGGGAGGGGGGAACTGTGTTGCTGCTGCCAAAGGGGAGCTGGAGGTAGGAGAGGGAGTCGAGGTGGGTTCCGCCGCCTGGGGGACTGGAGGGTGCGGGAGGCGCAGGCACGTGGTGATTCTGGTGGGGAAGCGAGTGTCGTTCGAGGCGCTGAACATCGTGGCAGATAATGGAGGTCGGTATGTGATGGTGAGTGGTAGGTTGCAGGGGGTGCAGGTGATGCTGGTGAACGTATATGCCCTCAATTGGGATGATGTCGGATTTATGAGACGCATGTTGGGTCGGATTCCGGATCTGGATGTAGGAAGCTTTATAATGGGAGGGGGGACTTCAACGGTGCTGGACCCAGCAGTGGACCATTCTAGGTCCAGGACAGGTAGGAGGAGGGCTGCGGCCAAGGTGCTCAGGGGGTTTATGGACCAGATGCGGAGTGTGGATCCATAGTTTGCTAGGCCGGTGGCTAGGGAATTTTCCTTTTCTTCCACGTTCGTAAAGCCTACTCCCGGATAGATTTTTTCATCATGAATAGGGCATTAATCCCGAATGTGGAGAGAACGTAATATTCGGCCACTGCCATCTCAGATCATGCCCCACATTGGGTGGAGCTGGAGCTGGGGAGGAGAGGGACCAGCGCCTGGTGTGGTGCCTCGATGTGGGACTGTTGGTAGATGAGGAGGTGTGCGGGCGGATTCCGGGGTGTATCGAAAGATACTTAGAGGCCAATGACAATGGTGAGGTGCAGGTGGGGGTAGTCCGGGAGGTGTTGAAGGCGGTCGTTAGGGGGAGCTAATTTCCATTAGGGCCCATAGCGAGAAGAGGGAGAGGCGAGAGAGATCAGCTGAGGTTCCCGAGGGTGGAGGCAGAGCAGGTGGTTGGGCTGGGGGCACCAATTCGGCTGGAGGAGCTGGTTAAATAATTGGGGAGCGTGCAGGCGGGGAAGGCCCCAGGGCCGGAAGGGTTCCCGGTTGAATTTTACAGGAAGTACATGGACCTGCTGGGCCCGTTGCCAGTGAGAACTTTTAATGAAGCGAGGGAGGATGATATCTTGCTGGAGAGGTTCTGGAGGGACTTTGCGCGGACTATGTCCAAGGTGGTGAACACCCGGGTCAAGCCAAGCTGGGGGATAGCATTATTTGGGGTATTGGATGAGCCGGGAGTGCAGGAGCCGAAAGAGGCCGGTATTCTCGCCTTTGTGTCCCTGGTAGCCCGACGGAGGATTTTGTTACTGTGGAAGGACGCGAAGCCCCCTAGCTTGGAGGCTAGTGGATTAATGACGTGGCTGGGTTCATCAAGTTGGAGAGGATAAAGTTTGTCTGTGCTGGCGTTCTTCAGGCAGTGGCAACCGTTCCTAGTCTTTCTCGTGGAGTGTTAGGAGGAGGTCAGCAGCAGCAACACAGGGGAGGGGGAGGGGGGAGGGAGTTTTCTCTTGGGGTGGCGTTGGGGTTAGAGTGGGGAGTTTCCCGATCTGTGTTCTTATTGTTATGTGGGGGCTATTGCATTTTGAGGAACTCCTATGTATAATTCTTGCGCGTTGTGTTCTTGTTTCTTGTTTCTGTAGGGGGGGGGGGGGGGTGGTTGTTGAAAATCTTTTGAAAACTTGAATAAATATATTTTTAAAAGAAATACCAATGCAGTGCCGGAAAAGTGGCAACAATCCGCACTTTCCTCATGCAGTATAAATTGCTAATTAAAAAACACCCAAAATGCTAAAAAAAACTGTAGCAGGTCTGTGGAGAGATAGACAGGGCCACCCTTGTGATTCGTTATGACTCTTCTTAGAGCTAAAGGGAGGGAAGAACGTGATGGGTTTTATTCCGTATTTGAGGGTTGAAGCGGAGTCAGCAAAGTAGATAGTCGGTGAGAGGAGCCATTAGAACAAGGTAGGGAACGAGATGGAAAGCGTTAATGGCAGTGTGAAGGGGGTTAATGGTCGTGATAAAGACCACGCAATGTGCTAGCAGTCACATAGAGGTAAAAGAGAATAATATTTTAATAGGGAAACAAAGGTTAGTACTCGGTGAAAGCAAAACTTCAGGACAGGTGATAGATGACTCGGTGGTGGCAGGGCTTGCATCGGGACACACATGGGCAAAAAAAGAGTCACGATGGAGGATAAAGATCAAAGGCTAAATTTGTTGAATCCAGAAGATGGTAACGTGCTTAATCGCAAGATGAGTTGCTTCTCCTCCAGTTGGGCGTTTCGCGGTACTGAAGAATGGCAAAAGTATTGTTTGGAGTCGGGAAGAGCAGAAACAGTTTTGTGTCCAGCCGACGTGATCTCGATAATAGACCGGTTTGGAATCAGAGCTTGCTCCCCAACCTCTATCAATATCCTTGGAACCAGCGAAGGTCTATTCTGCCCCTCGTATCTGGGTTTCACCTCGTACTGCCTTCTTTCCCGTGTGTGTATGGGCAGGTGAGGAGCGAAGACTTGGGTGCAGGAGGCGAGGAGCGGGTAATGACATGTGGGAATCAAGGAGGCACATAGCAGAGCGGAAGGCGAAATGGGAATGGATAGAGGAGTGCCATGTGAACTTATGTGGCTGGGGAACAAATTGGGAATGAGGTCTCTGGGATATTGGACCTCCATAAATGGGGGCATGCATGGGAGATGTAGCGTAGGAGGGGTAAAACCAGGAATCAGGCAGAAAGGGAAAGGAAATGAATGGGAAGGGGTGGCACATTGGGGGGACATGATGTTGGGGGGAAGTTGTCGGAGAGGTAAATGTATTGGAGTGATGTCTCAGGAGTATGGAGTATGAGGTTGGTATCAGAGAGAATGGTGGTTGAGGGGTTGTATGGAGAAGTCGTGAGAGATTTAGAAAGAGAACACGAGAATAGCATGGGCAGGACGATATCGGAACAATGGACGACCTGACATTAAAATGTGAATAATTTGTTTGCACTGCCGATATCAATTTCACCACTGATGTGTTGTGGACCTGTAAGTAAGAAGAGCTCAACAACAACGTTATACTGGCTGGATGAGGGACTGCTTATAAGGGCTAATAAGATGGACGGAGACGGCGTGTGTGGTGGAATGCAGTCTATTACATTGCAGGGGATTAACTCAAAAATCAGGTCTGGAACTATGGGATACATATAGCATAGGACGGCGGGATGTTCGGGGGTTGATGCAAGAAAGATGAAACAAATAGATTAGATTCCGTCATGCAAGAAATCTTGGAGGAATGAAATGGCATAGGGTATCGAAGTATATGTTGTTGCAGTTAAAATGCTAATTTTAGCAAAAATGCTTTGAGGCTCTCTTTTAGTTCCTAATAAATCATACTGTCCATTCGTGATTGAGGACGATGCGCTTTTCCTATTCAAAATTTATTGAGAATTTTTCAGCTCAGAGGTTGAGTAACGACGATCTATTTACATTATGTTTTTCCTCCCGCATTCTATCTCATTTAACCCAATGAACCGACAGCTTTGCGGTCGTCAATTAGAAACATTCCTTCCTACCTTAATGTCGAAAGCCTCCGTATTCGCGGGGGACGGCATTGTTAGCTGGGCACGGCCGTCTTTTTGCGTATTGAATGAATGCGTATTGCTTGGTTGAGTTCCTTCTAACATAACAGGTACACCTGAGGCAGGAGATCCATCAGGATAAGTTACCCGGACCTGCAAGGCAAAAGGAGAGCTGGGAAAAACCGAACAAACATCACCAAGTTCTGCAGCGAGACGGGAGACGAGGATTACGGTAGTTGTTCTGGTATACTAACTGAAATAGCCCTATTTTTATTTATCTGAATGGGACATCAGCCTATTTTAGATTAATTATGGGTCACGTTGCGCTGAGTTTCTACAACTAATATTCTATGAATGAATCACCAGCTGCAAACAATAGACTATCGAAATGAAAAGAAAATCGTTTATTGTCACGAGTAGACTTCAATGAAGTTACTGTGAAAAGCCCCTAGTCGCCACATTCCGGCGCCTGTCCGGGGAGGCTGTTATGGGAATCGAACCGTGCTTGGTCTGCTTTACAATGCCAGAGATTTAGCTCAGTGTGCTAAGCAGCCCCTACTGCTCACATTACACAGTGATGGTGCCTTCTTCATTATTGGGTCGTTAAAGAAACCGCTGCACTTTCCCCTCTAACGTCATATAAAAATGCAACCTCCTTTTCCCTTTCAGTGTCATATTGGTCTAATTGGAACATTCATACCTAGAGAGGAGTAAAGGTTCGGGCGTTTTGCCAATGTGGCGCTGTAACCTTCAAGGAACCTGATTACAAGTCTAGGATGAATAGTTTAAAAGGCCTCCCGATCCCGAGATTCACACTGAACTTCAACAGAATACAAAGAACAAAGGACAAAGAAAAGTACAGCACAGGAACAGGTCATTCACCATCTAAGCCTGCGCAGGCCATGCTGCCTGTCTAAACTAAAATCTTCAACACTTCCGAGGTCCGTATCGCTCTATTCATGTATTTGTCAAGACGCCCCTTAATCGTCACTATCGTCCCTGCTTCCACCACCTCCTCTCGCAGCGAGTTCCAGGCAACCACTACCCTCTGTGTAAAAAAAAAACTTGCCTAGTACATCTCCTCTAAACCTTGCCCTTCGCACCTTAAACATGTGCCCCACGGCAACAAGAACCGTTGGGGAGAAGCAAGCGACAGCGCCAACACCAGATCCATTCGCATATTGCCCTCTGTAATGTTCGGTAATTGTTTCTCTGGCACCCAAATATATATGTACCTCCCGAGTTCCTCCCCCCACCACAAACAGATGCCTATTTACGTGTTAGAAACAACATTGCCAATTCTACAGTGATGCTGTTGTTGAGCTAGCGAATAATACCCTACCAGTTATTTTATTCTAACATTTTTTGTTGTTTGTTTAGTTTTTTGTGCGTGTTCCCTTCCTTCAATGTACATATATATTCTATTTTGCGTACATAACGGCAAATATACTTTGTTCAAAAACCCAATAAAAAACTTTTATTAAAAAAAAACCTTTGCCCCTGGTAATTCACCCCTCTACCCTGGGAAAGGCTCTGACTGTGCACCCTGTCTATGCCCCTCATAACTTTGTAAACCTCTATCAGGCCACCCCTCAACCTCCGTCGTTCCAGTTAGGACAACCCGAGTTTATCCAACCTCTCATCATAGCTAATGCCTTCCATAACCAGGAAATATCCTGTCAAATCTCTTCTGCATCACTCTAAAGCCTCTATATCCTTCTGGTAATGTGGCGACCAAAATTGAACACTATACTCAAAGTGTGGCCTAACCAAAGTTCTATACAGCTGCAACATGACTTGCCAATTTTTATACTCAATGCCCCGGTCAATGAAGGCAAGCATGCCGTATGCCTTCTTGACAACTTTCTACACCTGTGCTGCCCCTTTCAGTGACCTGTAGACCTGCACCTAGATGTCTCAGACTGTCAATTCTCTTGAGGGTTCTACCATTCACTGTATGTTCCCTACTTGTATTAGACCTTCCAAAATGCATTTCCTCACATTTGTATTTAGCTCTGAGTTCCTGAAGCCCTGTCGAAATTCCAAGCCCAATACTAAACGAGTTTACTGTGGGCACCCGGACCACAGACAGTACAATCCTGTTTAGAATGCAGCACCAATTAACGCTACATTGACAAAATCGGTAGGAACATTAGATGGTCGCTGACGGCAAAGCGATGCCAGGTAGAAATCGTCGTCTGATATGGATGTTAATAGTATAATACGCGTCGTGCTGTTAAAATTCCAAGTGGGGCTCCATGGTTTATGCCTTCAAAAGTGGGCCATGTTGACAAAGGTTACGGGACTTTTGAAAACGTTTACTTTCTGCCTGTTAATAATGGTAATTTTGCTGCGTCAAATCGCGGGTTTGGTACGTTTCGGCGTGGCCAGTTCGGCGTGGCCGATTCGGCATGGCCAGTTCGGCGTAGCCGATTCGACGGAGGAAGTTTTCGGCGGAGGGACGTTTCGGCGTCAAATTAGTTATAGTCGCAAAATGTTTGTGCTGCCCATTTCTTGTATCTTTTCCTTCCAGCCGCCTCAGATATCGTGTTTGTGCACCAAACCGGGTCTCTTAAAGAAAGAAGCCATCCCCTATGGACAAGCCCTCCGTATACACAGGATCTGCTCAGACAAGGAGGAGCGCAACAGACACCTACAGATGCTGAAAGATGCCCTCGTACGAACGGGATATGGCGCTCGACTCATTGATCAACAGTTCCACCGCGCCACAGCAAAAAACCGCACCGACCTCCTCAGAAGACAAACACGGGACACCACTGACAGAGTACCCTTCGTCGTCCAGTACTTTCCTGGGGCGGAGAAACTACGACATCTTCTTCGCAGCCTCCAACACATCATCAGCGAGGATGGACATCTTGCCATGGTCATCCCCACCCCCCCACTACTGGCCTTCAAACAACCGCGCAACCTCAAACAAACCATTGTTTGCAGCAAATTACCCAGCCTTCAGAACAGCAACCACAACACCACAAAACCCTGCCAGGGTAATCTCTGCAAGACATGCCAGATCATCGACATGGACACCACCATTACACGTGGAAACACCACCCACCAGGTACGCGGCGCATACTCGTGCGACTCGACCAATGTAGTCTACCTCATACGCTGCAGGAAAGGATGTCCCGAAGCGTGGTACATTGGCGAGACCATGCAGACACTGCGACAACGAATAAACGGGCATCGTGCGACTATCAACAGGCAGGACTGTTCCCTTCCAGTTGGGGAACACTTCAGCAGTCAAGGACATTCAGCCTCTGATCTCCGGGTCAGCATTCTACAAGGAGGCCTTCAGGAGACGCGACAACGCAAAATTGCTGAGCAAAAACTTATAGCTAAGTTCCGCATGCATGAATGCGGACTCAACCGGGATCTGGGATTCATGTCGCATTACATTCGGCCCCCACCAACAAGCCTGGACTTGCAGAGGCCTACCGACTGAACTGGCTTGGGACAATTCACACCTCTTTAACCTGGAGTCACCTCTCTCTCTGCATCTTTGATGATTTGATTGCCTGCAGGTGCTCGCATTCCGGGGCATCTCTGACTGTGTCTATATAAACATTTCTGGAACAAGCCTTTCCATTCACCTGAAGAAGGAGCCGTGCTCCGAAAGCTCGTGTTTGAAACAAACCTGTTGGACTTTAACCTGGTGTTGTAAGACTTCTTACTGTGCTCACCCCAGTCCAACGCCGGCATCTCCACATCATGGCTCTTAAAGAAAGGCACCAACATTAAACTCTTAAAGAAAGCCGGTGTTACTGAAAGTATTGAAGCAGCTGCCCAGTGATCTACACTGCTGTCTGACTTAACACATTGTGTAAAGTCACAATATCTTCAGTAACACCGGCTGTATAAAGTCAGACCCGGTTTGGTGCTCCGCGGGGGAGCTTATGGACCCCAACTGTCAGTTGTGTCAATTTCAGCGGCCGGCTCACTTTGATCCGGAGAGGGAAGCTGCTCTCTCACTGAAGCAATCAGCGGCCGCTGAAATTGACACTGCCGGCTGCTCTCTCCCTCCAATCAGAAACATTAAAACTTGATTTGGATTGGAGAGAGAGAGCAGCAGGCAGTGTCAATTTCAGCGGCCGCTGATTGCTTCAGTGAGAGAGCAGCTTCCCTCTCCGGCCGCTGAAATTGACACTGTTTTAATTAGATCCACGATGGGGGTTTTAAATTTATTTAAAAATCTATGCTAGCGCTTCCCATTGAGAGTCTACGGGGGTCTGACCTCTCCCCCCGCCCCCAGTAGACTCTCAATGGGAAGCGCTAGCATAGATTTTTAAATAAATTTCCGTCCCTCCGCCGAAAAACTCCTCCGCCGAATCGGCCACGCCGAAACGTCCCATTCCAATCGGCTACGCCGAACTGGCCCCGCCGAATCGGCCACGCCGAACTGGCCACGCCGAAACGTCCCATCCCCTCAAATCGCACAGGTTAATGAAGAGTCACACATCCCCGGGCGACTGTACGCACTGTTGCAACCCGCTGTATCGATATTTACCAGCACAGTAAATGGAAAGTTGGGCACGAAGTAGCCACTTGTCCTTGATAAATCGATCAAATATGGTGAGGAAACAAACTTAATATTTCTGAGTTCGACTTCCTCCATTTGTCCACCTGTAGGGAAATGGAAGGATAAATTCATTTTTTCTTCTGGATTTATTTTGCTTTAATTTATTATATTTTATTTAACTTGAGATAAAATAATGCACCAAAGTTTTCCTGGGAGATTATCATTAATGTCGTGCGGACAATTGATGTCAGTGTGTTTAAATTGAAAGGACATCATGTGGATCGATAGATAGATGGTTGGACAGACGGAGGGAAGGAGGGAAGAATGGAGGGAGGGATGAAAGAAATGAGGGTGGAAAGTGGGAAGGAGGCATGGTTGGATGGACGGCTAGATAGACGGGTACATGGATGGAAGGAGGGTGGAAATCAAGGAGGAAGGGAGTGAGGATTAATGATGGTTGGATGGAGGGAAGGAAGGTGGGATGGACGGATGGAGACCTGGATAGAGGGCGGGAGGGCCAGAAAATAGAGAGAGAGAGAGAGAGAGAGCATGAGATAGATATAATAATAACAGTATTTATGGTTGTCACAAGTAGGCTTACATTAACACTGCAATGAAGTTACTGTGAAAAGCCCCTAGACAGCACATTCTAGCGCCTGTTCGGGTACACGGAGGGAGAATTCAGAATAGCCATTCACCGAACAAGCGCGTCTTTCGGGACTTGACAGAGGAAAGTAGAGCACCTGGAGGAAACCCACGCAGACACAGGGAGAAAATATAGACTCCGCACAGACTGTGGCCAAAGCCAGGAATGGAACCTGGGACCCTGGTGCTCTGAAGCAACCGTGCTAACCACTGTACTACGGTGCCAAAGGACAGACAGACAGATAGATAGATAGATAACAACAGTTGTTAACTTTAAATGTGAGATAGATAGATAGATAGATAGATAGATAGATAGATAGATAGATAGATAGATAGATAGATAGATAGATAGATAGATAGATAGATAGAGAGAGAGAGAGAGAGAGAGAGAGAGAGAGAGAGAGAGAGAGAGAGATAGATAGATTGATTTTGAAGACAATATTTATGGGATGTGGGCGTCCCTGGTTAGGCCTCCATTTATTGCCCATTCCTACATGCGCTTCAGAAGGTGGTGAGTTGCCTTCTTGAACCGCTGCAGTTCTTGAGGCGTCGGCAAAGTCAGTGTGCTGTTAGGAAGGGATACATAGAATCGATAGGATCATATATGTTTATTATTCTGTCTGAAGTGTTTAATTTGTTGCCAAGTGATCCATCCCAATTTCACTTCTCCTTCTTCATTGTCCAGATTATCCAATATTTAGTTACCTCCTCGTCATGAAATATTAAATATTCTACTTCCTCGTTGTCATTTGTAACTTCACTCATAAGCAACTCTGTCCAAAATATCAATGTAACATTCGGATGTGGAGTTCATCACAGGGCAGAGAGGCCGCTTGATGTGGTAGCCCATCCACCACCTGAGAACCACAGGCGAGCTGTGGCGGCAATGTTTACCAGCTAGAAGCTGCACTGACACCACTCGTCAGGGGTCTCAAAAAACTCTTCCGGATATACGAAACAACGGGTCTCCCAGCATAGTCTTCCGTGAGCATCTTGGAAAAGAGGCTTCCGTTTGGGAAAACTGCGGAGATGGAAATGGCGGCATGATTTTCAAAGGATTTGTGGTCAGTCCCAAGCCTCCATTGTTTGCAAACAAATTTATGAATAAGGTTTTCCTATGGGTTCTTTTGGAGATCCTGTGCACATTTTCCACCACACCGCCAACTTTTCAATCCATTTTGAATACTTTATGTCCATTAGTATCAATACTCTAAAGTTGTTGCATCTTTCAGCAATTTAACTGTAAATTTGTTCTATCTTATTCTCACTCTTTATTGGCCTATATTTGCACCCAAAGGAGCAGTAGTTCGTATGTTATTCATTAATGAGAGCTAAATGTATTTTTTCTTGAATCCTCTGATGCTTCCTCTATTTCTAGTTTTGTAATAGTACTTTTAAAGATTCTTAACAACCCCTCATTGATTTCTGGTCGGTCGCACAAGTGGATTGCACTGTGGCTTCACAGCGCCAGAGTCCCAGGTTCGATTCCCTGCTGGGTCACCATCTGCATGTTTCCACATGTCTGCGTGGGTTTTCTCCGGGTGCTCCGGTTTCCTCCCACAGTCCAAAGACGTGCAGGTTAGGTTGAATGGCCATGATAAATTGCCATAAGTGACCAAAAAAATGTTAGAATTAGTTATTGGGTTACGGGGATGGGTTACTAGTGTGGAAGTGAGGGCTTAAGTGGGTCAATGCAGACTCGATTGGCCGAATGGCCTCCCTCTGCACTGTATGTTCCATGTTCGATTCTCAGCTTTCCTGAATGTATTGTGAAAAGTCTCATTAAATGGACATTGCACCTCCTGTTTGTGCCACGCCTCGAAGTCACAACGTGACTACTCGAATCTATAGCTTACTAAATTTACTGACCACCTTCTGTCCATTCACGTTCATGCTCTCCAAACGCATCGTAGCTGATCTCGGATTTCCTCCCCGTGTGGTGCCTACTGTATTTTCTCTAACCTTTAATCTTAGAATGTTTGACTCGAAACTTCCTTTCTATCCTGTCGAATGCTTCAAAGTCATTACCACCTCTTGCTATACTGGTTTAACTCCCTCCCTACACAACGACTTAAAGTATTCGCGTGGACCTATTTGCTCCAGCCAATTTGGAGATGCATCCTGCTCCAGAATGGGCCCTAATGCCAGAGGAATCTGAAACTCTCCCCTCCTGTGCAATTGATTTGAATATACATCAACCCGACTCGTCTCACCAGCTCATTCTACTCAATGTAATGTGGCAGTGTCAATCAACCAGATATTGTTACCTCTGACGTCCCGCGGTTTCATTGCCTCCCTAAATCAGGAAAATACATCGGCAGGATGGCAAATCTTTCCCGACTTGTGCCCATCGATCCTCTGCTCTTGCTCCTGTGCCGTCGGAAAGCGCTCTGTCCCAGCACAGTGATGCCTTTTCCACTCGAGCAAGGGAGGCAGCTGATCTGCTAACTATCGGATCTTCTATGACAGCTGCATTTCGACCAACTTAACGCCAGAATTAGTAGAAATGGCCAGCGATTGTAAGAAGTTATATATTAATTCAGTCGTATGGGCGTCTCTGGCGAGCTTGCATTGAATATCCTTTAACGAAGTACTTGGCAGACCATTTGCTCCAATATTCTGCATCTGCAATCACACCTAAGTCGGATGAGCTCTGATAACAATGGAAACGGTTTTTAAAATGCTTTCTTTTTATTCTTTTAAGGTTTTATTAAATTACGGGGACAGGATTCGAATCCGTGTCCCCAAAGCATTACTTCTGGGTTACCAACCAATTGACACTACTAACATGCCACCGTTTTGCTTTGATCGGCGAGGCAACGTCAGAATGTCGACGACTAATGAGTGAAAGGAACAATGGGGAATGTGACCTCATCGTCTTCCCCACATCTTGGGCATAACTCTTGAAAAATGCGTCCACATTTTGATACAACTGCAATTAGTTCACTTACTGGATGTTTCAAAAACTGTCACCGCCATGTAGAGATGGTGCCCAACGAGACTACTCAAGTCTGCTGATGTTTGCATTTTTTCTAATAGCATTTCTCTTTTCAGGGAAGACACCACAACTCCGAACTTGATCTATAAGCAAGAATCAATGCTCACAGGAATCCATTATACGTCAGTGCATTTGACTGCTTTCAATGTTTCCAAATTGTTTGTACCCGCGCAGTGCCACCGGGTCGTGTGCTCCGGCCTGCAGCTGTGGCGATTACTATAAACTACGCTTAAACTTCTTGAATGAAATCCTTGGTAAAATCGGCGTACAAAGAATTTCGGTTAATACTGCGCAAATTAGGGGAGGTATGTGCATAATAATCGAACATCATTCCTGAAAAAGTCGAAGAAGGTGTGCTCAAGTAAAGACAATTGGTTGGAAATGTGCATTGCGATTGAGAAAGGAGATTTTGTATCAGCTACCCGTTATCTACAGTTTGATATGCTGTTCAATGGCAGCAATTAGAATTAAGTTGCAGACAGTGAATATAATGGGCGGACAATCGTACATATTGTACCACCATTCAAGTTGGATTTATATGCATTTTGTGTGTGTATTTGTGTGAGTGGTGCTTATATGTATGTGTCTGGTGTGTTTGTGCGAGAGAGCGTGTGAGGCGTGTCAGTGACTGATCTGTGTGTCTGCATCGCGTGTGTGAGGTATGTATGTGTGAGATGTCTGTATTTCTGTGGCATGTGTGGGGGCTGTGTGCGTGATAGAGAGTGTGTGCAATAATACATATGCGAGGGTGCTCCCAGGATTTTATGATCTGAGTTATAAGGAGAGTCTGGATAGGCTGGAATTTATTTTACCTGAAGCATAGGAGGCTTAGGGGTGATATTAAAGAGGTCTATAAAATAATGAGGTGCATAAGGTAGATAGTCGACATCTTTTCATAATGGAAGTTAAGTAGTGGAAGCAGTGGAATCTAGAACTAGAGGCCATAGTTTTAAGGTGCGAGGGTAAAGATACAAAAGAGACCAAAGGTGACATTTCTTCACACAGAGGATAGTGAGCATCTGGAACGGGCTGCCAGAGGCAGCAGTAGAGGAGGGTACAAGCTTGTATTTTAAAAAGCAGCTGACAGTTACATTGGCAGGGTGGGTATAGAGGGATATGGGCCAAATGCTGGCAAGTGGGACTAGCTTAGAGATATAAACTGGGCGGCATGGACAAGCTGGGCCGACGTTATTATGACTCTATAATAACCTTGATCAGTGTCACAAACAGGCTTACGTTCAAAAGGCTAGGGTCCCAGTCTACAGAGGACTGTACTCGTTGGAATTTAATGGGCTAGGGTCTGGCAGATGGAATACAATGTTGACAAATGTGAGGTTATCCATTTTGGTAGGAATAACAGCAAACGGGATTATTATTTAAATGATAAAATATTAAAGCATGCCGCTGTTCAGAGAGACTTGGGTGTGCTAGTGCATGAGTCACAGAAGGTTGGTTTACAAGTGCAACAGATGATTAAGAAGGCAAATGGAATTTTGTCCTTCATTGCTAGAGGGATGGAGTTTAAGACTAGGGAGGTTATGTTGCAATTGTATAAGGTGTTAGTGCGGCCACACCTGGAGTATTGTGTTCAGTTTTGGTCTCCTTACTTGAGAAAGGACGTACTGGCGCTGGAGGGTGTGCAGAGGAGATTCACTAGGTTAATCCCAGAGTTGAAGTTGTTGGATTATGAGGAGAGGTTGTGTAGACTGGGACTGTACTCGTTGGAATTTAGAAGGATGAGGGGGGCTCTTATAGAAACATTTAAAATTATGAAGGAAATAGATAGGATAGATGCGGGCAGGTTGTTTCCACTGGCGGGTGACAGATGAACTAGGGGGCATAGCCTCAAAATAAGGGGAAGTAGATTTAGGACTGAGTTTAGGAGGAACTTCTTCACCCAAAGGGTTGTGAATCTATGGAATTCCTTGCCCAGTGAAGCAGTTGAGGCTCCTTCATTACATGTTTTTAAGGTAAAGATAGATAGTTTTTTGAAGAATAAGGGATTAAGGGTTATGGTGTTCGGGCCGGAAAGTGGAGCTGAGTCCACAAAAGATCAGCCATGATCTAATTGAATGGCGGAGCAGGCTGGAGGGGCCAGATGGCCTACTCCTGCTCCTAGTTCTTACGTTCTTATGTTCTTAACGCAACTGTGAAAATCAATTGGTCGCCACACTCCAGCGCCTGTTCACTACACTGCAGTCACACAGAGGGAGAATTTAGCATGTCCAATTCACCTAACAGCACGTCTTTCGGGACTTGTGGCAGGAAACCAGAGCACACGGAGGAACCACGCAGACACGGGGAGAATGTGCAGATTCCGCACAGACAGCCGGGAATCGAACTGTGCTTTGTTACCGTGCGCGCGACTGTATTGGATGTATGAGTGTATATTGCGTTTGTCGTGTTTGTGTTGTTTGTGTGTGTGTGTGAGACAAGTCTGTGAGTGTTTCTGTGTATGTCTTTGTGTGTGATATGTGTGCGCGCGCATACGTCTACTAACTCCATTTATAACTTATTTCATTTCACAATCACGCGTCTGCATATCAGGGACGTATTCAATCTCGCGACCTGAATGTTCGGTGTTGCAAGTCCATACATTTCATATGATGAAGGCTTGAAACACAAAAGTGATTTTTCTTCAGAATTCTCACTTATTCCACATGATTACAGCTCCCCACTATCACTTTGTATTAACCAATTTTGTGCGGGATTCCACAATGGCTTGGGCTGGCCGGAATGGGAATCTCCATTGGACGGCTGAGGGATTGGAGAATTCCCCCTGCCGGCGGGGCCGCACCCGAAAACTGTCCTGTCGGGACGGATAATCCTGCCCCTTGAGTCTGAGATCATCGGATTTGAAAGGGTAACAAAGACAAGAATGTTGGTTTTAGCATACAGTCAGCTGATACGGAGAAGTGCGACAGTGTTACCGTCGAACACTAGCATAATGAATTTCAACATTCATCCATTGGGACAAGCCAGTAATAATGGTTTTTTTATTTCTCATAAAGTACTTACTGCTGCTCAGGGCCCTACTCTGAAGGGGGAAATGGGAATATTCTCACCTGCAGTTGCTGTTCCAGTCCGCGGATGTAGGTGTGATTGTTACTTTCGCCTATAATTCCGAATCGCACGTAAGCCATCCCTTCCACGTTCTTGCCGTATGTATGCCTTTAAAGAATGATCAACAGATAGACATACTGACTGAAAGTTAAATGGCCAATTCAATGATGTGCGTCTATTGGAGCAACAGAGACAAAACGTTCAACTTTGCTTCCTCGTCTCTACTTAGTCCTTTCATCTCTGCCAGGTAAATGGGATGCTATTTTTTCAAAATGGATTAGCAATAGGGCAAAAGTGTCCCTCATTTCCTGCCTGATGGTGTAGTTCTACAACAGTGAACGGATCTGTTACATTAAAGAAAATTGAATTGCGAAAAATCACATTATAGTATTTGGAGGGTATATAGCATCTAATACTCCGAGCTTTATTAATACGGGCATAGAATACAAGAGCAAGGAGGGTACGCCGAACATGTAAAAGTCACTATTTAGACCTCATCAGGAATATTGTGTACAGTTCCGGGCGCCACATTATAGGAAGGATGTGAACGTATTGGAGGGAGTGCAGAAGAGGTTTACAAGAATGTTCCAGGTATGAGAAACGTCAGTTATGGGGACAGCTCGGAGAAGTTGGGACGTTCTCCTTGGAGAGAAGAAGTAGTTTAAGAGGAGATTTGATAGAGTTTTTCTAAATCAGGAGAGGGCTGGACAGATTAAATGGGGAGAAACTGTTCCGGCTCATAAAAGGGGAGGATTAAAATGATTTGCAAAAGAACCAAATGCAATGCGAGGAGAATGATTCCACACAGCGTGTGGTGGGGGCCTGGAAGGCAACTCCTGGAAGGGCCTTGGAGGCAGCTTCAGTCGAATCGTTCAAGAGAGCAATCGATGATTACTGCAATAGAAACAATGTGCAGTGGGTAAGGAAGGAAAAGGCAGGGAAATGGCACGAAGTCACGATGTTCATTGGGAGAGCCAGTGCAAACACATAAGAACATAAGAACTAGGAGCAGGGGTAGGCCATCTGGCCCCTCGAGCCTGCTCCGCCATTCAATGAGATAATGGCTGATTTTTGTAGACTCTGGTCCACTTTCCGGCTCGAACACCATGACCCTTAATCCCTTAATTCTTAAAAAAGCTACCTATCTTTATCTTAAAAACATTTAATGAAGGAGCATCTATTGCCTTACTGGGCAAGGAATTCCATAGATTCACAAACCTTTGGGTGAAGAAGTTCCTCCTAAACCCATTCCTAAATCTACTTCCCCTTATTTTGAGGCAATGCCCCCTAGTTTTGCTTTCATCCGCCAGTGGAAACATCCTGCCCAGATCTATCCTTCCTGTTCCCTTCATAACTTTATGTGTTTCTATAAGATGCCCCCTCATCCTTCTAAATTCCAACGAGTACAGTCCCAGTCTACTCAACCTCTCCTCGTATTCCAATCCCTTCAGTTCTGGGATTAAACTAGTGAATCCCCTCTGCACACCCTTCAGTGCCAGTACGTCCTTTCTCAAGTAAGGACACCAAAACTGAACACAATACTCCAGGTGTGGCCGCACTAACATCTTATACAACTGCAGCATAACCTCCCTAGTCTGAAACTCCATCCCTCTAGCAATGAAGGACATAATTCAATTTGCCTTCTTAATCACCTGTTGTACCTGTAAACCAACTTTTTGCGACACATGCACTAGCACACCCAGGTCTTTCTGCACAGCAGCATGTTTTAATATTTTATCATTTAAATAATAATCGCTTTTGCTGTTATTCCTACACGACGGGCCGAAGGGTTGCCTTCTGCACCGTTAGAATTCGGTGGTTCTGAGTGCCGTCTAAATCAGTTACCAGGAAGACAATTACAATTTAATAATAAAAAAACGCTCTGGTCCGATCGATTATCCCCAACTGGCTGCATCAGCATTCAGTTGATGCCGGACTGAAATGAGTAACGTTTTATGTCTTATAATCTGGGGAGTATTTAAATAAAAAAGACAAATATAGTTATATGGTTAAAACAATTGGTCAGGGCAAGCACACCGCAGTCGTTAACAAGTTAGTTGCATGTAATAATAATAGTCACAAGTAGGTTTCAATGAAGTTAATGTGATGTCTTTAAGCGGATAGGCTGGGAGAGCAGACTGCATATCAGAATAATTAGACTTTCATATGGAACAGTGTAGAAAGAAATCTGAGGATATTCCCCATTATCTTATTCACTTGGACAGACAGCAGCCTATTGCCATTGTTCCACCTGATTAAGCACCGACATATCACTATAAAATAAAGGGAAGCCCTTGGGATAAAATAGACATAGTAAAACAAAACAAAAGACAAGGGTTTGCAACAATTCCGTGTGATTGATATAGTAAACTGGAGCTTCCTCATCGAACATTCAGACAGAATTTGGCACTAAGCGATAAAATGAGATGCTGGGAATGAGAAACGAAACTTGGACGACGCAGGGTGTAAGAAACGCCATAAGGCTGGTTATTTGGGAGAAGGTTTAGAAGGGGAGAACGAGAAAGCGAAAGAGAGAGATCAGTGGGGTGAAGAGTGCAACGGAGAGCGACTGTGTGTATATTTGTATGTGTGTAAATGTGTTTTGCTGTGTGTGTGTTTGCGATTGTGTTTGAGCAGGTTTGTATGTGTTTTTGAGTGTGGCTGTGTTTTTGTATGTGTGTGATTTCGTGTGTTTGTGAGTGTGTCTGTGTGACGGCAGTGAATGCTAATTTTCCAGAAGTTCTCACTTGCTAAGAACAGTTAAGAAATCTAACAGAAGGCAATTCAGCATGCTGTTCTGTTTTAAAACCAGTGGTGAAAATTGGACGCACCTCATAAAGGCAACTTCCATTTCGGTTCCAAAAGTATCACTAACAATGGCAGCAGTTTTATTTGCACTATTTTATTGCAGAAGACTACCTTACTTACCGTGCCGAGATTTCGAATTTGAACGCATCCCTTGTTATCAGATAAAACATTTCCTCCGCCTTCACCTCGACTTTGAAACTGGGCAGAACTAAGAAAAATGATTCATTCAAACATAACCGAGCAGATGCAAAGCCATTAAACATAATGGACCACAGAACCCTTAATTTCAGGTCCCACCGAATGCAGGACAGATAAGCAAAAGGTCAATTTCGGACTCGGTTGAAGGGTGTGGGCCAATGGAGGAGGGTGGTTGTGGGGGATAGGAGGAGGGTTAGGTGCGAACTCCGGTCCTGTGGCCGGCGAGACCGGAAACCCCCGTTTCATCACGAAAACGTGCACAGAGTTTACGTTCCTCAGATCATATATTACCCACAAGGTTACGAGTTTTAATAGTAATATTTTACAACACTCTGAAACCGAACGGTACCAGATGGCCAGCCGAATGTCCCCCAACTCAATTCACTTCCCATGAGGTCAGTAGACAGCATCTTACTGTGAAGTACCACATGAATCGCACTGGCAATGTCACTGCTGGGGTTCAAATGGTTATTTTGGCTAACCCTTTTTGGGAAATGACATGCAGGCTGCATAGGATACGCCATTAACCTTATTCTTGACATGTTAATTTTAGTTTCAATGAAATTCCGGTCAAATTTCACGAACATCAATTTAAACCCAATAGTGTGAGAATATCTGCCATCGGCATCATGACTCAGCGGACTAAAAAACAGGTAGGTAACAATTAACAAAGCATACGGCTACAACACAGCAGGCCTTATTTGTTTAAAACGCACACTCCATTCATGTAATTTGTATAACAGTGCAGGTACCATTTGCTGTTCGCCCGCGTTTTGATTTTTAATCCTGCATCTCCAATTCTGGCGTTAATTTGTTCATACCGAAAGTAATCTAGACGGATCAGGTCGCTAGCCATATCAGGAGGCACACCATCCACAATGCAAAGGCAAATCAGTCGAGGCGTACATAGTTAGCTGAACCCGTGTCTCCTTCTTTTTTCTCTCGGAAGAAAGTGAAATTGATATGGGGATTTTACACTCCAAACAGTGACTCTGCATCCATCTCCACACACCAATGTAGAGAGCCAGAGAACCGTTTGGCTTAGTGGAACCCTTGCTTCACTTTAAGGACAGTGTGGTAGCACGATACTTTTCCATCAGGAGACGAGGGAGTGAGAAACTTGTAGCATAGATTTAAGCGAAGAGGTAAAAGGCTAAGAAGGGATTTTTGGCGATTTTATTGTCACCCAGATGATGGTGGGAGTCGAGAACTTATTGTCTGTAAGGGTGGTTGAGTCAGAAACGTTTAACAAGCATTTTATTCGCTTGCGCTGCCATATGCTCCGTGGTGTGAGCCAAGCACTGGAAAATTAGATTTGTGCCGTCAGATCTTTGTTGACCGGCGTGCACATGATGGGCCGAATGGCCTTCTTCTGTGCTGTAAACGATTACAAAATGTATACTGGTTGGGAAAAAAGGCTCAATTGCTAAGTTCATAAGTATTTTTAAGCCACCCCGACGTAACTTGAGTACTTTTGAGCTAAAAATGGTTCATGCATTTTTGTTTGAATTGTAACTGTGGAGAGGTTACCGAATTCCTTGACTTCAAATTGTGCAGATACCATCGACATTGGGAAACCATCAAACTGCACCTCAATTCTCCAATTTCCAGGCCTGTTGAGGAAAGGTACACGGAACATGGTTCATTGTATATCTTGGCTTTATCTTACAATGGGCATGCATCCATTGTGCAAATAAGTGATGAAGTTACGTGTATAAGATAGAAACGCTCGACGGAGTTATTGCACTCACCGTCTGTCGTGTACCATTTTAGGGTGAAGAGCGGTGGGGAACGGGGAGAGGGGGAAAGGGTGCGGGGGGAGGGGGGAGCAAGGGGAGGGGTAGGAGGGAGAGGAGGATGAAGAGTGGAGGAGAGGGGCGACCTGGGGGATGGTGAGGGGGTGAGTGAAGAGGGAAAGGGAGGAGGGCAAGGGATGAGGAGGAAGTAAGGGAGGGGGAAAGGGGAGAGGAGGGGTGGGAGAGGGGGAGGGCGGCGAGCGGGGGGAGTGGAAGGGGCGGTAGTGGGAGAGGGGAGAGAGGGCAGGGGGAAGGGGGGGAGGGTGATGGAGGTGGAGGGGTAGAATGGGGTAGGGGGGGCGAGCGGGGAGGGGAGGGGGAAGGGCAGGGGGAGAGGGGGAGGGGGTTTGGGGAGGGGGTTGGTAGAGGGGGTGGGGAGGGGACGAGTGGGGGAGGAGGGGGAGGGGGAGAAGAGGGGGAGGGTCGGCCACTGTTTGCTAACTTGCGATGCGAATTTATGTCTATTATATTTCTGGCTGTTATCCCCTGGGGTCACATTGATTTTCTTCAGCGCCTGACAAGCAGGTGACCATTTATTGGTCGGCCGTTTCGTACTACAACTAATCTTCCATTACTTCCTTCGGTAAAGATTGATGAGCGGAGGTGTGATAAACTTCCGAACATACGAATTAGGAGCAGCAGTAGGCCATTTTGATCCCAATAGCCGGTTCCACCCCATGACATGGGGAACATGTTCCCTCACCTCTACCTTCCTACCAAATCGCTGTAATCTTTCACGCTCTTTTAAACCACGAGTCTATCTATCTAACCCTGAGAAATATTCAACAACCCAGCCTCCACTGCTCGGCATAACATCGAGGGCCGAAGGGCTTGTTCTGTGCTGCACTGTTCTATGTTCTATGTTCACTGCTCTCTGAGAACATATCAGCATGGACAGGAGATCAATTCGATGACAAGAAAAATAGAGTGGGGTTAAATGAGTAATTACCAGGTTGGTAATCTGTCTTGGTGGACTGTGGAGTACCACGAGGATCAGTGCAGGGGCCTCAACTATAATCTATATTTAATCTATATCACTCAATATCTATACATCTTGGACGAAGAGGACATATGCGTGTTTGCTAAATGTGCTGATAACACTCCCATCATTCTTTTATTTTCCATGATTAATTCTCCATTTTAATGTTTTAGAGGATGAACGCAATCTTTAATTATTCATTTCCTTTATAAATAATGGGAGAAACCCTTGCGACTATTTTCATAGTTCTAGCGAGCTTTCTATTATACTCTACCTTTTAAGTCCCCTTTTGCTGTTATTTGCTGATTTTTAAGTCTGCCAAATCTTTGACCTATCACTAATCGTCGCAGAATTGTGCGCCTCTTCTTACAATTTGATGCATCTTTATCCTCCTTCATTAGCCATGGCCCATGCATCCTTCTCATATAATTTTCCTTTCTCGTTATAATCTACCTTTCCTGAATTGAAGGTTCTCCTTATCTGTTCGGCACTAATTCTCTACTGTCTACTCTTTAATCTAACTTCTCAACAACAGTCTACACAACAGATGTTAGCCCCACCCTGTCTAGACCAATATTTTTTGCTGATGCTTAATGTTTGTTTAAAAGGTGGTAGTGAGCTGTCGCATGAACTGCCACTGTAGTTCAATTCTACAAGATGCACGGTAGCAACTTATATGTCATTCAAAACCACATGCTGCATGGGAACACCATGTTCCCCTGCAAGTCGCACACAATCGTGACATGGAACTATATTTCTATTTTTTCATTGTCACTGAGTCCAAATCCTGGCAGGCCCTTATTAACGTCATTGTCCATGCACCCACATCAAATTAGGTGCAGCGGTTGATGGCTTGTTCACTATATGAACACTATGTGCTTTGACAAAGAGTCATCGGACTCGAAACATTTGCTCCTTTCTCTCCCTACAGATGCTGCCAGACTTGCTGAGATTTTCCAGCATTTTCTCTTTCGTCACTATATGCACACATACACACACATATAAATATACATTATATGTATATAAATACATATTGTACAAACATTTATATATTTGCAGCACTTAAGTGTTACATATATGTGCGTAGAAAGGTGCAAGAGGGAAATGAGAATAGAAATATATGCTTAAAGGCAAAAATTAGATCTATGGAATGTGAGAGGTTAACAGAATATGCTTAACTGGTCTTTTTTAACAGGCACGATGTGACGAATGAGATTCAGTGGGACATCTGTGCTGTGGCCTTAACCATTTACAATTTATGAGGGGAGCGAATGCATGCATCTAAATTTGCAGACAACACAAGTATAGGTAGGAAAGTATGTTCTGAAGAGGACATGAGGTCGCTGCAGATCAATGTAGGTAGGTTAAGGCATAGGCAGAAATCTGGCAGATGAAGTATGTTGTTCGAAAATATGTAGTTGTTTGAAAAGCAGGATATTACTTCAATGGAGACCGATTACAGAATTCAGAGGAGCAGAGTGATCGAAGTGCTCCCTTGCGGGAGTCACAAAAAGCTAACATGCAGGTGCAACATGCAATTAAGAAGGCCAATGTAATGCTGTGCGTTAAGTTTAGTTTATGCAAGGCATTTTTGAGACAAACTGCTCTTGTAGTCACAATCTTTATATGGTTAATCAGTGAGTAACTGGGCAATGGTCTGCCCCAGTTGGTGTCAGTCAGCGACGGCAAGGCGCTTGATCATGACAGGGCGAGGCGTACAATATTTAGTTTGGGCAATAATCGCTGCCTAGTCACTGTAACCTGCCACTGAGCGGCCTAAGCCGAAGGTTGTCCAGGTCTTGGTGCAGGCTGACACAAGCAGCTTCTTTTCCGTCAAAAACTGAACAATATGCAATTATCAGAAAACATCCCCACTCCTGACCTTATGATGAAGGGAATGCCATTGATAAAATTTCGGAAGATGGTTGGGCCACTAAAAACATTTATCATTTACGGGACATAGGTTATTGGATGTTCAGTATTTACTTCCCATCGCTAGTTTCCCTTCAGAAGGTGGTAATGAACTGCATTCCTGAACTGCTGAAGGTCCTGTGTTGCAGATACACCCACAGTACTGTTGTGGAGGGAGTTTCAAGATTTTGATCAACGACAGTGAAGGAATGGTGAAATATTTCCAAGCCAGGATGTTGAGTCACTTGAAGGGGAATTTCCAGGTGGTTATGTTCCTCGATAGCTGCTGCCCTTATACGTGTAGATGCTCGCGGTCGTTGGTTTATAAAGTGCTGCCTGAGGAACTTTGGTGAGTTCCTGAGTGCATCATCTAGACAGTGCACTCACCTGTTGCAGAGGTGGTGGATTGACGGGATGATTGTGGAAGGGTTGCCAGTCAAATGGGCTGCTTTACCCTGGATGGTGTCGAGCTTCTTGAGTGTTTTTGGGGCTGCACTCACCCAGGCAAATTGAGATTATTCTATCAGACTCCTGACTTGTGTCTTGTAAATAGTGAACAGGGTTTGTGCAGATGACTTACTCGACACAGGATTCCTAGCCTGTGACCTGTTCTTGCAGCCACAGTATTAATGTGGCCAGTCAAACTAAGTTTCTAGTCAATGGTAACCCATTGTTATGATTGTGTGGGTTTGAGCAATGGCAATGCCAATTTCAATCGTTTGATATATATTTCCAGTTTCAGCAGATCAAAACCACAGTGAGCGTTTTACTGGGCGACAATCTTGCAGTCCAGGGAAAACCGGTTGTTTGAAATGAAATAAAAATTGAAATGAAAATTGCTTATTGTCACGAGTAGGCTTCAATGAAGTTACTGTGAAAAGCCCCTAGTCGGCACATTCCGGCGCCTGTTCGGGGAGGCTGGTACGGGAATTGAACCGTGCTGCTGGCCTGCCTTGGTCTGCCCAGTGTGCTAAGTCAGCTTCATTTTTCAACCAATTTGTGCAGCCAATTTCCTACTTTATCTGTGCTTTCTATACTTTTAATAATATTATTTTATTAAACATTTCATAAATAACACACGGTCTCAAATTCAACACAACTCTGAAAATGAGTCATGCATTGGATATTTGTCATGCTAATAATACAAACGATCAGAAAAAAAAGCATAATCCATTTCCAACTCCGCTGATAACCCCGCTCGTTCCAGGATCAAACCCTACCTCTCCTCCCTCAACAGCTAATGGTACTTAACTCTTTGAATTATGAGATAAATGACTTACACGTCAGGTAGAACACCTCCACCGACCCCCTGATGGTGTACTTGACCATTTCCAGATATGAAACTCCATAAAATCACCCAACCAGGCCGAGGCACGAGGTGGAGAGGAAGCTCTCCTTCCAAGAAAAATAGCCTCAAGGCTATCGGTTGTCGGCAGTCTCGGGGAGTACCCATAAAATGGCCACCAACAGAAAAGATCGATGAAAAGAATCGATGATTTGGTGTTAAATAAGGAGACCCAAAAGCGTACCATCTTTGGACACAACCAGAGATGTTGGTGTGATTAGCGGGCCTACGAGATTACCGCTCACACCTCTCCTCTGCTACAGCAAAACAACCTAGTCATCCTAGATTTGGTAAGATGAGCTCTGTGTACCAGCTTGTGTTGGATCAGGTTGACGTGTGCGCAAGGGGAGATGGAGTTTGCCATTCAGAGGGACTTATTGCCCACATCGTCATCTGGAATGGATCTACTTACCTTTTAGATGAATAGCCTGGAAGTTCAATGAACCGCAATCCTGCAAAAATGGCGCATTCTCTTTTATGGAACTAATTTGAGGGAAAATGTGAAAAATAAACATTCACTCCCACCCAGCTCAAATTCCCTTTCACAGATATTGTAAAAACTCACTTTGCGATATCTGGGATCTTTATTATACGAGTATCCCCGATTTTCGACTGCACAAACTCGCTGGGGAACTGCATATTCCTTGAGTTCTAGCGGGAAGGAAGATAATGAAATGCATTCATGTTTCGACTTAACTGCGGCCACCGTCCGTAGAGCAACGACATTCAGCCATACTGACGTGGAAATTTCAGCGGAATGCTCCCATACCTAGCTGTAATGCAGACTCTCCGACCTTAGGAGATGGAGCCACGGTGATAACAGCGGTCCCCGACCTTTGCCACAGTTACGATGGTGGAACCAGAATCACCCTCCTCCTCCCATCACAATTCCCCCAACCAAATCACAGAAATTGCCCAAGAAAACCGAAAATATATTTAAGTCTATAATAGTTCAGATGTCATTATTATTTAAAATCAGATTAACCAGGAACCGTAAAATGGAAGAGGCCAACATCATATGATGTAAGACACATAGTTCTATTTCTGAAAGGCGGAGGTTAAGTTTGTTGCGCCATTATTACTCTTTTCGACATTGTCGAACGATGCTGTTTACAAATGGCATAGAGTCATAGCATAATAATGTTTGTTTTACACAGTGAGGCCCTTCTGCCCATTGTGCCTGTGCGGGCCATCCAGCACTTACCTATTCTAATCCCATTATCCATCGCTTCGTTAGTGGCCTTGTATGAATGGTGCGACAAGTGCACATTCAAAGGCATCATAAATGTTCTCAGGGTTCTTGCCTCTCCCATTCTTTCAGGACGCGAGTTCCATATTCCCATCATCCTCTGGGTGAAAAGGGTTTTCATTAAATCCCCTCTAAATCTCCAGGCCCTCGTATTAAATCGTTGCCCCTTAGTTACTGAAGCCTCTATTAAGGGAAGGTGTTTCTTCCCGTCCATCCTAACTACGACCCTCTAAATATTATACACCTCAAACAGATCCCATCCCCTCAGCCGACTTAAAGCCTTCTCTGCTCGAAGTAAAGACGGTGAAAAGGCTACTACAGATAATCAAGTAATTGTATTTATTCCATTATTCTGAGTCAGGAAACGTGTGTGATCAAATATCCAAATGTACTTACGTATACCGTTACTTTAACAGTCTCCTCCACCAGTCTCATATAATGATCGAGTGTAAAGATCCTATAACTCACTATAATGCAAAAGAAGACAAATGGACTCCACTCAATACCTTGACCGTAAACAATTAGGAAAGCACATTTGAATGAACCATGACATTAGTCAAGTTAGAGAAAAATAATTTCAGTATTCCTTGTCACCTGCGAAGGGACGTTTTGTACGTGCTGACTTATCACTTTATAATTCTAATATGGAAACCATTTATTCTCATATTTGGTGGGATAGGGCGCTCTCCATACATCCGCACCATGACATGGCCACTTATTATACTTCTTTAACGTACCGGCATCGTCTTTGCCTCAGGTTACGAGCGCCACTGGATCCCCCAGATGGCCGAGTTCCCAAAATTCTCATCTTTTTTAAAAAATTTAGATTACCCAATTATTTTTTCCAATTAAGGGGCAATTTAGCGTGGCCAATCCACCTACTCTGCACATTTTTGGGTTGTGGGGGCGAAACCCACGCAGAGAATGTGCAAACTCCACAAGTACCCAGAGCCGGGATCGAACCTGGGACCTCAGCGCCGTGAGGCAGCTGCGCTAACCACTAAGCCACCGTGCTGCCAGTAAAATTCTCATCTTGAGGAACCCGTACTTTATTCTCTTCACCAGCGATTACCATATCTCGCAACTCAAGAAATTCTTTGTTAAATGTCTGCCTTTTCCACTTTAAACGCTTCTGTTTTAGAACCATAGGACCATAGAATTACGATAGTGCAGAAGAGGCCGTTGGCCAGAGAGCCTGCAGCGCCGACTGAAAGAGCACGCTAACCCGGCCGACACCCCTGCCCTCTCTCCCTAACCCCGCCAAACCTGCACATCTTTGGATATTAAGGGGCAACATAGCATGGACCATCCACCTAACTTGCACAGCTGTCCGGAAGAAACCTACAGGGAGAACGTGCAAACTCGTCTCTCACATCTTGAACAGTGTTAAATGAATGTGTGTCTCTCACATCTTGAACACTGTTAAATGAATGTGCATCATTGCATTACTCACCATTTTCATCGGGGGTGTATATTGGTTTGTTTGTCTGAATGAATATGTAACCCTTTTTGGACGAGATCAGGATTGGAACCATTCGGTTTCCTGAAAACAGTTTTGAGCTTTGAGCGGTAAGATAAACGTACTTCTCTCTCCGTTTCCAAATGTTAGCTTTGTTGATGAGATCAGGACGAGCCTGCGGGTTTGATAGAGGGAAGGTCAACAGCGGTACGACTGGTTCGCAACGTTGGATATCTATTTGACTCACATCACCGCCCCCCCCCCCCCCCCCACCACTTACAGTGTAACACTATTATGGGCAATGCAGTACAGCAACATTTTCTGCCAGAATCAAGAGGTTTCACAACTGGCCAATGGCCAATCTTGCTCTCGTGCCCACGTGTTCGTCCATCGCCTTCTGCAATGTTCTAGTGGGACTGGTTCGCAACGTTGGATATCTATTTGACTCACATCACCGCCCCCCCCCGCCCCCCCCCCACCACTTACAGTGTAACACTATTATGGGCAATGCAGTACAGCAACATTTTCTGCCAGAATCAAGAGGTTTCACAACTGGCCAATGGCCAATCTTGCTCTCGTGCCCACGTGTTCGTCCTTCGCCTTCTGCAATGTTCTAGTGGAATCCAAAGCAAACTGGAGCAACAGTCTCCTGTTAGGCATTTTATGCATTCTGGAGTGAACACTGAGTTCAGCAGCTTCGTTTCGTGAACTCTCTGCTGCATCATGGGCCCCATTTAAAATCAATTTGTTTACTTCCTCTCCCTCAGCGTGGGTCATCATTTTTCTTATGTTATGCTTTCAGAGAGCACTGGCCCTCGTTCTGTTACCATGCCTTAACTCGTCTATCAGCATCTTATTTAGCCTTAAACACTGTCATCAGCACTCCATATGTATTGTGCTCATGACATCATTTTTAATTCCCACCTACTCCTGACCAGCCACTAACTGCTTCACCTGCCTCCTAAACGGTATGAAATCCATCGCAGTTCACATTCTCTTTCACTTTGAACAATGTAACGTCGATGCGAAATGTTAACTTTGTTTTCTTCTTCACAGATGCAGCCAGACGTGCTGAGTTTTACCATGACTTTTATTATGGTCATTACTTGTTATGTACTAACTTTGGGCAGCCGAAATTGTCACATTGTCCGGGGGAGAAGGGACCAAAACATACAGTACACCAATTTCTGAGAAACAGAAAGTCGTGTTGCTCCCTGTACTTTCAAATTAGGTATTAACTCCTCATGACCATTTCCTATCATGTTTAGAATGTGGGATTTGTACGTTTCGCAACTCCAATAGCATTAGACAGCAAATACAAGCAACTGTATTACCAATGCTATTCGTATGAATTTGCAGTTATAAGGAGAGTTTGCATAGGCTAGAGAGGTTTTCCCTCGAACAGAGGAAGTTCAGGGAAGACCTAATTGAGATGTGAGCAAATATGGGTGGTCTTGAATGGGTGGACAGGAAATACTTACTCCGCTTAGCAGAGGGGCCAATTACTAGGAGACATAGACTGAAGGTGATTGAGATAAGTGATAGCAGGAACGTGAGGGAAAATATTCTTGCCCAGGGGTGGTAGGCGTCTGGAATTCCCTGCCTAAGTTGGTGGTTGAGACTGAAATGTTCAACATATTTAAAAGGAACCTAGATCTGCATCTGCATCTGGTCACCTGCGAGGCTACTGTCCAGATGCTGGAATGTGGGACTACAATGAGCGGCTAGTTTATTTTTTCTCTTATTTGACCGTCGCAGACATGATGGGCTGAATGGCCCCAATCTGTCTCATAACTTTTCCACAGTTCTTTGGCATTTATCACAGCTGAAAATTATTTTTGTCAGCCATAACCACGTGGTTTCATTTTCTAGAAAATCATTATTAAACAGTTTGAACACAAGTAAGAGTTTTCACCGGTTATAGAACAAAGAACAAAGAAAAGTACAACACATGAACAGGCCCTTCGGCCATCCAAGCCTGCGCTGACCATGCTGCCCGTCTGAACTAAAATCGTCTATACTTCCTGGGTCCGTATCCCCTATACCCATCCCATTCATGTATTTGTCAAGATTCCCCTAAAATGTCACTATTGTCCCTGCTTCCAACACCCCCTTTGGCACGAGTTCCAGGCACCCACTTCCCTCTGTGTAAAAGACTTGCCTCGTCCATCGCCTCTGAACCTTGCCCCTCGCACCTTAAACCTATGCCCCCAAGTAATTGACCCCTCTACCCTGGGAAAATGCCTCTCCCCCTCATAGTTTTTTAGACCTCTATCAGGTCCACCCACAACCTCCGTCGTTCCAGTGAGAACAACCCGAGTGTTTTCAACCGCTCCTCATAGCTAAGGCCCTCTTTACAAGGCGGTATCCTGGTAAATCTCTTCTGCACACTCTGTAAATCCTCCACATCCTTCTGGTAGTGTACCGACCAGAATTGAACACTATACTCCAACTGTAGCCTAACTAAGGTACTATAAAGCTGCAACATGACTTGCCAATTCTTATACTCAATGCCCTGGCTAATGAAGGGAAGCATGCCGTAAGCCTTCTTGACTACCTTCTCCACCTATGTTGCCCCTTTCAGTGACCTGTGGACCTGTACACCTCTATCTCTCTGACTGTTAATATGTTTGAGGGTTCTAACATTCACTGTATATTCCCTCCCTGCATTAGACCTTCCAAAATGCATTACCTCACATTTGTCCGGATTAAACTCCATCTGCCATCTCTCCACCCAAGTCTCCAAACAACCTAAATCCTAATGCATCCTCAGGCAGTCCTTATCGCTATCCGCAATTCCACCAACCTTTGCATCATCTGCAAAATGACTAATCAGACCAGTTACATTGCCTCCAAATCCTTTGTATATACTACGAACAGCAAAGGTCCCAGCACTGATCCCAGTGCAACACCACAAGTCACAGCCCTCCAATCAGAAAAGCACCCTTCATTGCTGCTCTCGCCATCTATGACCTAGCGAGTTCTGTATCCATCTTGCCAGCTCATCCCTGATCCCGTGTGACTTCACCTTTTGTTCCAGTCTGCCATGAGGGACCTTGTCAAAGGCCTGCTGAACTCCATATAGACAACATCCACTGCGCTACCTGCATCAATCATCTCTGTGACCTCTTCGAAAAACTATCAATTTAGTGAGATACGACCTCGCCTTCCCAAAACCGTGCTGCCTCTCGCTAATCTGTCCATTTGCTTCCAAATGGGAGTAGATCCATTCTCGAAGAATTCTCTCCAGTCATTTCCCTACCACTGACGAAAGGCTCACCAGCCTATAGTTCCCTGGATTATCATTGCTACCCTTCTTAAACAAATTAACAACATTGGCTATTCACGAGTACTCCGGGACATCATCTGAAGACAGTGAGGATTCAAAGATTTCTGTCAAGTCCTCAGCAATTTCCTCTCTAGCCTCCTTCAGTATTCTGGGATAGATCCTATCAGGGCCTGGGAACTTATAGAACGATACAGCGCAGTACAGGCCCTTCGGCCCTCGATGTTGCACCGACACGGAAAAAAAACTAAAGGCCATCTAACCTACACTATGCCATTATCATCCATATGCTTATCAAATAAATTTTTAAATGCCCTCAATGTTGGCGAGTTCACTACTGTTGCAGGTAGGGCATTCCACGGCCTCACCACTCTTTGCGTAAAAAAACCTACCTCTGTCCTATATCTATTACCCCTCAATTTAAGGCTATGTCCCCTCGTGCTAGCCACCTCCATCCGCGGGAGAAGACTCTCGCTGTCCACCCTATCTAACACTCTGATCATTTTGTATGCCTCTATTAAGTCACCTCTTAACCTTCTTCTCTCTAACGAAAACAACCTCAAGTCCATCAGCCTTTCCTCATAAGATTTTCCCTCCATACCAGGCAACATCCTGGTAAATCTCCTCTGCACCCGTTCCAAAGCTTCCACATCCTTCCTATAATGAGGCGACCAGAACTGTACGCAATACTCCAAATGCGGCCGTACTAGAGTTTTGTACAACTGCAACATGACCTCATGGCTCCGGAACTCAATCCCTCTACCAATAAAGGCCAACACACCATAGGCCTTCTTCACAACCCTATCAACCTGGGTGGCAACTTTCAGGGATCTATGTACATGGACACCGAGATCCCTCTGCTCATCCACACTACCAAGAATTTTACCATTAGCCAAATATTCCGCATTCCTGTTATTCTTTCCAAAGTGAATCACCTCACACTTCTCCACATTAAACTCCATTTGCCACCTCTCAGCCCAGCTCTGCAGCTTATCTATGTCCCTCTGCAACCTGCAACATCCTTCCGCATTGTCTACAACTCCACCGACTTTAGTGTCGTCTGCAAATTTACTCACCCATCCTTCTGCGCCCTCCTCTAGGTCATTTATAAAAATGACAAACAGCAACGGCCCCAGAACAGATCCTTGTGGTACGCCACTCGTAACTGAACTCCATTCTGAACATTTCCCATCAACTACCACTCTCTGTCTTCTTTCAACTAGCCAATTTCTGATCCACATCTCTAAATCACCCTCAATCCCAAGCCTCCGTATTTTCTGAAATGCCGACCGTGGGGAACCTTATCAAACGCTTTACTGAAATCTATATACACCACATCAACTGCTCTACCCTCGTCTACCTGTTCAGTCACCTCAAAGAACTCGATAAGGTTTGTGAGGCATGACCTACCCTTCACAAAACCATGCTGACTATCCCTAATCATATTATTCCTATTTAGATGAGTATAAATTGTATCTTTTATAATCCTCTCCAAGACCTTACCCACCACAGACGTTAGGCTCACCGGCCTATAGTTACCGGGGTTATCTCTACTCCCCTTCTTGAACAAAGGGACCATATTTGCTATCCTCCAGTCCTCTGGCACTATTCCTGTAGCCAATGATGACCTAAAAATCAAAGCCAAAGGCTCAGCAATCTCTTCCCTGGCTTCCCAGAGAATCCTAGGATAAATCCCATCCGGCCCCGGGAACTTATCTATTTTCACCTTGTCCAGAATTGCCAACACTTCTTCCCTACGCACCTCAATGCCATCTATTCTAATAGCCTGGGTCTCAGCATTCTCCTCCACAATATTATCTTTTTCTTGAGTGAATACTGACGAAAAGTATTCATTTAGTATCTCGCTTATCTCCTCAGCCTCCACACACAACTTCCCACCACTGTCCTTGACTGGCCCTACTCTTACCCTAGTCATTCTTTTATTCCTGACATACCTATAGAAAGCTTTTGGGTTTTCCTTGATCCTACCTGCCAAAGACTTCTCATGTCCCCTCCTTGCTCGTCTCAGCTCTCTCTTTAGATCCTTCCTCGCTTCCTTGTAACTATCAAGCGCCCCAACTGAAACTTCATGCCTCATCTTCACATAGGCCTCCTTCTTCCTCTTAACAAGAGATTCCACTTCTTTGGTAAACCACAGTTCCCTCGCTCGACCCCTTCCTCCCTGCCTGACTGGTACGTACTTATCAAGAACATGCAATAGCTGTTCCTTGAACAAGCTCCACATATCCAGTGTGCCCAACCCTTGCAGCCTACTTCTCCAACCAACACATCCTAAGTCATGTCTAATGGCATCATAATTGCCCTTCCCCCAGCTATAACCCTTGCCCTGCGGGGTATACTTATCCCTTTCCATCACTAACGTAAAGGTCACCGAATTGTGGTCACTGTTTCTAAAGTGCTCACCTACCTTCAGATCTAACACCTGGCCTGGTTCATTACCCAAAACCAAATCCAATGTGGCCTCGCCTCTTGTTGGTCTGTCAGCATATTGTGTCAGGAAACCCTCCTGCACACATTGTACAAAGAACGACCCATCTAATGTACTCGAACTATATCTTTTCCAGTCAATATTTGGAAAGTTAAAGTCTCCCATAACAACTACCCTGTTACTTTCGCTCTTTTCCAGAATCATCTTCGCCATCCTTTCCTCTACATCTCTAGAGCTATTAGGTGGCCTATAGAAAACTCCCAACAGGATGGCCTCTCCTTTCCTGTTTCTAACCTCAGCCCATACTACCTCAGAAGAGTCCCCATCTAGCATCCTTTCCGCCACCGTAATACTGTCCTTGACTAGCAGTGCCACACCTCCCCCTCTTTTGCCCCCTTCTCTGAGCTTACTAAAACACCCAAACCCCGGAACCTGCAACAACCATTCCTGTCCCTGCTCTATCCATGCCTCTGAAATGGCCACAACGTCGATTATCTACCTTAATATTTTTCAAGACGCCCAACACCTCGTCTTTTTGGATCGCAATGTGACCCAGGCTATCTACACACCCTTCCCCAGACTCAGCATACACCAATCCCTTCTCTTTGGTGAATACTGATGCAAAGTATTCATTTTGTACCTCGCCCATTTCCTCTGGCTCCACACATAGATTCCCTTGCCTGTCCTTCAGCCGGCCAACCCTTTCCCTGGCCTTTTTTGTACGTATAAAAAGCCTTGGGATTTTCCTTAACCCTATTTGCCAATGACTTTTAGTGACCCTTTTAGCCCTCCTGCCTCCTTACTTAAGTTCCTTTCACTTTCCATATATTACACACAGGCTTCGTCTGTTCCCAGCCTTTTAGCCCTGAAAAATGCCCCTTTTTTCTTTTTACTACAATATCTCTCGCTATCCAAGGTTCCCGAAATTTGCCGTAGTTATCCTTCTTCTGCACAGGAACATGCCAGTCCTGAATTCCTTTCAACTGTCATTTCAAAGCCTCCCACATGTCAGATGTTGATTTACCCTCAAACATCTAGGCCCCCAATCTAGGTTCTTTATTTCCCCCGTAATATTGTTATAATTAGCCTTCCCCCAATTTCGCACGTTCACCCGAGGACCACTCTTATCCTTGTCCACCAGCACTTTAAAACTTAATGAATTTTGGACTCTGTTCCCGAAATGCTCCCCTACTGAAACTTGCACCACCTGGCCGGGCTCATTCCCCAACACCAGGTCCAGTACAGCCCCTTCCCTGTTGGACAATCTACATGTTGTTTTAAGAAGCCCTCCTGGATGCTTCTTACAAACTCTGCCTCGTCCAAGCCACTTGCACTAAGTGAGTCCCAGTCAATATTGGGGAAGTTGAAGTCTCCCATCACAACAACCCCGTTGCTTTTATTCCTTTCCAAAATCTGTCTTCCTATTTGCTCCTCCATCTCCCGCTGGCTGTTGGGAGGCCTGTAGTAAACCCCCAACATTGTGACTGCACCCTTCTTCTTCCTGATATCTACGCATATAGCCTCGCTGCCCTGTGACGGCATTAGTGATTTAGTTTTTGAAAACTAAATAATTCATCCCACTGTGGTCTGCAGAAACTCAATGGTTGCCCAAGGCATCAACTTCCAAATCAGTCGCTATTTCCATTTGCTTGTTTTCTGATCTGATGTTTAATTGTGTAAGAAGACAGAGTAACATTGACATCTGAATGGCCTCGGACTTTGTAATGCTGTGAATCGCATGCGATAGTATTCAGATAGAACCTGTGGATAAACTTTACTTTCATGTCATTTATGCCACTTACAATTATCTTTTTAATTTGATGATGCCCATTCGCGGCGTTTAGCTCAAATGTAACTCGATCCGAACAATGCTCATTCGTAATCCTGTCCAGCAAGTAAACTGTGACTGAGACAGAACCTTCTGCCCCGTCCAATTGAATCGCGACAGTTTCTTCCACCCCAACGTGAACAATGTTGGGGGCAGTAATTAAGTACCTAGGAAAATAGAGAAACGTGCACACGTTATATTCAATATGCACCATGGAATTCTTCACTGTACTACCCACACACACCCAGAAACATATGCCTGCGGAGAACTCTGGCGCCAAATTTGCCCAAGTTGTGTCTCATTTTTCTCGGGGCGGCATGTTTGCAAGTGGATAGCACAGCTACCTCACAGCGCCAGGAGGTCTGATTCGATTCTGAGTGTGGGTGGCTGTGCGTAATTCTGCCCTGTCTGTGTGGGTTTCCTGCCGGAGCTCCAATTTCTTCCCACATTTCAAATATGTGCAGATTAGGTGGATTGGCCACGCTAAATTGCTCCTAAGTGTCCAAAGAGGTGCAGTTTAGGTGTGGCTACGGGGACTGGTAGGGTGCTCTGTCGGACAGTTGGTGCCGACCGGATAGGCCACATGGCCTCCTTCTGCACTGTCGCATCTCAATTTGCAGCCTTTTGCTGGGGTTTCCATGGCACGTGCCCCTAGATTAGGATTTGCAAATTGGAAAACCGCTGTGAATACACAGCCGTATATTTTTCAAGCACTGACTGGTGTTTGCAAAACTCGGTTTCCAGTAAAACCCGGGTCGGTTGAATGTCCCGTACCTTATACAAATGTTCAGCTCAGGCTGTTAACTACACTATTAACTGGTAAATTATAAGCAATGTCAGTGAATGGCTGAGCCTCAGTATGCAGGATAACGCATATTTTGTTGACGCTACATTTAAATGAGTTCGGATCGAAATCAATTCGAAATAAGCACACATGGCAATTGTAATAAATCAATCCTGCAAGTTCATGCACCCACGTTGCATTTGAAATAAACAAACCCGCATCACAATTATAAAAAAACAATATATACGTGGAACTTGTAGGAGATTTACATTACAAATAAAACAACCCCCACTGCAATTGAACTAAACTCGCATTACAATTGAAAAAAAATTGTATCGCAGAATAGTTACGGCTCAAACGGAGGCAATTTTTATTTTATGCGTTCATGGGATGTGGGAATTTATTGCCGATCCCGTCTGCTGAGTGGCTTGCTCGTTCAGTTCAGTGGGTTTTTAAGAGTCAAACAAATTTATGCGGATCTGGATTGACATCTAGGACGTACAGTAAGAAGTCTTACAACACCAGGTTAAAGTCCAACAGGTTTGTTTCAAACACGAGCTTTCGGAGCACGGCTCCTTCTTCAGGTCGGCCGTGCTCCGAAAGCTCGTGTTTGAAACAAACCTGTTGGACTTTAACCTGGTGTTGTAAGACTTCTTACTGTGCTCACCCCAGTCCAACGCCGGCATCTCCACATCTAGGACGTAGGCATTTAAGGATGGCGGATTTCCTTCCTTAAAGGACATTAGTGAACGAAATGCGGTTTTACGAGATTTGATAATAATTTTAATTAATTCCAGATTTGCATTGAATTTAAATTTCAACATCTGCTGTGGCTGGATGCCAACGCGCGAATCACCAGACCATTACTCTGTATCTCTTTATTACCAGCCCAGTGACAATACCATTATGCAAAGGCAAACTGTATCTGCGCCGCCTCTCCAAATGAGCATTATGTCTTAATGCCACCCTTGCCGTTTTCCCGTACCTCTGCACACAAGTTATATTCAAATAATATTCCAATGCCCTCTTCAAGGTCTCGATATTACCGGAATATGCCGCATTTCCGTGCAGTGCATTCTAGAATCGAAACACTGGTTATGTGAAAATATTGTTTCCTCACAGCACATTTTTTTCTCTTGCAAATCACTTTAATTCTGTGCCCTTTTATTCTTCATCCAGTTATTTCCTATCTACTCTATCCAACCCCTTCATGATTTTGAACACCTCTATCAAATCTCCCCTTAGCCTTCTTTTCTCCAAGTAAAACTGCTACAATCTCTGAAATCTATCCTCATAGCTGGTTTCTCATCTAGAACATAGAACAGTACAGCACAGAACAGGCCCTTCGGCCCTCAATGTTGTGCCGAGCCATGATCACCCTACTCAAACCCACATATCCACCCTACACCTGCAACCCAACATCCCCCCTCCCCTTAACCTTACTTTTATTAGGACACTACGGGCAATTTAGCATGGCCAATCCACCTAACCTGCACATCTTTGGACTGCGGGAGGAAACCGGAGCACCCGGAGGAAACCCACGCACACAGGGGGAGGACGTGCAGACTCCACACAGACAGTGACCCAGCCGGGAATCGAACCTGGGACCCTGGAGCTGTGAAGCATTTATGCTAACCACCATGCTACCCTGCTGCATCTCTGAGACAATTTTTGTAAACCTCTTTTCCGTTGTCTGGAATGCGTTCATATTCTTCCTATCGTGTGGCACGCAGAATGTAACACAATACTCCTGTAGAGGTCTAACTCTGGTCTTGTGTAAGTTCAGCATAACCTACTTGTCTATGCCCCCATTAATAAAGTCCGCAAAACGATATGCTTTATTAATTTCTCTCTTCACCTGTTCTGCCATGTTCAATTCCTGATGCACAAAAATATCCAGGCCCCCCTGATCCTGTACCACCTTAAACCTTTGAACTTTTTTGTAATAATTGTAATAAACCCACTTTGAAATTTTAATAAATCCACATAGAATTTGCAATAAAACCACCAGTATAAGTTCTAAACCTATATTGCAATTGCTATATGACAAAATCATAATTCCAATAAACTCACATTGCGATTGTGCCAAAACATTGCAATTGATATACATCTGCATTGCAATTGAAATAAATCTACATGGGAATTGTAATGAATCTACAGTGAAATTGCAATAAAACCACATTACAATTATTATAAACCCACATTGCAATTGTAATACACAAATTTCAATTGGAATAAACTCAACTAATTGAATATATTATATATTTTGCTATTCCAAATCTGTCTGCAATTGTTCTAAACCTGTTTTGCAATTGCAATATGCCAAAATCATAATTGCAACAAACACACAATGCGATTGTGACATAACATCGCAATTGTCATTAATGGACATTGATGTGGAGATGCCGGCGTTGGACTGGAGTAAGCACAGTGAGAAGTCTTACAAAACCAGGTTAAAGTCCAACAGGTTTGTTTCAAATCACTAGCTTTCAGAGCACTGCTCCTTCCTCGGGTGAAGGAAGGAGCAGTGCTCCGAAAGCTAGTGATTAGAAACAAACATGTTGGACTTTAACCTGGTGTTGTAAGACTTCTTAATGGACATTGCAATTGTTATAAACCTGCACTGCAACTGAAAGAATCCCACACTGTTATTGTAATAAACAAACATTACGATTGCAAAAAAACACACTTCAATTGTCGTAAACTCACACGGCATTTGCAATTGCCATAAACCTACATTGTAATTGTAATAAACTCACATTAGAGTGTAATACATACGCATTGTATTGCAGTGAACTCATAGTGCAATTGTAATACACACATTGTAATTGTAAGCACTCATATTACAACCACAGTATATCCACATTATAATTATAATAAACCCGTATTGCCATTGTAATAAACTCACATTGCAATGTAATAAACGCACATTGCAATTGTTATAAACCTATATTGCAATTGTCAAAAACCCACATTACAATTGTAATCAACCCATATTGCAAATGTAATAAACCCATAAGTAATTGTTATAAACACATATTGCAATTTTTATATCCCCAAATCGCAATTACAATAAACTTACATTTCAATTATAATGAAACCAACATTTCAATTGTAAGAAACTGCATTTTCGTTATAATACACCACAATGAATTTGTAATAAACCTGCATAGCTATTGAAGTAAAGGCACATTGCTTTTGCAATAAACCGTCACCTCAAATGTTATAAACCCACATCGTAATTGCAATAAACCTTCATTGCAATAGTAATAACCTACATTCCATTGTAATAACCCTACATTATAATTGTAATAAACCCATATTTCAATTTTAGTAAGTCCGCATGACATATGTGATAATACCCATTGCAATTTTAATAAACCTCAATTGCAGTAGTAATACACCTATATTTCCATTTAAATAATCTTCCATTGCAATTGTCATAAACCCGCATTGCAACTTGTAATAAACCCACATTGCAATTATAATAAATTCATATTGTCACTGCACCGATTCAATAGAGCAGTTACAACCACTTAACCTTTGGAAGACTGACAAGATTATATTATATTTTGCCAATTGTATTATGCTGTTCTCGCTATTCATGGAAAGTGACCTATTCTGATCTACAACAAGAGGAACTGAATGTTCAAATTCTGTTGAAGTTCAAGCTGTCAAAGAAGCAAATTGCACCTCACATTTATGTGCTGCTGCTTAGGATCTCTGGAATTCATAGTTAATAAAATACTTTCAAGTGCAGTCGCCGTTGTGTTGATGATAATTGCAGTTGGTAATTTGAACCAATGAAAATTCCACAAACAGAAATGTAATAGCGTAGTGTATAACACAACATATTAGACGAGTGATGAATATTGGCCGGTCAGTACACTGTGCAGAACATAGCTGGTGTTGCCCGACCACTACTTGGAATTATTTTACATCCGGCTCACTGGGCAAACTGATCCTCGGTTTTAACTTTCACCTAAGGGGAACAGCGCACTACCTTGTACTTATCTGGGAACATAGAAATGAAGAGGTTCCGACTGGTAGGAAGTATATAAACACGCTTCTAATTTTCGAAAAATAATAGCACCCAGATTTATCTTCACATTTCATGCCTCGAAGCAGATTTAAGCAATCATATTGCACAGCATACTTACGAGGGTGCTTGTTCTGCTGGAGACAGAAACACAGAACAGGATAGTAGAAAATACAACAGTTCCATTGCAGTCGGGAGAGACCCTGCACCATGCAGATATGGGAAAGTGAAGTAACTGATATTTCTGTTTGCACCTGACTGTGCCTGATGATTCCCTTCCCCGACGATTTATAGATACAGTTCGGCAATAATATCGATTTTAAGTTACTTATTTACATTGCTGCATGCTTCAGACACCGCGTGAGAGCAAAGTCAATGCTATTTTCAAACAAAGCAGAAAATGTTGATGAAGCTCAACAGATCAGTCAAAATCTGTGGAGACAGAAACAAAATTAACGTTTCGAGCTCGGATGACTCTTCTTTAATTCTAGTTTCTCGTCCCATTTTCATTCCTTTTGCCCAGGCTTAGTTTTGCGATTACCCCGGGTTTTGCACCAACTTTACAGAGGACAATCCTAGGGAAGTTTACTCATCAGGTTTTTTTTTGGTCATAAATCTGTTTTTCCTTTTTTTTCGAAAAGTAATTTATTTCTTAATCAACAGCAGACCGTCTTCTCAGCAGTACTGAGGAGTAAAGGGTCTAATGAAAAGGAAAAACTAAAGGAAATTGGTATCACTGGAAAAATAATAATGAAGAAATTAGTGGGACTGGAAGCCGATTAATTTCTAGAGCCTGATGGTCTCCCTCAAAATGTCTGACAGGTGGTGGCCATGGAAATAGTAAATTTTTTGGTTGTCATCTTCCAAAACGTTGTGGATTCTGGAACAGTCCCGCAAGATTGGAGGGCGGGTAAAGAGAGAAAACAGGGGATGACAAATCGGTTAGCCCAACAGCAGTAGTAGAAACAATGCTAGAGTCCATAATAGAAGATACATTAACGGGACACAAAACATCAATGGGATTAAACAAAGTCAACATGGAGTTATGGAAAAAACGTTTTGACAAACCCATTGGAGATTTCTGACGATGTAACTCGTAGGATAGCTAAGGGTGAACCAATATGTTGAATCTTCAGAAAACGTTTGATAAAGTCCCACATAAGAAGTCAGTGTGAATTAAAGTACAAGGCATTGTGGATAATATATTGGTATATTGCATAGATGGAAAAGTGATTAGAATGCCGGAGACAGAGAGTAAGAATACATGGGTATTTTTAGAAGTGACAGACAGTGATTATTGGGGTCGAGCAGAGATCAATGCTAACTATTCAGAATATACATCAATGATTCAGATGAAGGAACCAAAGGTAACATTTCCAAGTTTGCTGATGAAAAAAAAACTGGTGGGAATATATATGCTGAGAAGGATCATCAGAGGTTTGATAGTGATTTAGACACGTTGAGTGAGTGAACAAATATATGGCAGATGCCGTGTCATATGCATACATGTGAAGTTATGCACTTGTCAAGGAGAAACAGAATGGGAGCGTATGATGTAAATGCTGGTGGATTGCTGATCAATATTAACAGGGATAGTCATTGTGTGAAGGATTAAGAGGGAGAGGACTCTTAAAATGTATTCAGCAGAATTTTCAAGCCAAGCCGCAGAAGGTTCTAGAAGAGAGTCCTTGGCATAAGTTTAGGTAACAAATTTGGGCACGTAGTTGAAGTATCTATGGGAGAACATTTTGCAGACAGTGGTCATAACTCCGTTCCATTCGAGATTGTTTTGGAAAACGACAGGAATGGGCCCAAAATCAAAGTACTAAACTGGGAGAAGGCCGATTTTAATAAGATCAGATATGATTCGGCCAGAGTTGACATAATGCTTAGCGATGCTGACTCGGGTTCAATTCCGGCCTTCCATCACTGTCTGTGTGGAGTTTGCACTTTCTGCCCCTGTCCGCCTGGGTTTCCTCCAGGTGCTCAGGTTTCCTCTCGCAGTCCAAAGACGTGCAGCTAAGGTCGACTGGACAAGCTATATTATCGTTTAGTGTCCAAAAAGATGTGTAGGTTGGATTAAGGGTTTAATGGGATAGAGCGGGGGAGTGAGCGTGGATGAAGTACTATTTCAGGGGGTCGGTGCAGACTAGATGGGCCGAATGGCCTCCTTCTGCACTGCAGGAATTCTATGATTCAATTCGATGATTCTACGACTGGGAACACAGCCATAGGTAAATTTGTAAATGAACATTCAAGAAGGAAACAAGGAGAGTACAAGGTCAACATGTTCCAAGAAAGAAAACGGGCGGAATTAACAAATTCAGTCAACCTTGGATATCGAGGGATATACAGAATTAGATAAAAATGGAGACTTATGACAGACATCCAGGACTCAACACAACAGAAGTCCACCAAGCTTATATATGAAAGATGGAACATAAAAACAAAATTAGGAGAGCAAAAACTGGACATAAAAGGATACAGGCAGGTAAAATAAAGGAAAATCCTAGTTGTTTTACAACTAAATTATAGTAAAAGGACAACGAAGGAAAGAGTGGTTCCCATTCCGGACAACAGTTACAATTTGTGTGTGGAGGCAGAGGATGTATATATGGTTCTAAATGAATACTTCATGCCGATGTTCACTCGTGAGGAAGAGGATGTGGGTGTAGAGACCAGGGAAAAGGACTATGATAAAATTAAAGAAATTAACGTAGACAGAGAGACGGTTCCGAGACGTCTGTCAGGCTTAAAAGTAAATACATCTCCAAGGCTGAATGAGATGCATCCCGAGCTGTAGAATGAGGCAAGAGCGGTAAGAGCAGTGGCTCAGGCATTAAGTGCTCATTATTCTGGCCACAGGAGAGAAGCAGAGAACCGGAGGATAGCCAATGCGGCACCATTATTCGAGATGGGAGGAAGGTATAAATCAAGAAACTAGAGACAGTCGGACTAACCTCAGTTGTGGGCAAACTATTGGAAGCAATTCTGAGAGACAGAATTAATCTTCATTTGGAGATGCAAGGATTAATCAAGAACATGATTCTGTTAAGGGTAGGTCCAATATGACCAATACGACTGAATTTTTCCAGGTGACCACGTGTGTCGATAAGTGCAATGGCATTTGCCGTAGACTACTTGGACTTCAGCAAAGCTTTTATGTAAGGTCTCACATGTAGTCTGATAGCGAAGGTGAGAGCCCATGAGATCGAAGGAAGTTTGGCAGATTGCATCCAGAATTGACTGGAGTCTGGCAGGCAGGAAGCAGAGGATGACGGTCCAGGGTTGTTTTCCTGACTGGAAGACTGTGTTCAGTGAGTCCCGCAGGAATCAGTTAGGGACCTTGCTGTTTGTTGTTTATTATAAGTGATTAAGACTTGAATGTCGGAGGGTTGATCATTAAATTCACGGATGATACGAAAATATGTTGCGTCCTAAATGGTGAGAATAGCCTTATATGTCAGGAGGATCTTGATGGGCTGGTCAAACAGGCTGATCAGTAGCAAATGGAATTCAATTCGGATAAGTGTGAGGTGATGCAGTTGGGCAGGACCAATAAGGGATAATGAACGGCAGGGCACCAGGAAACATTGTGGCTCAGAGGGACCTCAGTGTCAATGTACATTGGTCCCTTAAGTTAGCAGAGCAGGTGGATAAATTGGTTAAAACGCATTTGGTGTAAACCTTTATTAGCCGACGCACATCGTTTAAAAGTATCGAGGCCATGCTGGAATTGTGTAAAACGTGAGTCAAGGCTACAGTTAAAGTACTGTGTGCGGTTCTGGAACCATATTATTGAAGGGATGTGATAGCACTGGAGAGGGTGCAGAGGAGATCCGCCGGGTTGTTGCCTGGGATGGACAGTACTAGTAATCAAGAGATATTGGATAGACTAGAGTAGTTTTCCTTGAAGCAGAAGAGACGGAGGTGGGGGTGGGAGAGAGAATATGTTTGAGATATATAAAATTACGAGGGCATAGATAGAGCAGACAGCAAGAAACCATTCCCGTTGATGGAGTGATTAATCATCAGGAAGATAGCTTTTAGGTAAGGGGGAGTAGATTTAGAGGGGATGTGAGGAAAAACCTTTTTACCCAGATGGTGGTGGAAGACTAACTCGCTGACTGAAAGGATGGTGGAGGCAGAGACCCATATAACATTTTTGAAAAAAATTTAGAGGACCCAATTATTTTTTTCCCAATCAAGGGGCAAATTAGCGTGACCAATCCACCTAACTTGCACATCTTGGGTTGTGGGGGTGAAACCCACTCAGGCACGGGGAGAATGTGCAAACTCCACACAGACAGTGACCCAGGGCCCGAATTCGAACTCGGGTCCTCAGCGCCGTAGGCAGCAATACTAACCACTGTGCCACCGTGCTGCCCCTGACCCATATAACATTAAGAAGTATTTAGATGGGCACTTCCCATGCCGCGAATACAAGACGATCGGACAAGTGCAGGCAAATGGCATTAGAATAGTTAGTTGTTTGTTTTTGACTGATGCAGACGCGATGAACAGAATGTTTATTTTTCTGTGCTGTAAACCTGTCCAACTATATCTCCCATTTGTACAAACTGCCACAGTCTCTACTTTCGGCTATCATGTCAGGCACCTTTTTGAGAAGGCCAATTCGATTAAAATGCCTGATACCATGTTTCCTTCGGAATCGTTTAACTATTGGACCTGTCATCAGTGCAAGGCTAGCCATGTAATTTTGACTCTGATTTTGTGAAAATGCTCAAAGTAATTGGTGATAAAGCACCGAAGGTTGCAATGCACTGCACATTCACCGGCAGAAACATTTTTTTAGCAGTGAACGAGGAAAACGAAAGTTTTCTTCCTCGTGTGTTCGAGGTCGAGTGGTGTTAATAAGTAACTTGGTATTGAACGTGGATGGGTGCCAGTCTGTGGAAAACACATAGCAGACTGCACTTTCCCGAAATCATTTGACTGATCGTAAATTATCGTTTGCTTAATTATTACAATACACTGACTGTTGCTTAATTATTACAATACACTGAATTGCATATCACAAACAACTTTAAGAAAAATATTTATCTCAGCCCATTATAACTCCAGTTCACTGCGGCGGTTTGTGTGAAAATATTAAATGCTCCATCAAAAGAGATTAATTTCGACCCGTGCCAAAGGCATTCTTCTGTCATGGATCAAATTACGAAATGTTCCATTTAACTCAATGGTAATCCTGTGCAGAAATGGACAAAGCAACGATGCCGAGGGCTGGAGAACCCCAACTACCTTTTCACTTTCGGCAATTGTGAATGTCTAAGCCAGTTCTTGCTACTCTACTAATTTTCAGAAAATGATACTCAGCGTTCACTATCTTGGCTATTGTGCAGAAGAAATAAAATGCAATGATTAAATAAACACAATGATAGGGTTTGGTTGCATGATCTGCCAGCTCTACAATTGATGTCAGGGAGTGAAAGGAACACAAACATGGTTCCCTCTTCGGAAGAGGAATGTTGATTAGAGAGTGCGAGGTGAATGTTAACTTCGGAGTTTATTGGACAATGGACGCATTTGAATACATGGCTTATTGGACATGCCCCCTCACCCCCCCCCCCCCCCCCCTCCCCGAATCACCCCTTCTCCACTTGAACTGAAACTAATTCGACGAGAAAACTGGTTGGCACAAATATGGACGTTTTACATATTCGGCTGAAGGTAACATTATTCCATTGTTTGAGGGTAGATCTGCCGGCAGAAAATTAGTGATAATCTGAGCGCTTTTGCGTGGTCTCCAGCCATCCGGTTAGGATTGAGGCCAATAACTAATGAGAACAGTCACAAGAGTAATGCCCCATCTGGACATAATTATTCAACAAAGAAGCAGGTGTGAATGTAGAGTCAAATAAAAGTCAGAAACAATTAGGTAAAGAAAAACCTTCTCTTGGATGCGATTCTGCATGCGCCCTTGTTCAACAATTGAAAACCGTGCACACTTGATCAGTTGATCTGTACCCCACATATCAGCACGATCCAGCCAAGATAAACGAAGACTTCCAGTCAAGTCCACATCTTTCGATAAGCTAACCCCAAATCACTGGAATGGCTCTCAGCAGATGTCACGTCTGACTTGTTGCTGCAAGCTTCAACAAATGTGATACGAACACACGAGACATTTAACTTGTGGAATGAGAGTTGAAGAATGGCCCTCGGACACGGCCAATCAATATTATCTTTGGATGCGGCAGTTCAATTTCAATCAAAAATATGTTGCTGAATGTTGCTTGGCATTGCACATAATTGATATTTTATGCACTACACAATTAATATTTTCTCCCAGTTACTTTTTACACCATATCACATCATGCATTTGTTATCCAAAGTTGAATATTGTGGCAACTTTAGCAGATCATGGAGGATGATGGCACAGTTAATACACATTGCGACATGAGGGGGGGGGGGGGGGGGGGGGGGGGGGGGGGGAGAGAGAGGGTTACATCTGATGAAACAGGACGAATACGACCATAAGTCAAAGGAGAAGTATTTGGAGATTTAACACATCGAGTATGCTCTGCCTTTCAATCATGGATGATATGCTCCTCGACCAATTCTCCTGACTCCCCTCCCTCCCCCGTAACCTCTGATTCTCTTATTAATCAAGAACATATCCATCTCGGTCTTAAAGACACTCAGTGATGTGGCCTTCACAGCCTTTTTCAACAAAGAGTTCCACAGATTCACCGCCACCTGGCTGAAGAAATGCCCCATAATTTGTGCTTTATGGATCGTCCCTTCAGCCTGAGGCTGGGCCCTCGGATTCTAGGTTCTTCTAATTGTGGAAACATCCTCTCCACGTTCACTCCATCTGCAACTTCTTTGCCCCAGTTCTAGACTGTCCAAATCCTTCTGAAGCCTCTTTGCTTCCTGAACACAACCTGTCCCTATACATATATTTGTATGATCTGCAAACTTAGCAAAATGCCATCAGTTCCTCCTTAGAACAAAGAACATAGTAAAGTACAGCACAGGAACAGGCCCTCGGTCCCACCAAGCCTGCGCCGACCATGCTGCCCGTCTAAACTAAAATATCCTACACTTCCGGGGTCTGTATCTCTCTATTCCCATCCTATTCATGTATTTGTCCAGATGCCCCTTAAACGACACTATCATCCCTGCTTCCACCACCTCCTCAGGCAGCAAGTTCCAGGCACCCACTAACCTCTGTGTAAAGAACTTACCTCGTCATCTCCTCTAAACCTTGCCCCTCACACCTTGAACTTATGTCCCCTCGTAATTGACCTCTCTACCCTGGGAAAACGTCTCTGAATATCCAGTCAGTCTATGCCCCTCAATATTGTAGACCTCTATCAGATCGCCCCTCAACCCCCTTCGTTCCAGTGAGAACAAACCAAGTTTATTCAACCTTTCCTCATAGCTAATGCCCTACATACCACACAACATTCTAGTAAATCTCTTCTGCAGCCTCTCTAAAGCCTCCGCATCCTTCTGGTAGCGTGGCGACAAGAAGTGAACATTATACTCCAAGTGCAGCCTAACTAAGGTTCTATAAATCTGCAACATGACGTCAATTTCTATACTCAATGCCCCAGACCATTCAAGGCAAGCATACCGTATGCCTTCTTGACTACCTTCTCCATTTGTGTTGCCCATTTCAGTGACCTGTGGATCTGTACACCAAGATCTCTCAGGCTGTCAATACTCTTGAGGGTTCTACCATTCATTGTATATTCCCTACCTGTAATAGAGCTTCCAAAATGCATTACCTCACATTTGTCCGGATTAAACTTCATTTGCCATCTCCCCGCCCAAGTCTCCAAGTGATCTAAATCCTGCTTATCCTCTGACAGTCCACATCACTCTCCGCAATTCCACCAACCTTTGTGTCGTCCGCAAACTTACAAGTCAGACCAGTTAGATTGTCCTCCAAATCATTTATATATACGACAAACAGTATAGGTCCCAGTATTTAACCCTGCGGAACACCACTAGACACATCTCTCCGATCAGAAATGTATAATGTATCGTTCATGTATAATGAGTAATAATAACAATAATAACGAATGGCCCCAGGCCACATAGGTCAGAAAACAAATGGAGCTAAGTTACGTGATGCTTATTCCCGCTTTAGGTTAAAAGTAGAAATGACTGATGCTATAGAGTGGTTGAAATTTCTAATATATTATATATTATAATATACATTATATTATTTATTACAACAGTGTGGGAACGGACCTAATTGATGTGTCTAAACATATTTCGGGAATAATTGAAAATTGTCAGGAATGAAGAGTTAAGCACCTGGATGACGAAGGAATAAACGGGGGATAGACAGGGTTGCGGTGTGAGTACCACTGGGGTTTCAATGGATATCTGTTGAGTTTACTTATGGGTAACATAGCTAATTCCATTGCCAAGGGATACAGGCTGGACTACTTTAATTAACTGACACAACAGAGGTGCACAGTTACAAGTGGAATGGATAACCTGGAAATGCCACCAGTTACAAACCTGTTCTGTAATTGCTGCGGCCTTTGGACTTATTTAAGTTATTCATCGATCCATGGTGTGCTTGTGTCCTGGAAAAATGTCATGCTGCTCATGCGCCTCACTTGCGAAACGATGGCGTATATGAAAATAGTGACACTGCAAGTCACACAACACGGGTACAGGAGATGTGCTAAGCTTAGTACAAGGTCAGCAATTCGCCTCAGAGGACTACAAAGTTCAAACAGCCCCTGCAGAGAGGAAATTTCACATCGATTATCTTTTAGCAGAACAGGAAGGCTTAGGAGGGATGAGAAATCTATTTTTTTTAACAAGAACCGGGAAAGTGGGATTTCGGGAAAGAAACGTTCCAGTGATTGATGTGGAAATTCCAAAAAACGAGAATTCATCCTCCCTTCGTTCAATTATGTGGAACATAACGAAAGGAGCAAGAGTAGGCCATTCGAGCCCATCAAACGTGCTCCGCCATTCAACTCAGTAACCTGTTCCCGCCCAACCCCAATATCCTTTGATCCCATTAACCTCAAGAGCTATTCCTAACTCCGCTTCAAAATGTCCACCCCCAGCCCCCTCACGCCCCAAACTGCTTTCCGTGGTAGCGAATTCGTCGCTGGGTGACGGAATTGATCCTCATCTCAGTCCTAAATGGTCTTCCCCCCTATATTCAGATTGTGAATCATGGTTCTGGACTCTGCCACCATCCTGTTATATGTGATCAAGGTTAACTTTGAGTTTCCTAACTTCATGAACTTATGAACTGTTGGATCCGAATATTTTATTCTATTCAACATTTACATTGTCAAGTTCTCTCTATTGCTTAAGCAAACTATTTTATTCTCTGAACCGTTCATTTTCTGAATTCCCACTCTCAAACCTCATTCCTAGAAGTGACTGAATCCTATTTTAACTATACATTGTCGACACTCTTTATCTGCGATTGTAATTAGATACTGTCAGGAAGATTCATACTATGATTGGGCTGTCCTCCACGTAGACGTTGTCCAAAACAGCAGGTGAAAAAAACCCAAATTGTGAACTGGAGACAGAAGAGCAAAAATGGAGGCAAATTTCTGCCTTTAAGAACAATACGTCAATAATAGTAGGATACTTGAACTATCCCAATATCAATTGGGAATCAAACAATAGAAAGGGAACTGAGGGAGAAAGATTCATACACTGTGTCTTGAGCCACATCTAATTTAATCTAATTCGTGACAAAGCCAACGAAAGAAGGTGCAATTCTCGACCTAGTTTTCGGGAACGAAAAAGGACAAGTGGGTGAAGAGACAGTTGCCGACCATACCGGGGATAATGATCACAATTTGATGGATGGGGTATTACCATGTAAATGGACAGAGATAATGCAAAAGTAACAATTTTGAACTGGGGAAAGGAATGTTTTGTAGAAACGAGGTGAGGTGGACTGAGGTGGACTGTCCAGCATGGCTAGAGGATATATCTGTGGAAAACCAGTGGGAAGCACTAAAAGGAGAGATCCTAAATGTTCAATGGAGACATGTCCCCTCCAAAAATACAGTCGTACTGCCAAATCTAGAACCCCCCCCCCCCCCCCTACTTGTCTCGAGCAATACAGGGAAAGATGAAACAGAAAAAGGAAAGTGTACAATACGCCCAAAGAACCGAGCGTTGCAGGTAGTCTAAACGAGTATAGAAAGTGAAGGGGCGAAGCCGGAAAGAAAATTAGGAAAGCAAATAGAGGTCACAAAAACACATGAAAAAATAAAGTTAAAGAAAACCCAGTATGTTTTACCAACATATTAATGGTAAAAGTTTAGTTCAGGAAAACGAAGAGATGAAGAATGGAACTTGTATGTACATGCAGAGGCTGTGGGAAGGTATATAATTAATATTTTGTCTCCTTGTTTATGAAGGAAATGGATGATGCAGGTATAGTAGTCGAGGACGAACACTATGAGTTACTGGATGGGGTAATCATCAAGAAAGAGAAAGCACTCAAAGAATTGAAATCCTTGAAAGTTGATGGCTCGCCATGACCAGAAGGATTGATACTGAGGCTACTGAAGGAGCTCATGTAGATAGCAGATGCCCTGCGGTTGATTTTCCAATCCTCACTAGACACAGGGGGATACCGAAGGAGTGGAAAAATGCAAACCTGATAGCATTGTTTAAAAAGGAATCGAAGGAAATTCCAAACAATTAGAGGCCAGTTAATCTTACATCAGTGGTTGGGAAATGAGTAGAATAAATCGTGAGAGACATGATTAACTGTCACACAGAACGGCATAGACTGGTCAGAGTTAGTGGGCATGGATTTGATAAAGAAAGGTCTTGCCTCACAAATTTGATAGAACTCTTTGAGAAAATGACAAGTTGGGTTGATGCATTGGATGCCGTATACACAGATTTTAGCAAGTCGTTTGAAAAACTACCATATGGTATATTGGTCTAGAAAATGAAAGTCCATGGGATACAGGTCAGTATGGTCAACTGGATAAAAAGTTGTCTTAGTAACAGGAAACAAAGGTCGATGGCTGCCGTTGCAATTGGCAAGTTGTTTCAAATGGTGTTCCACAGGGCTCAGTGTTGGGACACTTACTATTTGTGTTATACATTAACGATTTTTGTTATATATTAACGAGCATGATTGGGACATTTTCAGATGAGACAAGGATTTGCTGTGTTAGACAGTTTGGGTATAGCTACATGCTTCAAATTGATATCGATGGATTGGCGGAGGGGTAATAAAGTGGCAGATGGAATGTAACACAGAGAACTGTGCGGTCATGAATTTAGGGAGGTCAAAAAGTTGAAGGGAGTACACAATAAACGGGAATATACTAAGAGCCGGATGAAGTAAGATATATTGATGGAAGAGGTACACAGATCCCTAAAGGCAGCTAATCGAGTAGACACGTCTGTTAAATAAGTTATGGACTGCTCTCCTTCACTCACAGAGGTGCATAGTATAAAAGTAAGGATATAATGTTAGAATTGTATGGAACACTGGTGAGGCCACATTGGAATATTGTGTGCAGTTCTGGTCGCCACATTAGAAGCAAGTGGTTATTGGCCTGGCCACGTTCAGAGTAGCTTTACAAAAATGTTGGCAGGACAAGAAAAGCTTAGCTACGAATAGAGATTTGATACATTGGGGTTATAGTAACAATCTTTATTGTCACAGGCAGCCTTACCTTAACACTACAATGAAGTTGCTGTAAACAGCCCCGAGTAGCCACATTCTGGCGCCTCTTCGGGTACACAGAGGGAGAATTCACAATGTCCAAATTACCGATCAGCACGTATTTCTGGACTTGTGGGAGGAAACTGGAGCACCCGGAGAAAACCCACGCAGACAGGGGGGGAACGTCCCAACTCCGCACAGACAGTGACCCAAGCCGTGAATTGAACCAGGAATCCTGGAGTTGTGAAGGAACAGTGCTGTCCATTGTGCTACTGTGCTGCCCTATACTCATTGGAAGAAAAATAAGGCTGAGTGGTGACTTAATTGAAATGTACAAAACTGTGACTGAAAAATATGGGAGGGCAGGATTAAATTATTTCCCTTGGTGGATAGTACTAGAACCAGGGCAAATAGATTCAAGATAAGTGGCAGAAGGTGTAGAGGGGTCATGAGGAAGAACATGTTTTATGCATAGGGTAGTGCGAATCTAGAATTCGGTGCCCGAGTTGTTGGTGGAGGCAGAGAGCCTAAACTATTTTAAAATGTACCTGGATCTGCATCTCAAGTGCTCTGTGCATCGGGGCTATGGACGGGTGCAGGGAGGTGAGATTAGAAAGGGAAACCTCGTGCCCTCGGGCTGGCATTGACTAGATAGGCCGAACAGCCTCCTTCTGTGCTGCAACGTTTCTATAATTCTACGATTATAATCTCATACAGCACATACTGCAATAAGGCAACAGGTCATAGAGTCATGCATCAAAAGATCCTTCAGCACATTGTGTCGATATTCACGACCAAATAGCTTGCTGTTCTAATCCAGTTTTCCAACACTTGGTCCGCAGTTTTGAATGTTATATTGTTTCAAGTCCCTCTGCCACCCTTTCAGGTTGAGTTCCAGATTCCCACTACCCTAAAACGGTTTTCCTCAAATACCCTCAAAATCTCTTGCACCTTGCCATAGGTCTATGACTACTTATTGACTGCTCAACTAAGGAGAAACGTTCATCCTTACTTACACTATCTGTGTCCCTCATACTTTTGTACACCTCAGTCAGGTCACCCCACAGCTTTACCGGTTCTAAAGAAAATACCCCCAGTCAACCAACCTCTCTTCATAGCTGAACCGCTCCAGCCGAGGCAAAATCCGTGTGGGCCTCCTTTGCATCCTCTTTAACGAAATCAAATTGTTTTTATCGTTTGGCGACCAAAATTGCACACAGTCCTCTAGCTGTGGCTTCACGATGGTCCGATCTGCTTGCTTTTATATTCTCTGCCTTCGGTAATAAAGATGTGGAGATGCCGGCGTTGGACTGGGGTGAGCACAGTAAGAAGTCTTACAACACCAGGTTAAAGTCCAACAGGTTTGTTTGAAACACGAGCTTTCGGAGCGCAGCTCCTTCCTCAGGTGAATAGCGAGGTATGTTCCAGAAACATTTGTATAGACAAAGTCACAGATGCTGGACAATGCTTGGAATGCGAGCATTTGCAGGTAATCAAATCATTACAGATCCAGGGAGAGGGTTAATCACAGGTTAAAGAGGTGTAAATTGTCTCAAGCCAGAACAGTTGGTGGGATTTTGCAAGTCCAGGCCAGATGGTGGGGGATGGATGTAATGCGACATGAATACAAGATCCCTGTTGAGGCCGCACTCATGCGTGCGGAACGTATCTATAAGTTTTTGCTCGGCAATTCTGCGTTGTCGCGTGTCCTGAAGGCCACCTTGGAGAACGCTTACCCGGAGATCAGTGGCTGAATGCCCTTTGACTGCTGAAGTGTTCCCCGACTGGAAAGGAACATTCCTGCCTGGTGATTGTCGCACAATGCCCGTCCATTCGTTGTCGCAGTGTCTGCATGGTCTCGCCAATGTACCACGCTTCAGGACATCCTTTCCTGCAGCATAAGAAGTAGACTACATTGGTCGAGTCGCACGAATATGTGCCGCGTACCTGGTGGGTGGTGTTACCACGTGTAATGGTGGTATCCAAGTCGATGATCTGGCATGTCTTGTAGAGATTGCCCTGGCAGGGTTGTGTGGTGTCGTGGTCGCTGTTCTGAAGGCTGAGTAATTTGCTGCAAACAATGGTCTGTTTGAGGTTTCGCGGTTGTTTGAAGGCCAGTAGTGGGGGTGTGGGGATGACCTTGGCAAGTTGTTCATCTTCATTGATGATGTGTTGAAGGCTGCGAAGAAGATGTCGTAGTTTCTCCGCCCCAGGAAATTACTGGACGACGAAGGGTACTCTGCCAGTGGTGTCCCGTGTTTGTCTTCTGAGGAGTTCGGTGTGGTTTTTTGCTGTGGCGCGTTGGAACTGTCGATCGATGAGTCAAGCGCCATATCCCGTTCGTACGAGAGCATCTTTCAGCATCTGTAGGTGTCTGTTACACTCCTCCTCGTCTGAGCAGATCCTGTGTATACGGAGGGCTTGTCCATAGGGGATGGCTTCTTTAATGTGTTTCGGGTGGATCCAGACCTTCAGAGCACCCTACGTACTCTCATCCCACGTAATCCCCGCATTGGAGATCTCTACTGCCTCCCGAAAATACACAAGGCCAACACACCAGGCCGTCCTATCGTTTCAGGCAATGGGACCCTGTGTGAGAACCTCTCTGGCCACATCGAGGGCATCTTGAAACCCATCGTACAAGGTACACCCAGCTTCTGTCGCGACACGATGGATTTCCTACAAAAACTCAGCACCCATGGACCAGTTGAACCAGGAACATTCCTCGTCACAATGGATGTCTCGGCACTCTACACCAGCATCCCCCATGACGACGGCATTGCTGCAACAGCCTCAGTCCTCAACACTGACAACTGCCAATCTCCAGACGCAATTCTGAAACTCATCCGCGTCATTCTAGATCACAACGTCTTCACCTTCGACAACAAATTCTTCATCCAGATGCATGGAACAGCCATGGGGACCAAATTTGCACCTCAATATGCCAACATCTTCATGCACAAGTTTGAACAAGACTTCCTCACCACACAGGACCTGCAACCGATGTTATAAACCAGATACATCGATGACATTTTTTTTCCTTTGGACCCACAGCGAAGAATCACTGAAACAACTACACGATGAGATCAATAAATTCCATCCCACCATCAGACACCATGGACTATTCTCCAAATTCTGTTGCATTCTTGGACACACTCATCTCCTTCAAGGACGGTCACCTTAGCACTTCGCTTTACCGCAAGCCCACAGACAACCTCACGGTGCTCCACTTCTCCAGCTTTCACCCGAAACACATTAAAGAAGCCATCCCCTATGGACAAGCCCTCCGTATACACAGGATCTGCTCAGACGAGGAGGAGCATAACAGACACCTAGAGATGCTGAAAGATGCTCTCGAACGAACGGGATATGGCGCTCGACTCATCGATCGACAGTTCCAACGCGCCACAGCAAAAAACCGCACCGACCTCCTCAGAAGACAAACACAGGACGCCACTGACAGAGTACTCTTCGTCTTCCAGTACTTTCCTGAGGCGGAGAATCTACGACATCTTCTTTGCAGCCTTCAACACATCATCAATGAAGATGAATATCTTGCCAAGGTCATCCCCACACCCCCCTACTGGCCTTCAAACAACCGCGCAACCTCAAACAAACCATTGTTTGCAGCAAATTACTCAGCCTTCAGAACAGCGACCACGACACCACGCAACCCTGCCAGGGCAATCTCTGCAAGACATGCCAGATCATCGACTTGGATACCACCATTACACGTGGTAACACCGCCCACCAGGTACGCGGCACATATTCGTGCGATTCGACCAATGTAGTCTACCTCTTACGCTGCAGGAAAGGATGTCCTGAAGCGTGGTACATTGGCGAGACCATGCAGACACTGCGACAACGAATGGACGGGCATCTTGCGACAATCACCAGGGAGGAATGTTCCCTTCCAGTCGGGGAACACTTCAGCTGTCAAGGGCATTCAGCCTCTGATCTCCGGGTAAGAGTTCTCCAAGGCGGTCTTCAGGACACGCGACAACGCAGAATTGCCGAGCAAAAACTTATAGATACGTTCCGCACGCATGAGTGCCGCCTCAACAGGGACCTTGGATTCATGTTGCATTACATCCACCCCCCACCATCTGGCCTGGGCTTGCAAAATCCCACCAACTGTTCTGGCTTGAGACAATTCACACCTCTTTAACCTGTGATTAACCCTCTCCCTGGATCTGTAATGATTTGATTACCTGCAAATACTCGCATTCCAAGCATTGTCCAGCATCTCTGACTTTGTCTATACAAATGTTTCTGGAACATACCTCGCCATTCACCTGGGGAAGGAGCTGCGCTCCGAAAGCTCGTGTTTGAAACAAACCTGTTGGACTTTAACCTGGTGCTGTAAGACTTCTTACTGTTTGGTAATAAAGGTAAGCTTTCCATATGTCCGCTTAACCAACTTATCTACCTGATCTGCTGACTTCAGCGATCTCTGGACATGCACCCCGAGGTCCCTCTGCTCCTCTGTACATCTCAGCCTCCTCCCGTTCAAAATCCATTGCTTTTGCTTATTGGACCTCCCAAAATGCATCGCCCCACACTTTTCATGGTTACATTCTAATTGCCAATGTTCTGCCAATCTGAATAGCTCGTCGGTATCTCTCTATAGTCTCGAGCTTTTATCCTTGGTATTTAGCGCACCAATAATTCTTGTGTCATCTGCGAAAATACCGATCATACCCGCCCCCATCAGCCCTAAATAATTAATGTGAAGAATGTAATTTACCAGCTGTAGAGAGGGAAGTGTGATTTTTCAGCAGATACAGGTGGTCAGGGCCGATGTAGGACTGACACGTGAGTTCCCAACTGTTCACTTTTCAATTCGGAACAACATTTCAGGCGGGTCTGTATTTAAGACAGTACTTCCGCAGGGTAACAATCTACGACGAAATTGGGGGGCGCGGGTCGCACCGGGTTCGAGAGGTGGCACGGTGGGGGAATGGTGGGAGGCACACCCGCTTCGGGTCGTGATCGAGCCTGGTGGCGGGCGGGGGGGGAGTGTGATCGGACACGGTGGGGTGGAGGATCGGACCATTGGGCGGTAGAAACCGGGTGGTCGGACCAGGCAATTGCAGTGCCAATTCAATATGATGCACAGTTCTGGTACCTTTCGCCATTTCGCTCAAAGGGGACCCAATAGAAACAACATCATGCATTGTGATCAATGAGTTTTCTGACTGAATTCCAATCGCGTGCCAATGTTGTTATTTCATTTTCAAAGATTAGACATTTACATCAACTATTTTGTAGCGCTCATTTGATCCTTATGTGTATTATCCTTGGCGAGGTGGTCGAAATATTGCCTCTTAATTGCAATGTTTTGAAAGTCCCGTGAAGGGACATTTGGAACGTAGAGTTTAGAAGAGCGTGTGCCTTGTTTGCAGGATAAAATATCTCAAATGGTCTTCACAAGGCGGATGTTGTTAGGTGTTGGAGTCCATAATAAGAGGACGCTATGTTAAAATTAGTGGCCTTCCATTAAGGATAGAGTTAAAGCGAACTGTCTCTCAGAGGGCTGTGCGACTTTGGAACTCACTGCCTCAGAAGACGGTGGAAAAGGGGGAACTGAATATTTGAAGGCGGAGGTAGATAGATTGTGGCTGGACGAAGGAATCAAATGTTTTTGGAGGTATTTAGGGAATTAAGAACTTGAAACACAAAAGATCAACCACGGTATTATCAAATGGAAGAACAGGTTCCGAGGTGCCAAATGGTCTACCTGTGCTCCTATCTCGTTTGTTCGTGTGTTGAAGTTCAAAATTCACTCCAGTCTTGTACTTTGGGAACAATGTACGCTTGGAGGTGCGCGTTATTGGATAATATGGAGGTGCGCATTATTGGATAACACGGAGGTGCGCATTATTGGACAATACGGAGGTACGCATTATTAGATAATGCGGACGTGCACATTATTCGATCCTACGGAGGTGCGCATTATTTTATAATATTGACGTGCGCATTATTGGATATTCTGGAGTTGCTCATTATTGGATAATATACGGGTGCGCATTATTGGATAAAATGGGGGTGCGTATTATTAGATAATATGGCGGTGTACATTATTGGATAATAGGGGGTGCGCATTATTGGATAACACGTTCCAAAAAGGCTTCATATGGCCTTTCAGGTAGTTGTGAAGGAACCCACCATAATGCTTCGAAGCAAAGCGCAACTGTTATCCTGTGCTCTCTGACCAATCGCCGTTGTGCAAGCACCATCACTAAAACAGATGACCTGCTCGTGTGTGCAAACTTGCTGCGACGTTCCCCACTTTCCCACAGTGACTTGGCCTCAAAAGTGCTTCACTAGCTGCAACCTGGTCTGGTGGTTGGGAAATGCACGTATTTAGTTTGTTCCCAGTTCACCCCAAGGAGCGAGGTGCAGAGGTCTACCAAATTCATTTAAGGGATGTGGGCGTCACTGGCTAGGTCCAACATTAATGCTCATCCATTGTTCCCCTTCGGAAGCTGGTGGGTGGTTGCCTTCTTCAACCGCTCCAGTCCATGTGATGTAGGAACAGGCACAGTGCTGTTAGGGAGAGAATTCCTGTATTTTGACCACCGCAGTTAAGGAACGTAGGTCTCCTGATGAAGGAGCTACCTTCCGAAAGCAAATGATTCCAACCACCAAGTTGGACTTTATCTTGGTTATAAGACGTCTTACTATGCTCACCCCAGTCCAACGTCGGCATCTTCTCCTCTTGTGGGATGATCTAGAACCACTTGTAACGTTTCAAAAATAAGGCGTCGCCTATTTGATATGGAGCTAAGGATAATCTATTACACTCAGAGGGTCACCACCAACCGCGATCCCGCAGCCTACCCCCTGGCCAGCCTCCACCAGTTAACCCCCTCCCCCAGCCTTGCAGAAGCTCTCCTAGCCAGCGGCATAGATCCCGGCTGAGTGCAGCGGCGCTGGACACAGTCCACAGCCGCCACACCAGGTACCTTCGCGGTTGGTACGACACGTGGCTCGTGCCATCGGGATCTCGGCCCTTCGTGGCCCATCGAAGCTGTCTGGTGGCGTGCAAACGCCGTTGAAACGGGGCACTGTCCACGTCACAATGACGCCAGTTTCGAAAGGACAGAGTATGACGGACCAGCGTGAACCCGGCGCAGGCTCCAATTCCCATGTGGAAATCCATTGTCCGCCTGATCGCCAAACACAACTTCGGCATCGCGCTGTGGAGAATCCCATCCCTGCTCTCACCATTACATTGTCCAGTTGCAGCAAAAAACTACTCTTCACTCTATCCATTAAGTATAAAAGTCAAAATTCAATTTCCGTTCTATAGTACCAAGGTCCTGTGCTGCTGCAGTAAGGCGTCCTTGCTCCTCTACTCAAAGCCTCTTTCAATGAAAGTCAACTTATCGTCCGTTTCCCTAGCCACATGTTGTACCTGCAAGATTGCTTTCAGTAACTGATGTATAAAGACACCCAGGGCCTTTGTCAACATTTACAAATCTGTAACCATTGAAATAATATTCTGCCCTTCTGTTTCTCCGTCCAAGGTGAATAACGTCAAATTGATCTGCATTGCATTACATCAGCCATGTGTTTGCCCACTCACTCAACTTGTTTCATTACCTCGAAAAATCTGAACATCCTCCTCACTACTCACCATTCCACCACATGTTTTTGTCATCAGTAACGTTGGAAATAATTATTTTGGTTCCCTCATCCAAAACATTGATGTGCATTGTGAATAAGTGGAGCCCAAGCACTGATCCCTGCAGACTCCATAGTCACTGCCTGCCATGTTGAACAAAATAATTCATACTCTCTGTCTCTCCTCTGCTAATTAATTATCATTAATTATCATTATCATGCCAATGTATTACCTGCAATCCCATGTACTTTAACATTGCACCCTAACCTCCCACGTGGTACTTTATCAAAAGTTTCCTGAAAATATAAATACACCACATCCACTGGTTCGTCCTGATCTACTAGTTATGCTGAGACCCACTGCCCTGCCTAATCCCCGTAACATTGTACATTATTTATTTTCAGATATCAAAACAATGCCCTTTCCAATATTTCAATGGATCAACCCTCCATCACTCTCTGGGGAATTCGTCCGAGACTTCAAACACCCTCGAGGGTGAAAATAATGATACTCATATTACTTTTATTCATTTCCCCCATGTTTGATTTCGTACTCTAGATGTCCTTGGATAGTTAGAATGGAACCTAAGTCAATAATATTTCAAGTTGCACAGGATGTTATTTATGATCCTAACATTGCAGACTATGTAAGTACCATTTGCGAGCTAAACATTACAGGCATGTTAGCGTTTATTAGCATTTTCGCTGAATATTCGTTGAAATTTTAAATTTCTATTTACACGTTTTACCTTTTCACAGTGCGATCCACTTTACAGGAGGCATCTTTTCAATCACGCCAGATAGTTGGCAGGCGGCAGGCGAATGAGCAGCACTTTGACACTTCACATTGGTGATGCTGTTTAAACTAAATTGCAGATGGCAGCGCAGTGCCCATCTTCGAAGTTAGCTCTTCACTGTTCGAATGTGATTCAAATGTATCATCTTTCTGTATAAGCTAACGTAAGAAAATTCACGTTAGTCACTTCACCTTAAGACGGAATGATGTAAAATGTTTAAAATTAAGAATATCGAGAGAAAGAGGAAGACAGTTAACAAATTCTTGACCAGATATTTCATATAAATGTACAAGTGCCTCAGCGTCAAATTAAGACATATGTTCGAGTGTGGGCTATGTTTACAACGTGTTCCAGAATTAAAATCATATATCAAATGCTGCGGTTCTCGAACTTGGCATGCATAGCGGTCCCCAGATATTACATAAAACATACAATGCAGAAGGAGGCCATTCGGCCCACCGAGTCTGCACCGACCCACTTAAGCCGTCACTTCCACCCTATCCCCGGAACCAAATAAACCATTCTAACCTTTTTGGTCACGAAGGACAATTTTATCATGGCCCATCCACTTAACGTGCACATTTTTGGACTGTGGGAAGAAACCGGAGCACCAGGAGGAAACCCACGCAGATACAGGGAGAACGTGCAGACTCTGCACAGACAGGGACCCAATGAGGAATCGAACCTGTGACCCTGGCACTGTAAAGCCACAGTGATTTTCACTTGTGTTCCCGTGCTGCCATGCAATGGAACCTCTGAAATGGCACTGCAATGTAACCTCTGAAAGCACTTCCATAAAATTTCTGTACTTACATTTTTTTGTTTGAAGACAGGAAGACTTGTGCTTAATTGAGCTGGACGGTTCTGCGAAGGAGATTTTTGTGCAATTATCTGCCATTGCTTGGCACTGGAAACAACGGGTGAAATGTCGAACCTAATAACTTGACTGTTTGTTTTGTGTCTTCACCCTCAACCTTTTCCCTTTGCAGGAATCGCGTAGAAGGGTTGGAAAAATCAGCTGTCTGATTAGAAAGCACTATGAACAGCGCCATGAATGCTCTTTCTGTGAGATTCAGCTGTAGGAGTGGAACAAATGCCATGAGTGCAACCTACTGGGCAATAGGGCTCCCATTGCCTTGTAATATGAAATATATGTAAAATCAAAAGGAGTTTTATTAAATCAAATGAATACCGTCGGACTGTCAAGTGTAAATGCATAACATTGGAGTCCATTCTAAGAAACACGTGATTCAGTGCCACTGAACCACAGGACACTCTAATTCAGGCATTGTCCACCTCGGGGGCACAACCAGCGTGTGGGTCGCTTGCGGGTGTGGGGTTGCGGAGCCGTCCGTCGCGGTGCTCCAGATCCCGCAAATTTGCGTGCAAATCGGCGTTATTAACAAGCGCCTGCAAGCGTCCTTCAAAATGGGCTCGGACATGTAACAAAAATGCGGCCGCACTGCGCATGCCTTCCGGATCATCGGCACGCATGCGCAAAACTATGCGCATGCACGCCGATGATCGGGTACACGTGCGCAGAGCGGCCGCTTATTTTTATAGGGTGGCAGCTTTTTGTTTTGCAAGTTCAGGGGTGGGGGTTATTCATTTTATTCATTTATTTTATTCATTTTATTTTATCTTTTACAACTTCAGGGGGGTGGGGGCTTAATTTGATAACATTTTACAGGAAAAAATGCAGAACTTTGGACAGATGGAGACTCCATACTTTGGGACACCGGAAGGTTTCACCTTCATCCAACAAGTTTAATTGGAGGAGCGTGTACGAGGGCCAAAGGAACGCAAAACTATTTTCTCCACTTTTGTCAGCAATAAACAAGGTAAAAGAAAGGGGTGGGTCACGCAGGTCGACCGGCGTGGGCCGTGAAGGTCAGCCGGGTTGGGTCCCGAAAGTTGGCTGGTTGATAAAAGTGGGTCCCCGGAAATTTTTAAAAAAGAACACTGCTCTAATTGCACTTGAGAAAGGTGATGGAGGCTGCAACAAAAGCGGTGAGTGAGGCCGTGGGATGCTGAGTTTTAGGCATGGACAGTGACGCATAAACACTTGTCCAAATTAATCACCAAACTAATGAAGTCAGAAATGACGTAAGGGAAGAACAGTTGTCGGCTTTGTAATAAAGAGCAGTTTAGATGAAATCTATGAAACTGAATAAGTTGGGGTAAATGATCTCGAGAATAGATTTTGGGTTGACTTATCAGGGATGCAGAGGTCCACATACATAGCGCGGAACCGTCCTTGTTTTGAGTCATTTCCATTCACCAAAACTAATAACCCCGTGTTCTTGTCCATTAACTTTCTTGCTTCCCTGTTTCCTTTCTCAAACACAATCGGACTGTCCTGTGGTTGAACTACAACAAAATCTCAACTCCCTCTTGCCATGGGCTCTATATGTTTTAAAATTCATTGTTGACTTTTCAAAGATATTCATTTGATAGGCTGGTCAGTCTTCGTGTTCCTTCTTTTTACAGCAAAAGGGATTCTTATTTAAATGATATAATATGAAAACATGCTGCTGTGCAGCGAGACCTGGGTGTGCTAGTACATGAGTCGCAACAATTTGGTTTACAGGTGCAACAGGTAATTAAGAAGGAAAATGGCATTTTGTCCTTCATTGCTAGAGGGATGGAGTTTAAGACTAGGAATGTTGTGCTGCAATTGTATCAGGTGTTAGTGAGGTCACACCTGGAGTATTGTGTTCAAATTTGGTCTCCTTACCTGAGAATGGACGTACTGGCACTGGAGGGTGTGCAGAGGAGATTCACTAGTTTAATCCCAGAGCTGAGGGGGTTGGATTACGAGAAGAGGTTGAGTAGACTGGGACTGTACTCGTTGGAATTAAAAGGAAGAGGGGGGATCTTATAGAAACATATAAAATTATGAAGGGAACAATTAGGATAGATGCGGGCAAGTTGTTTCCACTGGCCGGTGAAAGCAGTACTAGGGGGCATAGCCTCAAAATAAGGGGAAGTAGATTTAGGACTGGGTTTAGGAGGAACATCGTCACCCAAAGGGTTGTGTATCTATGGAATTCCTTGCCCAGTGAAGCAGTTGAGGCTCCTTCATTAAATGTTTTTTAAGACAACGGGAGATAGGTTTTTGAAAAATAAAGGTATTAAGGGTTATGGTGTTCAGGCCGGAAAGTGGAGCTGAGTCCACAAAAGATCAGCCATGATCTCATTGAATAGCGGAGCAGGAACGAGGTGCCAGAGGTCAACTCCTGCTCCCAGTTCTTATGTTGTTCTATTCTTCCCACTCTCGCCCATCGGTTGAAACATATTTCAGATCCACCTTTCGCAGTTCTGAGGAAGGGTCACAGAACTGAAACCTTTTAACTTGGGATCTCTTTCTGTTGTCTGTGTCTGACCTGTAGACAGTTTCCACTATTGTCTGTTATCAGTTCTGATTCCCAGAATCCGGGGCATTTTGCTTCTGTAGTCGGGTGGGACATCGTTCACAGGTACCAACTAGGAACAAACCGCACACGCATTTGGATACGTTTGAGCTAATAAACGAAAGTCAAGCCTGATATTTAAAAGGAGGGTCCTTCTCTAATTGCCGGATTACGTCTTTGGTGCCGGATCAAGGCGGGTTGATGAGGATCTTGTATGTGTGGTCTTTCAAATGACCCTTAACAAACTACAGCAAAATACACCGTTGACAATATTAAATGAGACGTAATTTATTTTTAATTTGTGTGGATGTGGGTATTTAATGCCTTGGAACTGAGGGCATTAAATAATCAACCACATTACAACATAGGAACATAGGAACAGGAGTCGGCCATTTAGCCCTTGGAGCCTGTCCTGCCATTTAATGAGACGATGGCTGATCTGCGACCCAACTCCATATACCTGACTTTCGTTCATACCCCTTCATTTCTTTGTTCAACAAATGTCTCTTTATCTATCAATCAATCAATCAATCAATCAATCTATCAATCAATCAATCAATCAATCAATCAATCAATCAATCAATCAATCAATCTATCTATCTATCTATCTATCTATCTATCTATCTATCTATCTATCTATCTATCTATATCTATCTATCTATCTATCTATCTATCTATCTATCTATCTATCTATCTATCTATCTATCTATCTATCTATCTATCTATATCTATCTATCTATCTATCTATCTATCTATCTATCTATCTCTCTCTCTCTCTCTCTCTCTCTCTCTCTCTCTCTCTCTCTATCTATCTATCTATCTATCTATCTATCTATCTATCTATCTATCTATCTATCTCTCTGTCTGTCTGTCTGTCTGTCTGTCTGTCTGTCTATCTATCTATCTATCTATCTATCTATCTATCTATCTATCTATCTATTTATATATCTATCTATCTATCTATCTATTTGTCTATCGATCTATCGATCTATATATCTATCTATCTATCTATCTATCTATCTATCTATCTATCTATCTATCTATCTATCTATCTATCTATCTATCTATCTATCTATCTATCTATCTATCTATCTATCTATCTATCTATCTATCTATCTATCTATCTATCTATCTATCGATCTGTCTGTCTGTCTGTCTGTCTGTCTGTCTGTCTGTCTGTCTGTCTGTCTATCTATCTATCTATCTATCTATCTATCTATCTATCTATCTGTCTATCGATCTATCGATCGATCGATCTACCTATGTATCTATTGATCGATCTCAGATTTAAAATGAACAACCTTTGTTTGTGCGAGAGAGTTCCAATCGTCCATCACCCGTTCAGCGAAGAATTGCTTCCTAGCATATATCCCAATCATTCCAGCCCATGTTTTAGACTATCCTTCTCGTCTTTGAATCTCCAACCAGCAGAAATAGTTTATCTTTATCTACCCTGTCTTAGTCCCTGTTAATATCGTGAAATCTCGCTCAGGTCAGCACTTGACATTCTAAGAACCAGTGAAACCTGGCGTCATCTGTGTAATCTCTCAACCTAACTAAATCCAGGTATCATTTTTGTAATCCTAAATGTCAGTTGCTCCAAGGCCAAAATATCCTTCATAAGGTGTGCTCACTGCTGTAAGTGGGGTATAACCAGGCCTGTTATAGCTGCTGCTTAACTTCTGTTATTTATCCTCTAATCCTCTTGTATAAAGACTGGCATTCCATTGGCCTTTTTGATTATTTGCTGCATTTGTCTGTGGCATTGTAAGGATCTATGTACCTGAAGCCCAAGTATCTTTGGAAATATACTGTGCCTAACCTCCTTCCATTTAGAAAGCATTTTCCTCTATATCTTGGTCCAAAATGGATGACCTCAGACTTACTGACATTGAATTCCGTCTGCCAAAATGTTGATCATTCATCTAGTCTGCTATTATCTCCTTGCAATTTTAAGCTATCATATCGGCAATACCACACAATTTTGTATAGCCTGCAAATTTGGATATACGACTTTCTATCCCATCATCCAAAAGATTAATGAATAATGTGTTTGCGGATCTGGAGTCGCATGTAGGCCAGGCCAGGTAAGGTCGGCAGATTTCCAAGCTTAAAGTACATTATTGAACTTGATGGTGTTTTAAATGAAGCAATGACTTTTAGTTATCGATTTGTATTGAATTTCACCGGGCACCGTGGTGGGATTTGAACCCGAGTCTCCAAAGCATAACCCTGGGTTGCTAGATTACTCCTCCAGCGACTATAATACAACACCATCACTATTAGTTGATCATGATCGGACTGGGGTTGAATTGATGCAAAATATAAATAAGAGAATATGATGCACATCGATAAATTATAGCTCCGTCATCATCCTCTTTCACTTCATCAGCTCCCAAGTCTATAGACTCCTGCCTCCTGCCCTGAACTCTCTGAACCAACTAAATAATTCCGAATTAGGATCAATGCTAATGATGTGCCTTACTCGCCATTTAGGTTAATGTTCTCAGAGGATCAGGACTGCCACCCATCCAGGGACTGGAAAAATTAAAACATCATCAAATTGCTTTCAATCACAATTAAAACAGATAATTTAAAAAAACTCGCTTGTTACCCTCCGAATCACAAACTCACCTTTGCACTTGTGGGTCTAGCTGTGTGGATATAAAATAGAGAATAAGGGTTTGTCCATTGATGCAAACTAGGCTTAATATCTGATATCATGCGACAAACTTGAAATTATATGCACTTTCAACAGTAATGATCAACGAAAGTTGTTAAATACTTTACTAATAATGCATGTTATTTTAAACACATATAATTTGCCTAGACGATTATTACACAATCGTCGAGTTAGATACATATACTAACATTCACCATTAAAATTAAAGTTCTGTTAAAGCACAATTACGTTTTGGAATCAAAAGGGAAATGGAAGACAATATCACGGGATTGAACATCTATGTACATATCAATAAAATATAAAAGCAAGATAACCTCAACTTCTATATTGACTGAGTCTATAGACTTGGGGGCTGCTGAAGTGAAAGATGATGATGACGGAGCTATAATTTATCGATGAGCTTCATTTTCTCTTATTTATATTTTGCATCAATTCAACCCCAGTCCGATCATGATCAACTAACAGTGTCAATTCAATGTTACCAGCCTCGCTTATATAATTAACCAACTCAATCTCTGTCAATCTGCAAATGCCTAGTATTAACTATGTCCCTTACCAGCCTCCATGAACAGGCGCCGGAATGTGGCGACTCGGGGCTTTTCACAGTAATTTCATTGAAGCCTGCATGTGACAATAAGTGATTATTATTATTATTATTATTAAGTATTCAAAATACACGAATGTTTATTGTCTTATAAACAATCTACAAAATTCTTGTTTCAAGCTGCTAATGTAAATATAATTTTCTAAAAACTTCTACTAGCTATATTTCTTGTAGTAGGATTTGGAGTAGTTCGGATTCAAATTGTGATCCCCCATCAATAATGCAGAAACGTCAACATGCACTCATCCTTGAAACGTTCCTTGGCTAATATTACCTAAGTGACTTCATGGCCCAACACGCAAGCTTGCTGATAGTATTAAAGCGATACAATTTGAACTTATGCGAAACGTTTCCAGAAGGTCATACGCCAACTCTTACTTTGCTCAATCATTTTATTTTGCTCTACAGTTCATTGTCTCCAATGCCAGAAGTTGGTAAACTTTTTTAAATCTATGATGATACCTCTAGCGGCAAAGAACCATTTTCAGCTCCTTCATCATTGGCCTTCCCTCTGTTACAAGGATAGAAATGGAGATATTTGCGGATGATTGTTTAATCTTCAATGCCAAGCGCATCTCCTTAGACACAGGTCAATCTGTGTCCATATACAAAAATACGTAGATGGAATCCTGGCTTGTGCTGATTAATCACTTTATCAATAATATTACCTATGCCTAAGAATTGGGAACGTGATCTTATTATTTACATAACTGTGAAACAATGTTCATTTCCAACAAAAAGGAATGTCGTCTCCTCCCCTTAACATTCAATGGAATTACCATCGCAAAACCCTCCCGCTATCAAATATCCTGGGGGATAGCATTGATCTGAAATTGATCTTGATCAGCAATATAAATGATGCAGTGGATAAAAGAGCAAGTCACAGGCTGGAAATGTTGTCGCGATTAATTCTGCTCCTGATTCCCAAAGGTTGCCGACCATCTAAAAGGTACAAGTCAAGGGTGTGATGGTATACACTCCGGTTACCTGAATAATTCAGCTCCACCAACACTTAGAAAGCTCCACGCCATGCAAATTAAAGCAGTCCACTTGTTGGTCACCTCACGCAGCTCCTTAAACATTCGTTCCCTCAGACGCTGACTCACACTGGCATCGGTGTCTACCCTCCCCCATGAGATGCACTGCAACAACTCACCAAGGCTCATTCGAAAGCGCCTTGAACACTGCGTCCACTGCCGCTTGTAGGGACAAGGGCAGGGAACGCGTGGGAAGAACTTGAATTGCGACTTTAACTGGAATTGACGCACATTTCTGACTCTAAACCGTACGATTGTTCCTTCAGTGTCACTGGGTCCAAACCCTGGAACCCCATGCCTAACAGGCTGCAGGTGAACCCACGTCAGATGTACTGCAGCAGCGTTTTGAAGTAGGCATACCGCCACCTTCTTGTGGTCAACTAATAATGGACATCTAGTACTGGTCGAGTGAGCTTATTCCATGAAATGATTTTGATTTGAAAATCCACATGCCACTACATTCATTTTACTTTGTATGAATGCGTCTCAGTTATAGACACACCAGAACGCCGTAATGTTTTTCTGATACTTATCTTTCATGAGGGAGTAACATGCGAAGAAGAGAATGAAAACGCCCAAAATTCTGGCACTGGTGTATAAATGTGTGTAGAACGTTGTTGGTTTTTCTGTGATCGGTTCTACCTGGAGCGTAACAAGACAGAAAAAGTCAAGAGGCTGTTACCCCAGAACAACACTTCCTATCTCCCGAACTCCACGCATGCTTGTTATACACTGTGACCCAACATGAACAAGTCAATTTCATGTAATTGCATTCAAAGCCATTTTAATGGGTGAAGAGAACTACAGATGAAGGCGTTTTAGTTTCTTAATCAATAATATTACCTATGCCTATTAATTGGGATCATGGCCTGAATTATTTCCGTTTTGTTTTGACGACGTTGGAAATATTGTAAACTATTACTGTTTTCAAAGTCAAATGTTATCGTGCCAATATGCTTAAAATAACCCCCAAAGCTCCTTAGACTGTAACGGTTGAAGAAGGCAGCTCACCAGCACCTTCTCAAGGGTAATTAGAGATATGCAATAAATGCTACCTTGGTAGCAAAACCCACATCCTCTGATTGGAATTTTAAAAATCTGCCTTCAATATACTACAGCAGAGACATAGCGCAAAGATATGTGTCAGTACGGGTGCATTAAATGGAAGGTGTGGCGTGAGCTGGAGAATGACAGAGCAGCAGGTTACGGCGAAGTTGATGATGATTGTTCTTTGCTCGCTTTCTGCGGAATACATTTACTTTGAAAGTTCTGCTTTTGTTAAGTCATGCAGCTAATCCGCTCTTGTATGTGCGTAAACTATTATAACTATATCGCCGTTCCATTACTGTAGCTGGGTGAAAATCCTGGAACTCCCTCCTCATCAGCAGTGTCGGTGTACCTACACCTCGGGGCGTGCAGCGGTTCAAGGAGGCAACTCACCACAGTCCTCTCAAGGGCAATTCATGATGGGCAAAAATTTCTGGGCGAACAAGCGATGCCGACATCGCTTGTTGGAAGAATAAAGAAAATAAATAAAGGTGTTGATGATCCGATGATGACAATTATTAAGCAGAGTGTCGTGGGTGGGAGGAGAAGGGAGGGGGCATGTTGGCAGTCGCCTGACCTATGTACAAGGCAGCCTAACATGGAGAAATAACATTAATCTGGTTTTCACTATATTTATACATTGTCATTACATGCAAGACCCTCCGCACATATCTGTCCTCATAAAGCTAGCGAGGGGTCGACTCAGTGATCACAAATCATACACAAATGGAAGGAGCAGTGCTCGGAAAGCTAGTGATTCGAAACAAACCTGTTGGACTTTAACCTGGTTGAGCAAGACTTCTTACTGTGCTCACCCCAGTCCAACGCCGGCGTCTCCCCATTACAAATGATAAATCACCTCACGGAGGACATTAAGTGTTGTTCCTGGTCCACATTTTCCCTGAGGTCCCAGCACTTCCACGTGGCAGTAATATATCCCTGAATCGTAAGGCATCAAGTCTGTTACAGTAATAGAAGCCTCCCTCTTGGCCCTGAAGACCTCTGCGATTGCTCGAGACACTCGCCCTCTTAATTCCACAGATTTCTCGCTGACTTCCAGTGTGTCGTTGTTGTTTTTGTACCATTTGAAGACACCGACTCCGGAGGGCCCTTCATACGTGCAGTTCAGCAGTACAGATTGCCCCTCAGTGGCGTTAATTAACATTGGATTTTGGATGACTGTGATGCTTCCTGCAACCATTCCTGTTAATGTATGAAAAGACAATATCTGAAGCACATGGAAGCGTGAAACCTTATTTCATCCCATGAAAATGAACGGTTGGGGTACAAAGAACATGACAAACCATTGGACAGCCTAGAAGCCCTTTGTGAAGCCCTTTGCCCGCATGGACATTATCACCAAAGACCATGGGAGGATGCAGGTGCGAAAGCAGTTTCTAAGCCGAGTAAAGATGACCATGTTGGCTGTATTTGCAGAGAACCGCGCAATTCCACAGCCACTCGGCCGGCGGGGAAATTCAGTCCCGTCAATTGCGATTCAATTTTCCCGGCAGAAGCACGCCTCCGCCCGTGGGCTTCCCGCCGGATTGGAGTGCCTTCAATCGAAAATCTCATTGTCAAGCAGCGGGAGTTTCCAATGCCGCTGCCAGCGAACTGGGAAACTGGGGAATCTCGCCCATATAATGTCCTCATAAAACCCGCTACGGCAGTATTAAGGCGGGAGCGGCGGGGATTCTCCAACTGGGGTCAATTTGAGTCGCTAATTCAAAGACTTTCAAAACACGGATGGATGTTATTCGTTGCATCATGCCCTTGCCGGTCTACATTTCTCATATTTTCCGGTGTATCGCCCATAACCGTGGAGGTGACGGTAGTGCAAGTGAATATCTAAATACTTCATAATTGTTCCGAGAGTTTCTGATTCAACTACTCTTTGAGGCAGTGAATATCAGACTCCCTTCATCCTCTGGACGAATACATTTCTCTTTAACTTCACCCTTGGCCTTCTACCTCTTCCCTTAAATCTATGGCCCCTGGTTATTGACCCGTCTACTAATGGAAAAGGCCCGTTTTCTCTCTACTGTACCCACGCCATCCAGCCTTTTATCAGGTTCCTTCATAACCTTCGCTGCTCCGAGGAAAACAGCCCCAGCCTAATCAAAGAAAAGCAAGCACTACAGATGCTCAAAATCTGAAATAAAAACTAAAGTGGTGGAAAATCTCAACAGGTCTGACAGCGTCTGTGGAGAGAGTTAAACTTAACTTTCTGATTGGATTGGATTGGATTTGTTTATTGTCACGTGTACCGAGGTACAGTGAAAAGTATTTTTCTGCAAGCAGCTCAACAGATCATTCGGTACATGGAAGAAAGGGAATTAAACAAAATTCAAGAAAATACATGAGAATACATAATAGGGCAACACAAGATATACAAAGTAACTACATAAATATTGGCATCGGGTGAAGCATACAGGGTGTAGTGTTAATGAGGTCAGTCAATAGAGCGTCATTTAAGAGTCTGGTGACAGTGGGGAAGAAGCTGGTTTTGAGACTGTTCGTGCATGTTCTCAGACTTCTGTATATCCTGCCCGATGGAAGAAGTTGGAAAAGTGAGTAAGCCGGGTGGGAGGGATCCTTGATTATGCTGCCCGCTTTCCGCCGGCAGCGGGTGGTGTAGATGGAGGCCATGGATGGGAGGCAGGTTTGTGTGATGGACTGGGCGGTATTCACGACTCTCTGAAGTTCCTTGCGGTCCTGGGCCGAGCAGTTGCCATACCAGGCTGTGATGCAGCCCAATAGGATGCTTTCTATAGTGCTGTAAAAGTTGGTAAGGGTTAATGTGGACATGCCGAATTTCCTTAATTTCCTGAGGAAGTATAGGCGCTGTTGTGCTTTCTTGGTGATAGCGTCAACGTGAGTGGACCAGGACAGATTTTTGGTGATGTGCACCCCCAGGGAATTTGAAACTGCTAACCATCTCTACCTTGGCCCCGTTGATGCTGACAATGGTGTGTAGAGTACTTTGCTTCCTGAAGTCAATGACCAGCCCTTTAGTTTTGCTGGCATTGAGGGAGAGATCGTTGCATTACACCACTCCACTAGGTTCTCTATCTCGTCGTTATTCGAGATGAGGCCCACTATGGTCGTATCATCAGCAAACTTGTAGATGGAGTTGGAACCAAGTTTTGCCACGCAGCCGTGTGTGTACAGGGAGTAGAGTAGGGGGCTAAGTACGCAGCCTTGTGGGGCACCGGTATTGAGGACTATTATGGAGGAGGTGTTGGTGTTCATTCTTACTGATTGTGGTCTGTTGGTCAGAAAGTCAAGGATCTAGTTGCAGAGTGGAGAGCCAAGTCCTAGGTATTGGAGCTTTTGGATTTGGAGGATTTGGAGTCCAAATCACCCTTCCACAGCTTAATTTAAAGAAAGCAGTCCATACAATCATTTCTCATAGCTCCAACCCGACAGCCCAGGCATCATCCTGGCAAATCACACCTGCAATTTCTCCAATACAATCACAACCTTCCTATAATTGACTTTATACATCCGTGCACCTGAAACAACGGTAAAATTCGTAGCAAATTCCCAGATGCCTTATCGGCTCCATCCAATTTACTTCTATTATTTGAATGAAGCTTCGGATAACTTGGAATTTTTCACGCTAGCTTTTTTTATGCCTCCCTCACGTGTTATTTTTCGTACAGACGTTCAAGGTGAACAATCACACCATTCTGTCCAATACCCTCGTTCGGTAATCACAATTCAAAACTCCGGCACCGTGAATAACAAAAAAAAACAATGGCATCCGATTTCTTTGGTATTGCATGTTTGCAAACCAGTGCCAAGGGCACTGAACAGATTGAACAGAGAATATAAACATAACGTTACAACTAGAAGCAGGGGAAGACACTTCTGTCCCGTGAAGCTGGTCCACCCTTGAATATGCTCATGGCTGATCCCGTCTCCACGCCTGCCCACTCGCCTTAACCCTTCATACCACTACTAATTAAAAATCTATTTATCTCCACCTGAAATGTGTTTAACGTCCCGGCGTCCATTGCATCCTGGGGCATATAATCCATCGATTCACGACTCTTGAGTGAAGTAATTCCTCCTAATTTCTTTTGTAAATCTGTCACCCCTTAGCCTAAAACTATGGCCTCTTGTTCTAGAATATCAAACAAGGGAGAACATCTACGTCTACCTTGTCAACCCGCTTTAGCATTTTATGTACCTCGATTAGATATCTTCACCTTCTTGTCAACTCGAGCGAACATAGACCTAAACTGCCTAATCTCTCTTCATACAACACGTCCTCCATTTCTGGAATCAATATAGTGAACCTTCTCTGAACTGCCTCTAATGTCCTTCCTCAAGTAAGGGCACCAAACTGTGCACAGTACTCCAGACATGGTCTCACTAATGCCCGAAACAGTTGCAGCAGCACTTCCTTATTTTTATACGCTAATGCATTAACATTGGAACCTCACTCCAACAACATATTATTTATCTAATAACAACAGAAAATGCTGGATAAACTCAGCATGTCTGGCAGCATTTGAGGTGAGACAAGATTTGTTAATGTTTTAGATGAATGAACAAAGAAAAGTACAGGACAAGAACAGGCCCTTCGGCCCTCCAAGCCTGTACCGACCATGCTGCCCGACTACACGACAATTTTCTACTTCCTGGGTCCGTATCCCTCTATTCCCATCCTATTCATGTATTTGACAAAAAGCACCTTAAATGTCACTATGGTCCCTGCTTCCACCAACTCCTCCGGCAGCGAGTTCCAGGCACCCACTATCCTCTGTGTAAAAAACGTGCCTCGTACATCTACTCTAAACCTTGTCCCTCGCATCTTAAACCTATGCCGCCTAGTAATTGACCCCTCTATCCTGGGGAAAAGCCTCTGACTATCCACTCTGTCTATGCCCCCCATTATTTTGTAGACCTCTATCAGGTCGCCCCTCGACCTCCGTCGTTCCAGTGAAAACAAACCAAGTTTATTCAACCGCTCTTCATATATCTGAATGACCCTTCTGTAGAAGTGTAATTTAGGTTCCTATTCCATGTGTTGTTCCAGAGGAGTGATGAGAGCTAGACATACTGTTCTGTCCATCAGGGAGTTGATAGCTCTCGTTTGCCCAGCGAGGTGAAGTTGGTGTTACAATGCCATTCTATGAAGACCGGAGCAGTGTCCAGTGCGTTGGCCCAACATTCATTGCTAATTAACTCCAGTGAAACTGCCTGGCGTCAAAAGCTTGGAATTCCCTCTCTAACAGCACTGCGGATGTACCTACACTACGTGTATTGGAGTTGATCAAGAAGGCAACTCACCACCACCTTCTGAATGGGCAATTAGGGATAGGCAAGAACTGTTGTCCTGGGTAGCATTGCACAAATTAATTATTTTTTAAAAAATTACTTCTTTTGCTCGAGATTTACTGGCGTGAATTCCCCAGTAGCGCTATTCCCTGTGATACTCAATGAGGTATGATGCATTTCCCAGGTACGGATGAGACCGTAAGACCACAAGATGTTGGAGCAGAAGTTTGCCATTGGGCCCATCGAGCCTGCTGTCCCATTAAATGAAATTATGACTGTTTGATATGAGAATCCTCATCTCCACTTCTCCGACTTATCCCATAACCCTTGATTCCTTTACTGTGTATCTCAGCTTTGAACGTACTTAAGGACGCAGCCTCTACAGACCTCTACGGTAATTCTTTTCTGCCGTTCTCACTCTAGGCGGAGGGCAATCCTCAACCTGCCCTCACCGACCCCCGCAGAAATTGCGTTATTTATACCTTGTGAGATTAACTGCAAACTTGCGCTGTTACTTTTTGGCAGGTAGAATGAAGTGAATCCAACGTCCCAGAGACGAGTTTCCAAGGCAAGTTTTGTGCCTGTGCGTTTTCTCCCTTGAGAATTAGAAATCGTTGCTAAAGCATTTATAGCATCCTGGCTGCAAGATTGACAAAATCAATTCTCAGTGACGGCCCTCTGCCTTTCTCTGCCGGTAAATTCCAAAGTGCTCCTGCTAAGGCAGGTGAAACAAACACAGCAGATATGTCATAAAAACACACGCGCTATCTACTTCCTGTGATCGTGGTCTGCATTGAAAATAATAGTGACTGATGAAGCTCTCGCTCGTCAAAGGGTTCAGAGCGAGAGGGCGCAGATAGGAAGTGATTTGCAAAAGAACCAAATGGAATGTGTTTAAAAAAAATTCACACAGTCATTGTTTGGGGTCTGGAATGCGCTATCGTGATGAGATCGATCAACATCAAATTGAACTGTGGGACAGGCTAGAGAGGCTAAATTGCCTACTCCTGCTCCTAGGTATTATGTTCATCTGTTCTTATATTCTAAGAAAGCACTATTCTATCTAATTCCACCTTCCAACTCTTCGTCTGTAGTCCTTTCGGTAGTAGCACTTCAAGCACCTATCTGGTCTTCTTGCTCAATAAGGGAATTTCATAATTGATATGGGGATCAAAGATGGGGAGAAGGCAGGAAAATGGGGATGAGAAACATATCAGGCATGATGGAATGGTGGAGCAGATTCGATGGGCAGAATGGCCGAATTCTGCTCTTCTATCTTATGGTCTTAGGAAGTGTGGTGGAGATAATGATTCCAGGTTAAAAGCAAATTACTGCGGGTGCTGGTATTTGAAACAAAAACTGGGAATATTGGAGAATCGCAGCAGGTCTGACAGGATCTGTGGAGAGAGAATGGAAGTAACGTTTCGAGTCTGGATGATTTTGACATAGATTAAAGTCAAGTATTTTCTGTTGATGATTCCAGGGACTGCGAAAATGAAACACAATTGCCCACAACTATCAATGAGTAGAACAGAGAAAGGCTTACGCTAATGATCTCCTAATAGCTGACATTACTACCGCTATGCATGTACTGCAATCCACGATTCTAATTCAGTTTTTGGAATTTTATCCGTGTGCTCATGTTACTTTTATGACGCTTTGGCTGAAATTGGACTTGGCTCACAAAACGTCCCAAGTTTGTTCCAAGAATATTTGTCAAACTAAGTTTGACAGTGGTTTTTTTCTCTGGAAGAGCACAGATGTAACATAGTCACTCATTTCAAGCGCAGTGCAGTAGTATATTCCCTCCAAACCATTGCAACGCTGCACTGCCGGACCACTCCGTATTCTTTGCCCCGCCCCCACAAGGCTCAGAGAGCTTCACCTGAAGCAAAGAGCTGCTGTTCCCACACCGATTAATTGATGGTTGGTAATGGAGCAAATAGCGCCACCTAGTGTCGTTTGCTTTTTCGGTTACAAATAAGGTAAATCAAGGGAACAGAGTGTGTCATGTCTCTTCAAAGAAAATTCAAGTATTGCTTATGTCGGATTTATAAAATTTCGACAGGAGCCGAACAGAAAGGATGCAGGATTGAAGTTCCCCATTCACTGAAGGAATCTAGAAGAAAGGGTCACAGTCTCGGGTTAGGCCATTTAGAAACCACGCAGGAGTACGGTGTTCAGATAGATGATCGGCCATGAAGACATTGAATGGCAGAGCAGCCTCGAGGGGCCAAGTGACCTAAGCCATAGAACAATAGAATTCCTACAGTTCAGAAAGAGGTCATTCAGCTCATAGAGGCTACCCTGGCCAGGGTACTCTCCCCCAGCCCACTCCCCGCCTTATCGCCGTAATTCCACCTGACCTGCACATCCTTGGGCACTAAGGGACAATTGACCATGACCATTACAACTAACCTGTACATATTTGGATTGTGAGAAGACACCGGAGCACATGGAGAAAACTCACACAATCACCCACGGCCAGAATCGGACCCAGGCCCCTGACGCTGTGAGGCAGTAGTTCTAACCACTGTGCCACCCCCCGAAAATACATAAACAATTGAAATAAAATTAGGGGGCAATGGAGAGCATAGTCGATTACATTAGAACACCAACAGTGCATCTCTTCTGTCGGTTGCGAGGCGGGGCGGATTTGGGGGGTTTGGGGATGCGAGGAGGGGGGATCAATCCACCAACTGATAGTTTGTACACCTCAGATTTTGGAGTAGCTCTTCCAGAATTAGGCTCCGATGAGAATGCCATGCGGAGCAGGAAATCTTGGTGATCGCCATTAACAAACGTGCTGAAATTGGTGATGGAGCACAGCTATAAATATGGTAAGCAGTTCAGACAGGAAACTTCTGGGGGCAGCCAGCATCTGAGCAGTCACACAAAAGCCGTTCCCTCCTCGACTACGGCCTTTTAACCCCAGCATACGAGCTCCAAAAGTACCGACAATCACCCAGTCTCCGAGCCGGCAGCCGCACGAGGTGGCAATGGAAGGGCGAGGGGTCGTCTCCACAAAGTTCTTAGCACAGACCCGGGCACTGATGGACAAGCTTGAGGGCTTCTTCACCTCCGAGTTCCAGAGACACAGGGAGGAGAGTAGAAGTGACCTTCTGGCATTCACGGAAACGGTAGTGGAAGTCGCGCGCGACGACCCCCATGGCGGAGGCAATGGCCAATATGGAGCGCAGACTAGAGGCCCAGGAGTCAACCATAAGGGACCTCGAGAGGCCACCGCGGACCATGGGGACCGAATTGCAGCACACAAGGCTCAGGTGGTGCTAAAGGAAAAAGTCAACGACCAAGAGAACAGATTGTGTCGATATAATTTAAGGATCATGGCCTCCTGGAAGAAATGGAGGGGAGGAACACAACGGAGTACATAATGGCGAAGTTTGTTAGCGAGGAGAGTTTCGTCACGCCCCTGGAGGTATACCGCACTCTCAGGTTGTTTCTGCAGGGACCAGAGCAAGAGAACCGCCGCGAATGATAGTCATCAGGCTCCATTGGTGCCAGGTGAAGGAGCAGATCTTGAGGAGGGTGGGAAGCGCGAGAGGGTGCAAATGCAAGGCGATTCCATCCGCTGTACCAAGAGGCAATAATAATAATCGCTTATTGCCATCAATAGGGTTCAATGAAGCTACTGTGAAAAGCCCCTGGTCGTCACATTCCGGTGCCTGTTCGGGGAGACCGGTACGGGAATTGAACCCTCGCTGCTTGCCTTGTTCTGCATTACAAGCCAGCTTTTTACCCCACTGTGCTAAACGAGCCCCTATGGGGTACGAGGGAAGGGGATATAAACGGATATTGGGTCAGAACCGGCCAAGTATCGCGTTGAATTCAGTGCTGCCAAGTCCACCCGGTACAAAAGTGTGGTGCAGTTTGGAGGTCTCTACTTTGCCAAGCTATGGGCAACATACCAGGAGAAGCGACATTACTTCGACATCCCAGAGGAAGCCAACAAGCCTGCACAATAAATAGTTTTGGCAAACAAAGACAGAGCAGAATGGCCAGAACGCGGGCTGCAAAAAGACGAGAGGGTCCGGGACAAACACATGCAAAATGTGGAGAAAGCAGGTGCAGGGCTGGGGCTGTGGAGTGCGGGGGAGGGGGGGGGAGACGTGTGGGGGGATGGTCGACGTAGGTTAAATTGAGGAACCTGACTAGTAGGGTAGCCTCTACAATAGCGAATACGGTGGTGTACGGGAGAACAACAAAGGAGGAGGCCGTGGCCCACCTCCCAGGAGGGAGGGAGTGCCTGGAAGAATGGAGGGAAATGTCAGTGCATGGGAAAGGATGAGGAAAAAAACGGGTGGTCCCGGGTTGCAGAGAATGGGGTTAAAGCGGAGGGTGTGCTGGGAGGGCAGTGGATATGAAGGGAGAAACATGAGAGGCGTCAGGGTAAGGGGATGGGGATAAAACATGGTTGCAGCAGAAAACAAGTCGAGAAAGAGTAAAAGAGGAAGTAGCCAGTGGCCATCTTGCAGTCGGTAAAGAGATCCCGAGTCCTCGCCCATCTCAAGAGTCGAAGGGTGGTCGTAGCTTTCCTCCCGGAAACAAGCCTAAGAGAGGGAGACTGACAGCTGGTAAGGAAGGGCTGTGTGGGACAAACATTTAATTCATGTTTCGACACCAGGACAGGGGAGGTGCCCATACTATTCAAAAGGACTGTTCCATTCACAACAATGAGCATAGTGACGGACCCAGTGTGGCAACATGTGATGGTCAACGGTCCCCTGGAAGGGACCCCGGTAGTCTGGGAAAATATACCCTGAACTAGAATGACGGAGAATTCGTCAAGAAAGTGATGGCCGCAATACCAGACCTCGACACCCACCGATGTATGGGGGGCGGTGTTTTAACTGTGTTCTAGCCCCGATATTGGACAGATCTAACTCCAGGAGATGAATCATGTCACGCACAAGACATGTGCATCTTCATGAAGCAGATTTGGAAGGAGGGTATCTGGTAGACCCCTAAAGGTTTCACCACATGAGAAAAAAATAATTGTCCTTCTTCTCCAACATGCGGAGGCCTACTGACTGATAGATGTCTATGTTGTAAGGAAAAGTGTGATGCAAGTGGCAACAAAGGCAGAATAATCCTCAATTGTAATCGGCGACCGTTTTAATGCATCACACAGGTATGAGGTAGGAGAAAAGCCCCGCAGCGCCGTACAGCCCCACATAGGCTGGATGCAGAGTTAATCGTCCATAAAGAATTCTGTGCCAAAATATGCCAAGCCTGTGATGTATCCTGCAAACAGAATGGGGAGGTGTCACCCTCCACGTTCTCGGATGCAATGAAGGTGGTGATCAGGGGTGAAATCATATCCCCTAGGGCCGTTAGGGACAAGAAAGGAAGGACAGCAGCTGACCCACTTCGTTCCTGGAGGTGGATCGGCGGTATTCCACGGTCCCAACCATGGAGTTGCTGGCCGAGAGGAAAAAGCTGCAGATGGAATGTTACCTGCTCTCCACATGGAAGGCAGTCCGCCAGCTCCATCAGGCACTGGGGTGCCTTCTACGATCAAGAAGGCATACCGCATGCTGGCAGATCAGATGAGAAAACAGGCAGCCATGAAAGAGAAAGCACGTTAGGGACAGAAAGGGTAAGACGATAGCGGACCCAATAAAGATTAACGAGGCCTTTACAATCTTTTACCAAGGGTTGTACACCTCCTAGATGTCTCAGGGATGGAATAGTTCCTCGACAGACTGGACCTCCCGGTGGCAGGGGAAGAGAGGAAGCAAAGGCTGGAACAAATGCTAACAAAAGAACAAATGCTGACCAACGCTGACCCCGCACGTACAGGAGATGTCCAACCCTCGATATCATTGATCTTCAAAAGGGACAAACACCCGGCAGAGTGTGAACCATACAGACCCATGTCTCTCCGAAGTACATTTGCAAATGACCGAGCTAAAGCACTGGCGAGGCCCCTGAAGAGCTGTGTGCCAGAAGTGATCAAAGACGATCTTACCGGGCAGGCAACTAACAGAGAACATCAGACACCTGCTGAATGTAATAATGGACCACATCCCAGTGATGACACCAGAGGCGACTGTCTCCCTGAACGCTGACAAAGCATTTGATTGAGTAGATTGGAGGTACGTCATGGAGGTGTTTGAAGTGTTTGGTTGCGGAGTACAGTTCACCATGTGGGTGAACCTCCTTTCCAGTGCTCCGACAGTGAGCATTTAAACGAACGCCACCAGATCCAAATACTTCCAGCTGCACAGTGGAATGTCAGGTGTTCCTGCTATCTCGGCTCTTGTTTGCACTGACAATCGAAACACTGGCCATTGCCCATAGATTGGAAGATTGGTGGATGGGCATAAGGAGAGGGGCCAGAACACATTGATTCTTACTCTAAATGCCACTCCACGTTTCGAAGCCCCAGCCTGCAGGGGAAACAGGACTGGCCTCCTTTGGAAGTTCGGTGCCTTCTCAGGTTAGAACCTCAACTTGCAAAAGAACAAAATCTTACTGGTGAACCTGTGAGAGGGGGAAGCGAAGCTCGAGGAACGGCCATTTAAAGTGAGCCAAACGAAGTGCAGGCCCTGGGGATCCAAGTGGCCCGCACCTGCAAGAAGCTCCACAAATGCAACCTCCAGCCTGGTCGAGGAATTGAGGATTAACCTGCACAGATGGGACTCCCTCCCTCTTCCGCACTTGGGGAGGGTACAGACGGTCAAAATGAACGTGCTGGCAAGCTTTCGCTTCGGATTCAGATTACTCCCGCTCTTCATTCCCAAATCCTTCTTCCTCAGGTCGACAGGTTAAACATGACCTTCGTAGGATACATAAGGTACAGCAGGAAAGCACGTGGAAGGCCTGGCGCTACCGAATCTTCTGCTTTACACCCAGGTGGCAAAAGAGGGGTGGCTAAGACAACCGAAGGTGGACTGTGTCTGAATGGAGGCGGCCTCCTGCACGGGAACGTATCTCTGAGCACTGGCTGCCGTAACAGTCATGCCCCACCCCCACCACAAATACATCAGGAGTCCAGTGGTAGTTGCCAGCACCTTAATGACATGGAACCAGTTCAAACGCCATTTTGAACATGGTGAAATGTCAACTCAGGTTCCCATCTACAACAACAACAAGTTTGGAATCGCGAGCATCGACGTCTCATTTGAGACGTGGAGGCAGGTCAGAGTGACACTGAGAGGAGAGGACATGTACTTGGATGATAGACTGGTGATTCTGCGGAGACCCACAAAGAGGCTCCAACTCCCCTAGGGAGGAGAGTTCAGATACCTGCAGCTGCGTGAATTACTTAATAAAGAGACAAAAACGTTCCGACAAAGTAGCTGATCGATTCTGCCCCTCAGCTTAAGTTGTCTCAATGCAATTAGTCCCTATGTTTCGTGCCTCCGTGTAAGTAGTCCCTGGATTCTGCCCGTCAGTCTAAGTGGTCCTTGAATTCAGTCTCTCAGTGTAGCTGGTCTCTGGATTTTGTCTCTGAATTTAAGTCGCCCCCGGATTTGATCCGTCGGTGTAAGTGGTCCCTAAATTTGGTGTCTCAGTGTATGTGGTCTCTGGATTTGGTGTTTCATTTTAACTGGTCTGTGGAACTGTCTCTAAATGCAAGTGATCTATGCATTCTGTGCCTCAGTGTAAGCTGTGCTTGGATTTGGTCTATACGTGTATGTGTCCCCTGGGTTTAGTTGCTCAGTGTAAATAGTCCCTTGATTTTTCTCTCTCGTTGAAAGTGGTCTCTGGATTTTGGCTCTCAGTTTTGAGGCCCCTCGATTCTCTGTCCCAGTGTAAGTGGTGCATTAATTTGTTCTCTCAATATAAGTAGTACCTAGTGTTTTTTTTTTATCTCAATGTAAGTGGCTCCTAGATACTGACATGCTGTAGATCCATTTAGAATTGATGGAAAATGACCCACCGATGGTGTGGCGTGGCAGCACAGTGGTACTGGCTCACAGCACCGGGGTTCAATTCCGTCCTTGGGTGACCATCTGCGTGGAATTTGCAATCTCGCCTGGTCTGCGTGGGTTTCCTCTGGGTGCTTCTGTTTCCTCCCACAGCCCCAAGCTGTAGATTGACCATGCTAAATTAAGCCTCAGTGTTCAGGTTTGGTTACAGGAATAGGGCAGGGTGGACCAGTGAGTGGATACGGGTAGGATGCTCTTTTGGAATGTCGGTGAAGATTCGATAGGCCGAAGACACTGTTCGGTTTCTATTATTCTATTCTATGATTATATAGTTCAGCACAATTTCCTCCTCAAGCGACCAACTCTGAAGCAAAAGATGACGATATGCTCAATTATGGTTTGTTGCATATTTGTTGCATAGTTTTGTCGCAAGGTAGCAGCGAGCATTGGGTACATCTTGGCTTTCACAGTATGGGCGCTAGATCTGGGAAGAGGAGGAAAGGAGGGGGTAAAAATTGGATTTTTACACCCGAGAAACATGAAGGCTGGATTTTATTTTAATGATGATAAATAGAAAGTCCAAAGATGTGCGGGTTAGGTGGATTGGCCATGCTAAATTGCCCGTAGTGTAAGGTTAATGGGGGGATTGTTGGGTTACGGGTATACGGGTTACGTGGGTTTAAGTAGGGTGATCATTGCTCGGTACAACATCGAGGGCTGAAGGGCCTGTTCTGTGCTGTACTGTTCTATGTTCTATGAAACGGCGGCAAATTATTTTGGAGGGGTTGGGGCTTCCCATAAGTGTAACATCTGGATATCAAAGGCTGCCATCTATCTTTCATCTGAGGTGGTGTTTGAATGGGAAGAGCTTTCGGAGCATAAGAGTACAGGAATTCGGAGCAGAGATAGGTAATTCGGAACTTCGAGCCTGCTCTGCCATTCAATCAGGTAATGGCGGATCGCTTCCTGGACTTCACACCACCTGTTCCCTATATCCATTTAACCCATTTTTTATAATCAGAAATTTATCTACCTCCTTCTTGAAACCATTTAATGGCTTTGATTCTACCAAGCTGTGGGGCAGCGAGTTCCACAAATTCACCACCCTCTGCGGGAAGTAGTTCTTCCTCAGTTCAGTCCAAAACGTACCTTTCAACCTATACATGTGACCTATTGTAAACTTCTACAAAGTGAACTGTATTACACATGCAACAGGTAACATTTCTTCGGGTGATACTACCCCCTCCCCTCCAATTTCCCACCTTGACTTTGGTGGACTTTCAATGGAACTCAACACAGAACATAGAAAATGCAGTGCAGAAGGAGGCCATTCGGCCTATCGAGTGTGCACAGACCCACGTAAGCCCCCACATAATTCCACCTTACCCCCATAACCCAATAACCGCTCCCAACCTTTTTGGACACTAAGATAATTTAGTATGGTCAGTCCACTTAACCTGCACGTCTTTGGCCTGTGGAAGGAATCTGGAGTACCCGGAAGAAACCCACACAGACACGGGGAGAATGTGCAGACTCCGCTCAGACAGTGACCCAGCGGGGTATCGAATTTGGGACACTGGTGCTGTGAAGCGACAGTGCTATCTACCTGTGCTACTGGGCTACCCTAAACATTAGGAATTACATATTTCTTCATGGTTACACTGATCTTGTGCCGACGTCGTCACATAAATAGGGAGATATTCCTCGGAGAAGTAACTCTTCTCTTAAACTTAATATAGAAGAGATATTTTAATTCGGGGAAAAAAAGTTAAATGTAAAATCAACAGGATGTGTCGACTGTGGGATAACGTCTATTATGAAAGTTTTAAATGCGGTTTTAAGTTATGATAACACTCTTGTCGACGAAGCTGGTTAACAGGGACAGTAATTAATATAAAGTTAAAAAAAAAACATTCAGCTGCCAGGTCCTTCGACCTGGAGGTGGGGGTTAGTGCTGGTGCTGGTGGTGGTGCGGGGTGGGGGGAGGGGGGAGGGGGTGGGGCAGCAAAGTGATTATGTTGTTGACATCAATTTTGAAAGAGCTATGAAGGTGTTTATTCAGATGCGCTAGCAAAGCCTAACACAGGGGGCAAATACATTTTATACAAATGTGCCACAATGTCCAAATTATTACCAACGTTTCTTGTGTTGAAACATTGGACAATCCACATTCTCGTAACTTGTGCTCCACGTGAATGAATCCTGCTCAGGAAGGTGGAAGGACAAAAAATCCTCTGGGTCTTCAATAGCGGCTTCCTCCAATCAACCATTGAAGATCAGGTGGACCAATCACTGGGGGTAGTTGCAGACGTTCTGCTTACTTGACCGTGGCATATAGCACAGCTTGTTGGTTCAGACAGCGCTCTGTTCGGCGGCTCTCCTGCAGATTCAGCTGGGCGTACTGCATCTTATCATCTCCCTCTCTCTATTGTGTGTAAAATGTATCAGTTACAGATGGAATATTTCAAAGTGGACACAACGTTGGGAATCAAAGACAACAACTCTCTCACAGCCTCAGGCATATTGTGCAGTCTCAATCATCTATAATTCAACCCTTCAAGCATTCTCAAGAAACAGCGTAGAAGATTGCGTATGACACCTGGTATAGTGAAGTAGGCGGCATCACAAGGTATTTCTGCTCTTTTGGATATATTTAATTACGCCAAAGTTGCAGCATTAAATAAAATTTATAACAAAAATAAATAAGGAACTAGTCTGCGTTTGTAAGAATGTTGTAAAAATGTATGTATTGACAAGCAATTCACACTCCAAACGTACGAACCGTGGCCCCATGGAAGGGAAACACATTCTGGCACGCATGCCTTCCTATTTAGTAAGATCATGGTTTACGTTCGGCAGCACGTTGATTTTTCCTTGAATAATCTGCCCCATCTCAGTCTTCAATATACTCATCGACTGAACATTCTGGGCTAGATATTCACCAATGCAGAACTGGAGACACTACTGCACGCCATGGAGAAGAGGGAGGCTACTCTGTAGCCCAGACTGGGAAGGAGGTTGCCACACGCTGCCGTAAACCGGGCGTGGGTACTGGGGGGAGATACTGGGCTGGATTCTCCGCTGCCGGGAAGCTCCGTTTTGCTGTCAGCCGGGGGGTTTCCCGACGGCTGTGAGGCTACACCAGAATGGAAACCCCCATTGACCAACCGGCGAAACAGAGCACCCCCCTGGCGGGGTGAACCTGAAATCTGGCACGGCAGGATGGAGAATCCAGCCCGCTATGTGTGAAGTGGGCAAGACCACCAGGTCTGGCCAACAGTGCTGCAAGAAACTGCATGCCCTCAGTGCCTCCCCGGTAAACAGACAGCACTCTGCACCTGGCACTAACCACTGCCCCAAACACCCGCAACACCTACCCACCTACCCACTGCCCACCCCCCCCCCTCGCCCTCCTCCATCCAGTGGCACACGAAATTCCATCCTGCAGCACCTGCTTGCACACAAACAGGCTGCCATGACTATGTTCCCTGGCCACCAAGGCCGCCAGCTGAACACAGCCTGTGCTGCATGCGTCTGTCTGTGTAACACTGTGCATTTGCAGTCTCCCCCCTCCCCACCACCTCTCGCAGAAGTCGGCCCACAACGGCCGTGAGAGGGAAAAGACAGGAGTGGGACTGCTGGACCACTGGCCCCTTACCACAGTAGAGCAGAGTGCACTGCATCTGGTCAGGAGGCCTGTGGAGGGGGCAATCGCTGAGGTGGAAGACAGCATCGGTCAAGGAAGTGAGACCCCGCAGGGTTGTAGTTCCCGATCGCGCACCTGGCGCCACTCCTGCAAACACCTCCATTGCCGCTCAGCACATGAGCACACTGCTCCCTTCGCCACCCCCACCCTCACCCGCCCCCCAAAAGCATCACCCACCACCAGCCCCCCCACACCACTTCCACCACCACCACCACCCAGCCCCCTCCACCATCACTACCCACCAACCTAACCCACGGTCCAATAATGCATCTTGTCTTGTGTCTTGCAGGATCTCCTAGCGATGAGACACGTATCTCTGGTGCCACCCGCCCCTCCGACAACCACAACACCAGGAGGAAAGCAACAAGGAGGACGAGGCGGACAACGATGGGAGCCCTCGACCCGTAGCCTGATACACGGCAAAGCACCAGTCCTGGGATGACACAGGCTTTCCATCACAGCTGTGTCCAACACCCTCCATCATCCCAGAGACACACACCTCGGTTGGGCATGTTAGTTCGGAGGCTCCTGGGTAATTATCTGGAGTGCACCATATATGGGCAGCGGTACATCTGATGGAGGTAGGAAACCAGAGGGGGTGGATGGTCAAAGGAGCGGTATATCAGGTTGAGGTAGGACCCCCGAGGGCATCCCACTCCCAGGGACTAGCTGCTGTCCGGGCAGATTTTGGGCTTCTATAAAGGATAGTCCGAGCTATAGTGGAGATGCTGTCACAGAATCAGGGACAACATGACGTGGTGATGGCAGCCATCCATTTTAGGAGTCCAACCGCCTGCAGGAGGTGGTGGCAACCATGTGTGCCACCCAGGTCAACACTGAACGGGTAGTGTCCCTGCTGGAGGCCTTGAGGCGAAGGTTCAATTTGGCCATGGGTCAATATGCTCACGGTCTGGGGTACTGTGCCATCGGCGGCTGAGGCCCAGGACAGGGCTGCCCCATCACTAGCAGCCTTGTACCAGAGCCCCATGAACATTGCAGCGGTGCTCCAGATCATGGCCCAGTCACAGCAGGCTATGACTGAGGGAATCCTCGGCATTGCCCTGGCGCTGGCCAACGTGGTACTGATGCAGAGGGACATGGTACAGACTTTGGCTGATGTGGCAGAGACCCAGATGATGGTGGTGCCGTCATAGCGTGATGTGGCAGAGTCCCAGTGGGAGCTTGTTTACTCCCTGTGCTCCATGGCAGCAAGTGTCGAAACTCTGGTCGGGACAGGCATGGGATTCCAAGACTAGCAGCGGCCGGTGATGAAGGAACCACAGGAATAAGTTGCACTCGCACCCCATCCCGTGGAGTAGCACAGAGGTCACCAGTCACCCCGAGGGAGGAGGAAATGATGGGGCTCGTGCTGATGACTCTCGCAGGGGAGGTGCCAGAACACCGCAGTGGTTCAGACTCCAACCTCCTGTACCTGGAGCATCTTATGGGCAGTGGCCAGAACAGGACGGCACAACGCCACCCGTGACACCTGAGCAGCACCCGGATGCAACCACATCTAGACGCCGCACAAGGCAGCCACCAAAGCGGACCCAAGACACATTGCAGGAATTGCTGCAGATGTACTGCCTGGGAATCCACCTAGGCATAGCATTAAGGCCAGTAATGTCTGAAAGGTAGATAGCGTTATGGGTTAGAACACAAAGTGATATATTTCAGTTCACTTATTCAAATTAAACACATGTTCGCAATGTTACAAACTGCCTTGATGCTCTGTCAGACATGTTTGATGGATGGGCTGGACTAGGCTGGCCACACAGAGAGTTTTCCTCAAATACCTTCCAAATCTCCTACCACACCTTTAATCTGTGCCCCCAGTTTATTGACCCCCCCTCTTTTAAGGAGAAAAGTTCCTTCCTATCTACCCGATTAATGTCCCTCATAATTTTGCATTCCTCAATCAGGTCCCCCCGTTTCGCCTTCTCTGCCCCAAGGAAAACAACAACAGCTGATTGGATTCGGAAACCCTAAAAAAATCCATGCCCCCCAACCCCTTAGTGACTGCCTCTGGAATTCTGCCATCTTTGTCGCCGTTTCTATTGTTTTTCAAATTGCCGCCACTGTGCGTGAGAATTGGATTTGGGACGAGCCGTAATGCAAGCTCCGTGCCTGCGTGGCAAGTTGGCATCTGACTTACACCCTGAAAAGGAACAGCTGAAGTCCTCAAACTGCGTTTCATTGTTTGTTGTTTTAGTTTTGCACAGTTAATGAAGAGTTTTTGCATTATAAGTTAGCTGGAGTAATAATTAACGAGGTTTAGCGAAGACATGAATAACCCAACATACCTGATTTGTGCTGCGCTCGAAGCTGACACAATTGGGCTCTGTAAAACAGAGGGTAAGCAGAGGTACATATTGTATTTGAATAAACAATACAATAAAATGCAATACGATAGACTGCAACATAATATTATAACGTGTAACAGAACCTGATTTGTCGAACACAATGCAATGATAGATATAAAAGCAAAAATAGTGCGGATGCTGAAAATCTGCGACATAAACAGAAAATGCTGAAAGAATCCAGCAGCTGTGGCAGCATCCTGGACAAAAGTAATGAATGAAATCGAGCCCTGATGAGTTCTTCAGAGCTCTGTTATCTCTTTCTCTCCAAGGCTCCACGGCAGTTATCTTTTTTGCAATAATAAACATGATAGGTTTTCACACGATGGACAATGGAAAATACTTTTTAAAAGAGTGATGAGGCAATGGGGAGGCAGTAGCGTAGTGGATTGTTTTTGTCGCTGGACGAATAGTCCAGAGACCCAGGGTAATGCTTTAGGGACACAGGGTCGAATCCCCAGCTCAGCAGATCCTGAAATTTGATTTCAATAAATAAAAATTGAATGATGACAATTAAACCATTGTCCCAAAAACGCACACGGTTCCAACAGAGGGTAGTACTGAGAAGCATTCAGGGAGAAATCAATGCAGTCACCGCAATTGGGAGGGAACTGAGGAGTAGGACCCTTGCGCTCAACAGGAGGAACAACGTCCACTTGATGGTGGTACTAAGAGGATTCTGGGAAAAATCAGCCGCAGTCACCACAACTTGGAAGGAGATTGAGGAGGGCCCACTGCAAAATAACGGAATAGCGCCAAACATTGCATTGCTGTAGTGTTTCTATCCCTCCCTCCTCCTGAAACCGCCCAAAATCTGGGAGAAAGACTGTTCTTTCAGAGTGCACCAGACCTGCGAGGAATACTGTTCTGTGTGGATTTAAGAAGGCCGCTGATTGATGAGTACGTCCTCATGAGTAGTTTCAATCTATTGAAGTAATTTCGTATTTAATAGAGGGTTGCTCCTGACAGTTGGTGGGATATTCTGCCTGTGACATGTGGTCAATTATGGATGCGAACAGCATCCCTTGCAATTACATTTGCGGGAAGTGTAACCAGCTGCACTTGCTGAATGAATGGATTGATTTGAGCCGCAGCAGCAGATACTTAGGAGCAACGAAATGGCAGAAGCGTCATAGATAGACGTTATAGAGACGAGGTCATATCCAAGGTTCAGGGGGATAGATGGTTGAAGTGTAGACGGGGCAGGCAGTCAGTTCAGGAGCCCCTTGTGGCTGAAACCCTCTCTAACAAGTATTCCGTTTTGGATACCCATGAGGGGGTGGCCCATCATGTGACCGCAGCAGCAGTAGCCAGAGCTGTGGCACAACGGCTAGCCATGCTATACGTGAGGTGGGGGGGAGGGGCAAGCACTGGGGTTTTAATATTCAAGGGCAAGCATGGGGGCTCCTGCGGTCGTGAAAGAGACCCCAGAATGGCTTGTTATCTCCCTGGTACCAAGTTAATGAATGCCTCTGAGCGAGAACAGGGCATCCTGAAACGGGAGGACAGACAGCAAGATGCCATTGTCCAAATGACTGGAGGTGCAGCAATGTCCTGAAAAGACATTAGAGGGAGTTAGGTCGTAAACTAAAATACAGGACATCTACGGTAGTCATTTCAGGATTCCTCCCCAGCACGTGTGAGTGAGGCGAGGAACAGAGTGACACGAGAGTTGATCACGTGGCAAAGGAGCTGATGTTGCGGGGAGCACTTCAGATATGTGGACCATTGGGATGCCTTCCATTGGGACTTGTGCAAGAAGAATGGGTTGCACCTAAGCTGTAGGGGCAGCAATATCCTGGACGGGAGGTTTGCAAATATGATTCGGGAGAGTTTAAACTAGTATGGCAGGTAGGTGGGAACCGGCGCACCAGGCTATCTCGTGCGGTGTCTGGGAAAGAATTTTAGACTAATAAAATACAGCTAAGAGGGACAGCAAGCAGTGGAAGGTCGCTGAACTGAGTTGGAGGTCCAGCATGCGTTTACTTCAACGCATCAACAATAAAAGGTAAAATGGATGAGCCTGGATTAATGTCGGAAATCATGACTGTTGCTATAAGGAGACATGGTTAAAGGAGGGACGCGACTAGCACGTTCCGGGATAATGGTGTTTTATATGACACAGAGGAGGCAGCAGAAATGATGAAGGAATTGCATTATTGGTTAGGGAACATAACAAAGTTGTGATGTGGGAAGACATGTTCGGGGGATCATAGGTCTCCCAACAGCTAGCAACATACAGAGGAGTAAATATGTAGTCAGATTCTGAAAATATGTTCTGGTCGGCAATTTTAATTTACAATATATTGACTCGGACTCTTTTGTGCCAAGGGTTTGGATGGAGAGCAGTTTGTTAGCTGTGTCTAGGAGGGTATTTTGAGACAGTTGATAGTCCAACTAGAGTGGGGGCCTCACTGGACCTGGAATTGGGGAATGGGCCCGGTCAGGTAATCAATGTTTTAGTAGGGGAACAGTTTGGGAATAGTGATCAGAATTCTGTACGTTTTTGAATACTAATGGATAAGGACAAGTGTGGCCTTCGAGTGAGGGTGCTAATATGGGGGAAAGCCAACCATACCACAATTCGGCAAGAGCTGAAGTATGCGGATAGTGAGTGGCTGTTTGCGGGTAAATCCGCATTTGATATGTGGGAGTCTTTTAAAGAGCAGTTGATTAGAGTTCAGGACAGGCATGACCCTGCAAAAATAAAGTTTAGGAATGAGAAGATTGGGAAACCATTGGTGACAGGAAATTGTGACACAAGTCAAAAAAATGGAAGCATTCATTAGGTTCGGGCAACTAAAAACAGACAACGTTTTTGAAGAATATAGGAAAAGTAGGAACGACCTCAAAAGGGGAGTTAGGAGGGCTAAAAGGGACCATGAAATGTAATTGGAAAGTAGGGTCAAGGAAAATCCTAAGACGTTTTATACATATACAAGGAGCATGAGGGTAGCTAGGGAAAGAGTGCCCCCACACAAGGACAAAGGAGGGAAGTTATACTTGGAGTCAGAGTAAGTGGGTGAGATCCTTTCTGTGTACTTTGCATCAGTATTCATCAAGGGACACGACGAATGTTGAGGTTAGGGATGGGTTTGTGACATGTCAGCATAATGAAGGAGGAACTGTTTGATATTTTAAAATGCATTAAGGTAGACAAATGTACTGGGCCGGATGGGTAATATCCCAGGTTACTGTGGGAGGCGAGAGAAAATAGCTGAGGCCTTGACAGATACATTTACATCATCCTAGATCACAGACGAAATTCCAGAACAAAGGAGAATAGCCAATTCTTTCCCTTTGTTTCCGAAGGAAAGCCACGATATTCTAGGTAACTATAGATTGGTGAGTCTGACTTCAGTCGTGTGGAAGCTGTTTTTGAAGATACTGATGGACTGGATTTATTCACAGTTGGAAGAGAATCGACTTCTTAGTGATAGGCAACATGGTTTTGTGTGGGGTAATATGTTCCCAACGTGATAGTGTTTTCGAGGAGGTGACAAAATTAATTGATGAGGGAAAGGCTGTAGATGTTGTTTACATGGAGTTGATAAGGCATTTGACGAGGTCCCTGATGACAGACTGGTACAAAAAGTAGCATGGATTCGGGGTGTGCTAGCTTGATGGAAAAAGTCCTAGCTTGGGATACAGAGAATAACATGGAGGGATTTTTCAGAATGGAGATCTGTAATTAGTGGTCACACATGGATCAGTGCTGGGATCACTGTTATTTGTAAAATATATAAATGATTTGGAGGAAAATGTAGATGGTCTGATGAGTAAGTTTGCAGAATATGCTCAGATAGGTGGACTGTCAGAGAATACAGCAGAGTATAGATAGACTAGAGAGTTGGGCAGAGAAATGGCAGTTGGAGTTCAATCTAGACAAATGTGAGGTGATGTATTTTGGAAGATCAAATTCAGGTATGAATTGTACAGTAAATGGCAGAACCCTTAGGGGCATTCAGGGGGATGTGGTCGTTCAGGTCCATAGTTCGATTAAAGTGGCAATGCAGGTGGATAAGGTGATCAAGAGGACATATGGCATACTTGGCTTCATCGGTCTGGGCATTGAATAAAGTGTTAGCAGGTCATGTTACAAATGTATAAAATTTTAGTTCGGCCACATTTGGAATATTGCATTCAGTTCTGGTCGCTGTGCTACCAGAAGGAAGTGGGATCTTTAGACAGCGTGAAAAGAAGGTTAATCAAGATTGTCAGGAGGGCGTCAGCTAATAGGTGTGGTTGAATAAACTCGGATTGTTTTCGTTGGAAAGACGGAGGCTGAGAGTAGATCTGTTTGATGTCTACAAAATTACGAGAGGTACAGACAGGGTGAATAGTCAGAGCTTTTTCCCAGGGTGGAAGGCGCAATTACAAGGGGCACGGGTTCTAGATGAGAAGGGAAAGTTTAGGGGAGATGTCCGGGGATTTAATTTTTGCACGCAGAGGGCAGTGGTTGCCTATAGCGCATTGCCAGTAGAGGTGGTGGATGCAGGCAGGCTAGCAACATTGAAGACGTATCTTGAAGCACATGAGCGGCCAGGGAATGGAGCGATACAGATCATCAGGGCAATACGTTGTGGATGTAAATAAGGAATCTGGATCACCACAGGCTTGGTGGGCCAAGGGCCTTTTCGTGTGCTGTAATATTCCTTCTTCTCTTTGTAATGGCCCTTTAGGGAAGGAAAACTGAAATGCTTACTGGGATTGGCCAATATGTGACTGCAGGTGAACTCGGAAATGTGCTCTGCAATGGCCCGCCAAGCATTTCAGGACAATTAGGGATGGACAATAAATGCGAAGTCCATATACCCATGAATGAATACAAGAAAAATGAAACAGCGCCCGTTTTGTTTGTACAATATAGAGGTAGCGTGTTCACATGTCAATTATATGCCTAGTTTAAACGCTGACTTTAAATGTGTGGACAAAACTGTTTGATTTGGGTGCACCAAACACTCTTCTTGGAATAGAGTGATGTCTGGGCCATTTTCTTACATCATGGTTCTCAACATTGCAACGCAAATTACAATACACATATTTCATCATAGAAATGAGTGAGAAGATCTTAAAAAAATATATCACTGGCCATAATATTAGCCCATTAATACTTCAGCTTGACTTAATGAAATTATATACTATTCTGAGCTGTATTAATAAGGTCGTAGAGTACAAGAGGAAGGATGTTATGCTGAAAGTATATAAGGCACTAATTAGTCCTCAGCTGGAATATTGTGTACAGGTCTGGACGCCACACTATAGGAAGGTGCCATGTGAGAGTACCGTTAAGAAATGATGTTTAAGCAATGTACCTTTAAGAAATTAAGCAGCTCATATTCCTGGTGATGCCAGTGTGGGCGGAGCTGGGTTTTTAGTTCAGCCATTTTGCAGTGTTTAGTTTCAGTTTGAGAGAGAGCAGCTGAAAAGTGCCTGGCTGGTTTGCTGTGAGCTGTTTTGAAAGGAGAAAGCCGGTTTGAGGAGAAAGCTGGGAATGTTTGTGTGTTTTGCAAAAAGCTGCAAGAAGAAAACAGAGAACTAGTCTGTTGATGTCTGAAAATCCAAAGACTCTAAGTATATTGAATGTAACCTCATGTCTGTTGTTAAAGGTGAAGTATTTTGGGCGTTTAAAGGAACATTTTGTGGGATTATTTAATGTTGTATTCTTTTCGGGCTTATCTTTGAATTAAGGGGTGTTAAGAGATCCAATGTTTATTTTAAAAGGTTAATTTGAGTTCATGGAATAAACGTTGTTTTGTGTTTAAAACCCCACGTGTCCATAATTGTAATACCACACCTGGGGAACAAGCCGTGTGCTTCAAAAGCAACAATCCATTAAAGGGAGAGGTTGCTTGAACTCCATGATACATTTTGGGGTTCTGAAATCGCTGCCCCCATAACAAAGGATGCGAACGTTTTGGAGGGAGAGTCGAAGAGGTTTACAAGAATAGTTTCAGGGATGAGAAACTTCAGTTATGAGGATACATTGGAGAGTTTAGGACTGTTCTCCTTGGTGAGAAGAAGGCTGAGAGAAGATTTGATAAAGATGCTCAAAATCATGAGGGGGCTGGACAGAGTAGATTGAGAGACAGTGTACCTGCTCATCAAAGGATCAACAGATTTTAAATCATTTTCAAAATAAGCTAATGCGAGTGGTTGGGGTCTGGAATGCACTACCTTGAAGTGTGGTGGAGGCAGGTTCAAACAAGGCATTCAAGAGGGATTAAAATACTGGCGTGTAGCACAAGGTGATTTTGCCATCTTAGTAAGTTAAAAATTAAACTCCACATTTCCTTCCTGGATTTTTTTCCATGTCACTTTAAGCCTTTTTGCTCCAGTTACTGGTGGAGTGCCAGATTACAAATGGTAGATAATAGACATAGCCAAACTACGGATTAGAAGTCAACGTAACGTCCAAGTATCAATGTGTGGTTTATTTAAAGTGGCTGTTTCCTTAACACACCTGCACCTTTGACCTCTGCGCACAGTCGATCAGACCTGAAGCAAAAGGGAACATCAGTAAATTTAGACATTCAAAGCAACAGCAAGGGCCAATAAAATTGCTTTCTTGATATTAAATATGTAGTTATGTGTTAGCAGCTTACCTGGCGGGCAGCTCTCGAGCGGCTGTGAGGAAAGTAAGGTGAGAACAGACGCATTAACGAGCTGAACAAATGGCTTAATTTGCTTCTTAATCTTTATCCCAACCCACTCGCTGTGGGCGAGCCGACGACGTGGGCTGCACCACTGATTTCACGCTCTGTCCAGTTCAACGTCCAATTACCTCAGCGACAGAGAGGGGAGATTAAACCCCACTTTTCCGCCCACCTTTGTCGCACAGTTACCAAAGAATTCGCCCAACGCAGGGTGAGCCTGGTTACCTGACTTTTGGCGCCGCCTCACAACAGCTATCACTATAGCGATGATCAGGAGAGGCACCACCACCGCCAGCGCAAAGGCATATGATGGAATGTTTGACTTGTTCTCGACTTTGCAGTTCCCCGCAGCATCTGTATGAAAACGTATGGACAGAATGGTTAATGTGGCAGAGCGGTGATCGGGATATTCCCATCCTTAAAGTTGTAATAAGGCAATTTGTTTAGAGGACGCTTCACAGGGTCGCACCAATATCATTGAGATGGTTTGAGGAGGGTCTATGAGGGTATATATGTGTGTGTGTGGGAGGGGGGAGGGGGGGGGGGGGGGGTTGGAGTGTTGTGTATGTGGGACGTGGAGGAGGGGGGATAATCTGCGGGTTCCCTTCAGGATATCACTTTTCCAGTAGGGCTCAGCGAATTCGCTGCATCCTGGAGATCCACGAGCGCAAAGCACAACAAAAAAAAACATACTTTCTCAATAAATAAACGTTCAGAAATTGGTTTTGCCCAGTGTGGTCACCGTATTTTCTTCCCGGGGACCGATCATTCTCATGACGAGCAATGTATCCATTCATGTTCGCACGTGGAGCGATAACTGTCCCTATTTGCACTTCTCTATTGACAGGGAGGCCGAATTGATAACAGACTGTTACATTCTGGACAGGCGCTCTAATGTTGACATGTCCCGCGCCATTGGCCTGATGACGGGACCCCAGCTTACACACAATAACTATATTCGTTAATTGACGTTGACTGACGCATCACTAGAATTATATATATGTCTAACTTATGTCTACCTTTAAAAAAATGATGGTCGGGTTACAGTCGTCATTAGCAAGGCTATCTACCCCATTGACCACCCCGAAACGCCCGATTATGAAAGTGGAGGCTGCCTACATGAAGTGCTGCCGTGTTATCTGGTGGATGTGGCACACCTGCAGAGCTAGAGTGAGGGGTTAAATGATTTAGACCCAGTAAGTGGAATCCCTAAACAGTTTAAACGTCGGGCGTTGTGTCAATTGGACCGGGCACTTATTACTGTTCCTACTGTAACTGCAGTATTGTGTCTCTGATCTTGGAGATCGCAGTTTGGAAGGTTCAGTTGGCCGCTGGCACTATGTTTAGCACGTGTGCTTCACATTAGCCCAGGTTCGATTCCAGCTCCAAGACTCTGAATGTATGGAGTCTGCACATTCTCCCCGTGTCTGCGTGAGTTTCCTCCGGGTGCTCCGCTTTCCACCCACAGTGCTAAGGCGTGCCAGTTCGGTGAATTGACCATGCTAAATTGTCCTTTCATGTCCAAAGATCGGTAAGGAGGGCGGACTGGGTCTATGTAGGGTGCTCTTTCAGAGGGTCGGCGCAGATTCGATGCACTGGGGGGATTATATAGATTCCATTGGGCAATTAACCTACACTGACGTTTGTCACTGGAATTATTTCTCATGACTCGGTGTACCTTAATTCGCAAGATTGACTCCGTCACCTCACACTTACCTCCTTCGTCACGGTTCACGGTCACGGTGGTTCCTGCTCCGTAGGCTGCACCGATTTCCACCAGCTCCACTTTGCAAACATAGAAGCCGGTGTCCTCCGCTTTCAGGTTAATGATTCGAATTGACGCATCTCTCTTGTAGCTGAAATCCTCCTGAGTTGCCTCGAAAACCCTACCCCTGAATTCCGCTGTAGTGTTGGAAACATCATTCCCCTGCTTGGTGCCTTTGTGCCAGCTGGAACTACCGACCGCAGTGGGACCTTCATATGTACAGCCCAGGTCCGCGGTCTGTCCCAGGGCTTTGATGAGGAATCGCGGGCTCTGAATGACTGTGATATTTCCAACAGTAATTACTGTAGATGAACAAACAGACTCCGTATAAACACGTGATTCACTTCAGCGTTTTAAGATGCGCTGGGGAATTGAGATTGTTCACAACATTTGACAATCTTTGACTGGAGGAGGAATCGTTCTAAAATCGGAAGATCTACTTCCGGGATTCTCTAAACACTGGAACAGTCCCTGCAGATTGGAGGTTAGCTCATGTCACTCCAATATTCAAAACGGGAGGTAGTGAGAAAGCAGGGAATTATAAACCAGTAAGACTAACATCAGTAGTGGGGAAAATAATTGAATCCATTGTCAAAGACTTTATACCGAAATATTTGGAAAGCAGTGCAGGATCCGTCAATCAGCATGGATTTATGAAGGGGAAATCATGCTTACCAAATCTGTTGGAATTCTCTAAAGATGTGCCCAGTACAGTTGACAAGCGGAAGCCAGTCGATGTGGTATATTTGGACTTCCAGAATGCGTTTGATAACGGCCCACAAAAGAGATTATTGTGCAAAATTAAAGCCCATGGGATTGGGGAAAGTGTATTGAGGTGGATAGAAAACTAGTTGGCAGAGAGGAAAAAGAGTAGGAATTAGCAGACAGTAACTAGTGGGGTACCTCAGGGATTGGTCCTGGACCGCAGCTATTCACAATATATATTAATGATCTGGATGACGGAACAAAATGTAACATCTCAAAGTTTGCAGATGATACCAAGTTGGGGTGGGAGGGTGAATTGTGACGAGGATGCGGGCATCCAACAGCATGTTCTGGACAGGTTGGGTGAGTGGGCAATAAATGGTAGATGCAGTATAATTTGGACAAGTGTGAGGTTTTTCACTTTGAAAGCAAAAGTAGAAAGGCAGATTGCTACCTGAATGGTTGTAAATTGGTAGAGGGGAGCATGCAGCGCGACCTGCATGTCCTTGTGCACCAGTCACTGAAGATATGCATGCAGGTGCAGCAGACGGTAAAGAAGGCTAATGGTATGTTGGCTTTCATTGCGAGATGTTTCGAGTACAGGAGCACGGATGTGTTGCTGCAATTATACAAGGCCTTGGTGAGGCCACAGCTAGAATATTGTGTGCCGTTTTGGTCTCCTTTTCTGAGGAAGGATGCTCTTAATCTCGAGGGAGTGCAGTGAAGGTTTACCAGACTGATTCCAGGGATGGTGGGGCTGTCATGTGAGGAGAGATTGACTAGATTAGGATTGTTCTCGCTGGAGTTCAGAAGAATGGGGGGGTGGGGGGGTGGGGGATCTCATAGAGACTAATATAATTCCAAAAAGACTAGGCAGGGTAGATCAGGGGTGGGCAAACTTTTCCGTGCAAGGGCCACATTCAGAAATTCACAATTTTAAAGGGCCGCATAGTATATTAAGCAAAATAATTACTTCACCCGGTTATGATTCTGGGCGCCTCATATAGAACATAGAACAGTACAGCACAGAACAGGCCCTTCGGCCCTCGACGTTGTGCTGAGCAATGATCATCCTACTCAAGTCAACGTATCCACCCTATACCAGTAAGTAACCCAACAGCCCCCCATTAACCTTAAAAAAAAAAATTTTTTTTTTTAAATTAAAATTTTTTTTTTTTAATGACTTGATGGGCCGCATAAAGACCGTTGGCGGGCCGCATGCGGCCAGCTGGCTGTAGTTTGCCCACCCCTGGGGTAGATGTTGGGAAGATGTTACCAATGATGGGTGCGTCCAGAACCAGGGGTCAGAGTCTGAGGATTCAGGGTAAACTATTTCGGACAGAGATCAGGAGATATTTCTTCACCGAAAGAGTGATGAGCCTGAGGAATTCATTACCACAGGAAGTAGTTGATGCTAAACCATTGTATATATTCAAGAGGCTGCTAGATATAGCGCTTGGTGAGATTAGGATCAAAGACTATAGCGGGAAAGCAGGATTATGTTGGATGATCAGCCATGATCACGATGAATGGCAGGGCAGGCTCGAAGGGCCAAATGGCCACCTCCTGCTCATAACGTCCATGTAACTATGTATTAGCTCATGCCAGGAAAAGATTCCTGGTCCCAGCAACATGGTGACAATGCATGCCAATGTTTGCATCAGTGGAGGACCTTAAGGTATGCAAAAATGTGTGATATTGGATTATTTCCAGTCCAAAGATAATATTTGAATTAAGGCTGGTCATTCCAATGAGGCGAAACATGACCCCCTCCCCCCCCGCCTCCCCCCCCCCCCCCCCACACATGAGTACAGACTCAACCGGGACCTTGGATTCATGTCACATTACATTCACCCCCCACCATCTGGCCTGGGCTTGCGAAATCCTACCAACCGTCCTGCCTTGAGACAATTCACACCTCTTTACCTGTGATTATTCCTCACTCCAGGTGCTCCTTCTGGACCTGTAAAGACTTAATTACCTGCAAAGACTTGCGCTCAATATATTGTCTTGCATCATTGACTTTGTCTATATATATGCTTCTGGAACCCACCTCTTCATTCACCTGAGGAAGGAGCGGTACTTCGAAAGCTAGTGATTCCAAACAAACCTCTTGGACTTTAAGTTGGTGTTGTAAGACTTCTTACTCATTTACGTGGAGGATTCCTCACTTTGTGACTGTTCCGGAACCGCCAACACCTTTTAAAGAATTTTTCGTGATTTTTCTTAAACGACTGATCAGGCAGAAGTTTGAGAAGCGTTTGAATGTGCGTAACCCAAATCAATAAGCAGAGAAAGGCTATTCAGCTAAATCACTAAAAACACATTCGAGTGAACAAAAATGGGTCGCTTTCATCGTTTATTCAGAAGTTCCCAGCACTGCCTCCCTCTCACCTGTCACCAGTAATAGACAATATTTGTAAATTTCGGATTGTCTAAACAGCAACATAGACAAGATCTTGAAGATATAATTGAACCCCGGAGTCGTACCACATTGAGGATTCCATTCAGTCATTGAGTATCTGGGCTGGCTTTTCCAATAACAATTTCGCTGTTCCCATCTCCCCATCTACCGGCCCCTCCCTACCCCCTACTCCTTCCAATGTCACTGCACGTGTTTCTCGTTGAAGTATTTATTTCCATTTTGAAGGCCACTCTTAAATCTATAGCCATCGCTCTTTGAGGCAGGCTGTTTCTAAAACTAAAGCCACCACCTACATACCCCCGATACTATAAGGCAAGATACCATTACATCTGTATCAACTCCCTATCGTCAAGGTGCTTTTGAATCACCTTGGTGCCCGATGAGGTTGACGACTTTTACATCGGTATCCACCATCGTATCGGTAAGATATTTAAAAATATGCATTCACTGCCCTGGGAGGCACACAATTACACATTATGGACATCAGGGAGAAAATCCTCTTACTCATAGAAACATAGAAACACAGGAAATAGCAGAATATTAGGCCATCCTGCCCTTCGAGACTTTCTGTCATTCATTATGATAAACGCTGATCATCTAACTTAATATCCTGATCCCACCGTGCGCTCATACCCTTTGATACATTTATCCCTGAGAACTATGATGAAACCCTTCTTGAAAACATACAATGTTTTGAACGCAACTACTTTCTATGGTAGCGAATTATTTGGACAAGCTGAGTGTGTGATAAAATGCATGTCAGATTTCTATAATGTGGATGAATATGAGGAAATCACTCCTCATCTCAGTCCTAAATTGTCTTCAGACTGTGCCTCCTAGTTTTGTACTCCACGGGAATCGGGAACATCATACTTGCATCTCCCATTACTAGTCCTGTTAGAATTTTATAGGGTTCTGTGAGATTCTGCCTCATTCTCCTGAACTCGACAGAATAAAGTCCTAACGTACTCCATCTCTCCTCTTATGTCAGTACCGACATCCTCGGAATCAGTCTGGGTAAACCTTTGCTGCACTCCATCTATTGCAAGAACATCCTTCCACAGATAAGGAGACCAAAATTGGACACAGTATTCCATGTGTGGCCCTTAATAATTCCAGCAAGACATCTCTGCGCCGGTACTCCAATCATCTTGCTATGAAGGGCAACATATTTGTCTTCTGATTAGTCCATTTGCTGCTGACAGCAAGGCTGTTAGAGTGGCAGATAGTGTTGAGGATTGTCAGGCGATACAGGAGGACATAGATAGGTTGGAGACTTGGGCAGATAAATGGCAAATGGAGTTTAATACGGACAAATGTGAGATAATGCATTTTGGTCGGTATAACACAGAGGGGAAATATACAATAAATTGCAAAACTCTTTGGAAAACTGAAAGTCAGAGAGGTCCTGTTGCACAGGTACACATATCTCTGAAAGCGACAACACAAGTGGACAAGGTAGTCAAGAAAGCATCTGGAATACTTGCCTTCATTGAACGGGGCATTGAGCATAAAAACTGGCAAGTCATGCTACAGTTGTGTAGAAACCTGGTAAGGCATCACTTGGGATATTGTGCACAATTCAGGTCGCTTTGCTACCAGAAGGGTGTGGAGGCTTTGGAGAGGGTGCAGAGGAGGTTTACCAGGATGTTGCATGGTCTGAAGGGTGTCAGCTATGCGGGGATGCTGAATAGACTGAGTGTTTTTAATAGAACGATGGGGGTTGAGGGGCGACGTGATAGAGGTCTACAAGAATAAAGGGGCATGGATTGAGCGGATAGACAGGCACTTTTTTCCCAGGGATGGTTTCATTCTCTAGGAGGCATAAGTTTAAAGTCTGTGGAGCAACGTTTAGAGGAGATGTACGAGGCATTTTGTTTACAAAGAGGGTTGTGAGTCCCTGAAACGCGCTGTCAGGGGAGATTGTGGAAGTAGATACATTAACTGCATTCAATAAGCATTTTGAGAAATCCATGGAAAAGATGGGTATAAAAAGATACGGCTCTAGGAAGTGCTGAGCGTTTTGGCCAAGGGTAGTATCATGACCGGGACAGCTTGGAGGGCTGAAGGGCCTGTTCATGTGCTGTATTGTTCTCTGTTATTTGTTCTTTGTTTGCTGCCTGTTGCATGTTTGCCTACAGTGACTGGTGTACTTGTAGCCCTAGGTCTTGTTGCACACTCACTTCTCTCAATTTATAGCCATTCAAATAATAATCTCCCATCCTGTTTTCGCTGCCACATTTATCCAAATGATACTGCATCTGCCATGCATTTGCCCAGTCACTCGGTTTTGGCCAAATTACAATGAACTATCTCTGCGACCTCTTCACAGCTCTCGCTGCCACCCAACTTTGTCATCTGCAAATTTGAGAGGGAGGATCCATCTCTCACATTTAGCCTCTAAGTTCCATCAACGACTCCTCTCATTGTTACCTCTTTCTCTCTCTCTTTCTTTCACACACCTGTGCACGATTAGAAATCTATCTCCCCACTGTCTATAGCTATGCCTCTCTCTCTCTCTCGATCTCTCTCCCTGTCTTTCTGTTGCATACATATACTGAGACAGTTACTGTCCTCAACACTCTTTTCCTCGACTGAACAATTGCTTACTGATCTATCTAATTCATCTTTCACCTTTCCAATGTAGACGTTGTCTGTCCATTTGGATCATTGACCTTTTAGTTAAATATCCCAGTTCAATAACTAATCTCGAAATGTTCTCTGTAACTTTAGCGACCCAGTCCATAAATTCGAGATTGATTATATTACTAAGGCGTCAGACAGAACCGGGACTGCCTCACCTCATGTCTATGAGAATGTTCCCAAAAATCAGAGGGTTTTAGTTGCAAGCGATGTCACCATAGAAATAACATTGAGTAAACCTGCAACCTGGTATCCAGATCAGTAACTATCGGACACAATTAGATTGGACCAGCTCCACTGATGTTTCAGTGTATAATGCAGAAGAAGGAATTAAATGGGGAGGATATTGCCCTCGGAAATTGATACCTAATGAATTGATGCGGTATTTCGTCGGAGTCGTTAGGCAATTACTTGAGGCCTAATTGTGCTTTTTTGAGAAGTTAGTTAGTAGACACACCTAAAGACCAATTTGCGCCTCGGAGGCAAGGTGATTGTCTAACGTTTTCGTCTGTTAAACTGATGTGTCAGAAATCAAAGTCAAAAACTACTTACCGGAGAACATAGCAACTGTCCAGCTAACTGCAACCCAATGCATTCTCCCTGCAGATCGTCGAATAATTTCATAAAATATCGTCCAGGCAGTGTGCGGACAGGAGCATTTGAGGAGTGCAATGGAACAAAGAACTTAAGCCAAGCTACGGATGTGAGGGAATGGAAAGCAAAACACAGAAAAACTGACTTGCGATTTGCTTGTTAAACCGCAGTGATTTTCCTCTCTCCCTTTCACGCAAATGGTCTCCTCTCACTGACAAGACAGGCATATGCATTGTCTCAGCAGACATGCGCAGTCGTGCGACTGGCCTCACCTTGCAACCTGGGTCCTTAGATGGGTCAGCGATGGAAGACAGAGATTAAAGGCGCAGCCGTGTTGTATTTTTCCATTTTACTGAGGTGAGGTTGCAAATGTATGTCTCTTCGGGGTTGGTGTTTGGGCCATTTACTTTCTCGGGGCTTGGTGGCTCTGCTGCGCCAGAGCCCGGATTCAATTCCGGCCTTGGGTGACTGTGTGGATCTTGTCCGTTCTCCCGTTGTCAGCAGGGGTTTTCTTCGGTGCACTGATTTCCTCCCACAGTCCAAAGACGTGTAGATTATGTGGATTGGCCATGGTAAAATTGTCCCCCGATATCCAGGGATGTGCAGGTGAGGGGAGGTTATGGGAATAGGGTACTGAAGTGGTCCTGGGTAAGGTGTTCATTCGGAGGGTCAGAGCAGACTTCAAATGGCCGCTTGCTGCACTGTAGGGATTCTGTGGTCCCTAGAAAAGCATTCGGCTCGAGTTCAGGGAATACAGTTTCAAAGTGTGCGCACGATTCACAGCGAACTGCTGACGAGTAAAGGGCACTGTTAGCTGACTCCAGGACAACATAAGCAGACTGGTGAATAGGCAAGAAAGGACGCGGCAGACCTAAATTGATCGAGATAAATGGAAAATGCAGGAGGGGGTGGGGGGGGGGGTGATGACTGGAGGGGAACAGCTCCAGTTCATGCAGGGATGGCGAAGCAGAGGGATCTGGTTCGAGGGATTTTACAAAGGAAGTGACAACAATATGCAAACCACTGTTTTTTAAACCATAGTATGTTTTCGGAATCTGGAATGCATTGTCTGAGAGAATGGTCAAGGCCCAGTCAATGGGCACCTCCAAAGCAAGTTTTTAGATTCATAGACGTTTACCATAAGACCTTAAATTATCGGGGTAGAGTGAGACCATTCGACCCATCGAGTTTGCTCCGCCATTCGATCATGTGTGATATGTTTCTCATTCTCCTCTCTTCTCGCCATATGCAGCACGTTCTCCCTGTGTGTGCGTGCGTTTGCCCCGGGTGCTCCGTTTCCTCGCACAATCCAAAGATGTGCAGGTCAGGTGGATTAGCCATGCTAACTTGCCCTTAGTGTCCAAAATTGCCTTCAGTGTTGCGTTGGGTTCCTGGCTTATGGGGATAGGTGAAGGTGTGTGCTTGGGTAGGGTGCTCTTTCCAAGAGCCGGTGCAGGCTCGATGGGCCGAATGGCCTCCTTCTGCACTGTAAATGCTATGAAATCTATGAAAGCTCTGATCCGCTTATTATTCAATAAATCCCCTCATTATTCAATAATATCAGTTTTGTGCTTGAGGTGTTGGTGTTGGCTACAGGCCAAGAACCACAAAGTAGAAATATAATAGTTTTTTCTTAGAACATAAGGACTAGGTGCAGGAGTGTGTAATTTAGTTGTTCAAGCCTGCTTGACCTTAGAAGACTATCGTGGCTGTTCTTATAATGGCCTCAACTCCACCGTCCTGTGTGTTCTCCAAACCCCTTCCCTACCCCTACCCATTACCAAGTAAAAATCTGTCCAACTCCTCCTTAAATTACTCACTTCCGAGCATCCACTGCATTCTGGAGTAGCGAATTCCACAGGTTCACGACCCTTTGGGAGAAGCAGTTTCTCCTCATCAGTTTCAAACTTGCAACCCCTTATCCTGTGACTATGACCTCTCATTCTAGAATGCCCCACAGAGGAAGCATCTACTTGACACCTACGTTATCCATACTTCTAAAAACCTATTATAGCTCAATTTGATCTCAACTTATTCTTCTGAACTCTAGAGATTATAGGCCGAAACAGCTCAATCTCTCTTCATAAACCAAACCCCTCATCTCTGGAATCAATTTAGTGAAACCCCTATGAACTGTCTCCAATGCCACTACATCTTTCCTCAAATAAGGGGACCCAAACTGTGCACAAAGCTCCACGTGCAGTCTCACCAATGGTTTGTATAGTTGTAACACCATGTCCTTACTTTTATATTCTGTTCATTTAGCTATACATGCCAACATTCCATTAACTTTCCTAACTATCTGCTGTACCTACATGTTAACTTTCTGTGACTCATGCACGGCGACACCCAGATTCCTCTGCAGTGGAGCACCCCAAAGTCTCTTCCCATTTTGATAACAAGTTGCTTTTCTATTTTCCGATCAAAATGGATGGCCTCACACTTATCCATGTTAAACTCCATCTGCCACATTTTGGCCCGCTCCTACCCTATCGTTCTCCATTGAAAGGTTCATATTTCCTCATTGTAACTTACTATCCCACCTAGTTTAGTGTCATCTGCAAATTTGGCTATAGAACCTTCTATTCCTGTATCCAAGTTCTTAATATTGATTCAAAACATTTGGGGCCCAAGTACCGAACCCTATAGCACTCCAATAGTTACATCTTGCCATCCAGAAAAACACCCATTAATCCGAGGACTCTGTCTTCAATCCGTCAGCCAGTCTTTTATCCAAGCTAATAAATTACCCCTTACCCCATGTGATCTAACTTTGTGTATTGACCTTATCACATGCCTTCCAGAGGTCCTGATAGACTACCTCCATGGGATCCCCATTATCCACTTGGTTTGTTACATCTTAGAAGAACTTTAGCAACTGAGTCAAACATGAATTACCCTACTTAAAACCAAGCTGACTCTGCTGGATTACGTTTTGACTTTCCAAATGTTCTGATATTAATTCCTTAATAATGAATTTGAACAAATCCCCAACAACAGATGCTAAACTAACTAGTCTGTAATTCACTACATTATACCTCCCTCCCTTTTTGAATAAGGGTGTTATATTAGCATTTGTCCAATTCATTGTTACGTTTCCCGTGTCCAGGGAATTTTGGAAGAGTACAACCAGTAGATACACTCTCTGTACTACCACTTCCTTTAACAGCCTAAGATGTAGACCTTCAGTACCTGGGGACTTGTCTGCCTTCAATCCCAATAGATTGCTGAGCGCTAGTTCTCTATTGATGCTGATGGTTCTAAGTTCCACCTTTTCTATTACCTCGGAATTGCCCATTCTAATAGGGATGGTACTAGTGACCACCACCGCGAAAACTGATGTAAAATATCTTGTATCTCTGCCATTTCTGTTTTCCCCACTATTAACTCTCTGATTTCAACTTCCAAGGGACCAAAATTTACTTCAGTAGATCTCTTCAATTTTATGTATTCAAGAAGCTTTTGCTATCCTTTTGGATATATAACACAGAAGGAGGCCAGTCAGCCCATCGATCCACACCTGTCAACAAAGATCTGCCTACCCTATTCCAATTGTCCAGCCCTTGGTTCGGAGCCCTTGAGGAAATGGCAGCGGAAGTGAATATCTAAAACCTCCATAAATGTTAGAATGTTTGGCTCAGCCAGTTTTTCAGGCAATGAGTTCCAAAGTTCCACCACCGTCATGGTGAAAATGTTTTCACTCAACGCCACTCTCAGCCTTCGAACTCTTACTTTAAATCTACGCCCCTGATTATTGCCGCTCTACTCAAAAGTGCCTTCCTATCTACTCTCTTTATGCCTTTCATAATTTTCTACACGTCCATCAAGTCCCTCACAACCTTCACTACTCCAAGAATGAAACAGCTCCAGCCTATTCAATGTTTCCACATAGCTCTGACTCTCCAGTCATGCAGCATCCTGGCAAATCTCCTCTACATTGCTCTTCAGTGGCAATCAGATCGTTCCTTTAGTGTGGTGACCGGAATTGCACACTGTTTCCATTTGTGGCCAAATCAGCTCTTGATACAGTTCAAGCATGGTCTCCCTGGAGAGGAAATAAAAATGCAACGTTAGGCAAAGGACTGGGGAGTGGAACTAGGCGAGTTGCTCTCGCAGACTGCCCAAGACGGGCTCAACTGGGCGAATCAATTCCTTCTATGCAGTCGCCTTTATATGATTTTACCAAGAAACTTGTGAATGTTCAATCGACCATTCACTGATCGATCAACCCAACTATCGACGATATAATGTAAAACAAATGAAATATTAAAAGAATGCTGTAATTCAGAAATAAACACTGAAACTGCTGGAAAAGTCAGGCCTGTCAGTCGACACCAATGGCGCGAAAAATTACGAAACAAGTTTGCATCTTCAGAACAGGGAAACACTCATTGATTTTAACGTGAGTGAGAGAGAGGGTAACAAGGGAGAAGAATCGCAGAATCATACAATTTACAGTGCAGAAGGAGGCCATTCGGCCCGCGAAATCTGCACTGCCCCTTGGGAAGAGCATCCAATTTAAGCCCACACCCGTAAACCTATCCCTGTAACCCAGAAACCCCACCCACACTTTTTGGACACTAAGGGCAATGTATTATTGTCAATCCACCTAACCTGCACATCTTTGGACTGTGGGAGGAAACCGGAGCACCCGATGGAATCCCACAGACTTCTCACAGACAGTGATCCAAGCCAGAATCGAATCTGGGAGCTGTGAAGCTGAGAAGGCTGTGATAGTGTGGAAAACAAGAGGGATCAAACTGCAAAATGTCTCACCTGCAAGTTTCTTCATAAGATGGGCCGAATGGCTTATTCCTGCTGTTATTTCTTGTGAATGGGGCATGTAAAGAAACACACAACAATGTCAGTACCAGAGGAGGTGTGCCCTGCAAACCTTTGTTATTTAATTTGCCCTACCCCCACCCCAACCTCATCGCAGACTTTTCCTTTAGATATTTCCCAATCTTCACCGTGATACTACCCCGCCCCCTCCAACCACCAGATGTCACTTGCTGAAAACTTATTATATTTCGAACTTCTCCCACTCTTGTTCAGAGTTGCATACTTGAAATTTATCCCCCCCCCCCCCCCCGCCCTCTCCTCACAATTGCTGCACACCTACTGTGAATTTGCAGAATCTCTGACTTTTTCCAGTCACTGGTTTTGATGTAGTGGAAACAAGAAACCCCAGGAACAAATTTCAAAACAACCTTGACAGGCAATACGGGATAATCAAACAAAAATACATCCATCCATTATTACGGTGCTTGACCGAACTGTTGCCTGAATTCGACACCGTGCAGGGATCGGCAGGATATGTGGAAAGGGGGGGGGGGGAGGTTGGAGAGTGGATGTCAGAATAAGCCACCTTCAATTATGGCGAAAATGAGAAGGAATCTCTGATAGCAGAGGAAGAGGATTGCCACTATTCGAAGCAGCGAATTCCGGGCGTTGAGTACAATCAAAGCTGAGTTACTCCGATTTTCATCTTCCGGGAGTCGAGAGTTGGGAAGGAGTCGTGGGTCGCGGGCGGCGAATAGGTAGGTTAGTCACAAAAGTACAGTTGAGACCACAATAGGATTATCCACGATGAGATTGAACGCCGGAACAGTGCCAAGGGACCGAAAAGGTCTACTCCTGCCGCCATGTTTTAAAGTTCTTATGGGTGTTATCTATGCCATATAGTCCAAGACTGGGCAATTACTCACCTTTCAGTTGGGTCAGCGCCCAGCTAACAAAAGCATAATTACTTTGTTGCCACTATTTACCGCTGCCGTTAGCAGATTGAAATATCACTGGTGCAGTGGACGTGGAAATTGTAATTTCTAATTTATTGGAAACGCCATCACTCAGTAACATGTTTTTGCTTATTTCCTGTTTGTTTGTTATCTTTAAATAACACACACTTAGTCAGAACTTCCCCTATCCGTTGATCTAATCTGCATAGTTTTACTAAATGGTGTTTACTTTGAAGAATTTGTTCCATTGAGTACACACTCACAAATCTATACCTAACTCTAACTGCAACAATAATGCACCAGGCTGTGTCTGCGAGAAGGGTCTCTGCGGAGTGTGTGTTTGAATCAGGTCTGTAAACAAGGGCCTTCTGCATTGAGTGTTTGGCAGCTTGCTGGGGCCCGCACGACGGCTGATCCCCCCCCCCCCCCCCCCCCCACTACCACCACCCCTTCCCTCCCCCATGCGCAGTCTGTGGTTCAGGCCAGCAGCCCATGTGCACGTCGATACTAAAGTTGTGTTAAAGTTAAATACGCCTGCCTGTCAAGTCGAACGCGTTAACCTCAGTGCGCTTTTCGTAAACCCGCAGGTGCCTTCCTATTAATATTCTGGCGAGGGGTCTGTAATGAAACACACAGTAAGATGGAAACATGTATGTGAAATTACGAAGTTGAGGTTGAGGTGTGGTAAAATTGCAGAGAATCAGCCCCCAAACTATTTCCACTGACTTCAGTGTTAGCCCCGTTGGGCCTTAAATTGTCTTTCTTTGTAACCAATGTCCGGCAAAGAGGACCATCGCGTCTTGCTTTGTCAATTCCCTGCCATCTGAGTTCGACATTTCCATCTGAGAAGAAGAACAAAGTGCAGCCGTGGTAAACCATTGTGCTAATCGAGCCTGCTAGACTATTCACTGATATGCTGGCTGATCTTCTACCACCCACTTTTGCGCCATGTTCCCATGTTCCATTCTCTTTCAATGCCCCAAAATCTGTCCCTATTTTATGACAAAAATACTCAAACGTCAGCAGGGGTCTGAACAGAGCAAACAGGGAGAAATTGTTCCCATGCATGCCAGGGTCCAGAATGGGGCACCGGAGAGGCAACAAAACAAAAGGCCACAGCTAAGTGGTATAGACAGCTGGTTTATGATGCAGAACAAGGCCGGAAGCGCGGGTTCAATTCCCGTACCAGCTTGCCCGAACAGGCGCCGGAATGTGGCGACTAGGGTATTTTCACAGAAACTTCATACTTGTGAGAATAAAAGGATATTATTATTATTATTATTATTATGAGGAATACAGGAAATGTTAAGTAAGATCTGTAAAGCATTGCCTAAGCGGATGGTATAGGTAGACTCATCGCTTTCATAATCGAATTGAACAATTATCTGAATTCAAGCATAAACATCAGGAAGCCGAGGAAATGTCAGGACAGCGTGTCCCTTCCATCTGTGTGTCGACCATTTTAACATTATATTAATTATTTACTGAAATGTCACTTAAACACAGATTGGAAATTTAATTTCAGATACACCAATTATGTTTGAAACGGTGGGATAATTATTGGCCATAACGTCATGATGATATTAAGGCTGGGCTGCTGACCAACTCACCAATGAATTCATGACTTTGCAGTGAAGACGACCCCGCACCACCCCCCCCCCCCCCACCCCGCCCCCGAGGTAGCAGTGATCATAACAAATGCTGCATTCAGTTTGAGGGTGAGAGGAGTGGAGCTGAGACTAGTGTTTTGAAGTTAAATAAGGCTGGTTGGGAGGGCACGTAAGCAGACCTGGCCGAAGTGAACTGACATTAACTTCAATGGAGAGATGTGTCAGGAATAATGTTTGACGTCATGAGGAGATACTTCAGGATACTAAGAAAATATACCTTCCAGCTAGAAATAAATATTCCAAGGGACGTTAACTATGGGAGTTCAGCACAGTATCAAATTGAAAGGAAAAGCATATAATTCCGTTGAGATGAGTCACAGGTCAGAATATTGGACATGATATAAAGAACAGCAAGGATTTACTACACAAATTGTAGAAATTGGAGTCCGATAGAAAGCTAATTATAAATATGGAAACAAATAGTTCTGCGGGTGTTTAACATGGAAAAGGAAGTAGTTTACTTTGGTCCTCGAGAGAGTGTCTGGGGAATTCATGATGGAGAAAGAGCAAGAGGGTAGCCAGAGAATGGGTTGGTCCATTCAAGGATATTGGAGGGAATCTATGTATGGAACCAGAGGAAATGGGCGAGATACTAAATGAATACGTTGCCTCAGTATTCATCAAAGAGAATGTTTTGTTGGGTCAGGAGCACAGGGTAGAGTGAGTAAATATTCTGATTCATATTGATATTAATAAAGAGGGCATCTTAAAAAGCATTAAAGTGGACAAGTGCCCAGGGCCCGGTGGGATCTACCCCAGAATACTGAGGGAGGCAAGCGAGAAAATTGCTTGGGCATTGACAGTATCCTCACTGGCTACAGGTGAAGTTCCAGAGGACTGGACGGTAGCCAATGTTGTTCCATTGTTTAATACGGGCAGCAGGGATAGTCTAGGAAAATATATGCCGGTGAGCCTTAGATCAGTGGTAGAGAAATTATTGGAAAGATTCTTAGAGACAGGATTTACTCACACTTGGAAACAAATGGATTTATTAGTGATGGACACCATGGTTTTGTGAAGGGAAAGTCGTGCCTCGCTAATTTGATCAGGTTTTTCGAGGAAGTGACAAAGATCAATGATGGAAAGGCAGTAGATGTTGTATACATGGACCTCAGAAAAATCTTTGACAAGGTAGCTCATGCTAGATTGGTACAAAATGTGAAGTCACATGGGATCAGAGGAGAGCTGGCAAGTTGATAAAGAACCAGCTGGGGCACTGAAGATAGAAGGTAGCAGTAGAAGGGTGCTTTTCTGAATGGAAGACTGTAACTAGCGGCATTCCTCGGGATCAGCTCAGGGACCTTGTTTTTTTTTAAAAATAATTTTTATTCAAGTTTTTTAATAACAATAACAATAACAAATTTTAACAAATTTTCTCCCCGCAATCCAAAACAAACAAGGCGTGTTCGCACACCAAAACAAGAAAAGAACTATCCATCCAAAATAAATAACAACAAATAGCAATACAGAAAGAAGAAAATAACATAACAAACCCACCGCCACAAAAACAAACCCCCCAACCATCCCCAAACCCACCCCCCCACCTCGCGGACTCCAATTTCTACAATCCCGGCCGCCGCCGAGACCGACCACTCTCACCTCCCCCGCCAGGAAATCGAGAAGGCTGCCACCGCCAAAAGAACCTCTGCACCCCCCCCCCCCCCCCCCCCCCCAGGGCAAATTTCATCCTCTCCAACTTGATGAACCCAGCCATGTCGCCGACCCAGGCCACCGGAGACGCAAAGGCCAGAATGCCGGCCTCTCCCACCTCCTGCACCCCTGGCTACAAAGCCACGCCAAAGATCGCGAGCCCCCAGCCCGGCCCGACCCCAGACCCAACCACGTCCGACAAAATCCATGGCACCCCCTTCCAAAACCCCTCTAGAGCCGGATGTGCCCAAAACACATGGGTGTGGCCTACCGGTCCACCCAAACACCTGCCACACCCCTCTTCCCCCCCCGAAAAACCGGTTCGTCCCTGCCCCCGCCATGCGAGCCGTGCAGCACCCCGAGCCGAACTAGGCTGAGCCAAGCGCAAGAGGAGGAAGAATTCACCCCCTCCAGGGCTTCCGACCATGTCCCACACCCAATCCCCCACCCAGCTCCTCCCCCCACCTCGCTCCAAGCTCATCCACTGAGGCCCCCTCCTCCCCCAGCACCAGCCGGCAGATAGCCGAGATCTTCCCTTCCCCGACCCACGCCCCCAAAAGCACCCCATCCCGCATCCCCCCCCCCCTCCCCTGCGGCAGCTGCGGAAACTCCACCAAGCCGCCCCCCAACAAAGTCCACGTCCCGCATATATCCAAAAGCATTCCCAGGGGGGAGGCCGCACCTCCCCACCAGCTCCCCCAGAGCTGCGAACCTCCCATCCAAGAAGAGGTCCCCAAGCTGTTCGATGCCTGCACTGCGCCAACTTCCAAATCCCCCACCTATTCTCCCCAGCGCAAAACGGTGATTGCCCCGCATCGGGGCCCAAACCGAGGCCTTCACTTCCCCCCCACGCCGCCTCCACTGTCCCCAGATTCCAAGGGATGCAACCACCACCGGACCCGAGGAGCACTCCGCCGGGGTGAGTGGAAGCAGGGCCACCACCAAAGCCCCCAGACTCGCACCCGCACAGGGCGCCACCCCCAGTCTCCTCCATGCGCCACCCACCCAGCCACCCACCTGCGTATCACCGCCACGCCCGCCACCCAATAATATCCACACAGGTTGGGCAGTGCCAGGCCCCCCACCACCCCCTCATTGCTCCAGAAATACCCTCCCCACTCTCGTGGGCCCTCCGCGCCCACACAAACCCCAGAACCGACCCATCCACCCCTCTGAAAAAAGCCTTCGGGATCAATATGGGGAGGCACCGGAAAAGAAACAAAAACCTCGGGAGCACCTACAACCGACTGGACCCTGCCCGCCGAGAGAGGCAGCACATCGCACCTCCTGAACTCACCCTCCATCTGCCCCACCAACCGTGAAAAGTTAAGCCTATGCATAGCCACCCAGGTCCTAGCCACGTGGACCCCAAGATACCTAAAGCTCCCCTCAGCCCACCTCAATGGAACACCCCCCCATCCCCCCTCCAGACCCCCCGGGCGCAGGACTAACAGCTCGCTCCTCCCCACACCGAGCACAGATCCCAAAAAGTCCCCAAACCCTCCAAGCACCCTCAACACCTCTGGCACCCACTCCCACCCGGCCTACGACACACGGCAGCAGATCACCTGCATACAGCGACAACCGGTGCTTCTCGCCCCCCCTCGCACAATCCCCCTCCAACTCTTCGAGTCCCTCAGCGCCATGGCCAGGGGCTCAACTGCTAACGCGAAGAGCAGGGGAGACAAGAGGACCCCTGCCCCGTCCCTCCGGAAAACCGAAAGTCCCCCGACCTCCTCCCACTCACCACCACACTCGCCACCGGGGAGCTGCACAGCAACCCCACCCAGCCAATTAACCCCCCACCAAACCCAAACCTCCGCAACACCTCCCACAGGCAACTCCACCACCCCATCAAAAGTTTTCTCCGCATCCATGTATGCCACCACCCCTGACTCCCCAGCCTCCGGCGCCACCATCATAACATTCAGGAGCCTCCACACGTTGGCACTCAACTGTCTCTCCCCCACAAACCCCGCCCGGTCCTCATGGATCACCGTCGGGACCACATCGTCCACCCTCCCGGACGCACCCCCGCCAACAACTCGACACCCACGTTAAGGAGCGAGATCGGCCCATAAGACCCACACTGAAGGGGGTCCCTGTCCCACCCCAGGAGCAAAGAGACAATTGCCCTGGACATCGTCGGGGGCACAGCCCCCCCCCTTCCCTGGCCCCACCCAGGGCCCTCACCAGCAGCGGGCCAAGCAAATCTGAAAATGTCTTGTAAAATTCCACCGGGAACCCGTCAGGCCCCGGCGCTTTCCCTGTCGGCATGCCTCCCAACGCCTCCACCAGCTCCTCCAACTCAATTGGGTCCCCCAAACCCTCCACCCGCTCGTCCCCTACTCTTGGGAACTCCAGCTTATCCAAAAAGCGGTCCATTCCGCATGCTTCCCCGGGGGGTACTGCCCGGTACAGCCCCTCATAAAAGGATCCGAACACCCATTGATGTACCTCCACCCCGCATTAAGTTCCCACCTGCATCCGTGGCACCCCCAATTCCTCTAGCTGCCTCCCACCTCCGGTGCCGGTGAGCCAACATACGGCTTGCCTTCTCCCCGCACTCTAACACCGCCCCCTGTGCCCTCCTCCACCACGCCTCCACCTTATGGGCGGCCAAAATGTCAAACTCCGCCTGGAGACTGCGCCGCTCCCCCAGAAGCCCCTCCTCCGGGGCGCCTGCACATCTCACATCCACCCTGACCATCTCCTCCACCAGCCTCTCCCTCTTGACCCTCCCCCCCCCATCCCCGCTCGCCCAAATAGATATCAGCTCCCCTCTAACCACTGCCTTCAGCGCCACCCAAACCATCCCAACCTGCACCTCCCCGCCGTCACCGGTCTCCAGATACCCCTCAAGACCCTCACGGATCCGCCCGCACACCTCCTCCCCCGCCAAAAGCCCCACATACAACCTCCACAGCGGGAGCTGATCATTCCCCTCCCCCAGCTCCAGGTCCACCAAATGTGGAGCATGATCAGAAATGGCCACCGCCGAATACTCTGCCCCCACCACTCTTGGGATCAGCGCCCTACCAAGCGCGAAAAAGTCAATCCGTGAGTAGCCCCATGAACATGGGAGAAAAAGGAGAACTCTCTATGCCCCTGCCCCAAAAACTTCCAAGGGTCCACCCCCCCCCCCCCCACCCGACCCACGAACCCCCTCCAGCACCGAGGCCGCCGCCAGACCCCGCCCGTCCCAGACCCTGAGTGGTCCAGAGCTGGATCCAGCACCTCACCAAAGTTCCCACCCAGAATCAATCAGCCCCGTCCCCAGGTCCGGGACCAGGCCCAGCACACGCCGCATGAAGCCCGCATCATCCCAGCCGGGGGCATAAACATTAACCAAGACCACCCGTCCCCCTGAATTCCCCCACCCACCACCACACACCAACCTGCAACACCCGCCACCACCCTAGATGCGACGAACGACAGTCTCCCACCCACCAAAACTGCCACCCCACAGCTCCCCGCATCAAGCCCCGAGCGAAACATCTGTCCCACCCAACTCCCTCCCAACCCCACCCGATCTGCAACCCCGAAGTGCGTCTCCTGGAGCACAGCCACATCCGCTCCCAGCCCTGGCCCCCAAGTAAGCCAAGACCTGGGATCGCCCCACCGGACCATCGATCCCCCCACGCTCCACGTGACCTACCGAACCCGAGGGGCCACCCCCTGCCTCCACGCCGACCAGCCATAGCCCCTCCTCAACCCACCACGTGCGCAGAGAACCCCCCCCCAAGCCCGCCTCACACGGCCTCCAAGCAAAGCACACTTTCCCCCAGTCCCCAGTCCGAATCCAAGTTCTCAGCCTGGACAGAAGCCTAGGCCTCCTATGGAGAGTCAAAATAGAGCTGGCGGTCCGTGTACGTGACCCAGAGGCGAGGCGGCTGCAGAAGGCCAAACTTTGCACCCTTCCTGTGGAGCACTCCCTTCGCACGATTGAAGCCAGCTCTTCTGCTCGCCACCTCCGCACTCCAGTCCTGAAAAATCCGAACGTCCATGTTCTCCCACCTGCTGTTCCTCTCCTTCTTCGCCCACCTCAACACGCACTCCCGGTCAACCAAGCGGTGGAAACGGACCAGCACCACCCTGGGCGGCTCGTTCGGCCTGGGCTTCCGCTGCAGCACTCGATGGGTGCTTTCCAGCTCCAGGGGACCACGAAACGACCCCATACCCATCAGCGAGTTTAACATTAGGACCATATAGGCCATCAAATCCGAACCTTCCAACCCCTCCAAGAGGCCCAAAATCCGTAGATTCTTCCGGCAGGAGCGGTTCTCCAACTCCTCCATCCTCGCCTGCCATTTCTTGTGCAGTGCCTCGTGCGACTCCACTTTCACTGCTAGTCCCAAAAGCTCATCCTCGTTCTCCGAAGCCTTGTGCTGCAGCTCCCGAATCTCCACGGTCTGAGCCGTCCGAGTCGCCACCAGCTTGTCCAGCGAGGCCTCAAAGGGCTCCAAAATCTCGTCTTTGAGCTCCTTGAAGGAGCGCTGAAGCAGCTCCTGCTGCTCCCGCGCCCACTGCTGCCACGCTGCTGCTGCTTACCCGCCTGCCGCTATCTTGCTTTTTCTGCCTCTCGCCTTTCTCTGTGGTAATGCCGACTTCTGGACCGCTCCACTGCGAGTCCAGTCCATCCACCGGCCGCTGGGCACACTGGCTGTGTTTCCCCCTGGGGGAAAGTCGAAACAGCGCCGTTGCAGGCTCTTAAAAGAGTCCGAAATTCCAAAACAGCTGCCGAACGTGCGGCTTAGTTCCGAATTGCCGCCACCGGAAGTCGCTCAGAGACCTTGTTGTTCGTACTGCATATAAATAATTTAGAAAAAAATGTAGCTAGTCTGATTAGATGGTTCGCAGACAACACAACAATTGGTAGAGTTGCGAATAGTGAAAAGGATTGTCAGAGGATACAGCAAAATATAAACTGGATGGAGTCTTGGGCAGAGAAATGGCAGATGGAGTTCAATCCGGACAAGTGTGAGGTAATGCAACTTGGAAGGTCTAATGCATGTAGGAATTACACAGTAAATGGTAGAACTCTTGCGAGTATTGACAGGCAGAGGGATCTGGGCATGCATGTCCACCGATCACTGAAAGTGGCAGCGCATGAGGATAAAGTGGTCATTAAGGCATACTGCATGCTAACCTTCATCGGTCAAGGCATTGAATATAAAAATTGTCAACTTATATTGCAGCTGTACAGGACCTTAGTTCGGCCTCATTTGAAATATTGTGTACAATTCTGGTCGTCATACTACCAGAAGGATGTGGATGCTTTGGGGAGGCTACATAAGTGCTTCACTGGTATGAAGGGCATTAACTATGAGGAGAGGTTAGATAAACTCGATCTGTTCTCACTGGAACTATGGAGGTTGCGAGACGACCTAATAGAGGTCTACAAGATTATGAGTGGCATGGACAGAGCGGATAGTCAGGTGCTCTTTCCTAGGGTAGGACAGTCAAGTACTAGGGTATCTAGATTTAAAGTGCGTGGGGAAAAGTTTAGAACAGATGTGCCCTACACTTTTTTTACACAGAGGGTGGTAAATATATGGAGCGCGCTGCCTGGGAAGGTGGTGATAGCGGCATTTAAGGGGCATCCTGACAATTATATGAATAGGGTGGGAATGGAAGGATTCGGATTCTGTAAGTGCATACAGTTTCAGTTTCGGCAGGTACCATGGTCGGTGCACGCTTGGAGGGCCGGAGGGCCTGTTCCTGTGCTGTATTGTTCTTTGTTCTTTGTGTTTTTAACAGGACGTGGAGGATGAAATTAACAGATATTTTACCTATCTCTTCACTGTAGAGGGCATAAATAATATGCCAGAAATAATTGTCAAGCAGGAGGCAAGAAGGAGTGCAGAAATTACAACATTACCAAAAACAGGACAAGCTAGGGGGCCTCACGGTAGCATGGTGGTTAGCATCAATGCTTCACAGCTCCAGGGTCCCAGGTTCGATTCCCGGCTGGGTCACTGTCTGTGTGGAGTCTGCACGTCCTCCCTGTGTGTGCGTGGGTTTCCTCCGGGTGCTCCGGTTTCCTCCCACAGTCCAAAGATGTGCGGGTTAGGTGGATTGGCCATGCTAAATTGCCCGTAGTGTAAGGTTAATGGGGGGATTGTTGGGTTACGGGTATACGGGTTACGTGGGTTTAAGTAGGGTGATCATTGCTCGACACAACATCGAGGGCCGAAGGGCCTGTTCTGTGCTGTACTGTTCTATCTATCTATCTAAAGAATGAACTAAACGCTAACAAGTCCCCAGTCCCGGTGGGCTTCATCCTAGAATCGCAAACAAAGTGGCTCATGAGATAGTAGATGCATTTGCTTTAATTTTCCCTAGATTCTGCAAAGATCGCATCAAATTGGAAAGTAGCGAATGCAATTCCTCTATTCAAGAATGGAGGGAGCCAGAAGGGACGAAATTACACACCAGTTACGATACTATATGTGGTGTCAAAGCTGCTGTAATCTACTATCAAATAGATTATAGCAGGACACGTAGAACATAGAACAGTACAGCACAGAACAGGCCCTTCGGCCCTCGATGTTGTGCCAAGCAATGATCACCCTACTCAAATCCACGTATCCACCCTATACCCGTAACCCAACAACCCCCCCCCCCCCCCCCGCCCCACTAGAGGGATCTAGTGACCATGTATCGAAATCGAAATCATGAAAAGTTATAATGCAGGTACATCAAGTCATTAGAAAGGTAAAGGAAATGCTATTGATTCTTGCAACAGGAATGCAAGATAAAAAGAAGGAGATTTTGCTAAGAGTTGTACAGCGTGTTCGTGAAAGCATTTGGAGCACTGTGTACAGATTTGGACACCTTATTTTAAAAAATATGCGAACGTATTAGAAGTTCAGAGAATGTTCACTGGATTGATAGCTGGGATGGGAGCAGTGGGTTACCTTTTGAGGGTGTTATCGTTTGTGCACGGCTGTCTTGCTGCAATTATACAGGACATTGGTAAGGCCATACCTGGATTATTTTGTGCAGTTTTGATCTCCTTATCTGAGGAAAGATGTTCTTGCTCTGGCGGGAGGGCAGAGAAGGTTTACCCGACTGATCGACTGATTCCTCGGATGTAGGACTGATTTATGAGGAGAGATTGTATTCACTGGAGTTCAGAAGAAGAGGGAGGATATCATAGAAACCTATAAAGTTCTAACAGGACTACACAAGGTAGATTGAGGAAGGATGTTCCCGATGATTGATGTGTCGAGAACCAGGGCTGACACTGAGGATAGTGGGGGTAAGCCATTTAGAACAGAGATGCGGAGAAATCTCTTCACTCAGAAAGTTGTTGGCCTGTGAAATTTGTTACTATAGGAAGTAGTTGAGGTCAAAACATTGCATGTTTTCAAGAACCAGCTAGATATAACACTTAGGACGAAGGGGATTAAAGGATATGAGGGAAAAGCAGGGTTAGGCTGTTAAATTGGATGATTAGTGTGAAGCATGATGAATGGCAGAGCAGGTTTGAAGGGTCAAATGTCCTGCTCCTGCTCCTATTTCCTATGTTTCTATGTTATATGAAAGGTAGGGAAGGTTGGGCCTGTATCCACTGCCACCCGCACATTGATTCTGTATACACCTCCCACTGCCTCAGGAAGGCAGACAGCATTATCAGAATTTGTGTTCTTCCTTGTCCTCCTGCACATCGCTCCTCTGCTGCAGTGATGTTGTGGAGGACGCAGAAGGCCACCATGATGTTGGCGACCCTCTCAGTGTCATACTGGAGAGCCTCTCCAGAGCGTTGCAGGCACCTGAAACTTATCTTCAGGAGGTCGAAGCACCAATCATGCCCCTGGTTGGTGCATTGTATAGCCACTGTTTACTTCAGACTCTGTTTACTGCAGGACACTGTTCAAATAGACTCAGTTTACCGTAAGGCATTGTATGAATAGACACTGTTTACTGTAGGACACTGTTTAAATCGACTCTGTTTACTGTAGGACACTGCTTAATAGAATCAGTTTACTGTAGGGCAACGTTTAAATTGATTGTTTACTGAAGGATACAATTTAAGTAGACTGTTTACTGTAAGGAATTTTATAAATAGATACTGTTTACTGCAGGGCACTGATTAAATAGAATCAGTTTACTGCAGTGCACTGTTTAAATAGACTGTTTACTGTACGGTAGTATTTAGATAGAATGATTACTGTAGGGCGCTGTTCAAGTAGACTCTGTTTACTGTCGGGCACTGTTTAAATTGACACTGTTTACTGCAGGAAACTGTTTAAATAGACTGTTTACTGTAGGAGACTGTTTTCTGTACGACACTATTTAAATAGACTGTTAACTTTTGGGTAGTTTAAATAGACTCGGTTTACTGTAGGGCATTGTATAAATAGCCACTGTTTACTGTAGGACACTGTTTAAATCCACTCTGTTTACTGTAGGGCACTGATTAAATAGAATCGGTTTACTGTAGGGCACTGTTTAAATAGAGTGTCTACTGAAGGGTACTGTTTAAATAGACTCTGTTTACTGTAGGGAATTTTATCAATAGACACTGTTTACTGCATACTCTGTTGAAATAGACACTGTTTACTGCAGTGCACTGATTAAATAGTATAAATTTACTGTAGGGCGTTGTTTAAATAGACTGATCACTATAGGGCACTATTTAAATAGACACTGTTTACTGCAGGATACTGTTTAAATAGAATGTTTACTGTAGGGCACTGTTTAAATAGACTGTTTACTGTAGGACATTGTTTAAATACACTGTTTACTTTTGGGCACTGATTAAATAGAATCAGTTTACTGTAGGGCACTGTTTAAATGGGTTGCTTCCTATAGGGTACTGTCTAAATAGACACGTGGAGAACTTGCGCATTCCACCCATCCAGTCACCAAATGACTGAAGGCACTGGATGCTGAAAGGGACATGGGTCCTGACAATATTCTGAGAATAATACTGAAGACGTACTGCAAAACTAACCACACACCGACACAAACTGTTACAGTACAGCTACAACATGGACATCTTCCCAACAATGTGGACAGTTGTTCAGATATGTCCTGTGCACAAAAAACAGGATAAAACCACGGCAACTAATCATCGCCCCATTGGTATGCTCTCCACCTTCAGTAAAATGTTAGAAAGTGTCATCGACAGGGCTGAAAATTGACATTTCTCAGCAGGAACCTGTTTCCTGAAGCTCCCGCCCACTCAGCCCTGACTTCATGTCAGCATTGGTGCCGAAGGTCTGCAACCACTAATATTTTTTATGTGTTTCATATAGTTTTATATTTGCATTTTGCTTCCGTTTTGCTCTCAATTTTAAGCCTATAGTGAAAACATAAAGTCATTTTGTCTTTAATCTTACTTGGTAGATATTAATCTTAACCCAACTCTAATTGTGCTTTGACTAATTAATGAGAAATAATCGGTATTGATCTCTTTTTCGAGACCTTGTTCTTCCAGTCCGGTAATGCACGGCTGGTATTAATACTGCATTTTTATTTCCAATGTTCAAGCTCGAATACTGAAATAAATAGCTTTTGTTTATCAGAAATGCCTTTCTGACTGTATTGTGACCCTTGGAATACAGGCCAGTCAGTAAGTGTTCATCTGAAGCGTTGGGAGATGATGCTTGATTGATAGGCAGATGAGAAAATGCCATCAAAGGGTGGGTAAGCAACTTGAATATGACCTTGGTAAAAACTGATCCGAGCTCAGGGCTGTTTTTGGAATGGATAATACCGGGCCACGTGAGGTTTTAATAAAGCCAAATATTTATGTTAAAAGGGACGTATTCAATGACATACCCATAGAGGATTAGTCATTCCCGAAGATGGGAGGAAGGGCCAGGATCGGAGCGACTGACTATAGTGTCTACCCGGTAAGGTTACTCAGCGATGCAGCAAGTGGATGGTGACGTATAAACCTATTGGGGGAGCTGTCGTGAAACAGACAAAATTGGGATTATTGTTTGTGCTTTATAAAACATTATTTCTTCTTTCCTTCCAAATTAAAAAAAGTGATTTCCCCTTTCAATTAAAGTATATCTATTTATATTCACGTACGTTCACTTTGTATGCAGTCACTTAGGATGTATCAGAATTCTTATGATTATAATGATTGTTCAATAAAGTTGTCGTTTAACACACTTGTCATAATTCCTGTTACATCCGGTGTATGGCGCCGAACGTAAGTGAGACTCCAAAAGGGTCAATAGTTCTCCAAAACAATAGATAAGTTATCGAGGTTCGAGGTCCGAAAATCGAGAACACATTGAGAAGTGCGAACTCAATCGACTTGTATCGTTGAACATAACGTATACCCCTTCATAGCTTACTTGATTAGACGTGAGCAACTGGGCCACAACGGTGACTCAGGAAGGGGAGATTAGTCAACCAGTATGGGTAACATGGGACGAATGGCCCCCTCCTGTCTCAGACATTTCCCTTGACTTCGGAGTGCACGGCTTTCTCGGAAAAATCAGGGTGGTGTCGATAGAACAAAATTAAATGATAAGTCTCTACTGAAGATGCGTACATGTTTCCTTTAAAATGTCACTTAACCTGACCATTACTTCGAGGAAGAGGTACGATGCAGATGGAAATAAGTGCAGCTCGTCCAACAAATGCAACTGTTTGATACGATTGCGTGGATGTCCAAAATATGGCTTGTACTTGATGTCACGTGTGGCGTGACAGTGGGACTGTGATGCGAATGCGCAAAATGTGTTTTTTTCTAACGCGTGAAGAAATTAATGTGGGGCAGTGCATGGGGAACTTTAAATGAAGAACGGGCCCTAAACCTACTTAATGTATTGACAACGTGAAATGCTTATTGAGGCCAGTAGTGTGAGATACATTTTTAAAAATCACCAAGGCACTGAGGCATACCCTGCAAATAAACTAACTTCAAACAATTCAGGCTCGAACAAAATATAATGCTCCTTGTCAGAGGCACAGGAAATCTGGATTAAGCAAATTGAGGAGCACGGAGGAATACAACTGGGCATGATTTATGAGCAAGTTAGATATAGTTGGAGGGAGCCGCAGAATATATTAAGTCAATGGTTGATCTGTTGCTTGAAGCAGATGCACGTAACCCGTAATAACAACCAAAATGGCGACCCTCTTGCAGAAGTATTTGGGGAAGGGGTATTCCAGTGTATTTCCGAACTACTTATTAGGATAACCACTTAATTAGGAACTACATCACTAGAATACCGCTGATTCACACAAGCAAATAGTAATGGCTGCAGAGGTGAGTTACATCTTTAGTTTGTCGGGTTATAACATGTCTCCTCCGGCTGAAAGGTATTACAGTTAATGATGCAATGTGGCAGGATGTAGATCTTATTTGTTGTGGAATTGCTTGGCTTGGTCCATCACTTGCTGCTTATGTTGTTTGGCACATAAGTAGCTCTGCGTTCTAGCTTCTCCAGATTGACAGCACATGTTTCGGTATGTCTGCTGTTGCTCCTGGCATGCCCTCCTGCACTCTTCATTACTCCTGATTTGGTGTGAGAGTGGGGTATATGCCGGGCCATGAGGTCACAGATTGTGATAAAATACTATTCTGCTGCTGATGCCCTACAGCACCTCATGGATGCCCAGTCTTGAGAAGCTAGATCTGTTCAAAATCCATCCCATTTATCACAGTGATAGTACGATACAACAGGATAGAGGGTATCCTCAATGTGAAAATTGAACTTTATCTCCAAAAGGACTGTGTGGTGGCCACACCTACTGATACTATCATAGACAGATGCATCTACGACAAGCAGATTGGTGAGGAAAAGACAAAACCTGATTTTTACTTTTGTTTGCTCCCTCCCCATCTGCCGCCATCTCAGTATAGCAAATTACCTTTTGGACTTGGCCAACTGGGTCTGTCGTGTTACTTCCAACCCACTCTTGGTGATGGCTATTGTTGTCCTCATTACAGAGTATATTGTGAATCCTTGCTCAGTCACTGCTTCCTCCAATTGGTTTTCAACATGGTGGACTACTGTTTCATCAGCTGAAGAGGGACAATATGTGGCAATCAGCGGGAGGTTACCTTGTCCATATTTCCCCTGGTGCCATGAGACTTCATGGGGTCGACAGCCAATGTTCAGGACTTCCAAAGCAACTCCCTGCCCACTGCATACTAATGTGCAACCATCTCTGCCGGGTCTGGCCTGCCAGTGGGACAGGACATGCACAGGAATGGCGATAGTGGTATTCAGGACATCATCTATAAGGTATGATTTTGTGAGTCTGACTGTGACAGACTGTTGTTTGACTGGTCTGTCAGTTTTGGCGCAACATCCCTGATGTTAACTGATGTTAGTGATCAGGAATTCGATTGTTCGACGGGGCTGGATTTCTGTTGCTGTGTCCGGTGCCTCGGGCAATGCCTGGTGGCCCTTCCAATTTCATGTCTTTTATTGTGATTGACTGTATTGTTATTTGTCCAGGGGATGTGGCTGTCATTGGCTGGACCATCATTTGCCCGCCATAACTTCCCGTGAATTGAGTGACTTGCTAGGTATTAAGGAGTCAACCACATTTCTGTGAATTTGCAGTCATGTGTAGGCTAAACTATATAAGGACAGCATATTCCCTTCGCTAAAAAACATAGTGAACCAGATCGGTTTTTAACAACAATCAACATTAGATTTTTAATTTCAAATATTTCATTCAGTTCAAAATTCAATTCTGTCTTTCAAACCTGGATCTCCAGAGCTTGATCCTGGGTCAGTGGATTAATATTCCTGCTGCAATACTATGGCACAACTGCCTCCCCAGTTTGAGAGGTTCTTTTAATTTGAGGGACTGTATTCATTTGGGTAACTATTAGCTTGAGGGTATTTTTTAAAGTCTGAGGGACTGTATTAGTTTGAGTGACAGTATTAGTTTGAAGCGCTGTATTGTTTTGAGACACTGCATTTAGTTGAGGGACTCTATTACGCTGAGCAACTGTATTGGTTTCAGGACACATATTAGTCTGAGGGACTATTAATTCATGGGAATATATATTAGTTTGAGAGACTGTGTTAGTTTGAGGGACTGTATTAGGTTGCGGGACTGTATTGGCCTGAGGGATTGTATTAGTTTGAGGGAAGATATCAGTTTGAGGGACTGCAAGAACGTATCAGTCTCTATCAGTTTGGGAATATCGAAGAGTTCGAAGGACTCATCAGTTTAAGAACCCATTTCAGTTTGAGGAATCATATCAGGTTTTAATGGCTGTCTCAGTGAGAGGGGTTCCATCAATTTGTGGGCCTGTATTGTTTTGAGGGTTTGCATTATTTTGAGGCGTGATATAGGTTTGTTGAGCATTAAGTATCTGCTTATTGGGCTGTTTAAATATGGGAGGTATTATAATACCAGACCACACCCCAATAGTGGCTAGGATATGCGACCGAAACCCCAATATTTTATTTTAATTTTGTAAGACTGTGAGGAAAGGATCCTTCACTCTGGGAGTGATTTCATGAAGAAATAGTGCGATGGTATTTTAAAACAAAATTTCATTAATAACACAGTGTGAAAATCCTTAACACCACACCCAAAAATGGCATGTTCATCATCCATCACAGGGGCTGCATCCATTTGAGGGGCTCTATCAATCTTATCTGGCATATCGGTTTAAGGGATCACATATCAGTGCTGTATTAATTTGAGGGGCCTTATCATTTTGAAGGATCATATTAGCCTGAGAGACCGTGTTGGTGCTGTTATTACTTTGAGGTGGTGTGTCTGATTATCTCTGTAATCCAAAGACACACATTCCGCACTCCAATATTTGGAACTCATTTTCTGAAAGGGCATGTCAGAGTGAAGGGCACTACTGAACGAAATGAAATCTAGAGATGAGTCTGATGGCGTTGGAAATAAAGCTTGATTGCTTTGAGACTACAGTGTCTATTCTTACTAGTTAATTCATGGCCTTAGACTTATCATGATTTTGAAGTTTTCCAATTAAATCTCAACACTAAATATATATTATCATAACAAGCACTTAACACAGCAGCTGCATTTTGTTTGTGCAAATTGACCCCCCCCCCCCCCTCCCCTCCCCTCCCCGCTAACCACCCCAAGCAATTTGTATAATGTTGCAACCTCAATATCCCCTGGAGTTTTCTACAGGGTATCAATTAAAAGTTCTGAGAGTGAATTCCTCAGAGTTTAATTCAGAGAAATTGCCTGAAGCAGGATGGGACAGATCACTTGATGGTAAAAAATATGGAAACATTTCACAGTGTCAGGAAAATATATTACGTGATTCTGGCTGTCATTGGTGTTTGTGGTAACTAACTGTAACTATTGAAGCTGCGTCAAACTGTGTATGAGAGAGAGCTGGTCTCTGGTTTCTCTTTGTAACTAATAACGTGACAGGTTGATCTAGCAGCGATCGATGTACGACCCTGATGAGTGATATCATTTTGTTACCTCAGATTTCCGTAATCATCTTTCTGATTTCAAGCCACTATCTGAACTCAAAACACGGCTGTTCGTGGCTCTCACGTTTCCTGAATTATTGCCATTACTGGAATAGTATGTGCAGCAGAATCGGACATCAGTGGAATCATATGATCCGGGTGTATCTATAGATGTAGAATTATACTGAGTACTTAACACTAACCGGAGTGGAACACCTGACCCCAGTCACCGCGTGCTGCTAGAAGTACCTGTCACTGTAGAATTGTACTGAGTGTGGGACACGAACCGGAGTGGAACACCTGACCCCAGTGGCCATGCATGACAGTAAATAGCTGTCTCTGTAGAATTCTACAGAGCGTGGTAAACTAATTTGAACAAGTTGGTTCTATTTAGACATCGCTATGTCGGATGACTGTTGTCTCTAATCTATGGCGCTGTCCCTATGATTTTAAGATGTCATTGGTGGGGCAAAAACAAGAAGTCGCCCTGTTGCATATTTGGTAATACGTTTATGAGGTTGAATATGTTGTCATTGCGCTGATTTCTCCTGAACTGCACCAACAGGAAGAGATTTTAAAAATTGACTGGCATGTGAACTGCAGGGAAGGACTGTTCAAATCCTCTGGGCAATGATGTTACTTAGTTTAGTTACAATAAACACGTTCTCGTGCTGATCAACCCCCATTCCCCCATTCCTCAAAATAATGTGTGGGTCGCGAGTGTTGATTTTACATCTTGTCTTAAGTAATATTGGACTGTGATTGTTCAATCCTCAATTACGTGATTGACTGAAGAGTGATATTTCTTATCTCTGATTCAGAGGCTCAATGCATATACTGTCTTTCGCTCCATGACGTGTGTTCGGAGGAGAGACATTTCTAAATAAGGAATACATATGTTGGGGATCGGAACAAAGGAAGCAAATAAAAACATTAATAGTTACGAAATAATTCAAGTGTTTTTGTTTTCAGTGCTGGTGTGATCATGGTTCAAATGCCTGCCTTGGCCAGTGCATCGATGTCTTTTTTGTAATATAGAGACCAGAATTGCATATAGTATGCTAAGTATTGTATACTCACGGTTTTATATTCAAGGTCTAGAACATAGAACGATACAGCGCAGTACAGGCCCTTCGGCCCTCGATGTTGCACCGACACGAAAAAAAACTAAAGGCCATCTAACCTACACTATGCCCTTATCATCCATATGCTTATCCAATAAATTTTTTAATGCCCTCAACGTTGGCGAGTTCACTACTGTTGCAGGTAGGGCATTCCACGGCCTCAGCACTCTTTGCGTAAAAAACCCACCTCTGACCTCTGTCCTATATCTATTACCCCTCAATTTAAGGCTATGTCCCCTCATGCTAGCCACCTCCATCCGCGGGAGAAGGCTCTCGCTGTCCACCCTATCTAACCCTCTGAGCATTTTGTATGCCTCTATTAAGTCACCTCTTAACCTTCTTCTCTCTAACGAAAACAACCTCAAGTCCATTAGCCTTTCCTCATAAGATTTTCCCTCCATACCAGGCAACATCCTGGTAAATCTCCTCTGCACCCGTTCCAAAGCCTCCACGTCCTTCCTATAATGAGGCGACCAGAACTGTACGCAATACTCCAAATGCGGCCGTACTAGAGTTTTGTACAACTGCAACATGACCTCATGGCTCCGGAACTCAATCCCTCTACCAATAAAGGCCAACACACTATAGGCCTTCTTCACAACCCTATCAACCTGGGTGGCAACTTTCAGGGATCTATGTACATGGACACCGAGATCCCTCTGCTCATCCACACTACCAAGAATTTTACCATTAGCCAAATATTCCGCATTCCTGTTATTCTTTCCAAAGTGAATCACCTCACACTTCTCCACATTAAACTCCATTTGCCACCTCTCAGCCCAGGTCTGCAGCTTATCTATGTCCCTCTGTAACCTGCAACATCTTTCCGCACTGTCTACAACTCCACCGACTTTAGTGTCGTCTGCAAATTTACTCACCCATCCTTCTGCCCCCTCCTCTAGGTCATTTATAAAAATGACAAACAGCAACGGCCCCAGAACAGATCCTTGTGGTACGCCACTTGTAACTGAACTCCATTCTGAACATTTCCCATCAACTACCACTCTCTGTCTTCTTTCAACTAGCCAATTTCTGATCCACATCTCTAAATCACCCTCAATCCCCAGCCTCCCTATTTTCTGCAATAGCCGACCGTGGGGAACCTTATCAAACGCTTTACTGAAATCCATATACACCACATCAACTGCTCTACCCTCGTCTACCTGTTCAGTCACCTTCTCAAAGAACTCGATAAGGTTTGTGAGGCAAACTACCCCTCACAAAACCATGCTGACTATCCCTAATCATATTATTCCTATCTAGATGATTATAAATCGTATCTTTTATAATCCTCTCCAAGACCTTACCCACCACAGACGTTAGGCTCACCGGCCTATAGTTACCGGGGTTATCTCTACCCTTCTTGAACAAAGGCACCACATTTGCTATCCTCCAGTCCTCTGGCACTATTCCTGTAGCCAATGATGACCTAAAAATCAAAGCCACAGGCTCAGCAATCTCTTCCCTGGCTTCCCAGAGAATCCTAGGATAAATCCCATCCGGCCCCGGGGACTTATCTATTTTCACCTTGTCCAGAATTGCCAACACTTCTTCCCTACACACCTCAATGCCATCTATTCTAATAGCGTGGGTCTCAGCAGTCTCCTCCACAATATTATCTTTTTCTTGAGTGAATACTGACGAAAAGTATTCATTTAGTATCTCGCTTATCTCAGCCTCTACACACAACTTCCCACCACTGTCCTTGACTGGCCCTACTCTTACCCTAGTCATTTTTTTGTTCCTGACATACCTATAGAAAGCTTTTGGGTTTTCCTTGATCCTACCTGCCAAAGACTTCTCATGTCCCCTCCTTGCTCGTCTCAGCTCTCTCTTTAGATCCTTCATCGCTTCCTTGTAACTATCAAGCGCCCCAACTGAAACTTCATGCCTCATCTTCACATAGGCCTCCTTCTTCCTCTTAACAAGAGATTCCACTTCTTTGGTAAACCACGGTTCCCGCGCTCGACCCCTTCCTCCCTGCCTGACTGGTACGTACTTATCAAGAACATGCAATAGCTGTTCCTTGAACAAGCTCCACATTTCCAGTGTGCCCAACCCTTGCAGCCTACTTCTCCAACCAACACATCCTAAGTCATGTCTAATGGCATCATAATTGCCCTTCCCCCAGCTATAACTCTTGCCCTGCGGGGTATACTTATCCCTTTCCATCACTAACGTAAAGGTCACCGAATTGTGGTCACTGTTTCCAAAGTGCTCACCTACCTCCAGATCTAACACCTGGCCTGGTTCATTACCCAAAACCAAATCCAATGTGGCCTCACCTCTTGTTGGCCTGTCAACATATTGTGTCAGGAAACCCTCCTGCACACATTGTACAAAAAACGACCCATCTAATGTACTCGAACTATATCTTTTCCAGTCAATATTTGGAAAGTTAAAGTCTCCCATAACAACTACCCTGTTACTTTTGCTCTTTTCCAGAATCATCTTCGCCATCCTTTCCTCTACATCCCTAGAACTATTAGGTGGCCTATAGAAAACTCCCAACAGGGTGACCTCTCCTTTCCTGTTTCTAACCTCAGCCCATACTACCTCAGAAGAAGAGTCCCCATCTAGCATCCTTTCCGCCACCGTAATACTGTCCTTGACTAGCAGCGCCACAGCTCCCCCTCTTTTGCCCCCTTCTCTGGGCTTACTAAAACACCTAAACCCCGGAACCAGCAACAACCATTCCTGTCCCTGCTCTATCCATGTCTCTGAAATGGCCACAACGTCGAAGTCCCAGGTACCAACCCATGCTGCCAGTTCCCCTACCTTATTTCGTATACTCCTGGCATTGAAGTAGACACACTTCAAACCACCTACCTGAACACTGGCACCCTCCTGCGAAGTCAAATCTGTGCTCCTGACTTCTATACTCTCAATCTCCCGTACCCCAAAACTACAATCCAGGTTCCCATGCCCCTGCTGAATTAGTTTAAACCCCCCCAAAGAGCACTAACAAATCTCCCCCAGGATATTGGTGCCCCTCAGGTTCAGATGTAGACCATCCTGTCTATAGAGGTCCCACCTTCCCCAGAAAGAGCCCCAGTTATCCAGAAATCTGAATCCCTCCCGCCTGCACCATCCCTGTAGCCACGTGTTTAATTGCTATCTCTCCCTATTCCTCGTCTCACTATCATGTGGCACGGGCAACAACCCAGAGATAACAACTCTGTTTGTTCTCGCTCTGAGCTTCCATCCTAGCTCCCTAAAGGCCTGCCTGACATCCTTGTCCCCTTTCCTACCTATGTCGTTAGTGCCAATGTGGACTACGACTTGGGGCTGCTCCCCTTAAGGACCCGGAAAACACGATCCGAGACATCACACCCTTGCACCTGGGAGGCAACATACCAAACGTGAGTCTCTCTCGCTCCCACAAAATCTCCTATCTGTGCCCCTGACTATTGAGTCCCCAATTACTAATGTTCTACTCCTTTCCCCCCTTCCCTTCTGAGCAACAGGGACAGACTCCGTGGCGGAGGCCCGCACCCCATGGCTTACCCCTGGTAAGTCGTCCCCCCCACAAGTATCCAAAACGGTATACTTGTTACTCAGGTGAACGACCGCAGGGGGTCCCTGCACTGACTGCTTCTTCCCAGTCCCTCTTACAGTTACCCATCTATCTCCAGTCTTTGGTGTAACTACTTCCCTGAAGCTCCTATCTATGACCCCCTCTGCCTCCCGAATGATCCGAAGTTCATCCAGCTCAAGCTCCAGGTCCCTAACACGGTTTTTGAGGAGCTGGAGTTGGGTGCACTTCCCACAGATGAAATCAGCAGGGACACTGACGGCGTCCCTCACCTCAAACATTCTGCAGGAGGAGCATTGTACTGCCTTCCCTGACATCACCTCTAGATTAAAAAAAAAACAAAAAGAAAAAGAAAGGAAGAGCTTACCTGATATTACCTCAAACCCTGCTCCCGCTGAAAGTTAAGCAAATTTAAAGGCACTCACTCACCTTCACGACAGGCCCCTGCTCCCGCTTCCCAACCACCGTGGGGTGGGGGGTTGGTTAGAGGGGGAGGTAGGGTGGGAAACACTCACAAAGTGTTTCGGGTTTAACTGTCACTTGCCAACAGCCCCTCCACAAACCACCTTCAACTTAGGCTGACCGCACTGCACGTATGCAAATTCCCCCAGAACAGCTGATCAGTAGCTCTGCTCTGCTGCCCTCTGCTGGATGCTTGTCTTCACTCAAACTCCTTGGGTCTCCTTCGCCGGTTCCCCTTCAACTTAGGCTGACCGCACTGCACGTATGCAAATTCCCCCAGAACAGCTGATCAGTAGCTCTGCTGCCCTCTGCTGGATGCTTGTCTTCACTCAAACTCCTTGGGTCTCCTTCGCCAGTTCCCCTTCAACTTAGGCTGACCGCACTGCACATATGCAAATTCCCCCAGAACAGCTGATCAGTAGCTCTGCTCTGCTGCCCTCTGCTGGATCTATACAAGTTTAATATCAGTTCTTTGTTTTTACCCCAGTACTATTGCTCTGGAAATGAGCTCCGGTGCTTCATTTGCAATTATGGACGTATTAATCCATCTTGCCACTTTAAATAATTTGAGAATCGGTACCGCTAAAGACATTTGTCTCTCTACCCCATTCAGTCTCATATATTCCAGGAGCATTGTGAAACCTTATTCTTCTGAGCAAAATGCATGAGGTCACCTCACACTTGGCTACATTGAAATTAATGTACCATTTAACGGACTATTTTACAATTATCTTAATTAATATCGAAGTTTTTTGGTGTTTTCATCCTTTGTTTATCTCTATTAAATCTACTCTCCATTTGCATCTTATCTGTAAATTTTGAAGTTGTTTTTCTACGTTCTGTATCCATATTGTGCACGGTGAATAACAATGGTCCCAGCGCTGTTCCTTGAGCAAGATCATTTCGCACCTTCTGCCACACCTTTAATCCCATTTTTTTTGCAGCCAGTTTGCAGTCCATCCTGCTGTTGGTTCCCTTAACTCCACGTCTGGGGCAGCAGGGTAGCATGGTGGTTAGCATAAATGCTTCACAGCTCCAGGGTCCCAGGTTCGATTCCCGGCTGGGTCACTGTCTGTGTGGAGTCTGCACGTCCTCCCCCTGTGTGCGTGGGTTTCCTCCGGGCACTCCGGTTTCCTCCCACAGTCCAAAGATGTGCGGGTTAGGTGGATTGGCCATGCTAAATTGCCCGTAGTGTCCTAATAAAAGTAAGGTTAAGGGGGGGTTGTTGGGTTACGGGTATAGGGTGGATACGTGGGTTTGAGTAGGGTGATCATGGCTCGGCACAACATTGAGGGCCGAAGGGCCTGTTCTGTGCTGTACTGTTCTATGTTCTATGTCTTCTAAGATTAGTCATGAATCTTGTATGCACTACCTTATTGACGGTCTTAAGAAACTAATGTATGATACATTTGCTGTGTTTGTCTATTTACTTCTTCGAATGGCATGCAAAAAATCAAGTAAGGTTGGTCAATTAGGAACTTTCTTTTAGAATATGTGCTGGCCACTCTGTGTTATAGTATACCTTTTTGAATGTTTTATTCCAATTGATTTTTAATGGGCATTTCTCTACTTTCCTACCACTGACTTAATGCAAACTGATGCATAGTTCCCTGGACTTATTCTGTCTCTGGTTTTAAATGCATGAGCAAATCATTCGATGTCTGCCGTCTTCTCTGTATTCTGATGGTTATTATATGAACATACAGAGACGGGTGCCTCTGCTATCCCTCCCCTGTCTTGTCTTTTTAGTGTGTGGATGCGATCTGTCTGAACCAGAGCCTCAACACGGTCTTAGATCATGGTGTCAGATATATCCTCTCTTTCTATCTTAAATGTCTTGAACATTACTTTTGTTGTTGAATATATTCACTATTGTTGGTGTTGAATTAGAATGTTTCCTTCGCTTTGCATCTAATTTACACCATCCCCTCCTCTTCTCATAGGCCATTTCCTTCCTTGACCTCTCCACCTAAATTTCAGGAATTGGCTATCCATAAATAACTATCAAGCTCAAACTTCCTAAGGTGACTTGACTACGCTTCCCACGCCACTTCCTGTGAAGAGCCTCCTTGGTTCTTCTAGTTTGTCCATTCTTATTTAATCTATTCTGACACTGTGGCCTTCCACATCAAAATATTTTAATGTTTCCTGATCTGTGGAGCCCCTTCCACTCTGCTAAAGAATGCCACTGTGCCCATCTGATTTCCCATATTAATGCCTTCGCTCATTTCCCTCAATGGATGACGCACAATAATGTTCCCTTATGCCTAAATCTAGCCCACCAGCCTTCAAATCAAGAAATCATCCTTCAACATATTTGCAGCATCCAACTCAGTTCAGCATCAAGCACATGTTCTGTTCAGTTCCTGCAATGTCCTCTGTTTAAGTATAATTATCCGATCTTTGATACAGTTGAGGTGCCTGATGCCTGGTAATACAATTGCACCCCATCCCAAATCCTGATGGCACTTTTCACATGCTTTCCACACCATAGTTCCATGGGTTTTTATCCTGAAGGTGTGCTCCAAACACTGGAGAGGGTTCACTCATTCACACCAGCCCTGGTGGGCGCCCAATCCCAGATTTAATCTCCAGATTGGGTGGAAACCGTTGGCTCCAGCTAACTCTCACAGTCGTAATTAGACTGATCAGGTCAGTCCAGTTATTCCCCCAGGTGCAGAAGTGATCCGATTCTATTGGGGGCCTGATTGCCTCGCCGCCCCTCCCCAACAAACCAATGAAGTGGTGTTGGTTCGAAAGAGTCTGATTGACCTGTCACACCATTCCTAGAGGGGGAATAGAACCGGAGGAGGAACATTTGGATTTCCAAGCCTGGATTCCTCTTTATGGGCTGAGGAATTAAACGGGGAGAACGTGGCTGACCAGAGCTAAAGCTATAAAACAGGTTAACCAGCACAACAGAATCTAATAATAATAATGCGCAGTAGGCCATTCAGCATTGAAAGCCTTCTCTGCAACTCAATAAATCATGGCTGGTCTGACTGTGGCCTCAACTCCATTTCCCTGCCCCTCACCACACTCCATAGTCCTTTACTTACACATACAAACATTTATCAAGCTCAGGCTTGAATGTATTCAATGGATTGGGTGACACCAGGAGAAAGGGGAGGACTGGAGGGGGTGTCAGTCCGGGTTGTACTAGGAGGAATTGGGGGGGGGGGGGGGGAGGGGTCTTCGAGGAGGGCGTCAGGTCAGGCCAGGGGATGGTTTGGGTCTGGCCAGAGTGGAGTTGGGATGGTCTGCTAGGCGCCCTTGGGGGTCATGTGTGAAACTGGGTCTGAGTTTTTAAAAAAATAGTCACTGAAGTTAGAAGCGATATTTTTTGCATTATAACAATTTCACAGTAACGAACAATGCAAAACTGGCAGAACTATCTGAAGTTGGCGATAATTATTTTTTATGTCATATGGTCCCCAGCACAACGCAATTGTACAGGGAAAGTTTTCACTTCTGGGAAATTGCCAGATAAGCTCATCCATGGAAAGTACCTCGAAGAACCCCCAAGTGCATCAAATGCAACGCTGGCGAACCAGGTCCTTATGTGCCATAACCTCTTTCTCACATAATACAGCCAAGTGAACCATCTCGGTAAACTCCCTTGTGCAATTAAGTAATTCTGATTTAACAAGATCAAAACTGCACAATATGATCACATGATCTCGAAGGCCCTGTCTAGCTGCAATATTAGTTCCTACTTTTGTATTCTCACAAAAATGATCAACATTCCATTTGCCTTTGAAATCACTTTCTGCATCTGTGTACAAACATTTTGTGATCCATCTGTCAGGGTATCAGGATCCTGCTATATTGTAAAGTATAGCAGTCTCGCTCTCCAATCAAATGAACTGCTGCATTTTAATTATTCCTAAGAATTCACCCCTCATAAAATATTTAAATTGACACCTCCTGGGAGTGCTCGTTTGTCTGGTCTCTGTCACAACTCTGTTAAAGCTGGAGGTAATAGGATTGGAGTAGTCTTGAAATGACTTAAGATATTATACTTTACTCATCCCCACCCCAGACCTACATAGAACTTATAATACAGAAGGAGGCCATTCGGCCCATAGAGTCTGCACCAGCCCTTGGAAATGTCATTCTACCTCAGCCAAGACCTCCATCCGATCCCCGTAACCCCACCTGACCTCTTTTGTACAGTGTCTGGGGCAATTTAACATGGTCAATTCACCGAATCTGCACATCTTTGGACTGCATGAAGAAACCAGAGCACCTGGAGTAAACCCACGCAGACAGGAGGAGAACATGCAGACGCCACACAGAGTGACCCAAGCCAGGAATCAGATATGGGACCCAGGCGCTGTGAAGCAACAATGCTAACCATTGTGCTACCATGCGGATTATGATTTGGAACTATTTATGTTTCCATTACTGGCTGAATGCAGACAAAGGGAACACTTTATCAACGATTTATTTTAATGTATTTTCCTTCCATAATTTACAGTTGATTGTGGCAATTGTAATACTGTCCTGGGGAACATGTGATCTTTCCAGTTGCACTAGTCACTACCTTGTCGCCAAGTTTCTACTGTTTTCTCATCAATGTGCAAAACTCACTCGGCCATCTGTTCCTTATCCCATGAACCAGTTTATAATCAAAAATATATCCACCTTCTTCTTGAAATTATTTAATGACTGATTCCACTGCACTATGGGACAGCAAGTTCCACTAATTCACTACCCACTTCAAGAAGTAGTTCTACTCATCTCAGTTCGAAATCAAATGCCTCTCAACCGAGATGTGACCTCTCATTCTAGATTGCCCCACAAAGAGAATTATTTGGTCTATGTTTGCTTTAACAATCTTTTTTAATATTTCATATAACGTGGAGACCCCCTCACATTCCTCTAAACTCCAGTGAGTATAAGCTCAAACTGTTCATCTCTCCTCCTAAGTCAATGCCTTCATCCTCAAAATCAATCCAGTGAACCTCCTCTGAACTGCCTCCAATGACATCACATCCTCTCAAATAAGGAGACCAAAACTCGACCCAATACTCTAGGTGTGGTCTCACTGCACATAATACTTTTATACTCCAGTCATACATCTCTACTTTTATACTCCAGTCCTTTTGCAACAAATACTAAAATTGCATTTCTTTATTACATGCTGTACCTGCATACTGAATTTCTGCAATTCATGAACAGACACCCAGAGAACACTGCTCAGACATTTTTAGTATGCTTTCTATTTAGATAATAATTTGCCGCTTGTAGAAGCCAGGTATTTTAAATACACTTAATATAGGTAAAAAGCTGCTTAAAGCATAAATATTAATTCCCAGTTTTAAAATGAAAGAAACTATATAATTTCCAAACTCAGTCATGAGTTTGCAACTAACACAGAAGTCTGATAAGATACATTTTTCAAAGGTCAAGGGTTGAATCCATGGCAACGAGGAATAAGAATGAACGATTGCACGATTCTCACACCGTTTGAGATTAGGGTGAATAACATTCCATGGTTATACAAGATGAAACATTTTAGACTGTGTTGCCTTGTTTTTAGTTCACCAGCAGAGTTCAAGTTAACTGGTGTATAGTTTCTACATTTTTTCTGTCCCCTTTTTCCCAATAGGGGCCTCACATTAGCATGTTTCCAATCCACTGGGACCTTTCAAGAATACAGAATTTTGAAATTGGCATGTCTTAGGGTGCAGGCCATCAGGTCCTAGAAACTGATTTACATTTAATCCCATTAGTTATTCAATACCTTCTCCCGAGTGATGGTTATTGCACCAAGTTTCTTTCCATTAACTTTTTGGGGGATTTTTAAATTACCCTCTACTGTGAAAACAAGAGGTAAAATATTGGTTCAATGCTTCTGTTCCCCATTATTACCTACGGCCAACATTTACATTAGCTATTCTCTTCCTTTTTATATACTTGTAGAAGCTCTTGGTATCAGTGTTTACATTTTCGTATAGTTTCCTTCTGTCGTTCATCTTAGCTCTTGTGATTTTGCTTCAATGTCTTCCTAGAATGCGTTGTGTTGCCATGGAACATTTTTCTCCTTTTTAAAATTCCTTTTCCTCTCAGGAACATTTAATTGAGAGGTGAGAAGTCAACATCTGCCATTGTTCCTCAATTGTCCAACCTTACAATTGTTTCCTCAGGCCTGTATAATTACCTCTGCCCGATGCCAAAACTCGTATGGCACTCAGTCCTCTCACACAATTACTCTTACCAGGGAGTTTGTCCCCTTGTTCAATGGGTTTAAAAAGATTGAACGTCCTTGCCAGGAGAAAGCCACCTTTTTTGCAACTGCTCAGCTCATGGGTGCCAGTAGAAGCCCCTCAGGTGATACGGTGCTTTCAATATCAAATTAGGATAGTGGAAACACCATGGGTTAGATTTTACAGGACATAGTTGTCCAAGCCACCAACCTCTCTACCCAAAAGCAAAGGTGAGAGGGGCAATGTGATCCCGATGGTTGCACCCACAGCAATTTAATCTATAGATTCTATTGTGTTGTAGTCAAGTTATTAAAACCCTGCCTTCAAAGTACATACAGGCAGTGTCTTAAGCTGTAATTAAGGCTGTAATTAAAGAGTAGCAAAAAAGGTGAGGTGATCATTAATTACAACCACTTACTTGGTTGCAGAAAGGGTTAATTTAATTGTGTTTTGATTGCTGAAGATTCCCTGGAGTGCAAATAATTTGTGACGGAGTGGTGTTTAGTCGTAGCTGAGCAGATCATGGAGCCTAGTCAGATATAAATGTAATTAATGAGGAGGAGCCAGGTCTGTAATTTTGTAGGCATGGAATTTTAAATTGGACAGCTTTTTTGCCAAATGCTGCTCGGCTGAGCAGATGTGTACTGGATATGCTCTTGAAAGGAACTTCCCAAATGTCTCTGCACAGGGAAGCAAGTAACCAAAAGAAATTAGTGGCAAGCACAATCTATCAAGATTTTTCCTTATTTCATTGATGTTAAGTCAGTTTTAAAGTTGGTTTTAACAAAGATACCTACTGGGCAGAGTCAATGACTCCCGGGGTAAAGTATCCATTCTTCAGTTTTACAAATTGAATTGTGTGGGTTTCTCACCCAGTCACCTAACATTGGGGCCTGGTCTATCATAACAGCACTTTTTCTCCCGGTTGTAATTTGACATTTCTTGCACTTGTCTCGAGAGTTCAAGACTAAAAGCTTCAACAACATGTCTCCCTATTTACTCAAATTGTGATATTTGATAGTGCTAAATGTGCAAAACTGCTGATAACCAATGAGTGGGATTGCAGATGCTGTTTCACTGGGAACAGTCATTCGCCTTGGTTGCTGCACAATTGTCAGTAACTATGGAATATCCGGACTGTGATAATTGAACAGAGGGGTTGAGACACGAGTAACAGGGTGAAAGAGATAAAGTAGGCATTGCTTTATGATGGATGAAATTTATTGATCTTACATTTTGTTGCAGCAGAGATGTGGGTTCTTCTGACAGATACACTAAAAACTAAGAAAATAGGAAACTAGATAATGAATATGCATTGTACGGACTTAAGAGTTTGGGCAATACATTCCAAAACCGACTAAACACACACTAGGATATTGAGCGATGCAGATGGAAGACAATTCTAATAGCTTAATCTGCCCAGTCTCACACACACACGGTTACATATTCTCAGTAATGAAAATCGTTGCTCTTCCTGGTGAGGAACAGTCATAACCAGAACCAATCTTCAAAGACGCAAGGAAACTACTGTGAGAGGACCACCATTATCTCCAGTGTCATTCAAACAGGGGCAAAAGTATGGGAATATTCTTTCGGCAAATGTCTCTGTGAAAGTGTAGAGATGAGACAGGTCAGCAGCATTGTAAAAGGAGACTTGGCCTCCCTCGTAGTCCAGGTAAATGCCAATCCGGCTGGGTTTCTCCCCCAGAGTCAGCGTGGTGACTGCCGGGGAGGTTAGAGCACAATACTGCTCCCCATTGCTCAGGGACAGTGCCAGATATCCGTTCTCTGGCTTCAAAGCAATGTCCCCCTTCCGATTGATGGACTCCCTGGCCACTCCCAGGTCCCATTTGGATTTAGCGCTCACCTCCACCTCCCAGTAATGCACCCCCGCCGTGAAGCCTTCAGCAGCCAGGAGGGACACGCATACATCAAACCTGGCTGGGTTGTCAGGGATCAGTTGCTTCGTCTCAATGGCTGTCACAGTGGTCAAGTCCTCCGACAGCCGAAGCCAAGGGTTTGCTGTTTGAGGGTCCAGGGTCAGAGCAGTTGGAACTGCAAAATAAAGTGCATGGATTACTCCTATTTTGAAGAATTCAATTAAATCTAATCAAATAAACAAAATTAAAGTGGCAGCCCCTTAACAGGGGTATTTCTTCAAAACAAAAAAGCGATTAACAAATTAAAACACAACAAAACAAAATATGATTAAGAGGATTGATTATGCACCTCAGTCTTTGTGGCACCGACCAGGTATGGAAGGCCTCCAAGTGCCCATAGACACCATGTGCTCCCTCTGCACAAACACACTGCTGCTAATATAGGTGTGGAGAGGCAGACAGTCAGGTCGAAAGACCCTCAATCACTTACTGCCTGGACTGGTTGATTGGCTAGGCCCAAGAAAATGTTCACAAGGAGGCCATCTGCCTGTTTCCATGGGTTACTGGACTTCCTGCTCAACAGTGGATGGCAAGGGGGAGAGGAAATAGCCAATTGTCCCTTCCCTTGGAGAGGACCTTGTTCAGTTTAGTTGGGACTGGGTGGAATGGGAAATAGTCTCAACTTTCCTCTTCGGAGGGGGAAATTGAGAAATAAAATAAAAAAGATTCACATTGTATAGTCGTCAAGCAGGTATTTTAAAATTAAATAAGTTGCTCAGGGCATAACAATGTTTTTCACCCAATTACTGTAATTCAGGTCACCAAGAACTGGCCAAGGGAGAAGAGCAGCTTCCCCACTAACCTCAGCAGAAAAGACAGTCCACACTACTCCAATTGGGGAAGGGAACTGATCAATTTCTAGTGCTGCACTTGAAAGTTACATCACTGCTTCATGTTCAATTAGGATTGCTCAACATGCTGAATCATGCAGAAGGGGCCAGGAAGAAAAAGGGGGGCAGAATCAGTGTGGAACATGCCCACCAACTCTTGCCTGCCTCGCAGCCATAAAAGCCCTCCAGTGCAGGAGGCAGCCATTTGGCCCACCACACCTGCACCAACGGTCTGAAAAATGCACCCTTCCTCAGACCACTCTCCCACCCTATTCCCGCAAATTTACCCAACCTGCACATCTCTGGACATTCAAAATGTGTCCCATAGCCTGCAGCTGGAACTTGTGTCTCCAACTTGAGGAAGCCCAGACTTTGAGATGCTGATGAATCAAATTGGCCAACAGCCCTCCAGCAGAGTTTCAGTGGACAGAAGAGAAACTTCCTGAAGATCAGAGCCAAAGTCCTTGGGCTGGACAGAAAAGTAAGGATCCAAGGGTGCGGAGGTTAGGGAAGGTCTGGGTTGGTGAAAAGTGGGCAATTAGTGTGCTGTGGTCCAAAGGCTACCAGACACAAGGAGGATAGCAACAGAAGTTAGCAGGGGCTATTGATGGAAGCTCCCCCCACCCTCCCTTCCTGCCCGAGGACTAAACCCAATAGATTTTTGGCTTCCCTCATGCCTGAGAAATCATCCTGCCGGCCAAAACATTTGAGGCTCAGTGAGAAACTGCCCTCATGTGTCCAATAATGGGCTACTTCAGGGCCTTAATTGGCAAAAGGGCAAGAAAGTCCATCCGCCAGTGTAAAATCACTGCAAGGTTGGAGCAAGCAAGAACTAAGAGGGAAGCCCATTCCTTTTGCCTAAACACTAGCCAGTGGGACACATAGGATATTAGTGGCTCTAATACAGCTGGATACAGGAGTGTTCCACGTAAACAACAACAACTTCGCCCCAACCAATCAGTTCAGCCACAGATAGTCTTTCTGGCTCAAAGCAGTAGAAAAGCCCCTAGTCGCCACATTCTGGCATCTGTTCAGGAACACAGAGGGAGAATTCAGAATGTCCAAATCACATAACAAGCATGTCTTTCGGGACTTGTGTTGGGAAAGGAGGAAACCTGCATGTGAACCCAAGATGGAATCGAACCCAGGTTCCTGGCGCTGCAAAGCAACAGTGCTAATCCCTTATTCAATAAAAATCTGAAACTAAAAGTCAAAGGATGATTATGGTTGTAAAAACCCATCTAGGAAGGAAATTTGTCATCTTTACCTGGTCTGGCCTACATATGACGAGACCCACAGCAATGTGGTTGACTCCAATTGTCTTTAAGAATGGCAATGAATGCTGACCCAGCCAGTGACACCCACATCTCATGGATGAATAAAAGAAAAAAATCAGATTCCTTTCAACCTCAATAGCTGTGCATCCATATTTATGTTTACCAATCCCCCATTCTGCTTTCAATGAGGTAACAATCATAATGAAACATCCTCCAATCAGTTCACCAAGTCAACCTTGAGCTGTGTATTGAACTATGATTATGATCGAGGCATTTACCTGGATGGAGGGCGGCTTTCATTTCCCTCCACAGTTTGTACTGTAAAGGGCCTCGGTATGTTCCCAGGCATATATTCCCAGGCACAACAGTGGGTGGCTCTTCAGAGAACCTGCCAACAGCATTAATTAAATTGGTTAAGAAATATCCGAGGAAAAAACAAAATAACTTAACCCCCTTCCATCTGCCCAGCCATTTGTAGCATCATGATGCAATTTCACTTCAACCATATCCACATAGCCCATCCTAAAACTTCAAAAATTCAGTTTTAGCCATTAAAAAAAATTATATTCAAGATATTACCAGTTTTTTTTTTAAATTACAAAACATAAAGCACCCTTTAAACCAAAACATACAAAGTACCACCAACCCCAAACGACAGTCAACATTCCCCCCCCACTGACATTTAACATTCCTTAAAGGCAGCAATGAATGGCCTCCATCGCAAAAAGAACCCCTCCCCCGAGCCCCTTATGCCAATTTTCGCCAGCTTGAGGAATTCCGCCAACTCACTCACCCACCCCTGCTGGTTTAGGGAGCTCCAGATCCCGCCATCCCATCAATCAGGGAGGAATGGTCAACATGCTGGTTCCCTTCCCCACCCACATTCCATCCTCAAATGACGCCGGGGCCCAGAATCGGTTCCCGGTCGGGAAGGGGCGCGCTGGCGTCAAACCCGCCCAGGTTTGACGCCAGCGCGCCCCTTCCCGACCGGGAACCGATTCTGGTCCCCGGTCGGGGCTAGCAGCCCGACGCCGTAAGCTCCGGCATCACGGGCTTAACGAATTTCGTTAAGCCCGCTTGCCGGAGTTAGCGCCGGCTGACGTGTCATATGACATCAGCCCGCATGCGCGGATTGGAAGACTCCAACCCGCGCATGCGCGGATGACGTCATCGCCAGACCAGGTCTGTTCGCCGTTCGTAAAAACAGCGTAAAGGGCTGGGACTTCGGCCCATCTATCAGCTGTGAATCGCTGCCGGCCGTAAAAAAACGGCGGCAGCGATTCGTGTCGGGAGTTGGGCGGGAAAAAATGTCAGGAAGGCCCTCCCGCTATTCTCCGACCCGTCGTGGGGGGCGGAGAATCGCGCCCCTAGAATATCACCACTCTGGTGCAGACCTAGAATAGAATATACAGTGCAGAAGGCCATTCAGCCCATCGAGTTAGCACCGACCCACTTAAGCTTTCACTCACACCCTCTCCCTCCAGGCCTATAACCCCTCCTACGATTATTGGACACCAAGGGCAATTTTAGCATAGCCAATCCACCTAACATGCACGTCTTTGGTCTGTGGGAGGAAACCGGACCACCCAGAGGAAACTCACCCGCAGACACTGGCAGAACGTGCAGACTCCACACAGACAGTGACCCAGCAGGAAATTAAACCTGGGACCCTGATGCTGTGAAGTCATAGTGCTAACCACTATGCTACCGTGATGCTCCTACCCTCACCCCCAGAATCTAGAGTCCCCAACCAATTAGTTCACCTACAGATAATGCAATCAGATCTTTCTAGTTGAAGCAATAGACTATTTTGAAAATGACCTTACAAAACGCCACAAAAATCAGGCACAACTAGAACATATGGGTGTGACTGGCCCGGCTGCCCAAGCATCGCCCATATCTATCTTCTAACCCTGGAAGAAAAATGACTCAATCGCCAATGTCATGTGGGCTGGGCACCACTTTAAACTGAACGAGGATTAGCCTCTACACAATTTTGAATTTACCCCCCAGAGCCTCATAACCCTGCCTCAGATACACCAAGCTCCTCTACCTTTCCATTGGTTCCCAATACCCTCTCCCTTCCATTTGTTCCTAGTACATGTCTGAGAATCTATCCTTCCCCATCTCATCCCAGAATTTCTTCATATCACAAGTGGGGGTGGTAACCTTGGAAAAGCGACCAGCTCCTAATATAAATTTAGAGTGCACGATTATTTTTCCAATTAAGGGGCAATTTAGTGTGGACAATCCACCTACTCTGCACATCTTTGGTTTGTGGGGGTGAAACCCACGCAGTCACGGGAAGAATGTGCAAATTCCGCACAGACAGTGACCCGGGATTGACAAATTAAGTTCTTTACCCGTCAGTCTGGTCTCAATAAAACGCGAGGGATCTGTAGGTATGTAATTACTTATTTTTAAACAACTTGCAAGGCAGACCCGCTCTATAGAGATTCAGAACACATACTACAATCTCCTGAAGCTCCCAGAACCAAGTGAGGCCGAGGACAAAGATCTCTGCACATATCATTCAAATGGCATCAATTTTCATATACAAGATTCCCATAGGTCATCCTATACACCTCCTGACCTGGCCATATATCCGGATTGGCTCACTTCGCATTCCTCAACCCTGGGCCTCTTGTTACCCAGCATTCTTTTCACCATCCTCTGTACGAGGCTCCTCGCCCCCCTTTCTGGCCATGCTTCGCTCAATTTCTTTATTCTTTGCCTGTTAACGCACTACCATCAGACCAGCTCTATCCTCTACATTATTCTAACTAATTATCCTATTTTATATCACATTAGTTTGTTCAATTCCTCAGGATAGAATCCGGGTTCTCAGCGCCGTAGGCATCAGTGCTAGCCACTAGGCAACTGTGCTGCCCCGACCACCTCCTTTCTAACAAAAAGCCCCAACCTCAAGTTAATGGCACCCATTGCCCCTTTACAAATCTACCCACTCCCACCAAATGAACAGGTCCGTAAAACGCTATCCCCACCCGTTTCTAAACCCAAAACATAGATTTGTTCCTGCAGAGCTGAATTCTATGATTGCCACAGATTAGTGCCCCCAGTGACCTTCCTTCCCATCTTAAAATGTTGCCTGCACTTATTCCACATGGAGTGATGAAACAACCACAACCAGCATGGCAAGAATGGAATATGCACCAATACAGTCACAAAACCCACCCTCCTACACAAGGCCTCCTCCATCTGCTCCCACACAGACCTCTCCTTTACCACCCACCTTCTAGCCTTCTCAACATTCATCACCCCACAGTAATTCAACAAGTTTGGACATGCCAATCCCCCCCCCCGCACTCCCCCATCAAACCCCCCATGGTAGCCCGCCACATAGACTCAAATTATCAAATTCAACCTTCCAATAAACCAAAACTTAGACAAGACCATTACCTTTACTGTACGAACTCTCAGCCAACGATCCTCCAGCCCCCTCGACCAGTTAGCCAAATTCAACCTGTGCAGTTGGATCCGCACAACCAAATATCGAAACCTCGCCTTGACCAGCCAAGAGGCAGCAACTCCAAGAGCCTTCATGAGGAACGGAACACCTTGCCGTTTACTAAATTGGATCCTGGATCCCCAAACTCCTTCAAAATCAAAATCCCCATATCTTCACCATAGTCTGCACCGGATCTGGATGCTCGTGCATCCCCCAGCACTATACCTCTCCACCCCATCGAAGCCCCAAGTGCCATTTCCAAAGGTTCAATCACCAATGCAAATAGCAAAGGAGATAACAGACACTCCTGCCTCATTTCCCAATACAAAACGACCACCAAATAAAACCACCAAAAACAACCAGACATAACAGCCTGATCCAACAAAATCCCTCTCCTTCATGGTATCTGGTCCCCTAGTGTGTAATGGTTAGGTGCAGATATGGGGATAGGCCATGGACCCATGTTCTTTCAGTGGGTTGGTGAAGACCTGATGGGCTGAATGGCCTCCTGCTGTACTATTCCTGTAGGAATGCTATGATACCGCTGCTCCCCCTAGAAATCAATCTACTGAATTTTGTGCAATAGATCTTTTGGAACGGAGGAAAAAAAAAAAAACTACCCAGAACTATGGTCTGAACCATTTCTACTAGACATGTGCAACCAACACAAATTTTCTATTAAGCGAGTTAGCACTACAGGATTCAGACTGAAGAACAAATCAGGGTGGTATGAGCAATGGTCCATTGTTGGCAACACATACCTGTCCTTCCAAGAACTGACCTCCTTGAAGAGAGAAGAAAAATAATGTTATAGAATATAAAAGCACACTTATAAGTGAATAAAACGCCAATTGGAAAACGGTGCATTCTCACCAATCTACATTCAAATGTACCTTGCTCAAACAGGGCATTATCACCAGTGTGTTTGACGTGATTAGGTCAAGTCATCTTTAAGAAAACTAAATGGATGATCACAGCAGGGAGGAGATTAGAGTTCCTAGTGATTAAATTAAAGAATCACGCCACAGCTTCATATTCTATGGATACTGACAATTGAAACAAAGCCAGCATGAATAACCCAAGTACAGAATAATTCCAGTTCTACTTTACGTACCTGCCCCTCACCAAACCAAAATGTTCTTTTATACATTCTTGAAGATCACTTGATTTGCACAAGTGGTTAGCACTGCTACCTCACAGCATCAAGGATCCGGGTTCAATTTCTGGCCTTGGGCAATTGTGGATTTTGGCCATTCTCCCATCTGGGTGCTCCAGTTTCCTTCCACGGTTCAAAGATGTGCAGGTCAGATTGATTGGCCATAGTTAAAATTGCCCCATAGCATCAAAAAGATGCCAGGTTGAGATGGGACGGACCTAGGTAGGGTGATCTTTCAGAGGGTCAGTGCAAACCCATGGGCAAAATGATCTCCTTCTGCACCGAATGATTCAATGTTTCAGCTATTCCTCAAGTTACAATTTTAGGGAGATCCTTCTATTTGATGCCAAGAGATACTCCAAATTTCCTGTAAGGCGACCAGACTGTAGATGTCTCTGCTCAAGTATGGGCTTCACTGCCTTAGAACATAGAACAGTACAGCACAGGCCCTTCGGCCCTCAATGTTGTGCCGAGCCATGATCACCCTACTCAAACCCACGTATCCACCTTATACCTGTAACCCAACAACCCCCCCTTAACCTTACTTTTATTAGGACACTACGGGCAATTTAGCATGGCCAATCCACCTAACCTGCACATCTTTGGACTGTGGGAGGAAACCGGAGCACCCGGAGGAAACCCACGCACACACGGGGAGGATGTGCAGACTCCACACAGACAGTGACCCAGCCGGGAATCGAACCTGGGACCCTGGAGCTGTGAAGCATTTATGCTAACCACCATGCTACCCTGCTCAGTGGTTTACCCATCAGAAACATTTGATGGCCCTTAACGCCCCTAGTCCAGTCTTCCCTTGAATAAAGCCTGCTTCCAAGCTAACTGGCTGTGAGCCAACACACAAATTAACAAAAGAAAACACCACATCACTGTCGACCCCATAACTCAACATGGCACACTTTGCAATACCGCACAAACTTTCCATTCTGTGACCTACATGACTAATTTCACTCAATGGAAAGGTGTGCCCTACTCCCCAGACTTGCTCCGTCCAAGCCTCAGTTTACAAATGCGGTTCTTCAACTTTTGAGCTGGAATAAAATTAAATACCTCTCCTGGGATAAATGTAGATATGATTACTGTACCAAAATCTCAAAATAGGTTAACCATGGTTCTCTCATGACCAACTGTGAGCAAACAAATAAGCCAAGCTTCGATTCACATTACAATAGATGGATTACCAGGGAGCGTATTCTTATTCAGCTGCATCTAAAAATTAAATTCCTAAATTAATGGCCAATTTCTAAAACATGCCAAATATCTAGTTTCAAAGTGTTTGTATTGCTAAAGGCACACAAATTCTGGCTTTCTTTAAACTCATCGGATAAGAATGTCATCAGTCAGGCCAGCATTTATTGTCACTCACCATTGCTCTTCAGAAGGTCGTGGTTATCTGCCTTCTTAAACTTACCAGTTCACATTGACAGATGCAGGATTGGACCACAGGTATGGAGGGATTTCTTTAGGAGGAGAGATTGAGTAGGCTGGGCCTCTGCTCATTGGACCTGGGATTCTCAGTGGGCTTGGCAGGGTGCTGATCGAGATGATACCCTGGGACCAAACTCCGGCTGGGGCCCCAGTCAGTATTTAGACCGACATTCTGTGTAACTTGGAATACTGAAACTGCAAATCTTTCAGAAGGTAGTGAATCTGTGGAATTCTTTACCATAGAGAGAGAGTTGTAGGGCCTGGGTAATTTTGTTCAAAGCAGAGATAGAAGATACAGATTTTTAATAAGGGAATGAAAAGTTATGGGGAGGGTGAAGAGGAGTTATGGATCATAACAGATCAAATATGATGTAATTGAATGGTGAAGCAGACTGGATAGGCTGAACAGTCTATTTCTGCTTCTGGTCTTTGATCCAGTGAGCACAGCAACACCAATATGTAGTGCATTAAGGGCACCTGCTGACGCAGATCAAAGAACCTGGTTAAATATACAGGACCAGGGCAGCACGGTGGCCTAGTGGTTAGCACAACCGCCTCACGGCGCTGAGGTCCCAGGTTTGATCCCGGCTCTGGGTCACTGTCCGTGTGGAGTTTGCACATTCTCCCAGTGTCTGCGTGGGTTTCGCCCCCACAACCCAAAAATGTGCAGAGTAGGTGGATTGGCCACACTAAATTGCCCCTTAATTGTAAAAAATAATTGGGTAATCTAAATTAAAAAAAAAAAAATATACAGGACCAGTGTGAAGCTAGTTTGTGTGTATGTGCGTGTTAGGTTGGCAAATAACTCAGATGTGGAATGGCAAGATCAGGAAAAGGGCATGCAGTCCAGTGCCAAGTGATTGCTTTACTGCCAGAGGGGATCAGTTCCAAGTCAAGGTCCGTCTCGTCAATAAATTATAACATCACAAAATTAAAAAAGGTCCTATTTAATACAATCCCATGGAGTCGGCACTGATCCTCCAAATGCACCATACCCAGACCCACTCCCCAACCGATCCTGACAACCACACTTTGGACAGTAAGGGGCAATTTAGCATGGGCAATCTACCTAACCTGCATATCTTAGGACTGTGGGAGGAAAGCCACGGAGTCAGTGAGAATGTGCAAACTCCAAATAAGCATCAAAGGTCGGAATCGAACCCGGGGGCCTGGTGCTGTGCCACCATTGCACACTGAGGTTCCATTAAAAAGTCTAAAAAATATCACTGGGCTCCAGCTGGAATATGCACACCCAGTTCTGGGTACCATATACTGGGAAAGAGAGAGAGAGGTTGGTGACAGTACGAGAACGGATTCGAGAGAATAGTTTGCAGAGCCGAGTTTATTACGATTACGTGGACAGATTGGAAAAAAGGTTGCTTTGAGGAGGAAGCCCCAAAATAAAATTTTAGAAAATAGGGAGTTGCTGAGACACAGTAACAGCTTCCAATGGCTGAAGGATTACTAACTGGGGAGGGGGGGGGTTCGCACAGAAACGGTTTTAAAATGTGAATGGCAAAAAGAAAAATTTGCACAGATTGTTCATCTGGATTTTTTTAATGTTCAAGTCTTCCAGGGTACCAGCTACATCACCATGGGACTGACACGTTGCAGAAAGGACTAGCACAGATTCACTGGACCAAATGATCTTCTCTGGTGCTGGACTATGCAATGGTCACCAAACATTTTCCCCTCATTCATCTCCATGCTGGTCAACAAAATGACCCTCCTGTCTGCCAAGCATCAGTCATTGCATTTCAGCAGTGGTTTATAGGAATCTTCCCACTCACATCAGTTGACCCGAGAACCAATCCAAAAAGTTTCCTGCAGTTTAATGCTTGGCCTGCAGTCTGTCACAGGTGTGATGGACAGTAGTTGGGAAGAGTGGGTGTGTTATCCTGGTCACAAGCATTGTCCAATCTCCATTTCAGCTGGTTCTCTCAATGGAGTGATCAGCTTCTCCCCAGATTCTTTTCTTCCACTTCAGGTAGCCTTGGGCCAAGAATCCGCAGGTGTCAGTTGGGAATGTTTCATTTCCACCCACCCCTCCAAAAGGAAGCTCCGAGGGTACTCTCAGCCCCCAGGGCTCGTTTTCCATAGGGCAGAGTGCTCATGTCAGGCAAGCAGACAATGTGGTCTGGAGTGGAGTGTGACTGATTCAATACTGCGGCATGTTTGCCCAAGGGAGGTGCATCTGTCCTGTCAATGGATTTGCTGTGTCTTGCAAAGGCAGTGCTGGTGGTACGTCTCCAGGGCTTTGAGGTACATTCAGTATTTAGTCTATATAGGAGGGTGGGTATCACTACTGCTCTGCAGACCATGAGCTTGGTGCAGAGTCAGAGGTTCTTTCTTCAAAACTCCTCAGGTGACTGAAGACTGTGGTAGCATACTGAATGCAGTGCTGAACTTTGTTGATGTCTGCCCTTGTTGAAAGTAGGTTCCAGAGATGTGGAAAATGATCCACATTATCTTGGACATCAAGCCTTGGTAAAAGTTGATAATGGCTTGGAGCTCTCTCAGTGGCAGAGATGCAAGCAATGTCTGTATACTGCAGTTCATTGACGGAGGGTGGCATGGTCTGGTCTGTAGGCAGTGAAGGGTGAACAATAACTTGCCAAGGGGGAGATGGAGCATTGCAGGATGAAGATCATTCCCTTGGGTCCTTCAGTGCTTCTCCGGGTCCCCCATTTATCATGTATTCCCTTGCCTGTCTGGCCCAATTGCATCACCTCACTAATCCGGATTAAATTCCATTTGTCACTGATCAGCCCATCGGACCAGCTTGTCCATACCCTCCTCCAAGCGATGGCCATCCTCCTCACTAGTTGCATCCCTACCTATATTCATATCCAAATCCAAATCATTTATGTAGACCATGAACTGCAAGGGCCCCAACATAGATTCCTGCAGGACCCCAATGGACACAGGTTTCCAGTCAGAAAAACACCCCTTGATCATCACCCTCAGTTTCCTGCCACTCTGCCAATTCTGGCTCCATTCTCGAAGTTCCCTTGGATCCCATGGACTTTTGCCTTGGCTAATCAGACTCCCATGTGAGACCGTATCAAAAAATTTGCTGAAGTCCAAGCTGTGGGTTTTGGCCAAGGGTGGTATAATGACTGGTACAGGCTTGGGTCTGAAGGACCTGTTCCTGTGCTGGACTACACCAAATGCATTTCCTTCATTTAAAAGAAAATAATTTACGGGATGTGGACATTGCTGGTTCAGCCAGCATTTATTGCACATTCCTAGTTGCCCTTCAGAAGGTAGTGGTGAGCTGCCTTATTGCACTGCTGCAGTCCCAGAGGTGTAGTTACACCCACTATACTGTTAGGGAGGAGGTTCCAGGCTATGCCCACACAACAGTGAAGGAGCAGGGACATATTTCCAAATCAAGCTGGTGAGTGACTTGAAGGGGTACCTCCAGGTGGTGTGGTTCACAGTATCTGATTGTCTTCTCTTTCTAGATGGTAGCAGTTGAGAGTTTGGACTGTGTTGTTTAAGGAAACTTGGCAGTTTAATGCAGTGCATCTCGTCGATGTTGCACACGGCTGCCACTGTTCATCGATGGTGGAGGGTTTGAATGTTTGTGGAATGGTGAAGCAATCAAGCAGGCTGCTTTGTCCCGGATTGTGTGGAGATGCTGGAGTGTTGTTGGAGCTGCACTCATCCAGGCAAGTAGAGAGAGTATTCCATTACACTTATGACTTTTGCCTTGCAGATGGAGGGCAGGGTTTGGGGGCCAGGAGGCAAATTACTTGCTGTAGGATTGTAGCTTTAAACCTGTCCTGGTAGGTGCAGTTTATGGCTAGCCTAGCTCAGTTTCTGATCAATGGTAACTGCCAGGATGTGGATTGTGGGGGATTCAGCAATGGTAATTCCATTCAATGTCAAGGGGTGATGGTTAGATCCTCTATTCTAGGAGATGGTCATTGCCTGGCAGTTGGCTGCCAGTGGAAAGTTACATTGGCAGCACAAGCCTCAGTATGTTCCAGGTTTTGCCACATTTGTACATGGACGGTTTCATTATCGGAGGAGATGCAAATGTTGATGTACAGTTATCTATGATCATCCTCACTTCTGACCGTATGATGGAAGGGAGACCATTGATGAAGCAGCTGAAGATGGTTGGGCCGATGACACTACCCTGAGGAACTTGTACAGAGCTGTCCTGGAGCAGAGATGGCGTACCTCCAACCACGACCACCACCATCTTCTTTGTGTCAGGTATGACTCCAACCAGCAGAGATTCCCCCCCCTCCCCAATCCAATTGGACTCAACTAGGGCTCCTTGATGCAATACTCAGTCAAATGCTACACACAGAAAAAAAAAAGTGTTAACTGGTTGTATTTGGAGCATGGGGAAATACAAAAGGATTACCTGGAGTGAGGTGAAAAATACAGAAGACAAATAACATGCCAGTGACTGATGGAAATGGGGCTTGACAGAGGAGGATCTCGAGATGATTGTTATCACTAAGGAGGTTGTGATGGGCAAGATAATGGGGCTAAAGGTAGACAAGACTCCTTGCCCTGATGGAACGCCCCAGGGTACTAAAAGAGATGGCTAGGGAAATTGCAAATGCACTAGTGATAATTTACCAAAATTCACTGGGTGGTCCCAGCGGATTGGAAATGAGCAAATGTGACACCACTGTTTTTTTTTTAAAAAAAGGAGGTAGTCAGAAAGCGGGTAATTCTAGGCCAGTGAGCTTAACTTCGATAGTAGGGAAGATGCTGAAATCCATCATCAAGGAAGAAATAGTGAGGCATCTGGATGGAAATTGTCCCATTGGGCAGACGTAGCATGGGTTCATGAAGGGCAGGTCATGCCCAACGAATTTAGTGGAATTTTTTGAGGACATTACCAGTGCTGTAGACAATGGATGTGGTATATCTGGATTTCCAGAAAGCTTTTGACAAGGTGGCATTCAGGGTAAAGTAGTAGCATGGATAGAGGATTGGTTAATTAATAGAAAGCAAAGAGTGGGGATTAATGGGTGTGTTTCTCAAGTTGGCAGTCAGTAGCTAGTGTGACCCTCAGGGATCAGTGTTAGGCCCACAATTGACATGGATGTTTTGAAGTTGGAGACCAAGTGCAATGTATCCAAGTTTGCACTCGACACCAAGGTGACTGGTAATGCAAAAAGTGCAGAGGGATTTGGATAGTTTAAGTGAATGGGCTAGGGTCTGGCAGATGGAATGCAATTTTGACAAATGTGAGGTTATCAATTTGGTAGGAATACCAGCAAACAGGATTATTAAAATGAAGAAATATTAAAACATGCTGCTGTGCAGAGGGACCGGAGTGTCCTAGTGCAAGAGTCGTAAAAAGTTGTTTCACAGGTGATTAAGGCGGCAAATGGAGTTTGTCCTTCATTGCTAGAGGGATGGAGTTTAAGACTAGGGAGGTTATGCTGCAATTGTATAAAAGGTGTTAGTGAGAGGGGGGGGGGGGGAAAGAGAAGAATCTTACAGAAACATAAATTATGATGGGAATAAGTAGGATAGATGCAGGGGAGGTAGTTTCCACTGGCAGGTGAAAGCAGAAGTAGGGGGCATAAGACCATAAGACATAGGAGCGGAAGTAAGGTCATTCGGCCCGTCGAGTCCACTCCACCATTCAATCATGGTTGATTTCAACTCCATTTACCCACTCTATCCCCATAGCCCTTAATTCCTCGAGAAATCAAGAATTTATCAATTTCTGTCTTAAAGACACTCAACGTCCCGGCCTCCACCGCCCTGTGTGGCAATGAATTCCACAGACCTACCACTCTGGCTGAAGAAATTTCTCCTCATCTCTGTTCTAAAGTGACTCCCTTTTATTCTAAGGCTGTGCCCCCGCGTCCTAGTCTCCCCTGCTAATGGAAACAACTTCCCTACGTCCATCCTATCCAAGCCATTCATTATCTTGTAAGTTTCTATTAGATCTCCCCTCAACCTCCTAAACTCCAATGAATATAATCCCACGATCCTCAGACGTTCATCGTATGTTAGGCCTACCATTCCTGGGATCATCCGTGTGAATCCCCGCTGGACCCGCTCCAGTGCCAGCATGTCCTTCCTGAGGTGTGGGGCCCAAAATTGCTCACAGTATTCTAAATGGGGCCTAACTAGTGCTTTATAAAGCCTCAGAAATACATCCCTGCTTTTATATTCCAAGCCTCTTGAGATAAATGACAACATTACATTTGCTTTCTTAATTACGGACTCAACCTGCAAGTTTACCTTTAGAGAATCCTGGACTAGGACTCCCAAGTCCCTTTGCACTTTAGCATTATGAATTTTGTCACCGTTTAGAAAATAGTCCATGCCTCTATTCTTTTTTCCAAAGTGCAAGACCTCGCACTTGCCCACGTTGAATTTCATCAGCCACTTCTTGGACCATTCTCCTAAACTGTCTAAATCTTTCTGCAGCCTCCCCACCTCCTCAATACTACCTGCCCCTCCACCTATCTTTGTATCATCGGCAAACTTGGCCAGAATGCCCCCAGTCCCGTCATCTAGATCGTTAATATATAAAGAGAACAGCTGTGGCCCCAACACTGAACCCTGCGGGACACCACTTGTCACCGGTTGCCATTCCGAAAAAGAACCTTTTATCCCAACTCTCTGCCTTCTGTCTGACAGCCAATCGTCAATCCATGTTAGTACCTTGCCTCGAATACCATGGGCCCTTATTTTTCTCAGCAGTCTCCCGTGAGGCACCTTGTCAAAGGCCTTTTGGAAGTCAAGATAGATAACATCCATTGGCTCTCCTTGGTCTAACCTATTTGTTATCTCTTCAAAGAACTCTAACAGGTTTGTCAGGCACGACCTCCCCTTACTAAATCCATGCTGACTTGTCCTAATCCGACCCTGCACTTCCAAGAATTTAGAAATCTCATCCTTAACGATGGATTCTAGAATTTTGCCAACAACCGAGGTTAGGCTAATTGGCCTATAATTTTCCATCTTTTTTCTTGTTCCTTCTTGAACAGGGGGTTACAACAGCGATTTTCTAATCCTCTGGGACTTTCCCTGATTCCAGTGACTTTTGAAAGATCATGACTAACGCCTCCACTATTTCTTCAGCTATCTCCTTTAGAACTCTAGGATGTAGCCCATCTGGGCCGGGAGATTTATCAATTTTCAGACCTTTTAGTTTCTCTAGCACTTTCTCCTTTGTGATGGCAACCATATTCAACTCTGCCCCCTGACTTTCCTGAATTGTTGGGATATTATTCATGTCTTCTACTGTGAAGACTGACACAAAGTACTTAAGTTCCTCAGCTATTTCCTTGTCTCCCATCACTAGATTACCAGCGTCATTTTGGAGCGGCCCAATGTCTACTTTTGCCTCCCGTTTGTTTTTAATGTATTTAAAGAAACTTTTACTATCATTCCTAATGTTAGTGGCTAGCCTACCTTCATATTTGATCCTCTCCTTCCTTATTTCTCTCTTTGTTATCCTCTGTTTGTTTTTGTAGCCTTCCCAATCTTCTGACTTCCCACTACTCTTTGCCACATTATAGGCTCTCTCTTTTGCCTTGATGCATTCCCTGACTTCCTTTGTCTCATAGCCTCAAAATAAGGGGAAGTAGATTTAGGAGGAACTTCTTCATCCAAACGGTTGTGAATCTATGAAAATCCCTGCCCAACAAAGCAGTTGAGGCTCCTTCATTAAATGTTTAAGATAAAGATACAGTTTTTTGAAGAATAAAGGGTTATGGTGTTCGGGTGGGACAGTGAAGCGGAGTCCACAAAAGATCAGCAGTGATCTGATTGAATGATGGAGCAGGCTCGAAGGGCCAGGTGGCCTACTCCTGCTCCTAGTTCTTATGTTCTTATGTTCTTAGGGTAAGAGTAGATTTACTCTGCAGTTATTGGTGTGAATATTTTGAAAACAGATTTACAACACTTGGCGAAGGTCTCACAGAATAGATATAGTTTTGGGACAGTGGCTACGTGGATATGAAGGTGGTCAGATTGCAGTAGATTGGGGTAGAGTACTACATTGGCATAAATCAGTCATTCTCTAGCTGGTGGTGAACTGGCGGGTGTCACAGGTGTTAGTCCTCAAGACCTCACTGTTCACAATCTATACAAAATGAGCTGCAAGCAGATACAGAATGTAACATATCAGATGATACCAAAATAGGTGGGAAAGCAGGCAATGATAAATATGCTAGGATATTGGGTACATCATGTAACTAAAAAGGCACGTGGAATGCCAGCATTGACTGGAGTATAAAGTAGAGAAGTGTTTTTGCAATTGTGGAGTATTGTGTCCAGTTTTAATCTCCGTATTTGAGGAATGATGTGGTGGCATTCAGAGGAAATTCACCAGATTGATTCAGTGGATGTTGGCGTAGGAGGAGAGATTAAAGTACATGGGCTTATACTCACTGGAGTTGGGGTTCTGATGGAGTTATACATGATACTAAAAGGGATTGATAAAGCAAACGTAGGCCAAATGTTTCCCCTTGTAAGGCACTCTAGAATAGGAGGTCATAGATATAGGTTGAGACGCGTTTGCTTTAGAACCGAGACGAGGAGGAACTCACTGCCCCATAGCAGATATAGGTTGAGAGGTGTTTGCTTTTGAACCGAGACGAGGAGGAACTCACTGCCCCATAGCGTGGTGGAACGAGGGTCATTAAATAGTTTCAAGAAGGAGTTAGATGTATTCCTGATTTAAATGGGTTAAAGGGATATGGGGAACAGGTGTTCAGGTGGATTGGAGATCAGGAAGATATCAGCAATGAAGGGCTGAATTGTCTACTTCTGCTCTAAATCCTATGTTTCCTTGTCAGGAGTGTAAGTGGTTAAGTGATTAGAAAGGGAGTTGTGGTATTCAAGGAGCATACACTTGTGTCCATCAGGTAAACAGTTTGGAGGGATTTATATTTGTACTGGTAAATATTTTAAGCGAGGTATACAATTTACTTTAGTATTTCCACAAGATAGGGTAAACCTACGTTTTGTTTTGAATTTAGAATGTGATGTTGTACAAAATAAGTAATGGCATGATGGGAAAACTGGTCAACTACATGGTCCAATGCAAGAAAATCTGACATCGCATGACTTGAAGCCTGAATAAGATTGGAGAAGGTCAAGCCGTTCCGAAATGCCTGACCTCCACAACTTCTGATCAGACTAACTCGTCATAACCAAAAGCAGTCTAAATAAGACGAGATAAGGTCAGGAAGGAACAAGTCTCCTCCGACCTTTTAATGTTCCATCAAAGGACAAGATAATGGTAGGAGGAGTGATAGAGATAGAGAAATACAGCACAGAACAGGCCCTTTGGCCCACGATGTTTCGCCGAACTTTTGTCCTAGGTTAATCATAGAATTTTGGACAATTTTTCATGGCCAATCCACCCAACCTGCACATCTGTGGACTGTGGGAGGAAACCGGAATACCCGGTAAAAATCCACGCAGTCACGGGGAGGATGTGCAGACTCCACACAGACAGTGACACAAGTCGAAATCGAACTTGGGACCCTGGAGCTGTGAAGCAATTGTGCTATCCACAATGCGACCGTGCTGCCCTTAAGAAGTTAACCTACACTCCATTATTCTACCCTAATCCATGTACCTATCCAATAGCCGCTTGAAGGTCCCCAACGTTTCCAACTCAACTACTTCCACAGGCAGTGCATTCCATGCCCCCACTACTCTCTGGGTAAAGAACCTACCTCTGACATCCCCTCTATATCTTCCACCATTTATCTTAAATTTATGTCCCCTTGTAATGGCGTGTTCCACCCGGGGAAAAAGTCTGACTGTCTACTCTATCTATTCCCCTAATCATCTTATAAACCTCTATCAAGTCACCCCTCATCCTTCTCTGTTCTAATGAGAAAAGGCCTAGCACCCTCAACCTTTCTTCGTATGACCTACTCTCCATTCCAGGCAACATCCTGGTAAATCTCCTTTGCACCTTTTCCAAAGCTTCCACATCTATCCTAAAATGAGGCAACCAGAACTGCACACAGTACTCCAAATGTGGCCTGACCAAGGTTTTGTACAGCTGCATCATCACCTCACGGCTCTTAAATTCAATCCCTCTGCTAATGAACACTAGCACACCAAAGGCCTTCTTCACAGCTCTATCCACTTGAGTGGCAACTTTCAAATCTATGAACATAGACCCAAAGATCTCTCTGCTCCTCCACATTGCCAAGAACCCTACCGTTAACCCTGTATTCCGCATTCATATTTGTCCTTCCAAAATGGACAATCTCACACTTGTCAGGGTTAAACCATCTGCCACTTCTCAGCCCAGCTCTGCATTCTATCTATGTCTCTTTGAAGCCGACAACAGCCCTCCTCACTATCCACAACTCCACCAATCTTCGTATCATCTGCAAATTTATTGACCCACCCTTCAACTCCCTCATCCAAGTCGTTAAATGAAAATCACAAACAGCAGAGGACCCAGAACTGATCCCTACGGTACACCACTGATAACTGGGCTCCAGGCTGAATATTTGCCATCCACCACCACTCTGTGTCTTCTATCGGTTAGCCAGTTTGTTATCCAACTGGCCAAATTTCCCACTATCCCATGCCTCCTTACTTTCTGCATAAGCCTACAATGGGGAACCTTATCAAATGCCTTACTAAAATCCATGTACACTACATCCACTGCTTTACCTTCATCCACATGCTTGGTCACCTCCTCAAAGAAGTCAATAAGACTTGCAAGGCAAGACTTACCCCTCACAAATCCGTGCTGACTATCCCTAATCAAGCAGTGCCTTTCCTGATGCTCAGAAATCCTATCCCTCAGTACCCTTTCCATTACTTTGCCTACCACCGAAGTAAGACTAACTGGCCTGTAATTCCCAGGGTTATCCCTATTCCCTTTTTTTGAACAGGGGCACGACATTCGCCACTCTCCAATCCTCTGGTACCACCCCTGTTGACAGCGAGGACGAAAAGATCATTGTCAACGGCTCTGCAATTTCATTTCTTGTTTCCCATAGAATCCTTGGATATATCCCGTCAGGCCCGGGGGACTTGTCTATCCTCAAGTTTTTCAAAATGCGCAACACATCTTCCTTCCTGACAAGTATCTCCTCAAGCTTATCAGTCTGTTTCACACGGTCCTCTCCAAAAATATGGCCCCTCTCATTTGTAAATACTGAAGAAAAATACTTGTTCAAGACCTCTCCTATCTCTTCAGACTCAATACACAATCTCCCGCTACTGTCCTTGATCGGACCTACCCTCGCCCTAGTCATTCTCATATTTCTCACATATGTGTAAAAGGCCTTGGGGTTTTCCTTGATCCTACCTGCCAAAGATTTTTCATGCCCTCTCTTAGCTCTCCTGATCCCTTTCTTCAGTTCCCTCCTGGCTATCTTGTATCCCTCCAGCGCCCTGTCTGAACCTTGTTTCTTCAGCCTTACATAAGTCTCCTTCTTCCTCTTAACAAGACATTCAACCTCTCTTGTCAACCATGGTCCCCTCACTCGACCGTCTCTTCCCTGCCTGACAGGGACATACATATCAAAGACATGCAGTACCTGTTCCTTCAACAAGTTCCACATTTCACTTGTGTCCTTCCCTGACAGCCTATGTTCCCAACTTTTGCACTTCAATTCTTGTCTGACAGCATTGTATTTACCCTTCCCCCAATTATAAACCTTGCCCTGTTGCACACACCTATCCCTTTCCATAACAAGTGAAAGTCACAGAATTGTGGTCACTACCTCCAAAATGCTCCCCCACTAACAAATCTATCACCTGCCCTGGTTCATTACCAAGTACTAAATCGAATATGGCCTCCCCTCTGGTCGGACAATCTACATACCGTGTTAGAAAAGCTTCCTGGACACCCTGCACAAACACTACGCCATCCAAACTATTTGATCTAAAGAGTTTCCATTCAATGTTTGGGAAGTTGAAGTCACCCATGACTACTACCCTGTGACTTCTGCACCTTTCCAAAATCTGTTTCCCAATCTGTTCCTCCACATCTCTGCTGCTATTGGGGGGGCCTATAGAAAACTCCCAACAAGGTGACTGCTCCTTTCCTATTTCTGACTTCAACCCATATTACCTCAGTAGGCAGATCCCCCTCGAACTTCCTTTCTGCAGCTTACTATCTCTAATTAACAATGCCACCCCCACCACCTCTTTTACCATCCTCCTAATCTTGTTGAAACATCTATAACCAGGGACCTCCAACTACCATTTCTGCCCCTCTTCTATCCAAGTTTCCGTGATGGCCACCGCATCGTAGTCCTAAGTACCGATCCATGCCTTATGTTCACCCACCTTATTCCTGATGCTTCTTGCATTAAAGTATACAAACTTCAACCCATCTCCTTGCCTGCAAGTACTCTCCTTTGTCAGCGTTACCTTCCCCACTGCATCACTACATGCTTTGGCGTCCTGAATATCAGCTTCCTTAGTTGCTGGACTACAGATCCGGTTCCCATTCCCCTGCCAAATTAGTTTAAACCCTCCCGAAGAGTACTAGAAAACCTCCCCCCCAGGATATTGGTGCCCCTCTGGTTCAGATGCAACCCGTCCTGCTTGTACAGGTCCCACCTTCCCCAGAATGCGCTCCAATTATCCAAATACCTGAAGCCCTCCCACCTACACCATTCCTGCAGCCACGTGTTCAACTGCACTCTCTCCCTATTCCTAGCCTCGCTATCACGTGGCACCGGCAACAAACCAGAGATGACAACTCTCTGTCCTGGCCTTTAACTTCCAGCCTAACTCCCTAAACTTGTTTATTACCTCCACACCCTTTTTCCTACCTACGTCGTTGGTACCAATGTGCACCACGACTTCTGGCTGCTCACCCTCCCCCTTCAGGATCCTGAAGACACGATCCGAGACATCCCTGGCCCTGGGAGGCGACATACCTGTCGGGAGTCTCACTCGCGACCACAGAATCTCCTATCTATTCCCCTAACCATTGAATCTCCTATTACTATTGCTTTTCTATGCTCCCCCCCCTTCCCTTCTGAGCCCCAGAGCCAGATTCAGTGCTAGAGACCTGGCCGCTGGGGCCTTCCCCCGGTAGGTCATCCCCCCCAAACAGCATCCAAAACGGTATACTTGTTTTGAAGGGGAACGGCCACGAGGGACCCCTGCACTGTCTGCCTGTTAGTTTTCTTTCCCCTGACTGTAACCCAGCTACTCTTGTCCAGTACCTTTGGTGTGGCTACCTCCCTGTAACTCTTCTCTATAACCCCCTCTGCCTCCCGGATGATCCGAAGTTCATCCAGCTCCAGTACCTTAACACGGTCTCAGAGCTGGAGCTGGGTGCACTTCCCGCAGGTATAGTCAGCGGGGACACCAGTGGTTTCCCTCACCACCCACATCCTACAGGAGGAGCATGCAACTGCCCTAGCCGCCATCCCCTCTTACTTTACAGAATTAGCTGCCCCTTGGACCAACTGGACCTCCGCCCTCCGACTCTACTTCCAGTCAGCTGTACTCTAAACTCCTGGCTCCCTTCACGCTCTTGGGTAAATATAGGAAATTAAATGTAAGGAGCACCTTACTCCCTCCTCACCTAACTCCCTCGGTCACCAAACTCTCACTGTAGCACTCAAATGCCACAAGCTCAGCACTCCAGTGCAAACAAAGTCTGCACTGTAACTAGCTCCTATTTATGCTGTGACTCTGGCCTCTGAAAACTGGCCTAATGCAATTAACAAGCTCCAGCTGCAAGTACGTACAAGTAGAACCTTGTTTAAAGCGGATTCAAAATTCACCTTCTTATAGACCAAACAGCAATTTTAAGTTAATTAACTAAATAAAAGAAATACTAGACTTTAATTAAAAAGGAATCCTTATACTCCCTCAGTCTCCAAACTCTCACTGTAGCACTCAAATGCCACAAGCTCAGCACTTCAGTGCAAAAAAAATCCTGATGAGACAAGAGTCCTGGAAGGTCAGCAAGGTGACGCCCATTTTATGATATTGCTTATGTTTATACTTCTGATCGAATTCCTGACTAAGGTGTAGTCACGTAATCCTGATAACGTATAAATACAGCTGATTCTCTGTGAAAGCGTGAACTTAGGAAGGAATCAGCAGTAATACTAACTGCTCTCTAACCTCAAGTTTCAGCCATTACTGCATGCAGTCTGTTCGTAAATAAAGTCTTGTTATCTTTCCATAACGAGCATTGTTGAATCTTTCTCCCACAGTCCAGAAGCAGGAAAAATATTGTCTTCTACAAGAGTACCCAATTCATTTTTTCGCAATCAAGGGGCAATTTAGCATGACCAATCCATCTAGCTTGCACATTGGGTTGTGGGGGCTAAACCCACGCAAAGACGGGGCGAAATGTGCAAACTCCACACGGACGGTGACCCAGAGCCAGGATCGATTCTGGGACCTCAGTGAGGCTAACCCACTGTGCCACCTTACTGCCGTAACCTATGGTTAAGACTCATGCTGGACAAAAGTGTTTGCATACGCAGGAGTTTTGATTACAATTCAAACTGTGCTACATAGACAACAATCCAGGGACCCATTTCAAGGTAGGAAAGAGTTTTGAGTTTCATGTTTGGATGGATATGATTGAAGGGAAGCAGCTTGGAAATGAACATCTCACAACTCTGCCAGAAGCAAAATTGGACAGCATTAGGGGGCTGTGAAAGGGCAGACCTCCCAAAGAGCTATACAAATGTCCAGGCTTCCAAACAGTGGCGGCACAAAGAATGTCTTCCGAAGGAAGTTAGGGCAACATAAAATCAAGAAGCTAAACAAGGAACAGTTCAGGAGAATTCAAGGGAAAAGCAGATGAAGTGAACAAAATTGGAGAGAGCTCCAAAGCCGGATTTAAAGTGGAAAAGCAAACTACAGGAAGTAAAACAAATGTGGTGTTAAAACTAGTTAGCAGACCAGTGATAGATCACCTAGTTTTCTAAAAACATAGAGCCAGGGTTTAATTCTGGGATCTTCCCATCCAGTTACATCAACTGGGATTGTAACAAATATTAGAAATAGAATACACAAAGCAACATTTCAAGGTTTACCAGTGACCTGGCCAGGGGCTAAGCAATAGGCGGAGAGAGGTTTTTGACATTTGGACAAACAAATGCAACTATGAAGCCATGAATTTTAACAAGGTGAATGAAAAATTATGAACCTAATAAAACTAATGGATGTCAGCAAGGAGTCATATCTACAGAAAAGGAAAAAGGTTGTCGTGGACTGATGTCAATCATCTCAGTTCCAGGATATTACTGCAGGTGTTCCTCAGGGCAACCCCATCTATATTCAACTGCGTCAATGACCTTCCTTTCAATGTTTGCTGATCACTGTACAATGTTCAGCACCATTCGCGACTCCTCAGATACCGAGGCAAATGCCAGAAGATCTGGACAATATCCAGGCTTCGGCTGACAGGGTAACAGCACAATTGGCAAGCAATGGTCATCTTCATTGAGAGAATCCACCCATAGCCCTTTGACAGTCAAATGGCATTAGCATCACTCAACTCCCAGTATCAACACTCTGGGATTACTATTGGACCAGAAACTGATCTAGACTGGTTATCGAAATATTATGGCTACTAGAGCCTAGGAATCCAGCAGGGAATAACTCCTCACCCAACACCCCAAAGCCTGTTCACCATTTGCCAGGCCCAAATCAAGAGTGTGAAGTAATACACTTAACCCCACAAACATTCACTCCCTCTGCAACCTATACTCAGCAGCAGTGTGTACCAACTAGAAGGTGCACTGTGGCAACTTCAAAATCCACTGTCATCTAGAAGGACAAGGGTAACAAATATGGAGAACACCACATTCCTCTCCTAAGTCACTCACCATTGTTACTTGGAATTATAATCGCCATTCTTTCACTGCCACTGGGCCCACATCCTGGGACTAGCTTATCAACAGCACAATGGGTGTTCCTGCACTTCAGGGTCTAGAGCAGTTCAAGGCAGCAGCTCACAATGCCTTTCTCAAGGAGCAATTAAGGGATGGGCAATAAATGTTGGCCTAGCCAGTAAAGCCCACATAAGAGAATTGTAAAAAAAAACAATCAAACATTTGGTTCAGGTTACCCACAAGCTGCTGAGTGGCTTGGAAGCCTAGCCACAGATGTTCACAATCTCCATGATGGAGAGTCACTGGGACAGGATCAATGGTGAGAGAAGAGAAAAAAAAAAAGTGTTTACCTTGAGAGAGGCTAGGTCACCTCGCTCCAGTTTGGCCTCCATGTTGGTGATATTCAGCTCCGTGGAGAAGAGCATTCCACGGAGTTTTGACAGGTTTCCATCCATTTCTGCTAAGCTACTTTCCACCTCAACTTCCAGCTCTTTGATCAGCCGTTGCTCTCGCTCATTGAGGAACTGGTGCAGATGAGCAAACTGCTGTGCAATATGGCAAATCAAACTACAGCCCAGTTCCTGAAAAAAAAGATTAAATATGCACACAGACTTCAGAATTCAACAGAGTTGATGGGACCAATTGCATCCAATCAAGGCAGGCAATAATAAAACCTAGAAATTCTTCAATATTCTCAGCATTTCCCACACCAAATGATTGGCAAGACCACAGATTTTGCTTTGAGGCCTATTAGATGCCCTACCACCCAGCCCACTTTAGCAGCAGGGCCACAAAACATGTTATTTGAAGACAAATAACATTTAGGTCAGATAAACTTACTTTAGTTTCTGCACTCTGGAGCCCTTGTTTTTGCAGGGCATCTTTCAAAGAGACCACCTTCTGTTTTAGAGAGTTTAATAAAGCAATTCCTTGATTCTGCAGGAGAGACAGGAGGAAGAAGTGTAATGAGCTGGGTACAAGACCAGTTATGGAAAGCTGCCAAGCAGAAGATAAATCAGAAATCCATATTGCAGTCCTTGATAACCCTTTCGCCATCTCCACCCTTTAAGAGATACCATACCTTGCATGTTGTGACAAATTCGGTCCGCTCCCTAAACTTGTGTTGCTGGTGAAGTTTAGAGTCTCTGCACACCAAGCAGATAAACATCCCATCCGTCTCGCAGACGAGGCTCAGTTTCTCCTGGTGTTCGGGACACAGAAGCCTCTCCTCCCCCTCCTTCCCTTCCTGCGGGCCAGTCAGCCGGCGAATCTTGTCCACGACATTCCTCAATACGCGGTTGGGCTGCAGGGTCAGATCTGTAGCGTGCTCACCACACTGGGGGCAACAGAGGGTGCCACCCTGATCCTTCCTGTAGTAAAGAATACAGGAGCAACAGAAATTCCGGTCACAGTCCACAAGGACAGGGTCAACAAATAGCCCAAGGCAAAGGGGGCAGATGAGGGATTCTCCATAACTCCCAATCTCTGGACTAGAAGCCATAAAACAATCAATCCTGAGACTAGGCAATTAGTCAGAGTAACCCAACAGGTCTTCTTAAAAAGAGTGTGCACTCACAGCAAAGGACTCAATCCGGTTCATTCCTTCCACCTGAATGTCTTTTATAGGTTTGTTCCATATAATTGAGCTTAATTCATTCCCCCAATGCTGCAAAGCTGGGTTGCCTGGTCCAGTCTAACACGAATACATCTCCAATGAAGATTGACAGGTGAAGCTATTTCCCCTTTAACCCTGTCAGGAGTTTTGACTTGAAACTATTGAAGAGACCAATCATTCATTCTCTCCAGCACAAGAGAATATATTCAATAAGTGGCCCTCCCTAAAATACCACAATTTGACCTGACAAACCAAAATGATATTATGCGGTTGGTGACGTGTAGATGGATTATCAAAAGGCGTTTTGACAATTTTAACATGATAGGTTTGATTATAAAACTCAAGTTGATGGGATTTAAGCTTGGATTAAAAACCTTTCCTCAGGAAGAGAAAGCACTATGGGCGAGATTCTCCCAAAACGGGAGAAATCGTAAAGCTGCCGTAAAACCCGGGCGGGTTTTACGGCAGCGCGCCCCTTCCCGACGGGGGACCGATTCTGGTCCCCGGTCGGGGCTACCAGCCCGACGCCGTAGGCTCCGGCAAGACGGGCTTAACGAAAATCGTTAAGGCCGCTTACCGGAGTTAGCGCCGGCTGACGCGTCATATGACGTCAGCCGCGCATGCGCAGTTTGGAAGACTCCAACCCGCGCATGCGCGGGTGACGTCATCGCGTTTTTGCGCGAAACCCGCGCATGCGCGGGCCGGGTTGCCCCTCAGCCGCCCCGCGAATGGATACTGCGGGGCGGCGGAAGGACAAGTAGTGCGCGGGCATCGGGCCCGCTGCCCGCGATCGGTGCCCACCGATCGCGGGTCCATGGCACCCTTGGCACGGCCGTGGTACTGCCGTGCCAATCGGTGCCATGGTTATAAAAAGCGAGTTGGTGACGCCGTTTTTACGAACGGCAAGACCAGGTGTGTTTGCCGTTCGTGAAAACGGCGGAAAGGGCTGGGACTTCGGCCCATCTAACAGCTGTGAATCGCTGCCGGCCGTAAAAAAACGGCGGCAGCGATTCGGGTCGGGACTTCGGCGGGGGGGTGGGAGAATAGCGGGAGGGCGGGAAAAATGTCGGGAAGGCCCTCCCGCTATTCTCCCACCCGTCGTGGGGGGCGGAGAATTTCGCCCTGTGGGTTTCCCCCCCCCCTAATTGGACAGCACTGAATTGGGGGTGTTCCTCAGGGGTAGCTATTTCATTTATGGGATGTGGGTGTCATCAGCTTGGCCAGCATTTATTGCCCATCGCCAACCGCTCTTCGACTGAGTGACTTGCCAAGTCATGTTGGAGGACATTTAAGAGTTAACCACATGGCTGTGGATCGGCCATGACATGAAGGCCAGACCAAATAAGGATGGCAAATTTTGTTCCCTAAAAGATATTTGAATATTAGGACCAGTGCTCTATTTGGTATATATTAATGTGCTAGATTTGGCAATCATTTCAAAGTTTTAGAATGGTATAATACTCAGCAATGTGGTAAACACTAATGCAGTACTGATCTTAGTGGGGCACAGACAAATAAGGACATGGGCAGACACATGGCGGATGAAAGCTAGCACGGGGAGGCCTGGAGTGATATATTTTGGCAGAAAGAATGAGGAGAAGCAAACTTTTTAAAAAAAGGAATAATTGTAAAAAGGGTACAGGAATAGGGAGACTGGGCCATATGAAAACAATATTTGCAGTTGTTGAGAAGGTTGAGAAGACTTTTAAAACAAGATTAGCTTTATAAATTGAGGCACCTCGTACAAACGCAAAGGCAGTTCCGCTAACCTTAATTATGGGGAGACAGTGTCATAGCGATAATGTCCCTGGCACAGTGGTTGGCACTGACGCCTCACAGCGGCAGGGAGCCAGGTTCAATTCCGGCCTTGGGTCTGTCTGTGTGGTTTACAGTTTTCTCCCGTGTCTACGTTGGTTTCCTGTGAGTCTTCCGGTTTCCTCCCACAGTCCAAAGACGTGCCGGTTCGGTTCGAGGGATGTGCAGGTTAGGTTGTGGGGTTACGGGGATTGGATGGGGTGGATGGGGGAGTGGACATGGATAGATTGCCCTTTTGAAGGGTTGGTGCAGCCTCAATGGACTGAATGGCCTCCTTCTGCACTATAGGGATTCTATGATTCTACTTCAGCTGGAACGTTGTGTCCAATTCTGTCACCAAACATTGGTAGAAAATCATGGCCTTGGAGAGGGTGCAAAGGAGATTTACCAGAATAGTACCAGGAATGAGGGAGTTGTGAGAGGAAATTGGAGAAACTTGGGTTACTTTTATTAGAAAGTAGAAGGCTAAGGGGAGAATTTAATTGAGGTCTTCAATGTGATGAAGAGTTTTGACACAGTTAATCAGGAGAAACTGTTTCCACTGGCAGGAGGCTCAGTAACTAAAGGGAACAGAATGAAGGTGATTGGTAAAAGGGACAGGGAGGAAACATTTTCTACACGGTGAGTTATTGTATTCGGGAATGTCTACTAGAAAGATAAAGAATGATGGAAGTAGATTCAACAGGAATTCAAAGAAGAATTGGATATATACTTACAGAGAAAATAAAGTTAACATAACGGAAGGAAATAGAAGCCATGACAGGAGGTCTCAGTCATGTGGAATTTGTGCTTTGTAGTATATGGGAATTGTGGATGCTCCTGGTGTCCCAGATGACCACATGTGCGGGAAGGGTCAGCAGCTGCAGAACCTTGAGCTCTGATTACGTAGCTTGAGCACTGCCTGGAATCACTGTGGCGTATCCGTGAAGCTGAGAGCTACATGGCTAGCACATTCAGAGCATTGGTCACACCACAGTTTAAGGGACTGGAGGCAGAAAAAGAATGGGTGACCCCCCAGTCTAAGAAAGTTGGAAGTGGAAGAGTCTCCTGGAGTCCTGCTCTCAAATCAGTTTTCCATTTCGGAAATTGGTGAGGTGGCCTGGTTCCTCGGAGAAGTGCAAAGAAAGTATACAGAAGGGGAGAAGGAAGAGTACTGATAGGGGATTCATTAGTTAAGGGAACAGAATGTTGTTTTAGTGGCTGTAGATGTGACTCCAGGATGAAGGATATGGCTGCAGGACATTCTTCTTGGGGGAGGCTAATCAGCCAGAGGTCATAGCTCACGATGGTACCAATGGGCTAGCTGGGAAGGAGGATGATGTCCTGAAAGTGGGAGATTGAAAAACAGGTAAAGCATTAATCTCAGGAATACTTGCAGTCCCACATGCAAGCGGGTGCAGAAACAGGAGAATTGAGCGTGGCTGGAAAGCTGGTGAAGGAGGGAGGGCATCATTCCCCGAGGGATTGGGAAACGGTTCTGCGAAAGGTGGACCTTTACAAGCTGGATGGTCTACATCTGAACAGGTCTGGGATGGATATCTTGCAGGGGGATTTGTTCGTGCTGTTGGGGGTTTAAACAAGATGGATAGGAGGATGGAACCTGAGGGCAAATTCAGGGAACAGGACAAGGAGTATCAGTGAGACAAATGGCAGCATGATATAATCGCTATAATGGAAAACTTGGTTGAAGGAGGGGCAGAAATGGCTGCTCAACATGCCTGGGTGCAGAGTTTTCAGGCAGGATCTGCGGGGGTTTCCTCCGGATGCTCCGGTTTCCTCCCAAAGTCCAAAGATGTGCAGGTTTTGTGGATTGACCACACTTTTAAACTGAAGCAATTATAACAAAGCAAGCAAACTTAGGGATGAAGCAAAAAAGGGCCGTTCATGTTAGGCAAACTGCTTGAACATTTTAAAAAAAGTCAACGGGAACACAAAGAAACATCAAATGAGAGTGCAATTAAAGGGGTCGATAAAACACTTCAACTCCTATCAATGCTCACTTGGCACGGAAGGCTCTTTAGTGCCTTGGAAACCGTGTGCTCCCTTTCTCGGGACACCCGACCACGAATATAGCCACAGAAGAGGGGCAGACAATCAGGTGAGATGACCCCCCCCTCCCCCTCGGTCTTGGATGGCATTGGCCATGAGCCGAACAGCCACCATTGCGTGTTGTGCTAATTAATGGGATGTCATCCAGCCAACCCCTCCGCCACCAAGCACATTGCTGATCCTGGTCACCCCGGCAGCCACAGCCCACTCCTCCACCAGCCACTGGAATTGGTATTGGTGGGGGTGCAGATTCCTGAGTAGCGGCTCCCTGAGCACAGCCACCACTCTTGATGGGGGAGAGCTGCGGTACGAGGCGACCATGTACCAGACGTTGAGATGGTTCAGGTAAAAGATGGGCCATGCCGGCAGGGGGTAACGAAGACCCTGCAGATCTATGAACAGGAGATGCATGGCATAATTCACCTGGTGGAAGAAATGCCTCACCAGGGCCACCATCATAGAGGGGGTTCAACATAAAGGTATCGTTGTGGGGTCTGAAAGCGGAAAGTTGCCATCTGGGTCCGAAGGCATACCAGAGCCTGACCGCCCTCCCTAAGCGGGGGACTCAGAATCTCAGCAGCGACCTAGTGTAGTCTCGTGTCCCAGAAGAATTCTACAAGCATTCTCTGGATCTTTGTGACAAAGTCAGGGGAAGGGGTCAAAGTGACTAGCAGTACCACAACATGGAGGCTATCGACTGATTTATGATGAGAACTCAACCCCTGTAAGACAGCATTCGGAGCAGTCCTGTTCAGTGTCTCAAGCGAGTGGTGACCTTGGTCTCCAGCTCCTGCCAGTTATCCAGCCAGGATACCTCAGCCAGGCAAAGGTAGACTCCCAAGTAGAGGAGGCTGGTCCTGCTCCAGGTGAAAGGCCAGAACTCCTCTGGGAGGGGGATCCACTTTTTTAGCATGGACGACCAGGAGTCTGGAACACTTGGCCCAGTTGATCCTGGCAGAGGACGCAGCGGGGTACACAGCCTGGCAATCTCGCATCTCTCGCATGTCAACAGGGTCGGTGAACATGAGGAATACATGATTGGCGTAAGCCGAGAGGACCACCCAAATGCTCGGCGCAATGACTGGCAGGACCAGTCCCGATAACCTCCTCCACAGGAGACGCAAATGGAATAGAGTTGGCCAGACAAGGGGAAGCATTGATGCAAGCCTCTCCCAAAGCAAAAGGGTGCCAGCAGAGACTCGTTAACCTTAACGGGACACTACAGCAGTGTACAGAAGTCGGATCCGAGTGAAGAAATGCATCCCGAATCCGAATGCTTGCAGAGTTCCGAATAAATATTCATGTTCCACCTGTCAAATGTCTTCTCCTGATCGATGGACAGGAAGGTGCTTGACAGACTAGCCTCTGGGAATGATGGACCAGGGCCCGGACCAGATGAATGTTGTTGTGGATTGTGCAGCCCAGTGCTGTGGTCAGGGTGGATCATGTGGACCAGGACATTGCCTTGGCCAAGATCTTGTTACCCATGCTGAGGAGGGAGACCGGTTGCCAGTATTTAAGGTTGCGGAGATCACCCCTCTTTGGTAGCAGGATGAAGGTGGCCCTGCATCACGAGAGGAGCAGAGGAGCATCTCCCCGGCCGCGATGCTTTCTCCCAGGACCCCTGCATAGTCGCTCCCCAGGATGTCCCAGAATGCTCTGAAGAACTCCACGGTCAGCCGGTCTAGCTCTGGGGATTTTCCACTGGAAAGACTGTTGATGGCCTCAGTCAGCTCCTCCAGGCTTATAGGGGATCAAGCCTCTTGACCCCCTCCAGGCCGACCTGTATAAGGGCCTCCGACAAAGGTCTGCAAGCATTCTCACAGGACGGAACCCGGGAGAAGAGTGCGCTATGGAAGTTTCGGTTTCGGGACCTGACATCCTCCGGATCTGAGATGAGGGACCCGAGTCAGAAGGAGGGGGAGTCCCGTTCCATATCCATGAGACTCTGGATCCACAACCTCACGTACGTGCCATGGACCCGACAAATTGCAGGTCCAGCCGCGTGTCCTTCTCTCTGTACACCAGCCACAACACCGGGTCCTCATCGGGCTAACTGAGAAGTGACTCCAGGTCGAGCACCTTCTACTCCAACTTCTTGACCCTGCATTTTCACCTCTTTGTTGACCCTCTCGCATTCTCCTGATAGACGGCACGTATGTGAGCCTTCCCCATATCCCACCATAGCCTCAAGGAGGGGAAGCCTCCCCATTTCCATCTCCACTTGGAAGCAGCAAAACGAGCCTAGGAACCACTCATTCTCCAGCAGCAAGTTGTTAAAAGTGCTAGTATGCAGAGCCGGCGACTGTGCATGAGACAACATGGACAGCCCACACCAGACGATGGACCAAGCATGGCACCTGCTGCACAGAGGCTGTCGGAACTCAGGGCAGTTGTGCCCTTAAAATGGAAAGGCCGGCGATTCTGGATGCTCTGACCCCAGAGGGGTCACAAAGGGGAAGACGCGTCAGGACGGAGAGTCCGCCAGAGATCCATCAAGTCAAAGAACCCGACCAGGTTCCTTAACTTCACCACCATACGAGAGCCGCAGTGGGTACTGAGGCGGTTCTTAGTCCTGAGGACGCAATTAAACCCCCCCCAGGATGATGTACTCACCCATAGTGATGGTGCTAAGAAAGTCATCTGCTGCTGATAAGCCTGGGGAGCTAGCCACCCTCGCAGGCCATCAGGTGCAGCATCCGGCCCAGCACTGGCTTCTTGACCAGCAAGATGTCCGTCTGAAAATGTGGGGCCAACAAGCTAGCAAACCCACCTAAACATGAGGTCAGGTGACTCATGTGGAGCCCTGTCGACACTCCAGGAGCCATGTGGCTTCATCTCCCGGAGCGTTGTGGGTTTCTTGTAGGAAGCACGCTGCATACTTTGGATCCCAGAGGACCGAGAGACTCTGAAACCAACAGTGCATGTCCCTGCTGCCATTAATGTTGAGGCTGTCTATGGTCACCTCCATGTCAGCAGTAAGGTGCCACCTTCACCATCACCATTTTAGTCCTTGGAGGGATCAGTGGTGCCCGTGCCACTCCGCTTGCTCTGGAATCCGGCATAGGCATGGAAAGACATGCAGCGCCATGACCGATCACCGGTCGAGTATTAGCTGCACTTGGCCGGCGACTGAGGTTTACATGTAGAATTTCACGGAGTTTCCCTGGAGGAATAAGAAGTGAATGGGCATGAGAGTGTCCACTGCCTCACTGTAGATGGACTGAAGAAACTCCCGTACCCCCCCCCCCCCCCCCCCCCCCTTCAGCAGACGTCCTCCTCTGGCCAGTCGCCATCTGGGACTGAGTCTCCCGCCACATTGAGTATGGCAGTTGGCACGGACCCACCAACTAGCCCTGGGTCTGCCTCGATTCCACACCATCGACAGGGTTCCTCGCGGGTTCCTCTCGGAGGATCGGCCAAGAGGCAGGGTGCGGCTCAAACCCCGGCTCCACCTGCAATGCCGGGCCACCGAATAGATCTGGGAACAATTCGGAGAAGTGCTCCGGAATGAAGATTGGGAGTCCAGCATTGGAAGTTGGGGTGGAGCTCCATGCCACCACAGTCCAATGGCCCTGAGGTCAGGGAGCCACCGCAGCCCTCCGGCATCGTAAAAATGAACGCCTCCAGAGTGCCATGTTATATCCGGTGAAACGAGCCCTCGGGGGTCCCGCTTGCACCCGGAAGGGGAGCTGCGACAGCTGAGGGGTTAAAATCTGCTTCTTCTTTTCAGATTTTTTGTGGGGGCAGGGCGTGATGCCAGGGTCAGGGTTTGGGGCATCACCCTGCACTGGGGGGGGGGGGGGGGGGGGGGGGGGTTGGAGGGGGGAGGTGGATGGGGAATGATGTTTTACTCCTCCCCCCACTCCTCCAAGGAGTGGTGCCACTTATGGGGGATGGCCTGCACCGAGGAAACCTCCATCCTTGTATTATCCCCCTTCCCTCAACACTCTTACCCTGGCATCGTGACTTGGTTGCTTTGTGCACCGGCTCTGGGTTATGTGCATTACAGCCACCCCCCCACCCCCCTTGTTTACCCACGCTGAAGCGATACCTGGCCTAGTACCTCTAATAGGCCTGGGATGTGGTGGGGCGTCTGTGTGGCAAGCTGTTCCAGTAGCTCCCGAACCAGTGTTCCAGGGCACGGGATTCTCAACGGCGATGAGGCCGACGCCACCGTGCCTTTTTCCGGGACTTACAGTCTGGAGGACACCATCCCTCCTCCACACCAGCAGCCGAGCTGTCAGTCAGAGGAAGAGTGAGGCGGTATAATGTACTCTCCCTTCAGAAAAGAGAGCGGAGGAGCGAGGAAAGGAAAGACAGAGAGAGCAAGGGACACAATAGGAGGGGGAGGATGGTGGCACAGGAGGGTGGGGCATCATGGATGGGCTGGTACCTGTGAAGGGAGACTACTGTGCAGCTGGTGGGCACAAGGTTTGGGGAGTGAAAATAAATCTTCAGCCCGGAAGGGGCCCAGCAAATTCGCCGTAATCACAACCTGGGACGACCAAACCGATGGAAAACAGGGGTCCTCTATACCGAGAGGCCGCTGGTGTGCGAGGTCTTCAGTCTGTGAGGGGTTCAGCAAACACACCGTCTACCAGCTCAGCACCCCCACCCTGGGACAAGCACAAATGATGGAATGTGAAAAAAGGTTTGGCCTCGCAGAAAGGCAGTTGTTGATGGGTGGGAGGACCGGGCTGTGCAGGATCCTCACTCAGCCTGGTAGGGGCCCTGCAAATAATCTGGGCTCCGCTCCCACCCTGGTCTCCGTAGTCGCCCTCTTCACCTTCTCTCATTCCTTTCCTCCTTTCTTCAGTCAGTCAGGTCAACAGCAAACAAGCACTGGGAACAGGCAGCAAACAGATGAGCAACAGCAGCAACAAAGAGAGGAGCAACAGCAGCCACGCTCCATAACAGCGACAACTCGACAGTCGGCAGAGTGCCTGGCCTGCATCGGATTGGCCATGCAAAAATTGCCTCCAGTGCAGGTTAGGCGGGGTTACTGGGATAGTTTGGGGGAGTGGGCCTCGGTAGGGTGTTCTTTCGGAGGTGCAGACACGATGGGCCAAACAGCCCTGCACTGTCAGGATTCTGTGATAGGGAAGCGGATAAAAAAAACTGGGAATGTAGCATTATTGCTTAAAGATTCAATTAGAGCTGCGCGGAAGGACAATGTACTGAATGGAGCATCAAGTTAGGCCATACGGCCTGAGCTCAGAAATAAAAAAGGGGCAACCAAGCTGCTAGGACTGTATTACAGACCCCCACATATTGGGAGTTAGAAGAGAGAATATGTCGACAGAATTCTGAGTTCAAAGCCAACAGAGCAGCAATGATTGGAGACTATATCAACTGGGATTTGAACAGTGTGAAGAGCACAGGGGACCCCTGACAGTGAAACACTGATTCTGCAACAAGGAAGCCAACACAGGACTACGCATGCGCGGGACGACGGTGCCATCATCCCACCCAAGGCCGCCAGGGCAACTCTGCGCGTGCGTCGGTTATGTGCCGGAGAAACTAAAAAGCTCCCGGATGAAGGGGTGAAAACGGCGATCGTGATTATTTGGAAGGCGCCATCATTTCTCCTGGCCGCAGGCAGATTCTTGGCTCTTTATGACGTAAGGGGTCAACGGAATAGACTGCGCATGCCCGACGTTAGTGATGGCTCCTCCCCGCGCAGGCTTCCTTCCGGTCCTGCGGATGACCTTTAAACCGAGTTCAGCCCCGCCTCCGCCTGCAGACTGAGGATTCGTCTCACTTCCGGGTTTGAGGCCAAACCAGACGCTGGGGCTGAGGCGGCTGGAGTGAAATATTCTTGGGGAGGTGGGGGACTGGATCAGAGAAATCGGTCCATCCATCCCTCACGGGGGAACCATTTACAGTCATGGGGGAGGAGCAGGCGGGGTGAATTAATGGGATTGAACCTTTCAAAGTGCCAGCATAGGCTGGCTGGGCCGAATGAACATCCCCTTGTGCCTCTGTCATCTATTGATAGGGTCAGACTGAGGGAGGATCTTTCCAGTTGTGGAACAAGATCAGAACCAGGTCGGGCCCAAATGTCCCCTTTCTGCGGCTGTAAATACAATGTGGTGCCTGCTATAGCTGAATAGCACAGTGAAGGCTGCATGGTAGCACAGTGGTTAGCACTGTTGCTTCACAGTGCCAGGGCTCCAGGTTCGATTCCCGGCTTGGGTCACTATCTGTGCGGAGTCTGCACGTTCTCCCCGTTTCTGCGTGGGTTTCTTTCGGGTGCTCCGGTTTCCTCCCACAGTCCAAAGATGTGTAGGTTATGTGGATTGGCCATGATAAATTGCCCTTTCTGTCAAAAAATGTTTGGTGGGGTTAGTGGGTTACGGGGATCAGGTGGAGGTGTGGGTTTAAGTAGGGTGCTATTTCCAAGGACTGTAGACTCTATGGGCTGAGTGGCCTCCTTCTGCACTGTAAATTCTATGATCTCTATGAAAGTTTTTTTCTGGAACCTCAACCCAGGACCTTCTTCTTCAGAGGCGAGAGTCCGACCCACTGACGCTGATGGGGTAGATGTAGAGATGATGTTCATACTTGCAGGTCAAGATCAGAACTAGAGGGGGGTCATTAATAACAGGTAATGGGAATTTGGGAGAAACGTCTTCATCCAGAGAGTGGTGGGAATGTATAATTTGTTTCCACAGTAAGTGTGTGATGTGAAATGTCTTTAAGGGAAGGTCGGAATAAACAGAAGAGGGAGAAAAGAATAGAAGAATATATTGACAGGGTGAGATGAAGGGGTCTGAGGTGGCTCATAATGAACGTAAGCATGGAGCTAGCTGTTGAGCCAAATGATCTGGCCCTCTGCTGCAGACTCTGATTCTAATAGAAGAACCGTGATGATTTGCTTTCTCCTCTGCCTTCCAGTGACTGACTTGAAAAGACCCGGGGAATTCAGTCTTGCCTGGTCAGCCTCGTCACAATCCCCATCATGAAGGAGAGGGAGATGCCCAACGTAGGTAGCAAGCGTTCTGCGGCAGAGGCTCATTCCGCGGGGCCTCCCGAAAAGTCATCTAACCTGGAGGAGCCTGCCGGGAGTTCTGGAGCCAAAGTGGAGACCATAAAGCTGGGGAGTGACACCTCCACGGTAAGTGCTGTGCTATGCGCCATAAAAACGTAAGGAGTATAGGAAGAGGCCATTCAGCCCATCATGCTTGTTGGTTCTTTGGAAGAGAACCCGTGCTCTGCACAAAATGGGACTAGGGAGGATAGGGATTAATATACTGGACTAGTAATCTGGAGACTTGAACTAATGGTCCAGAGACACAGGCTCAAATCCCACTGTGGCAGCTGGAGAAGTCCTTAATTTGTAGCGTTGAATAATATCCTCAGTAATTGGGAACTTGAAATTGCCAGATTACTGCAACAAAAAAAAGACATCAGGTGGGAAAATGTCCATTACTGAGGCCACCTTCTTATTCAACGATACAAATTGATATTTCCCCAGCTGCCACTGTGGGATTTGAACCTGTGTCCATTAGGGAAGGAAATCCACCATCTTTACCTGGCCTGGCTTATATGTGACTGCATGCACGCAGCAATGTGGTTGACTCTTAAATGCCCTCTGAAATGGTCCAGCAAACCACTCAGCCCTTCAGGAAGAGGCTCGCCAACACGTCTCCAAGGGCAGTAAATGTTGAATTTGCTGATGACTGCAACAGTCTGCACAGGAATGAAAAAGTCAAAACCTTTCCAATTAGTCTCATGCCCCCTGCTTTTTCCGCATAACGTGACAAATGTTTTCTCTTTGCGCATTTAGCCTTCGAAAGTTATTATTCAGCCTGATTCCACCACCCATTCAGGCAGTGCGTTCCAGATCACAACTCACTGCAAAAAAAAAAAAGTTTTCCCTCATCTCTCCCTGTACTTCTTCTGTTGATATCTTTTATCTGTCTCCTCTGGTTACTGATCCTTCTGTCACTGGAACAAGTTTCTCCTTATTTACTCTATCAGAACATCACTGTCTCGGATAAATAGCAGAAGCTATTCCTCAACTCATTTCCACACCACATATGAGATCAGGTGACCTCATACAGGCTGGGAATAGAGATAGGCCTCTTCTGCTCTCTGCATGTTTAAAGGAAGCCTCAGTCTCGCTCCGGTAAGCCCAGGCCCTGCGGTCAGTACGAACATGACTCATCTGTTGCCCCATTAACTTTCCATCAGGAGGAGCTTGACATCCGAACTCTCCAGACTAAAAACCGGAAGCTTGCTGAGGTAATCGACCAGCGACAGAGCATTGAGGACGAGCTGAGGGAACAAATCGAGAAGCTGGTGAAACGACAGGCGACAGATGATGCAACATTACTTATCCTGAACCGCTACTGGTGCCAGGTACAGTGGGCCCTGTCCCATCAACACTCCTAGGACAGGTACAGCACGGGGTTAGATACACTGGAAAGCTCCCTCTACACTGTACCCATCAAACACTCCCAGGATAGGTACAGCACGGGGTTAGATACAGAGTAAAGCTCCCTCTACACTGTCCCCATCAAACGCTCCCAGGATAGGTACAGCACGGGGTTAGATACGGTGTAAAGCTTCCTCTACACTGTCCCCATCAAACACTCCCAGGATATGATGTGGAGATGCCGGCGTTGGACTGGGGTGAGCACAGTAAGAAGTCTTACAACACCAGGTTAAAGTCCAACAGGTTTGTTTCAAACACGAGCTTTCGGAGCACGGCTCCTTCTTCAGGTGAATGGAGAAGGAGCCGTGCTCCGAAAGCTCGTGTTTGAAACAAACCTGTTGGACTTTAACCTGGTGTTGTAAGACTTCTTACTCCCAGGATAGGTACAGCACGGGGTTAGATACAGAGGAAAGCTCCCTCTACACTGTCCCCATCAAACACTCTCAGCACAGGTTCAGCATGAGGTTAGATACAGAGAAAAGCTCCTCTACATTGTTCCAGAATACGCTCTCAAGACTGGTACAGGGACACGGTTAGATCGTGAGTTAAGTTCCCTCTACACGGTCCCCATCAAACACTCAAAGCACAGGTGCGCACGTGGGTTAGATACAGAGTAAATCTCCTACACTGTTCCCCATCAAACACTCCCAGAACAAGTACAACGTGGGTTAGGTACAGATTAAAGCTCCCTCTACACTGACCCGATGAAACACTCCCAGGACAGCTACAGCACGGGGTTAGATACAGAGTAAAGCTCCATCTCTTGCTCAGATTGTGTCTGACCTGAACTTGATCTTGATGGGGTGAAAGGTGAGATGGTAACCTCCAGTCATGATGATCATGTGGATGATGCTCCCACAGTTTGATGAGAATGTGCGGATCATCCTGCAGCGTTGGGATCTGGAGCAAGAGCAGGAGAGTCGGGATATGCTGACTGAAAAGAAGATGCTGGTTGTGTCTGACCCAGAGCCCGATTCCGACAGCAACCAGGAGCGGGAACGTCGGGAGGACAGAGAGAAAGGTAAACCATGAAAAACTGTGTATCCCAAACCCTCGTCGGTGCAGGCCCCGTCTGTCTCCCCCCCCCCCCCCCCCCCCCCCCCCCCCCCCCCCCCCACCACCACCCCAACCCCCTCGGTCCCGCCCCCCCCGGGGTCGGTCTTCTGTCCCACCCCCCCACTTTGTCCCCCCCAACACTCGGTCTGCGCCCCCCCCTCGGTCTTTTCTCCCCCCCCAACTCAGTCTCCCCCCCCCACCCTCGGTCTTTTCTCTCCCCCCTCGGTCTTTTCTCTCCCCCCTCGTCTTTTCTCTCCCCCCTCGGTCTTTTCTCTCCCCCCCCCCCTCGGTTATCTCCCCCCCCCCTCGGTTATCTCCCCCCCCCCTCGGTTATCTCCCCCCCCCCTCGGTTATCTCCCCCCCCCCCTCGGTTATCTCCCCCCCCTCTGTTTTCCTCCCCCCCCCCCCTCGGTTATCTCCCCCCCCCCCCCTCGGTTATCTCCCCCCCCCCCCTCGGTTATCTCCCCCCCTCTGTCTTCCCCCCCCTCTGTCTTCCCCCCCCCCCTCTGTCTTCCCCCCCCCCCTGTCTTCCCCCCCCCCTCTGTCTTCCCCCCCCCCTCTGTCTTCCCCCCCCCCCTGTCTTCCCCCCCCCCTCTGTCTTCCCCCCCCCTCTGTCTTCCCCCCCCCCTCTGTCTTCCCCCCCCCCTCTGTCTTCCCCCCCCCCCTCTGTCTTCCCCCCCCTCTGTCTTCCCCCCCCTCTGTCTTCCCCCCCCTCTGTCTTCCCCCCCCTCTGTCTTCCCCCCCCTCTGTCTTCCCCCCCTCTGTCTTCCCCCCCCTCTGTCTTCCCCCCCCTCTGTCTTCCCCCCCCTCTGTCTTCCCCCCCCCTCTGTCTTCCCCCCCCTCTGTCTTCCCCCCCCTCTGTCTTCCCCCCCCTCTGTCTTCCCCCCCCTCTGTCTTCCCCCCTCTGTCTTCCCCCCCCCTGTCTTCCCCCCCTCTGTCTTCCCCCCCTCTGTCTTCCCCCCCTCTGTCTTCCCCCCCTCTGTCTTCCCCCCCTCTGTCTTCCCCCCTCTGTCTTCCCCCCCTCTGTCTTCCCCCCCCTCTGTCTTCCCCCCCTCTGTCTTCCCCCCCTCTGTCTTCCCCCCCTCTGTCTTCCCCCCCTCTGTCTGCCCTCCCTCTGTCTGCCCTCCCTCTGTCTTCCCCCCCCCCTGTCTTCCCCCCCCTCTGTCTTCCCCCCCCCTCTGTCTTCCCCCCCCCTCTGTCTTTCCCCCCCCTCTGTCTTTCCCCCCCCCTCTGTCTTTCCCCCCCCCCTCTGTCTTTCCCCCCCCCTCTGTCTTTCCCCCCCCTCTGTCTTTCCCCCCCCTCTGTCTTTCCCCCCCCTCTGTCTTTCCCCCCCCCTCTGTCTTTCCCCCCCCCTCTGTCTTTCCCCCCCCTCTGTCTTTCCCCCCCCTCTGTCTTTCCCCCCCTCTGTCTTTCCCCCCCCTCTGTCTTCCCCCCCCTGTCTTCCCCCCCCCCTGTCTTCCCCCCCCCTCTGTCTTCCCCCCCTCTGTCTTCCCCCCCCTGTCTTCCCCCCCCCCTGTCTTCCCCCCCCCTCTGTCTCTTCCCTCCCTCTGTCTCTTCCCCCCCCTCTGTCTCTTCCCCCCCTCTGTCTCTTCCCCCCCTCTGTCTCTTCCCCCCCTCTGTCTCTTCCCCCCCTCTGTCCCTTCCCCCCCCTGACCTTCCCCCCCCCTCTGTCTCCCCCCCCCCCTCTCCCCCCCCCCTCTCCCCCCCCTCTGTCTCCCCCCCCTCTGTCTCCCCCCCCTCTGTCTCCCCCCCCTCTGTCTCCCCCCCCCTCTGTCTCCCCCCCCTCTGTCTTTCCCCCCCCTGTCTTTCCCCCCCCTGTCTTCCCCCCCCGTCTTTCCCCCCCCTGTCTTCCCCCCCCTCTGTCTTCCCCCCCCCCTCTGTCTTTCCCCCCCCCCGTCTTTCCCCCCCCCTCTGTCTTTCCCCCCCCCTCTGTCTTTTCCCCCCCCCCTCTGTCTTTTCCCCCCCCTCTGTCTTTTCCCCCCCCTCTGTCTTTCCCCCCCCTTGTCTTTCCCCCCCCTCTGTCTTTCCCCCCCCCCTCTGTCTTTCCCCCCCCCCCTCTGTCTTTCCCCCCCCCCCTCTGTCTTTCCCCCTCCCGTCTGTCTTTCCCCCCTCCCCCCTCTGTCTTTCCCCCCCCCCCCTGTCCTTCCCCCCCCCCCCCCCCCACCTCGGTCTCCCACCCTCGTCTCCCAACCCCCTCTCTCTCTTCTCCCCCCCCCACCCCCCCCCGATCTTTCCTCCACCCCCTCGATCTTTTCCCCTTCTCGGTCCTCTCCCCCCCCCCCCCCCCCCCCCAACCTCGGTCTTTCTCCCCCCCCCACCTCGGTTTTTTTCCCCCCCCCACCTCGGTCTTTCTCCCCCCCCCCCCCACCTTGGTCTTTTCTCCCCCCCCCCCCACCTCGGTCTTTCTCCCCCCCCCCCCCCCCCACACCTCGGTCTTTCTCCCTCCCCCCCCCTTGGTCTTTCTCTTCCCTCCCCCCCCCCCTCGGTCTTTTCTCTCCACCCCTCCCCGGTCTTTTCTTCCCCCCCCTCGATGTCTATTTCTGTCTCTCTGTCTGTCTATTTCTCTTTGCTCCTTTTAAGATGCTGCTTTAAATCTATCTGTGACTCTGCTCTCAGTTATCTATCCTCATCTCTCCTGATATTGGTGGGTTTCACATTTCTGTCGAATTTACACTCCTGTCAAGTACATGGGGATGTTTGGCAGTGTTAAAGGTGCTGCATAACTGCAAATAGTTTATGCGCAGGATGTGAAAGCCTCTGAATAAATGTGATTCCTGCCTTTATGTCCTGACAGGGTCCAGGGATGGACAGAGTGAGAACGCGCTGCCATTCTTGGCTATGCTGGCCAGCAGCACCAGCGAGGAAATGGAACTGCAGCTTCAGGATCGGGTGATGTCCTCCAGACTGGCCCTGTCCAGCACCGTCGACATCTTTGAGAAGCTGAGGCTCAGGATCAGTCAGCTAGTTGAGTGGGTCACCAGCAAGGGTGAGAAGACTTCTCCTCATGCAAACAGAGAAACCAGGAGCAGGAGTAGGCCATTCGGCCCTTCCAGCTCGCTCCGCCATTCAATATGATCATGTCTGACCCTCTATCTCAACGCCACACTCCTGCGCTCTCCCCAGACCCCTTCACACCTTTAGAGGCTTTAAATCTAACCATTCCCGTACCAGCCTCCCCGAACAGGCGCCGGAATGTGGCGACTAGGGGCTTTTCACAGTAACGTCATTTGAAGCCGACTTGTGACAAGAAGCGATTTTCTTTTTCATTTCATTTCATTTCCTTCTTAAATATATTCAGTGACTTGGCCTCCACTGTCTCCTGTGGTAGAGAATTCCACAGGTTCACCACCCTCTTAGTGAAGAAATGTAGGAACAGGAGGAGGCCATCCAGCCCGTCGACCCTGTCCCGCCATTCAATGAGATCATAGCTGATCTGTGACCTAACTCCATACACCTGCCTTTGGCCCATATCCCTTAATACCTTTGCTTCACAAAAAAAATCATCTACCTCAGAATTAAAGTGAACAACTCAACTAGCATCAATTGCCGTTTGTGGGAGAGCGTTCCAAACCTCCTCCACCCTTTTTGTGTGTAGAAGTGCTTCTGAACCGTGTTCTAGACATTTCTCCTGAATGGTCTGGCCCTAATTTTTAGACTCTGCCCCTTGTTCTCGAGTCTCTACCCAGTGGAAACAGTTTACCTTAATCGACCCTGTCTTTTCCTTCTCCTCCTCATCTCAGTGCTGAATGTCCTACCTGTGCCCTGAGACAGTGATCCCATGTTCTGGACACACCACCCAGAGGAGAGCCCATCCCTGTTGCCAGGGGGGAGGGGGTGATGCAATGGGGTAGTTGCTGGACTAGTTATCCAGAGACTCAGAGTAATGTTCTGGCTTCCCATCACGGCAGATGGTGAAATTTGAATGCGATAAAAATCTGTCTGATGATGACCATGAAATCATTGTCGGTGTTGTTATAACCTAACTGGTTCACGAGTCTCCTTTAAGAAAGGAAATCTGGCTAACCTGTGACTCAGTTCAACGGCTTTTTGAATTTTTGAAAAATATATATCAACAGAACAATAATAACAATAACAATAATAAAAAACCCCCGCGACTCCCCGAACACCTGACGCACCTGTCTTCGCCCCCAAAGAACCTACTCATCCTAGATCCGGACATGTGGGCCCGGTGCAGCACCTTAAACTGGATGAGACTAAGCCTCGCACATGAAGAGGAGGAGTTCACCCTCTCCAGGGCGTCTGCCCATGTCCCCTCATCAATCTGCTCCCCCAGCTCCACCTCCCACTTAGCCTTCAGCTCCTCTACCAACGCCTCCCCCACCTCCTGCATTACCTGGTAGATGTCAGACACCTTCCCATCCCCGACCCACACCCCCGAAAGCACCCAATCCCCTTACCCCCCGCGTTGGCAGCAAAGGGAACCCCTCCACCTGTCGCCTAGCAAACGCCTTGACCTGAAGGTACCTGAACATATTCCCCGGGGGGGAGTTCAAACTTCTCCTCCAGTTCACCAAGGCTCGCGAACTTCCCGTCAATAAACAGGTCTCCCAACTTCCTAATGCCTGCCCTGTGCCACCCCAGGAACCCGCCATCCATGTTCCCTGGGACAAACCGGTGGTTCCCCTGCAGTGGGGCCTCCACCGAGCTCCCCACTTCCCCCTTGTGTCACCTCCATTGCCCCAAAATTTTGAGGGTAGCCGCCACCACCGGGCTCGTAGTGTACCTCGTTGGAGGGAATGGCAGCGGCGCCGTTACCAGTGCCTTCAGGCTCGTACCTCCACAGGACGCCATCTCCATCCGTTTCCATGCTGCCCCCTCCCCAACCATTACCCACTTACGTACCATCGAGACGTTAGCCGCCCATTAGTACCCAGAGAGGTTGGGCAGCGCCAGCCCCCCTCTATCCCTGCCCCGCTCCAAAAAGACCCTGCTCACCCTCGGAGTCCCGTGCGCCCAAACAAATCCCAGAGTGCTGCTGTTCACCCTCCTAAAAAAGGCCCTCGGAATGAAAATGGGGAGGCACTGAAACAAAAACAAGAACCTCGGGAGCACCGTCATTTTAACGGACTGTACTCGACCCGCTAACGACAACGGCAGCATGTCCCACCGTTTAAATTCCTCCTCCATCTGCTCCACCAACCTAGTAAAATTGAGCTTGTGCAGAGTCCCCCAGCTCCTAGCCACCTGAACTCCCAGGTACCTAAAACTCCTCACTGCCCTCTTTAGCGGGAGCCTACCAATCCCCTGCTCCTGATCTCCCGGGTGTACGACAAACAGCTCACTCTTGCCCAGGTGCAATTTATAGCCCGAGAAACTCCCAAACTCAGCAAGAATCTCCATCATACAGCGTCCGCATACAGCGACACTCGGTGCTCCTCCCCACCTCGCACCAAACCCCTCCACCTCCCCAACTCCCTGAGCGCCATGGCAAGAGGCTCAATTGCCAACACAAAAAGCAAGGGGGACAGGGGGCACCCCTGCCTCGTCCCACGGTGGAGCCTGAAGTACTCGGACCTCCTCCCATTTTTCGCTACACTCGCCATCGGGGCCTCGTACAGCAACCTCACCCATTTAATAAACCCCACCCCAAACCCGAACCTCAAGTACCCCCACTCAACTCTGTCAAAGGCCTTCTCCGCATCCAATGCCACCACAATCTCCGCCTCTCCTTCTGCTGCCGGCATCATTATCACATTTAGCAGCCTTCGCACGTTATTGTTCAGCTGCCTCCCCTTCACAAAACCCGTCTGATCTTCATGTACCACCCCCGGCACCCAGTCCTCTATTCTAGTGGCCAAGATCTTCGCCAGCAACTTGGCGTCTACATTCAGCAGTGAAATCGGCCTGTATGATCCGCACTGCAAGGGGTCCTTATCACGCTTCAGGATCAGGGAGATTAGCGCCCAAGACATCGTCGGTGGTGGAACACCCCCCCCCCCCCCCCCCCCCCCCCCCCCCATGCCTCGTTGAAGGTCCGAACCAACAGGGGGCCCAGCAGGTCCGCGTATTTCTTATAAAATTCAACCGGGAACCCATCCGGTCCTGGCGCCTTCCCCGACTGCATGTGGCCAATCCCACTGACCAGCTCCTCCAACTCGATTGGCGCCCCCAGTCCCTCCACCTGCTCCTCCTGCACCCTTGGAAATCGGAGCCTGTCCAAAAAACTCTCCATTCCCCCTCCCACCGCCGGCGGCTCCGACCGGTCCAGTTCCCTATAAAAGTCCCTAAAGACCTCATTGACCTCTGCCCCCTGCCGCACCACATTCCCATTTCTATCCTTCACTCCACCAATCTCCCTAGCCGCGTACCGCTTACGAAGCTGATGCGCTAGCATCCTGCTCGCCTTTTCTCCATACTCATAGACCGCTCTCTGCGCCTTCCTCCACTGTGTCTCCGCCTTTCTGGTGGTCAATAAATCAAACTTGGCCTGCAAGCTACGCCGCTCCCCCAGCAATCCTTCCTCCGTGGCCTCCGCGTACCTCCTATCCACACTCAACAGCTCCTCCACCAGTCTCTCCCTCTCCCTCCCCTTCCCCCCTCTCCCTATGGGCTCGGATGGAGATCAGCTCCCCCTTAATCACTGCCTTCAGAGCCTCCCACACCATCCCCACCTGGACCTCCCCAGTATCATTGACCTCGAGGTACCTCTCGATACATCCCCGAACCCTCCTACACACCTCCTCATCAGCCAACAACCGCACGTCCAGACGCCAAAGCGGGCGCTGGTCCCGCACCTCCCCCATCTCCAGATCCACCCAATGCGGAGCCTGGTCCGAAATCGCAATAGCCGAATACTCGGCCTCCTCCACCCTCGGGACCAGTCGCCTACTCAAAACAAAGAAATCAATGCGGGAATAAACCCTGTGCACATGGGAGAAAAAAGACTACTCCGGAGCCCTCGGCCTCCCGAACCTCCAGGGATCCACTCCTCCCATCTGGTCCATAAACCCCCTCAACACCTTGGCCGCCGCCGGCCTCCTGCCTGTCCTTGAACTAGAACGAGGCCCAGGATCCGCAGGTTCTTCCTCCGTGACCGAAGATCCATCTCCTCCAAAGATGTGCGGGTTAGGTGGATTGGCCAAGCTAAATTGCCCGTAGTGTCCTAAAAAGTAAGGTTAAAGGGGGGGTTGTTGGGTTACGGGTATAGGGTGGATACGTGGGTTTGAGTAGGGTGATCATTGCTCGGCACAACATCGAGGGCCGAAGGGCCTGTTCTGTGCTGTACTGTTCTATGTTGTATGTCCTCGAACCGATCTTGCCACTTTTTATGAAGTGCCTCGTGTATCTCCAGCTTCCCCACGAGGGCCGAAACCACCTCCTCGCGCTCAGAGGCCTGTTGCTGCAACTCGAGTATCGCTGCACCCTGGGTTGTCTGGGTCTCCAGCAGCTTACTCGTCGTCACCTTCAGGGATTCCAACAACTCCCCTTTCAGCTCCATGAAATAGCGCAGAAGGGCCGCCTGCTGCTCCGCAGACCACTGCCTCCACTCCTCAGGGGCTCCACCGGCCGCCATTTTTGCCAACCTTCCCCCGCTTTTCCAGGGGAGCTGCTGCCGTTTTTCTCCTCGCCCCACTCCGAGTCCGCACCATAAATCCCGGGGGGTTTTGTTCCAGACCCCTTTATCCACCGGGAATCGTCGAATCAGTGCCGTTTGGGGCCCTTAAAAGAGCCCACAAGTCCTATTAAAGCGGGAGCTGCCGAACGTGCGGCTTAGCTCCGCATAGCCACAATCGGAAGTCCAGTTCAAGGGCAGTTAGGGCTGGGTAATAAATGGTGGCCAAGCCAGCGACACCCACATCTCATCAATGAATTCAAAAAATAGTCTGCCCAGCCCTGTCAGAATTGGCTATGTTTCAATTGACTTTTCCCGAATTCCGGTGAAACCCGGCCCGGCCGATCCAATCTCCCCTCATACGCCAATCCTGCCATCCCAGGATTCAGTCTGGTGAAGCTTCACTCCACTCCCCCTATGGCAAGTGCCTGAGGCAATTTAGCCCAAGTCCCTGGTGCTGTGAGACAGCAGTGCTTGCCAATGTGCCACCCTTTTCAATCTTGCCCCTCGCCTGAGGTGTGGTGACCCTAGGGTTAAATCACCACCCGTCAGCTCTCCTATTCAAAGGGGAAAGGGGTCTATGGTCACCTGGGAGTATGGCGACTTTACTTTTACCTTTACCGACCTATCTTCAACGTCATCTGCAAATTTAGCAACCGGACCTTCAATCCCTTCATCCAAGTTATTTATGTAAATTGTAAAAGATTGAGGCCCCAGCACCAATCCCTATAGCACACCGCTTGTCACAGTAATGCCAACCAGTAAAAGACCCACTGATGCCACTGATTGCGAGCCAATCTTCAATCGATGTGAATAAAATTCAATGTGGCAACATCTGGAAGTCTAAGCACAATACATCCACCAGTTCCCCTTTATCTACAGCACGTGTGACTCCTGCAAAAAACTGTAATAAATGGGTTAAATCTGATTTATCTTTCATGAAACATGTTGACTCTTCCTGATTGCCTTTAATTTTGCCAACTGTCCAATTGAGATAAATAACTTTGGTATAGGCACTGAAGGAGATGAAAACTGCACATAAAATTACAGGTGTGGTCTCACCAAGACCCTGTATAGCTGCAGTAAGTCCTCAAGTCCTGTTGCATATAGGATAAATATACCATTTGCCTTCCCAACTGTTTACTGAAGCTGCAAGTTTGCTTTCAATGATTGGTGTATAAGGATTGGTTTAGCTCAGTTGGCTGGACAGCTGGTTTGTGAAGCAGAGTGAGGCCGACAGCCTCGACTGACCCTGTGTTTAAACCTCTGACAGTTCGGAGTTCACCTCAAGCCTGTCATCAAAGTTCTGCGAATTCAGGGTTCCTCTCCTGCACCCGTGTTTAAATGTATGAATGTCCAGGATTCCACTTCCTCAGACTTTGTTTCATCTTGTGACTGCTCTCTACCCAGGTTCACCCCAGCTGGAAGAGGCATTGAGGGAGCTGAACTCCCTGCTGTCGAGGGAGAACCAGAGACTGCTGGAGTTGACAGACTTCCTCCGAGAGAAACACCGCAAAATGTCACAGGAGGCAAGAATGGTGGAGAGGCCAAGGAAGGGGAGGTGGGGGGGGTTGGGGGGGCAAGAAGAGGAGCATAGCTTCGGGTGGAGGTGGGATCCAGGAAGGGCAGGGTGTGTGATGGAGGTGGGGTCCAGGAGGGATCAGGGCTGGTAGGGGGAGGGTGTGATGGAGGTTGGACTTAGGAGGGAGCAGGATGTGTGATGGAGGTGGGGTCAAGGAGGGGGCAGTGTGTGCAATGGAGGCGGGGTCAAAGAGGGAGCAGGGTGTGTGATGGAGGTTGGGTCAAGGAGGGAGCAGGGTGTGTGATGGAGGTTGGGTCAAGGAGGGAGCAGAGTGTGTGATGGAGGTTGGGTCAAGGAGGGAGCAGGGTATGTGATGGAGGTGGGGTCAAGGTGGGAGCAGGGTGTGATGGGGGTTGGGTTTAGGTGGGAGCAGGGTGTGTGATGGAGGTGGGTCAAGGAGGGAGCAGGGGTGTGATGGAGGTCGGGTCAAGGAGGGAGCAGGTTGTGTGATGGATGTCGGGTCAAGGAGGGAGCAGGGTGTGTGATGGAGGTTGGGTCAAGGAGGGAGCAGGGTGTGTGATGGAGGTTGGGTCAAGGAGGGAGCAGGGTGTGTGATGGAGGTTGGGTTTAGGAGGGAGCAGGGTGTGTGATGGAGGTTGGGTTTAGGAGGGAGCAGGGTGTGCAATGGAGTTTGGGACTAGGAAAGGGGCAAGAGTTGGGAGTGTCACTGGGCTGGGAGGGCCGTGATGTGGGAGGAAAGTGGGGCCCTGATGAGTCAGGGGGAGGAACAGTAAGGGTTAATCGAGGTTTCCAGAGGTGACCATTGATCCAGGAGCTTTAATCCTGACCCTGTTGTGATAGATTCCGTTCTCAGATCACTGGCGAAAGGATCCTGTGACGATTCTCGCACTCTAAGGCAGCGCGGCAGCACAAGTGGATAGAACTGTGGCTTCATAGCGCCAGGGTCCCAGTTTTGATTCCCCCCTGGGTCACTGGCTGTGTGGAGTCTGCATGTTCTCACTGTGTTTACGTGGCTTTCCTCCGGCTGCTCCAGTTTCCTCCAATAGTACCAAAGACATGCAGGTCAGGTGGATTGGCCATGATAAATTACCAGTAGTCACCAAAAAGGTCAGGAGGGGTTATTGGGTTGGAGGGAGAGTGTGGAAGTGAGGGCTTAAGTGGGTCGGTGCAGACTCGGTGGGCCGAATGGCCTCCTTCTGGAAATTATGTTCTATGTTCTCCTCGCCTCTGCCGCCTGCCCCGCCCTCCGCCGCTAGCCCCGCCCGCCCCGCTCTCCGCCGCCCTCCGCCGCCAACCCCGCTCTCCGCCGCCAACCCCCGCTCTCCGCCGCCCTCTGCCGCCTGCCCCGCTCTCCGCCGCACTCTGCCGCCTGCCCCGCCCTCCGCCGCCAGCCCCGCTCTCCGCCGCCAGCCCCGCTCTCCGCCGCCAACCCCGCTCTCCGTCGCCCTCCGCCGCCAACCCTGCTCTCCGCCGCCAACCCCGCTCTCCGCCGCCCTCCCCCGCCAACCCCGCACTCCGCCGCCAACCCCGCTCTCCGCCGCCAACCCCGCTCTCCGCCGCCCTCCGCCGCCAACCCCGCTCTCCGCCGCCCTCTGCCCGCCCGCCCCGCCATCCGCCGCCCGCCACCCTCCGCCGCCCACCCTGCCCTCCGCCGCCGGCCCCGCCCCCTGCCGGACCCGCCACCCGCCTCTGCCCTCACCCGGCCCCTGCCCTTCCTCCCAAGTCCCCTCCCCCACCCCACCCAGCACCACCTCGCCCCTCCTCCCCACCCCCTCGCCCCTCCTCCCCACCCCCTCGCCCCTCCTCCCCACCCCCTCGCCCCTCCTCCCCACCCCCTCGCCCCTCCTCCCCACCCCCTCGCCCCTCCTCCCCGCCCCTCGCCCCTCCTCCTCGCCCTCCTCCCCACCCCCTCGCCCCTCCTCCCCACCCCCTCGCCCCCCTCCCCCCACCCCCTCGCCCCTCCCCCCACCCCCTGCCCCTCCTCCCCGCCCCTCGCCCCTCCTCCTCGCCCTCCTCCCCGCCCCCTCGCCCCTCCTCCCCGCCCCCTCGCCCCTCCCCCCTCCCCGCCCCTCGCCCCTCTTCCCCCCCCCTCGCCCCTCTTCCCCGCCCCCCTCCGCCCCTCTTCCCCTCCCCTCGCCCCTCTTCCCCTCCCCTCGCCCCTCCTCCCCCTCCCCTCGTCCCTCCCCCCGCCCCCTCGCCCCTCCTCCCCGCCCCCTCGCCCCTCCTCCCCCCCCATCGCCCCTCCTCCCCCCCCCCCTCCGCCCCCCTGCCCGCCCCCCGCCCCCTCGCCCCCCGCCCCCTCGCCCCTCCTCCCCGCCCCCTCGCCCCTCCTCCCCCCTCCCTCCCCCGCCCCCTCGCCCCTCCTCCCCCCCCCCCCTCGCCCCTCCTCCCCCCGCCCCCTCGCCCCTCCTCCCCGCCCCCTCGCCCCCTCCTCCCCGCCCCCTCGCCCCTCCTCCCCGCCCCCTCGCCCCTCCTCCCCGCCCCCTCGCCCCTCCTCCCCGCCCCCTCGCCCCTCCTCCCCGCCCCCCCCCTCCCCCCCCGCCCCCTCGCCCCTCCTCCCCGCCCCCTCGCCCCTCCTCCCCGCCCCCTCGCCCCTCCTCCCCGCCCCCTCGCCCCTCCTCCCCCCCCCGCCCCCTCGCGCCCTCTCCCCCGCCCCCTCGCCCCCTCTTCCCCGCCCCCTCGCGCCCTCTTCCCCGCCCCCTCGCGCCCTCTTCCCCGCCCCCTCGCCCCTCCTCCCCGCCCCCTCGCCCCTCCTCCCCGCCCCCTCGCCCCTCCTCCCGCCACCTCGCCCCCCTCCCCCCACTCCCCGTCGCCCCGCCTCCCCCACCCCCATCGCCCTCCTCCCCACCCCCTCGCCCCTCCTCTTCCCCACCCCTAGCGCCCTCCTTCCCCACAGCCCCCTCCGCCCCTCTCCCCAGTCCCCATCGCCCCTCCGCCCCAGCCCCCTCGCCCCTCCGCCCTCCCCACCCCCGTCGCCCCTCCTCCCCATCCCCCTCGCCCCGCCCCTCGCCCACTCCGCCCCTCGCCCCTCCTCCCCTACCCCTCGCCCTCCTCCCCAGCCCCCTCGCCCCTCTCCCCAGCCCCCTCGCCCCTCCTCCCCGACCCCTCGCCCCTCCTCCCCAACCCTCCGCCCCTCCTCCCACCCCCTCGCCCACCTCCCCCAGCCCCTCGCCCCTCCTCCCCAGCCCCCGTCGGCCCCTCCTCCCCAGCCCCCTCGCGCCCTGCCTCCCAGCCCCCTCCGCCCTCCTCCCACCCCAACCCCTCGCCCCTCCTCCCCCACCCCCTCAGCCCCTCGCCCTCACTCCCTCCCCCTCCATCCCCACCCCCCTCGCCCCTCCTCCCCGCCCCCTCGCCCCTCCTCCCCAGCCCCCATCCGCCGCCTCCTCCCCAGCCCCCTCCGCCCCTCGCAGTGCGCCACTCCCCCATCGCCCCTCCTCCCCAGCCCCCTCGGCACCCTGCCTCCCCAGCCCCCTCGCCCCATCTCCCCCAGCCCCCTCGCCCCTCCTCACCCCCACCCCCCTCGCCCCTCCTCCCCAACCCCATCGCCCCTCCTCCCCACCCCCCTCGCCCCCCTCCTCCCCACCCCCTCGCCCCTCCTCCCCACCCCCTCGCCCCTCCTCCCCACCCCCCCTCGCCCCTCCTCCCCACCCCCTCGCCCCTCCTCCCCACCCCCTCGCCCCTCCTCCCCACCCCCTCGCCCCTCCCTCCCCACCTCGCCCCTCCTCCCACCCCCCTCGCCCCTCCTCCCCAACCCCTCGCCCCTCCTCCCCACCCCCCTCGCCCCTCCTCCCCCCCCCCCTCGCCCCTCCTCCCCGCCCCCTCGCCCCTCCTCCCCACCCCCTCGCCCCTCCTCCCCGCCCCCTCGCCCCTCGTCTTCCCATCCTCCTCTGCTCCCTATTCTCACCACCTCTATTCCCTCTTTGCATCCTCAGTTTTCGGAACTCCAGGGGAAGCTGGAGGAGGCAGAGAGTCGCTTGTTGGACATGCAGACCACGATCGAGGACCTGCAGTGGGACACAGACAAGATTCGCAAACGGGAGCAGAGACTGAACAGGCACTTAGCGGAGGTGCTAGAGCGGGTGAGCAAGTGGAGGGATGGATACAGCATGGAGGGAACAAAGTTATACCCTGACAGTGAGCTCCCACTTCCAGTATCTGCAAACAGTACAGTTTAGAGGTTAGATAAAGAGTAAAGGACTCTCTACACTGTCCCCATCAAATCCCCCCAAGACAGATACAGCACGGGGTTAGATAGAGGGTAAACCTCCCTGTTAACTGTCCCCATCAAATACTCCCAGGACAGGTAAAGCACAGGTTTAAATTCAGAGTAAATCTCCCTGATGGGGTTAGATACAGAGTAAAGCTCCCTCTACACTATCCCCATCAAACAATCTCAGGGCAGGTACATCATGGGGTTAGATACAGAGTACAGCTCCCTCTACACTGTTCCCATCAAACAATCTCCGGGCAGGTGCAGCATGGGGTTAGATACAGAGTAAAGCTCCCTCTTCACTGTCCTCATCAAACACTCCCAGAATGGGTACAGCACGGGGTTAGATACAGAGTAAAACTCCCTCTACACTGTCCTCATCAAACACTCCCAGAACAGGTGAAAAAATGAGCACGAGGTTAGATACAGAGGTAATGCTGTCTCTGTGCTGTCCCCATCAAACACACCCAGGACAGGTTCAGCACAGGGTGAGATATAGAGTAAAGATCCCTCTACACTGTCCCCATCAAACCCTCCCAGGACAGGTATAGCATGGAGTTAGATACAGAGTAAAGCTCCCTCTACACTGTCCCCATCAAACACTCCCAGGACAGGTATAGCATGGAGTTAGATACAGAGTAAAGCTCCCTCTACACTGTCCCCATCAAACACTCCCAGGACAGGTATAGCATGGAGTTAGATACAGAGTAAAGCTCCCTCTACACTGTCCCCATCAAACACTCCCAGGACAGGTACAGCACGGGGTTAGATACAAAGTAAAGATCCCTCTACACTGTCCCATCAAACACTCCCAGGACAGGTACAGCACGGGGTTTAGATACAGAGTAAAGCTCCCTCTACACTGTCCCCATCAAACACTCGCAGGACAGGTGTAGCACGGTTTAGACACAGAGTAAAGTTCCCTTTAGATTGTCCCATCAAACACTCCCATGAGAGGTGCAGCACTGGTTATTGCCACATTCTCTCTTTCTCTCTCTTATCCAGGTGAAATCGAAAGGTTACAAGGTTTATGGAGGATCGAGTAATCTGTACGGTGGGACAGTGACCATCAACGCGAGAAAGGTATTCCTCATCGCTGGCGCTGTGAGCCTGGGACAGACCGTACTGGGCGGGGGTGTTTGTCGGTTTGGGACAAGTGCAATTGGTTATTGCAAAGGGGTCCATCTTTCTAGCCACCCAGCCTAATTCCCTTTTCGGAACCTTTGATCCTCAGCCTTGCATGTTGCTGCACTTGAGGTGCACATGCAGACAACTTGAGGGTTTTGCTGCCACTCTCTTTTCAACCAATGCGTTCCAGACTCCCACAACCTTGTGTGTGAAAACATTTCCCTCATATCCCCTCTAATCCCTCTATTAATCACCTTAAATCTATTCCCCATTGTCACTGACCTCTCTGCTGAAGTAAATAGACCCTTCCTATCCACTGTATCCTGGCCCCTCACAATTTTGTACATCTCAATCAAATTCCTCCTCCACCTCCTCTGTACCTGTGAACAACCCCAGCCTATGAAATAGTTCCCACATAGCTGCAATTTTCCAGACCTGGCAACATCCTCATAAGTTTCGTCTTTACGCTCCCGAGTTCAGTTACATCCTTTCAATTACATCTGGTGACCAGAAGTGCTTAGACTACTCAAGTTGCAGCCTAACTAATATTTTATATTGTCCCAGCATACCCAGTGTTCCCGACTAATAAATGAAAGGATTCCATATGCCTTATCAACCGGTCCTGCTACCTTCCGGGTCTGTGCATATTCATTGCCAGTACCCTCACTTCCTCTACACCTCTCCGTGTCGTCCCATTTACTGTGTAATCCTTTACCTTGTTTGAATTCCACTTTTCTGCCCAACTGACCAGTTCATTCATATCTTGCTGTAGTCTACAGCTATCCTCCTCCCTATCTACCACACCGCCAATTTTTGTGTCATCTGCAAACGTCTTGATCGTTCTCCCTCCATTTGCATCCAGGTCAATAAATATGCCCCACAAAACTCAGGGGACCTGGGAGTGAGCCCTACGGACCTCCACTGGAAACAGTCTTCCAGTCACAAAACCACCCATTGCAATTCCCCTTGGTTTCCAGTCACTGAGCCAATTTTGGATCCAGCTTACTGGATTCCACGGGCTTTTTGTTTTTCAATCAAGGATTTGCCGTGTGGAAACTTGTCAAAAGCCTTGTTAAAATCTGTGTAGACCATATCAACTATACTACTCTCATCAATCCTCCTTTACACTTGCTGAAAAAAGTCAATCAGATTAGTCAGACACGACCTTCCCTCAGCAAATCCATGCGAGCGGTCCGAGATTAATCCATGCCTTTCTAAGTGACAGTTTATCCCGTCCCTCAGAATTGCACCCAATCATTTTTCCCACCATCCAGGTCAGACTAACAGGCCTGTAATTATTCAGTCATTCCCCTGCTCCCTTTTTAAACTGAAGTACCATGCTATTCCCCCGGGGTGAACTCTCACTCCCGGCCCACTCACTGCCTGTATCAACACTGAACCAATCCATCTCTCACTCCAAATAGTACATCCCAATGCGGAATCAGACAGTGCAGAACGAAGCCATTTGGCCTGTCATGTCTGCTGGCTCTTTGAAAGAGTTTTTCGGTTTGTCCCATATTCCCTGCAAATATGTTCCATCCAAGTATTTATCAAATTTATTTTTGCAAGTCATTGTTGAACCTGCTTCCTCCACCCTCCGCAGACAGCTGATTCCTGGTCACATCAACTCACTGTGTCAAAATTCTCCTCCTCTGCTCCCTCTGCTTTCTTCGCTCATTATATTCGATCTTTATCCTCTGGTTACTGATCCTCCCGCCACAGAAAACCGCATCTCCTTAGTTCCCCTTATCAAAACCCATCACCATTATGAGCAGATTAGCAATAGCTCTTTCCGACCTGCTCGAAGGAAAACAATCTCAGGTTCTCCAGTCTCCACATTAACTGAAGTCCCTCCCCCTGTTACCATTCCAGGAAATCTCCGGTGCAGCCACTCTCCAAGAAGCTGACATCCTAAAGTGTGGAGCCCAGAATTCAACACTGTCCCCCAGCTGGAGCCAGACTGGTGATTTCTAAATGTTTGGCATCATTTCCATGTTTTCATCTCTTGCTAACAAACACATTGAATCCAGAGTGAGTTTTTAATCAGCTCCCGCAACTTGTCCTGCCACCTCAATGTCTTGGGTACCATGTGTCTAGTTTCAAATTTACTGACAGGACCAGTACGCAGGGAATGCTGCACTGTCAGGGCAGTGCTGATGGAGTGCCGCACTGTCAGAGGGTCAGTACTGAGGGAGTGCTGCGCTGTCAGAAGGCCAGGACTGAGGGAGTGCTGCACTGTCAGAAGGCCAGGACTGAGGGAGTGCTGCACTGTCAGAAGGCCAGGACTGAGGGAGTGCTGCGCTGTCGGAGGGCCAGTACTGAGGGAGTGCTGAACTGTCAGAGGGTCAGTGCTGAGGGAGTGCTGCACTGTCAGAGGGTCAGTGCTGAGGGAGTGCTGCGCTGTCGGAGGGTCAGTACTGAGGGAGTGCTGCACTGTCAGAAGGCCAGGACTGAGGGAGTGTGCCTTATAGGGTCAGTGCTGAGGGAGTGTTGCACTGTCAGATGGGTCAGTGCTGAGGGATGGCTTGCACTGTCAGAAGGGTCAGTGCTGAGGGAGTGCTGCACTGTAGAGGGTCATTGCTGAGGGAGGCGCAACTGTCAGGGTCCAGTACTGAGGGAGTGTTGCACTGTCAGAGGGTCAGTGCTGAGGGAGGTGTTGCACTTGTCAGAGGGTCAGTGCTGAGCGAGTGCTGCACTGTCAGAGGTCAGTGCTGAGCGAGTGCTGCACTGTCAGAGGGTCAGTGCTGAGGGAGTGGCTGCACTGTCCGAGGGTCCAGTTGCTGAGGGAGTGCTGCAGCTGTCAGAGGGTCAGTGCTGAGGGAGTGCTCACGTCAGAGGGTCAGTGCCTGAGGGAGTGCTGCAGCTGTCCGAGGGTCAGTACTGAGGGAGTGCTGCACTGTCAGGAAGCCAGGAGGGAGTGCTGCGCTGTCGGAGGGTCAGTACTGAGGGAGTGCTGCACTGTCAGAGGGTCGGTATTGAGGGAGTCCTGCACTGTCAGAGGGCCAGTACTGAGGGAGTGCTGCACTGTCAGAGGGTCAGTGCTGAGGGAGTGCTGCACTGTCAGAGGGTCAGTGCTGAGGGAGTGCTGCACTGTCAGAGGGTCAGTGCTGAGGGAGTGCTGCACTGTCAGAGGGTCAGTGCTGAGGGAGTGCTGCACTGTCAGTGGGTCAGTGCTGAGGGAGTGCTGCACTGTCAGAGGGTCAGTGCTGAGGGAGTGCTGCACTGTCAGAAGGTCAGTCCTGAGGGAGTGCTGCACTGTCAGAGGGTCAGTGCTGAGGGAGTGCTGGACTGTCAGAGGGTCAGTGCTGAGGGGGTGCTGCACTGTCAGAGGGTCAGTACTGAGGGAGTGTTGCACTGTCAGAGGGTTAGTACTGAGGGAGTGCTGTAATTTCAGAGGGTCAGTACAGAGTGAGGCTGTACTGTCAGACGGTCAGTTCTGAGGGTGTGCTGCACTGTTGGACGTTCAGTTCTGAGGGTGATCATCCTATTATTTGTTCCCTGCAGTTTGAAGAGATGAATTCTGACCTGGAAGAGAATAAGGAGTTGGCGTTGAACCGTCTCTCGGAGCTGGAGAAGATGCGACAAGATCTCCAGCTGGTTACCGGGGACAATGAGAAACTGAGGGTGACTTCAAACTCCTTGACCCACTGCATACTCCCCTTTTGAACCCCTTGTCTTTGAATTCTCTCGTTTTAAATCTTCACTCAAATCCTTTCGCCCTCTCTCCTGCTCTGTTGACCAATTCCTCCATGCCCAAAATCCCTTTAATCCCTTTCGGACTATTCTCTACTCTGTCCCTCCCACATCAATTTGAATTGTCTCAGAGGGTTGAATGGCTTCCTCCAGTTTCTGTGTTTGGTCTGCTTGGTCAGACAAAGTATGGAACATGAATCTCTAGAGAGGCCTCTCCCGTGCTCCAGGCCTCTCTATTTCTGGGCCTCCCCACGCACCGAACCCCCCCCCCCCCCCCCCCCCCCCCCCCCCCCTCCTCCTCCACACTCCAGGCCTCCCTGCGTTCTGAGCCTCTCCTCCCCTCTCTGTGCCTCCTCCTCGCTCCGGGCTGTCTTCCCACGCTCCGGTCTGTTCTCGGCCTCCCTCTGCCAGCCTTGTCCCCATCTTCCTGACCTACATTGCTTCCTCCCAGCCGATCTTCCTCTCAGCCTTTGTCCCTCCTACTCTCCCTTGATCTCGGTTTACTGTGTCCTTGTTCTCTGTCCCCTCGTCTTCTCCTCTCTCAGGATCAGCTGAAAACTCTTGCGAATGAGATGGTGAAGGATTCCCCGGAGTTTCGCTGTCTTCAATCCCAGTTCTCTGTGCTTTACAACGAGAGCCTGCAGCTGAAGGCCCAGATGGACGATGCCCGCAACCTGCTCTTTGCCACTCGAACCACACACCAGCGGCAGGTGGAGCAAATGGAGGTGAGTGACCCCCACCCCAGAACCTCAGATTGACACCCCTAGCCCCAACCTCTGTGAGTCGGCCTTAGTACTACAAATGTTATGTGTGTGAGACCGGCAAACAGCGCTCGGCCTGAATTTGAGCCTGGGACTTTGCCGCTCTGTGATTTCCCGATCTAGTAGCCCTAGAGTCAGCGATGGTCACTCTCTGACCCTGCTGAATTGAGGGTCAGGGGTCAGCATGTCACCCTGGTGAAAGTGGCAAGGGGGTCAATGTGTGATTATGGTGAAGGGCCAATGTGCTGCCTTTGTAACGAGGCAGGGGTGGGAGTTTAGTGGGTGACCTTGGTGCTGATCCTTAACCTCGGCCGCTCTCTATTTTCTAGGGGGATGAGGTGGGTCTGCAGAAGAAACTGAGGACGGAGGTGATGCAGCTGGAGGATACTCTGGCCCAGGTTCGCAAGGAATATGAAATGCTGCGAATCGAATTTGAGCAAACGCTGGCCGCCAATGAACAAGCAGGTAGGAACAGCGGGAGGGAGATTGGAGGTTGAGAGACAGAGGGGAAGGGAAAGGATGGAGGGAATGGAGGTGAACAGCAGTGGGAGGGGAAAAAAATGGAAGAAGATACGGAGGGACTGAAGGGATTTGCGGAGGGAGGGAGTGAAGAAAGTGTGAGGTGGAGGAGATGCTGGGAGTTGGCCATAGGATCACACTAGATAAGGCCCTGCACCCCTCCACCTCCTGCAAGCCCATCCCACTCTCATTGCAAGCACCTTTTGTTGGTTACCCTCCCTCGCTCTAATTTCTCTCCCTCCTCAGGGCCCATCAACCGGGAAATGCGTCACCTGATCAGCAGCCTCCAGAACCACAACCACCAGCTGAAGGGGGATGTACAGCGTTACAAGCGGAGACTCCGGGACAGCCACACGGAGCTGGCCAAAGTGCGCAGGAAAGTCTGGGAGACGCACAGTGACTTGGGAACGGTGAGTGAGGGGAATAGTTGGCGGGATTGTGGGGTGGGGGAGAAGGGGGTGGTTGGAGAGACGGTCAGGGGAGTAGGCGGTGAGACAAGGGGAGTAAGTAAAATTCAGTCGCAGAGTTTTCCAGTGCAAGGTAAGGCCATTTGGCCTATTAAGCCTGTGGCAGGTCTGAGAAGGAACTGTCCAGTTTCGTCTTCCACATGCAGCTTTCTCTCGCTGTATCCCTGTAAATTCACCCTGTTCAAATACATGTCCAATCCCCTTTGCAAAGTCAGTATTGAATTTGCTTCCACCACTCTTAAAAGCAACACAAACTAGATCATTTGCAACTGGGTGTCGAAAAAATAAGTAATCTCCTCATTTTCCTCCTCTCCTTGCTCCGATTATTTCAGTGTGATCCTGCCAACCCTCCTGCCAGTGGAAAAAGTAAATCCTTATTTACTCTACGAAAACCCATCCTTGTTTTGAACACTGCCATTGAATCTCTTCTTCACCTTGTCTGCACTAAGGAGAACAATCCCAGCTTCACCAGTCTCTCCACATTAACTGAGATCCCTCATCACTGGCCCCACTCTGGGATACATCTCCTTCCCGGAGCCAGATGTGATCAGTAAAGCCAGCACAAGCCGGAGCCTGGGCCTTTCCTGATTCCGCACTGGGAGTGGATGAGAAGTGCTGTAGTGAGATTGGTGCGAGCTCTGTTTACATTGACTACCCACGTCCCTGCTAAAAACATGGACACCCAACCTCTTCTCTTGTTGCTCTTCCAGGTCCGGTCACGGGGAGCCAGCGGATCCCAGCTTCAGGCCGGAGCCGAGACGGTCAAAGAAGAACCTCCAGAGGTCAAACAGGAGCCCGAGGAAGCCGGCATCAAGAGGGAGAAAGAAGAAGCTGAGGCTGCCAAGGCCAGAAAACAGCAGCAGGAGGAAGAGAAGGAGAAAGAGAGGGAGCGAGAGAGGCGGGAGAAGGAGAGGGAGAGGGCCAGGGAGAAGGGGAGAGAGAAAGAGGCAGAGAAAGAGCGTGAAAAGGACAAGGCAGAGAAGGATAGAGAGCGGAGCAAGCCAGAAGATGCCAAGAAGAAAGAGGCAGAGATGGTCAAGCAGCTCAGAGTGGAACTGAAGTAAGTTAAGGCTGTAACTTCTGTATAAAATCCGTGTAGGCTGCTCCAAGTATGGGATTCTGTGGAGACTGAAATGGTCCACAGTGCTCAAATGTTATCGCACCAAGATATATAGAGACTGGACCTACACAGTGCTCCAAATGTTATCGCACCAAGATATATAGAGACTGGACCTACGCAGTGCTCCAAATGTTATCGCACCAAGGTGTATAGAGACTGGACCTACACAGTGCTCCAAATTTGATTTAACCAAGTATATAGAGACTGGATCTATGAACAGTGCTCCAAGTCTGCAATATCTGAAGTCTGATGCAAGCATATATGCCTGCCTTGTCCCTGTAACCCAGGACATTCCTTCTTTTAGGATAGCAATTCAATTCCCTTTCGAAAACCTTGTTCGAACCTGCTTCCACCACCCTCTCAGGAAGTTCCAGTCTCCATCCACCCTCTGGGTAAAACCTTACCTAACTCCTTTTGTCCATTATTTTGAATCTGTGCCCTCTCGTTCTTGTTGCTCTCTTGAGAGGGAAAGAGTTTCTCACCAATTATCCTGTCCCTGTCCACAGCCCTCAGGACCTTGAACATCCTGCATTAAGTCTCCTCTCAGTCTTCTTTTCTCCAGGAAAACAGTCGCAACCTCTCCAATTATTCCTTGTAATTACAGTTCTCTATCCCTGGAATCAAGGTTGTGAATCTCCTCGGCACTCCCTCCAGTGTCATCTCTCGACATGCCTGTTTTTGTACACTGTGGATTTTCACCCCCTCTTTATTCCTCCAGCTTATTTTATTCACGCATGGCACCTGGATATTCCTGGCAACACCAGCATTTGTTGTTGTTGAGAACCTCTTGAATACAACTAAGTGGCTGGGCCCATTTTGAGGGCTGTAAAGCATCAGCCATGTTGCAGAGGTTCCGGGGTGACACTAGGCCGGTACAGACGGCAGATTCCCCCTCACAGCTACCTTAGTGAGATTTGAATTTGTGTCTGTAGGATTAGTTCAGGGGCCTCGGGATTGCTAATCCAGTAATTTAACTGCTGTTCTTTGCCTGCAGGAGAGCTCAGGAGAGCCAGAAGGAGATGAAACTCTTGTTGGACATGTACCGCTCATCACCGAAGGAGCAGCGCGACAAGGTTCAGCTGATGGCATCCGAGAAGAGGGCGAAGGCGGAGGTGAGTGTGAGGGGGGGGGGCTAGGTTGTTGCAATTGAGGAGTGGACAGGGGGTGGGGTTAAAAAGCAAAGCTATGGCAACCGCTCTCCAGTGCCAGTGGCCCAAGGGAATTGGACGTCAGTGGTTTGTCCGTCTTCATTGGAAGTAAGCTGGATTCAGGAGTGAGGAAGTCTCGCTGTAGGTGGGTTTTGGTGAGGCCACACTCTGGAGGACTGTACAGTTTTGGTCTCCTAACCCAAGGAAGGGTCGACATCCCTTCTGGGAGGCTGTGACAAGGAATCCCTCAGCGCTTCCCAATGTGAGGAAGCTGAGAGACGGTGCAGATTATGCCGATGTTCCAGGGAGTTTAGAAGAATGAGAGGTGATCTTGTTGAACTGTATAAAACCTTCCGAGAACTTGGCTGGGTAGACGCTGAGAGATTGGCCAAAAATTTCCAGGCCCCACCCTGCGGCAGGTTACCCCACGGGCCAGTTGGCCTGCTATCGGCCGCTGGTGGGATCTTCTGGTCCTACTGCAGTTGGTGGCAATTTGCATGGCTCACCTATCTCGCGTCCAGGCAGCTTGCGGCAGGAGCAGGATAAGGGTCGGTAAATTCCTCCCTTTGTTTCCCTCCTGGCTGGACGTTCTAGAACTAAGCATCACATGCTCAGGATAAGGTGACAGTTTGGAGTGAGCTGAAGAGAAACCACTTCGCTTAGAGCGCGAATCTTTGGAACTCTCGAGAGCAGAGGGCTTACGTGATGTTCATAGAATTTACTGTGCAGAAGGAGGCCATTTGGCCCATCGAGTCTGCACCGGCTCTTGGAACGAGCACCCTACCCAAGGTCAACACCTCCACCCTATCCCCATAACCCAGTAGCCCCACCCAACACTAAGGGCAATTTTGGACACTGAGTGCAATTTAGCATGGCCAATCCACCTAACCTGCACATCTTTGGACTGTGGGAGGAAACCGGAGCACCCGGAGGAAACCCACCCACACACGGGGAGGATGTGCAGACTCCGCACAGACAGTGACCCAAGCCAGAATCGAACCTGGGACCCTGGAGCTCTGAAGCGATTATGCTATCCACAATGCTACCGTGCTGCCCCTGTTCAGTCATGTATGTTCAGGATAGAGATAGCGAGATTGTTTTTATGATATGAAGACCAGAACTGTACACAGCATTCAAAGAGCAGTCTGGACCTGCATGATCCTGAACAGGTTGAACAGAACTACTCTGCATTTTAGGATTCACCGGCAGGCACCCTGTTAATAGAGGGAATCTCACTCCGTTTGGCACCCTGTTTAAAAAGGGAGTCTCACTCCGTCTGGAACCCTGTTTACAGAGGGAGTCTCTCTCCATTCAGGACCCTGTTTACAGAGGGAGTCTCTTCTGTCTAGGATCCTGTTTATAGAGGGAGTCTCACTCTCCGTCTGGGACCTGTTTATAGAGGGAGTCTCTCTCCATTCAGGACCCTCTTTAAAAAGGGAGTCTCTCTCCATCTAGGACCCTCTTTAAAAAGGGAGTCTCCTCCATCTAGGACCCTCTTTATAGATGGAGTCTGTCTCCATCCAAGACACTGCTTAACGTGGGAGTCTCTCTGTCCAGGGCCATGTTCATAAATGGAGTCTCTCTACGTCCGGGTCCCTGTTAATAGAGGGAGTCCCTCTCCGTCCAGGTCTCAGTTGATAGAGGGAGTCTTTCTCTGTCTAGGACCCTGTTTATAGAGGGAGTCTCTCTCTTCATCTGGGACCCTGTTAATTGAGGGACTCTCTCCATCTGGGACCCTGTTTATAGAGGGACTCTCTCTCTCTCTCTGTCTAGGGCCCTGTTTATAGAGAGAGTTTCTCCACCCAGGGCCCTGTTAACAGAGGGATTCTCGCTTCATCTGGGACCCTGTTAATCGAGGGTCTTTCTCTGTCTGGGATCATTTGTAGAGAGTCTCTCTCCATCCAGGATCCTGTTTAAAGCGGGTGTCTCTCTCCGTAGGACTCTATTTATAGAGGGAATCTCTCTCCGTTTAGGAGTCTGTTTGTAGGGGGAGTCACTCTCTTCATCTGGGACCCTGTAAATAGAGTCTCTCTCTACGTCCGGGTCCCTGTTTCTCCTCCCAGGAACCTGCTTTTGGAGGGAGTCTCGCTCCGTCCAGTACACTGTTTTTCGAGAGAGTCTCCATTCAGGACCTCCTTATAAAGGGAGTCTCTCTCCATCCGACCCTGTTGACAGAGGGAGTCTCTCTCCGTCCAGGACCCTGTTTACAGAGGGAGACTGTCTCCATCCAGGACCCTGTTTAAAGGGGGAATCTCACTGTCCAGGACCTTGTTTAAAGCTGGCGTCTCTCTCCATCCAGGACCCTGTTTATAGAGGGTTTCTCTACATCCAGGATCCTGTTTAAAGAGAGAGTCTCTCTCCATCCAGGACCCTGTTTATAGAGGGAGTCTGTCTCCATCCAGGACCCTCTCTATAAAGGGAGTCTCTCTCCATCCAAGACACTGCATAAAGAGGGAGTTTCTCCGTCCAGGACTCTGTTTATAGAAGGAGTCTCTCTCCGTCTGAGACCCTGTTTTCAAAGGGAGTCTCTCCCCGTTCGGGACCTTGTTTACAAAGGGAGTTTCTCTCTGTCCACGACCCTGTTTACAGAAGGGGTTTCTCTCCGTCCGGGACCCTGTTCACAGAGGGAGTCTGACTCTGTCCAGGACCGTGTTTATAGAGGGAATCTGTCTCTGTCTAAGACTCTTTTTAGACAGGGAGTGTCCCTCCATCTGGGACCCGGTTTAAAGATGGAGTCCCTCCGTCCAGGAGCCTGTTTATTGAGGGAGTCTCTCTCCATCTGGGATCCTGTTTATAGAGGGAGTCTTTCTCGGTCCAGGGCCCTGTTTATAAAGGGAGTCTCTCTCCATCCGTCTTTATAGAGGGAGTCATTCTCCGTCTAGGAATCTGTTTATAGAGCGAGTCACTCTCCAAATGGGGCCCTGTTTATAGAGGGTGTTCCTCTTGGCATAGGATTCTGTTCATAGACGGTGTCTCTCCATCTGGGACCCTGTTAATAGAGGGAGTCTCTCGCTCTCTCTCATCTGGGATCCTATTTGTAGAAGGAGTCAATTTCCATCTGGGACCCTGTGTAAAGGGAGTCTCTCTCTGTCAGGGACCCTAATAGAAGTGGGAGTCCATTTCTTTTGGGGGCTCTGTGTGAAGAGGAGCACTCTCTCTCTCTCTCTTTGTGTTAGGGACTCTGTTTAGGTCGGGAATGCTCTCCATCAAGGACCCTGTTTATAGAGGGAGCCTGGCTCAATCTATGACCCTCTCTGCTACTCTGGGGTACTTTATGTAGAGATAGAGTGTCTCTCTGTCGAGCACCCTGTGTAAAGAGGTAGTCTCTCTCTATGGGGGATCCTTTGTAAGGAGCAATTCACTCTGCCTGGGACCCTGTTTAAAGCTGTTAATTTGATGCTGGTTCCTCTCACGCCACTCCCCAGTTTCATTGAACTCGTCTTCGCAGGATAGATAAAAATATCTGCAGCTAAATAGCTCACTTTCCAGCCTCCTGAGGCCTGGTTTAAATTAATCAGTTGGATAACATGAGGAAGCGGGAGTGAGACGGGAGCAGGAATCGGATTGCAACAGGGAGCCGGGTAGTTACCATGGGGATGGCACAGGGAGCTAAGAGTTACCGGGGAGTTGGGATAGGAAGCCTGGTGGTTATCATGGTGATGAGATAGGTTACCATGGGGATGCTGAGTGGTTACCGTGGGGATGAGATGGCTCCCCAACCCCTCAAGCTCCATCTTCTCACTGCCAACAATCCTATTGCAGTTGGATAACCTGAGGCAGCGTGTCAAGGAATTGGAGGAGAAGGAGAGACATGAGGGGAAGAAGATGGCAGATGTGGAGGCTCTGCGCCGGATGAAGTTGGTGGACGAGCAGATGGAGCACATGCTCAAAAAGGTCGCCATGGCGAAACAGGTGAGACAAACCGGGTGAAGGGTCAAATACGGGATAGGAGGAGAGAGAGAGAAAGTGGTGAAGGAGAGAGAGCAAGAGAGAGAGAAAGAGATGGGAGGAGAGGTCGAGAGAAAGAAAGATGGGAGGCGAGGTCGAGAAAAAGAGAGATGGGAGGAGAGGTCGAGAGAAAGAGAGATGGGAGGAGAGGTTGAGAGAGAAAGAGATGGGAGAAGAGGTCGAGAAAGAGAGAGATGGCAGGAGAGGGAGAGAAAGAGGTGAGAGGAGAGGACGAGAAAGAGAGAGAGAGACTGGAGGAGAGGGAGTGAAAGAGAGACGGCAAGAGAGGGAGAGACGGGGAGAGAAAGGGGGAGACGAAAGGAGAGGGATGGAAAGAGGGAGTCGGGAAGAGAGGCTGAAGCAGTTACATCTATCCACTGGGACAAAGACTACATTGGAACCAGCGACATCAACAAGACCGATGACAAACAGCTTTGGATGATGCTGGTTTCTTCGTAAAATCCCGTTGTTTCACTGGAACAGATATTAAACATAATTTACAAGCAAACTATATGTGGACAGGTGACTGAACTCTTGGCTTTAGGCACGAAGCAGTAACTTGAGGGAGAGATGGAATGGGAGATTGCAGAGATAGGGTGGCGTAGGGGCTGGAGGAGGTACAAAGGGGTATGGGAGCTGGAGGATGTAATAGAGATACGGAGGCAAGCAGCAGCTGGAGGATGGTAGAGAGATAGGGAATGGTGAAGGGAGGGAGGAGGGTATGGAGTTGCGACGTTTGTACGGTCTGGATAAGGTTACCGAGATAGGGAGGAGTGTGGGGCTGGTGGAGTTTACAGAGATAGGGAAGGGTGTGAGGCTAGAGAAGTTGCCAGAGATAGGGAGGGGGGTGTGGTTGGTGTTTACAGAGATAGGGAGGGATGTGTGGTTGGAGGTGTTTACAGAGAGAGGGAGGGAGATGTGGTTGGTGTTTACAGAGATAGGGAACGGGGGTGGTTGGAGGTGGATAGGGAGGGGGATGTGGTTGGAGGTGTTTACAGAGATAGGGAGGGGGGTGTGGTTGGAGGTGTTTACAGAGATAGGGAGGGGGGTGTGGTTGGAGGTGTTTACAGAGATAGGGAGGGGTGTGAGGCTGGAGAAGTTTCCAGTGATAGGGAGGGGTGTGTGGTTGGAGGTGTTTACAGAGATAGGGAGGGATGTGTGGTTGGAGGTGTTTACAGAGATAGGGAGGTGTGTGGTTGGAGGTGTTTACCGAGATGGGGGTGTGAGGCTGGAGAGGTTTCCAGAGATAGGGAGGGGAGGGAGGTTGGAGGTGTTTACAGAAATAGGGAGGGGGGTGTGGTTGGAGGTGTTTACAGAGATAGGGAGGGGGTGTGGATGGAGGTGTTTACAGAGATAGGGAGGGGTGTGAGGCTGGAGAAGTTTCCAGAGATAGGGAGGGGTGTGTGGTTGGAGGTGTTTACAGAGATAGGGAGGTGTGTGGTTGGAGGTGTTTACAGAGATGGGGGTGTGAGGCTGGAGAGGTTTCCAGAGACAGGGAGGGGTGTGTGGTTGGAAGTGTTTACAGAGATAGGGAGGGGTGTGTGGTTGGAGGTGCTTACAGAGATAGGGAGGGATGTGTGGTTGGAGGTGTTTACACAGATAGGGAGGGGTGTGGGGTGCAGTAGTTTACATAGGGAGGGGGGTGTGGTTGGAGGTGTTTACACAGATAGGGAGGTGTTTGGTTGGAGGTGTTTACAGAGATAGGGGGTGTGAGGCTGGAGAAGTTTCCAGAGATAGGGAGGGTTGTGAGGCTGGAGAAGTTTCCAGAGATAGGGAGGGATGTGTGGTTGGAGGTGTTTACAGAGATAGGGAGGGGAGGGTGGTTGGTGTTTACAGAGATAGGGAGGGGGATGTGGTTGGAGGCGTTTACAGAGGTAGGGAGGGGGGGGTGTGGTTGGAGGCGTTTACAGAGATACGGAGGGGTGTGTGGTTGGAGGTGTTTACAGAGATAGGGAGGGGGGTGTCGTTGGAGGTGTTTACATAGATAGGGAGGGGTGTGTGGTTGGAGGTGTTTACAGAGATACGGAGGGGTGTGTGGTTGGAGGTGTTTACAGAGATAGGGAGGGGGTGTCGTTGGAGGTGTTTACATAGATAGGGAGGGTGGGTGTGGGGTTGTAGGTGTTTACAGAGATGGGGAGGGGTGTGGGGTTGTAGGTGTTTACAGAGATAAGGAGGGGTGTGGGGTTGGAGGTGTTTACAGAAATAGGGAGGGGTGTGGGGGTGCAGTAGTTTACAGAGATAGGGAGGGGTGTGTGGTTGGAGGTGTTTACAGAAATAGGGAGGGGTGTGGGAGTGGAGTAGTTTACATAGATAGGCAGGGGTGTGTGGTTGGAGGTGTTTACAGAGATAGGGAGGGGTGTGGGGGTGCAGTAGTTTACAGAGATAGGGAGGGGAGGGTGGTTGGAGGAGTTGACAGATAGGGAGGGGAGGGTGGTTGGAGGTGTTTACAGAGATAGCGGTGTGTGGTTGGAGGTGTCTACAGAGATATGGAGGGGTGTGAGGGTGCAGTAGTTTACAGAGATAGGGAGGGGGTGTGGGGTTGGAGGTGTTTACAGAGATATGGAGGGGGTGTGAGGGTGCAGTAGTTTACAGAGATAGGGAGGGGGTGTGGGGTTGGAGGTGTTTACAGAGATATGGAGGGTGTGTGAGGGTGCAGTGGTTTACAGAGATAGGGAGGGGGTGTGGGGTTGGAGGTGTTTACAGAGATTGGGAGGGGGTGTGGGGTTGTAGGTGTTTACAGAGATAGGGAGGGGTGTGGTTGGAGGTGTTTACAGAGATAGGGAGGGGGTGTGGGGGTGCAGTAGTTTACAGATAGGGAGGGGTGTGTGGTTGGAGGTGTTTACAGAGATAGGGAGGGGTGTGGAGGTGCAGTAGTTTACAGAGATTGGGAGGGGAGGGTGGTTGGAGGTGTTTACAGAGATAGGGAGGGGTGTGGGGGTGCAGTAGTTTACAGATAGGGAGGGGTGTGTGGTTGGAGGTGTTTACAGAGATAGGGAGGGGAGTGGGGGTGCAGTAGTTTACAGATAGGGAGGGGTGTGTGGTTGGAGGTGTTTACAGAGATAGGGAGGGGTGTGGGGGTGCAGTAGTTTACAGATAGGGAGGGGGGAGGGGTGTGTGGTTGGAGGTGTTTACAGAGATAGGGAGGGGAGTGGGGGTGCAGTAGTTTACAGATAGGAGGGGTGTGTGGTTGGAGGTGTTTACAGAGATAGGGAGGGGTGTGGGGGTGCAGTAGTTTACAGATAGGGAGGGGTGTGTGGTTGGAGGTGTTTACAGAGATAGGGAGGGGTGTGGGGGTGCAGTAGTTTACAGATAGGGAGGGGTATGTGGTTGGAGGTGTTTACAGAGATAGGGAGGGGTGTGGGGGTGCAGTAGTTTACAGAGATAGGGAGGGGTGTGGGGGTGCAGTAGTTTACAGAGATAAGGAAGGCATGAGGCCCTGTCTGGATTTAAGGATAAGGCTACAAATATTAAAGTGGAGCTATTTTTGGGAGCAAGCCAGCGAGCACCAGAGTGATGGCTGAACTGGGCTAAATTATGGGACAGGCAAATGTAGGGTGTGCTGAAGTTTGCAGACGGTTGAAGATGGAATGCTGGTCTCGGGGAGTATAGCAATGGCCAAGTTTGATGGTAACAAACACCTGGATGAGTGTTTCAACTGCAGATGTGTGAAGGTTCACATTCGGGGTATTGAACATGTTTCTCATACTGAATTTAGCTCCTGACGCCTTGAAGAAAATTCTAAATTCAGAACACAGATTAATCTGAATTGTGAAAATGACATTAGTTTGAAATTGAGATCCCTGCACATGGGCTGACACTGAGACACACACGCCTATACAGGAGCTGACATAAGACACACATGGACAGTGCAGAAGGTGACGCTAACACACGCATGGACTGTAGAGGAACAGCTGATACTTTGACACACACGGACGTGTAGGAGCTGACAATCTCACTTTGTCTTCCTCTCTCGCAGGAGGAGGAAGCTCTCCTCTCGGAGATGGATGTGACCGGCCAGGCGTTTGAGGACATGCAGGAACAGAATATACGTCTAATGCAGCAGCTCCGAGAGAAGGATGATGCCAACTTCAAACTGATGTCCGAGCGAATCAAATCCAACCAGATCCACAAACTGCTGAAGGAGGAGAAGGAGGAGCTGGGGGACCAAGTGCTGACCTTAAAAACCCAGGTCAGTGAGGGGAGGGCACTCAACCCCCTTAAACATCACTCTCTCTATCCCCGTTAACAACTCTCCATCTGTTCCCCTGTTAACAGCTCTCTCTCTCTATCATTGGGTTTACTCTCCTCCTGTTTACACCTCTTCTTCAGCCCTTCCATTAACCACCTTCCTTTCTTTGTCTCTTGGTTTCTCTGCTGTTTTCCCTCACTCCGCTTTCTCTGTTTCCCTCTCTCTGCCCCCTCTATTCTCTCACTTTCTCTATTCTCCCTCTTTGCTCTTTCATTCCCTCTCTCTCTTGTTTTCCACACCTCTGTTCTCGTTCTGTATTTTCATCTCTTTCTCTTGTCTCCATGTTTTCACTCTTGCTGTTTTCCCTTACTTGCTCAGTTCTCGTTCTCCCTGTTTTGTCTCCCTCTCTCTTCTTTCATTCCATCTGCCTCATTTTGCTTTCTCTCAGGCTTGGGGCGTGATCTTCTCGCTGCGGCGCGGCGTGGCCGGTGAAAACCGGGAGACCCCACTCCTGGGATCCACCTGACTCGCCACGCTCCGCGAGATTCAAAGCAATCTCCAGAGACGTTGCAAGGAGAATCCTGCCCACAATGGGCAGGATCACTATTTGACAAATCTGCTTATTGGAGCAAAGCCTGTTAAACGTACTCGCAAGGAGACTTTGTTCCCTTTTAGGAAGATCGTGCCCCTGGTCGATTATTCCATTTCCCTTTTTTCCTGCTTCTCTCTGTTCTCCATGATTTCTTTCTCACTTCAGTTCTCAAGGCTTTCCCTGACACACTGTTCTCTCACTTTTCCACACTTTGCTATATTCCCCCTTCCAGCCCCCAGCCTCCGGCTCTCTTTCTCTCGTCCCGGCCCTCTCTCTCTTTCTTCCCTCACTTGGTTCCCCCCTGTCCCTCTGTTACCCTGCACCACTCTCTCTCCTCTAGCCGTAGAATAGAATCCATACAGTGCAGAAGGAGGCCATTTGGCCCATCATGTCTGAACCGATCCTCCAAAAGAGGAACCTATCTAGGTTCACTCCCTCACCCTATTCCTGTAACTCTGCTCATTGATCAGGGACATTCCACTGAACCTGCACACCTTTGGACTTTTGGAGGGAACCGGAACACTCCGAGGAACCCATGCTGACACGGGGAGAACATACAAACTCCGCACAGTCACCCAAGGCCTGAATTGAACCCAGGTTCCTGGCTCTGTAAGATAGCAGGGCTGACCACTGTGCCATCGTGCTGCCATTTCTCTCTTCCCACACTTTCTCCCGCCCCGGTCGCCCCCTGGCCCTCCCCGGTCGCCCCCTGGCCCTCCCCTATCGCCACCTGGCCCTCCCCGGTCGCCCCCTGGCCCTCCCCACTCGCCCTCTGGCCCTCCCCACTTGCCCCCGTATGTCCCTCCCGTGCCCCCTCCCCCCGTTCGTCCCCCCCATGCCCGTTCCTCCCTCCTGTGTCCCCCCCGTTATTCCTCTCTCCTCTGGATCCTCTCTGTCGCTCTCTCTTCCTCACTGATTCCTGTATTTTCTCTCTCTCTCGATCTCACTCTCCTTTCCCACTTTCTCTCCCTCTCTAGGTCGATGCCCAGCTCCAGGTTGTGAAGAAGTTAGAGGAAAAGGAACAATTACTGCAGACCAACCTAACGGCCATGGAGAAGGAGCTGTCCCTTCGCACTCAGACTCTGGACATGCATAAACGCAAGGTGAGAGGGGAGGGTGTTTGTGTGCCGGGGCTCTCGTCCAGGGCTGCGTCATTCAAAAGCTGAAGAGACTGAAGTCGAGGTTCTGGCAATCAAAGTTCCTAATGGAAATCAATCTTTAAACAAAAGCTTTTGGTGCAGTTACATTGTCTTCATAGTTACACCTAGGTGTGTCTCTGCATCCTCTGTGTCCTTTCTCCCCCTCCCCCATCGCTCTTCATAATTTCCTCCCTGTCTCTCCCTTATTTCCTCCCTCATTTCCCTCCTCTCCTTCATCTGTCCCTCGTTCACTATCTCCCTTTCACATTTTTTGCTCCTCTCTTTCTGCCAACCCATTTCTACGATCCTCCCTCATTCACGCCTCCTTGTCCTTTTCCCTTCACATTGCTCCCACACACACTATCTCCCTCCCGCTCTTCATGCCTCTATCCTTGTTTCTTTCCCACTCTCCGGCGCTCCTTCCCCCCAATCTCTAACTTGAATTCTCTTTAGCCTCCTGCCTTCCCCCTCTGCCCCACCTTCTCTCTCTCTTCCACTTTTTTTCTCTCTCTCCCACTTTCTCTCTCTCTCCTGCTTTCTCTCTCTCTCCTGCTTTCTCTCCCTCCTGCTTTCTCTCTCTCTCTCCTGCCTTCTGTCTCTCTCTCTCCCTCGCCTTCTCTCTCTGCCCCGACTTCTCTTTCTGCCCTTCCTTTTCTCTCTGCCCTTGCCTCCTTCTCTCTCTGCCCCGACTTCTCTTTCTGCCCTTCCTTTTCTCTCTGCCCTTGCTTCCTTCTCTCTCTGCCCTTCCTTCTCTCTCTGCCCTTCCTCCTCTCTCTCTGCCCTTCCTCCTCTCTCTCTCTGCCCTTCCTCCTCTCTCTCTCTGCCCTTCCTCCTCTCTCTCTCTCTGCCCTTCCTCCTCTCTCTCTCTGCCCCTCCTCTCTCTCTCTGCCCTTCCTCCTCTCTCTCTCTGCCCTTCCTCCTCTCTCTCTCTGCCCTTCCTCCTCTCTCTCTCTGCCCTTCCTCCTCCCTCTCTCTGCCCTTCCTCCTCTCTCTCTCTGCCCTTCCTCCTCTCTCTCTCTGCCCTTCCTCCTCTCTCTCTCTGCCCTTCCTCCTCTCTCTCTCTGCCCTTCCTCCTCTCTCTCTCTGCCCGTCCTCCTCCATTTTCCCCTTTTCACCAGTATTACTCCATTCCAACCAAATGTGTCCCTGTTCTCCCTCTCAGGCAGTGGAAGCTGCCCAGCTGGGTGAAGATCTGAAGGTGCAGCTGGAGGCTGATCAGAAGAAACTGTCGGAGGTTCAAAACAATATCATCGAGAGCAGTGTTTCCCGGGAGAAAGAAACCTTCAACTACAAACGAGCACAGGTATGCGACGAGTGCTAGAGCAGTTTATAAACCCACTTTCAGTGTTGCGCGCACCCAGAACAGGTACAGCACGGGGTTAGATACAAAGTAAAGTTCCCTCTACACTGTCCCCATCAAACACTCCCAGGACAGGTACAGCATGAGGTTAGATTCAGAGTAAAGCTACCTCTACACTGCCCCCATCAAACTTCCAGGACAGATACAGCACGGTGTTAGGTACAGGGTAAAGCTCCCGCTACACTGCCCTCATCAAACACTCCCAGGGCAGGTACAGCACAGGGTTAGATACAGAGTAAATCTCCCTCTACACTGTCCCCATTGAACACTCCCAGGACAGGTACAGCACAGTGTTAGACAAGAGAGTAAAGCTCCCGCTACACTGCCCTCATCAAACACTCCCAGGGCAGGTACAGCACAGGGTTAGACACAGAGTAAACCTCCCTCTAGACTGATTGATGAGTGCGGTTGGTCTGGGTCTGATGAGTCCCAGAAAGAGTGGAATATTGAGATGTCTTTGTTGATGCCGCCTTCTCTCCCTGGTTTTAGGAAGACATCTCGAAGCTGCGTCGCAAGTTGGAGCGGCAGAAGAAACCGGAAATGTTCACCAACTGTGACGAGATCCTGATGGAGGAGATCAAAGATTACAAGGTTTGGGATTGGGCATTGGTGTAGTAAATAGAGGCAGATGCGGGGCACGTGTGAAGGGTGGTGTGGGCATGCGATGGGTGCGGGAAGAGTACGGTGGGCGGGTGAAGGGTGCACGGATCTGTCCACCTTCCAGGAGGAGTGGCATGTCAAATCCACATCCATATAAAAGGGGAAGGTTTGCTCTGCCCAACTTCGGGATGGAACGTGAAGGCAGATTAAATCATATTCCAGTGGCAGAGGGAGAGCCAGAGCTACCCCTATTCTGGGAAGGAATGTTATGTGATCAGTCAGTAATTCTGAGGGGGTCTAGGCGGTTGTTGTGGGGGGGGGGAGAGCTGGGATCGCGTTAATTGAATTTGTCAGGTTGGCAAGGGCATCCATTTTTATGGATGGGTGTGAGGTTGGTGGGGAGCAGCTTGTTCTTTCTTTTGGCATGGGGTTAGTGCTTGGACAGGACCACTACACTTTCTTTTCACGGAGGGTAGGTGACTTGAATGGGTCAATTTTCTGTGAGGTTGTGAGGGACAGGGGAAGTAGGTGTGCACTTGGAGAGGATCTGTCCATTTTCTTGGTGCTCATGTTTTGGGTGAGGGGGATGCTGCGGAAAGATTTGAGGGAGGGTAATCGAGCAATTGGGAGGCCATTTTTAGGGGAAGGTAACAGACCCATTTTCTTAACTTGTGGGGACAAGTAGATTGCCATTTTCCGAGGGTCTGGCTTTTCTCGGATACTATCCAGGGACTGGGGAGGGGAATGTTGTTTCGAAGGAGTCGAAAGCTGCTTCAGAAATCTCACCCTGTGCTTCTCTCGTTCTCTTCTCCGACCCGACACGCCCGAGGATAGGCCAAGCTGACCTGTCCCTGCTGTAACATGAGGAAGAAGGACGCCATCCTGACCAAGTGTTTCCACGTCTTCTGCTTCGAGTGCGTCAAGACCCGCTATGACACGCGGCAGCGCAAATGCCCCAAGTGCAATGCTGCCTTCGGGGCCAATGACTTCCACCGGATCTACATCGGCTGAGAAAACCTCTCCTCTCCCTTCCCCCTCCCCGCAGCCGAGCGGATCAGGAGTGGGGAAGCCATTACCAAGGGTCCTCGATGTCAAGGCCCGCTTCTATGACGACCTCCGTCACAGTTTGTAGTTTTTGTGTTGTAAATGTTGACATTCAGAATAAACGCGTGTATTGAGGAGGGAGGCCTGGGGCCTGTTTCTGTCAGTCTCAACACTCAGTCCACCGAGGGGTTCGTGAGCTGACTGCAAACACGTTCATCCCCCCCCCCAGCCCTGAGGACTGAAGTGGTTTTCTCAGCCAGAGTGCAGAGCTGGAGGTTCACTGGATCGATTCCCGAATGAAAGGAGAGATGGAGCGGATTGGGTCCATAATTACTGGAGTTTCGGGGATTGAGAGGTGATCTCGGTGAACCTGGTAAAGTCTTGGAGGACTTGACAGGGTTGGTGCTGACAGGTTTCTCCTGGTCAGGAGAACACGTAAGAAAGTCTAAGAATAAAGGGTCGGCCATTTTAGACCAAGGTGAGCAGACAACTCGTCACTCAGTAGATTGTGAATCTGTGTAATTCTCTACCCCAGAGAGCGATGGAAGCTCTATTGTGGGATAGATTCAAGACTGACAGACAGGTTTGTGAACATTGAGGAAAGCAAGGAATATGGGACTCGTGCAGAGTTGAGATGGAAGATCTGCCATGCTCTTGTCGAAAGGTGGGGCTGGTTCGAGAAACTAGATGGGCTCCTCTGGCACCTGTTTCTTCAGTTCTGACGAGTGCCACAGGCTCCTATGACCCGGATATGAGGGAACTCTGCACTGTCAGAGTGTCAGTGCTGAGGGAGTGCTGCACAGTCACAGATCCCTGATCTCAATGCCATATTACCGCTCTTCCCCCAGACACCTTGATGCCATTAAATTCTAAAAATTACCTATCTTATTCTTGAATACATTCAGTGACGGGCTCCACAACCTTCTGTGGTAGAAAACTCCCAACGGTTCACCACCCTCTTGAGTGAAGACATTTTTCCTCATCTCAGTTCTAAATGGTCTATGGCCCCTGGTTCTAAATTCCCCAACCAGGGGAAAAAATCCTCCCTCTATCTCTGTCCAGCCCTGCTAGAATATTATACGTTTCAATCTGGTCACCTCGAGTGAATACTGGCTCAGTTGAACCGATCCCTCCTCATAGGACAGTCCCTCCAGGCCCGTTATCAGCCAAGTGACCTCCTCTGCAGTCCCTGTGTGGCAAGTACATCCTTTCTTGGGTAGGGAGACCAAAACTGCACTCAATACTCCAGGTGTGGTCTCACCAAGGTCTTGTATAACCTCAATAGTGCATCCCAACTTCTAAACTTCAATCCCCTTGGCAATGAAGGACAGCATACCATTTTCCTTCCTCTGCACCTGCCTCTCCACTTTCATTGACTGGTGTACAGGGTCACTCAGATCCCTTTATACATACTCGCTTCCCAATGTGACTCTTAGGCAGGCACATGGACAGGAGTAAATTGAAGGGGTATAGGTTAGGTTGATCTTAGATTAGGATAAATGGTCGACACAACATCGTGGGCTGAAGGGCCTGTACTGTTGTATGTTCTAATATATCACCATTTAAGTAGTACTTTCTGCTTTTCACACCAAAGTGGATAACTTCACATTTAGCCACATTGTATTGTATCTGCCGTCGGTTTGTCCAATCACTCAACTTGTCTAAATCTCCTTGCATCCACCTCACAACTCTGCACAAATTTGCATCGTCAGCAAACCTGGACATTGAGCCAGGTCCTCGCTGGTCCCCTCAAGAAGAGCGGGGTGGGGGAAGGGTCATGGGTGCGTGGTGTGAGGGTGGAGGCGGTAGGTGAGGCTTGCGCCTGATATTGTTCCTTCCACCAACATGAAAACAGGAGCCCTGCTCAATATCACAGTGCTTTGTGGGATCTTGCTGTGCTTGATATAGTTGCTATGTTTCCTACATTCCAACAGTGACTCATTCAAAGAAAATTCTTCATTGATCATTTAATACTTCTGGACATCATGAAGTGGTGAGATACGCTGGTGAACACTTCCATACATACAGACACAAATAGTCAATAACTGCTCACAAACCTCTATTGAGAAACAGATATTTTTTTATTCATCAAGCTGATTGGGAATTATTTATCCAATGTGAAGAATATAATTCTGTCACCAAGTGCCACCAGTCTTGAGCGTGTTAGATTTCCTGTCTGGGTCCAAACAAATCATTTATCTGCTTAAAACAAAACCATAAAGTTAATTAACTCTCAGTTTTAATTACAGCTCAGACAGGGACTTGGAATTAACTGGAGCCAGGGATACTGGGATGGGATCTGGAATTATCTGGAGACTGGCCACGAGACAGGAATTCATTGGAGCTGAGGAGATTGATCTGGAATTAACAGGAACCTGGGGAGGGTGAAGATCTGGAATCAATGAGCCTGGGAGACAGTGGCCTGGACTTAACTGTAGCCTGGAGAGGCAGATCTGGCATTAACAACTGGAACCTGGGGATCGAGTCTGGAACTACTTGAGGTCTGGAGTTAACTGGAGCCTGGGGAAGAGGGACCTAGAATTAACCTCAGGACTGGGGTCTGTAATTAACTGGAGACAGGGTCAGGAATTAACTTGAATTGGGGGGGGGGGGGGGGGGGGGGGGGGGGGGGGTTGGAATGAACTCTGATGGACAGGGACTTGGAATTATATGTGGTCTGTTGGACAAGGGCCTGTAATTAACATGGAACCAGGGTCAGGGCCCTGGAATTAACTGGATCATGTGGGACTGGAGCCTGAAATTTACTGGAGTCTGGGGAGAGACGGCCCTGGACTTAACTGGAGTCTGGGGGGACTGGTCTAGAATTAACAAGTGTGGAGGACGTAATAATGCTCTTTATTAGTGTCACGAGTAGGCTTACATTACACTGCAATGAAGTTACTGTGAAAGTCCCCTCGTCGCCACACTGTTCGGGTACACAGAGGGAGAATTCAGAATGTTCAATTCACCTAACAAGCATGTCTTGTGGGACTGAACCCACGCAGACAGGGAAGAACGTGCAGACTCCACACTGACAGTGAATCAAGTCGGGAATCGATCCCAGGTCCCTGCTGCTATGAAGCAACAGTGCTAACTACTGTGCTACCATGGATATTAAATGAACCAGACCCAGGGGGACAGGGGCCTGGCATTAACAATAGCCAGGCAGACACAAGCCTGGAATTAAGTAGAACCAGGGGGACAGGGGCCTGGAATTAAGTAGAACCAGGGGGACAGGGGCCTGGAATTAACTGAAGCTTGGGGAGATGGGTCTGGAATTACCTGGAGCCTGAGGAGACAAGTCTGGAATTTACTGGAGCTTGGGGAGACAGGCGTGGAATTAATTGGAGCCAGGGGAGATAAATTTGGAATTAACTGGAGCCTGAGGGTGAGAAGTATGGAATTAACTGGAGTCAGGGACCTGGACATAACTGGAGCCTGGGGTAACTGGAAGCAGGTGGGTGGTGGGACAGGCCCAAAGAGGAAAAATTTAAAATATTGCAGATTTCGAACCTTTTTCCTGTCACACGGTTCTCAGATTTCGGTTGCAAACGGTGATCTTGCTCTCTGCGTCCCCTCGTTGCAGTTTTAACCATAAACAGGGGCCGTTTTGGATACAGCTGCTGCCTGGGGTGCCTCAGATAAGCCAGAAACTTTTCCATTTCCTCATCAGTGATGTAACCTTTAAAATCATAAAGTATTCCCATTTCTACAGAACCTTTCACTACCTCTGGACTTTCCGAAATGTTTCATAGTTGATGACCAGAGTTTTATTTTAGGGCTGCCCACTGTTGTCATTTAGCAAATGAAGAAAGGAATTTACACTTCATATCAAACAAACAACATTTTGATAAATGACAGATCATATTTTTTAGTTAACTGAGAATGTAGCCAGGATGTCATTTCAGAAATTTATCAATTCAAAACGTTCAGTGCTTCCTCAGTACTGTTTCCCTGACAGAGTGAATTACTGCTGAGTACTGTTCTTCCAACAGTGCAGCACTCCCTCAATATTGACCCTCGGACAGTGCGACACTTCCTCAGTACTGCCCTCTGACAGTACAGTATTTCTTCAGTACTGCCCCCTGACAGTACAGTACTCCCTCTGTACTGATCCTGGGACTGTGTAGCACACTCTCAGTACTGACCCTTGGCCAGGGCAGCATTCCCTCAGCAGTAAACCTTTGACAGTGCAGCACTACCTCCGTACAGATGTTCTGACATTGCAGCATTTCCTCTGTACTGACCTTCTGACAGTGCAGCACTCTCTCAGTACTGCCCATCTCACAGTGCAACACTCCCTCAACACTGACCCTCTGACAGTTCAGTGCTCCCTCAGTACTGATCCTCTGACAGTACAGCACTCGCTTAGTACTGATTGTGGGACAGTAACAAACCATTAGTACTGACCCTTGGACAGTGAAGCACTCCCATCAGTTGTGAACCTCTGACAGTACAGCACTCCCTCAGTACTGACCCTCTGACAGTGCAGCACTCCCTCAGTACTGACCCTCTGACAGTGCAACACTCCCTCAGTACTGACTCTCACAGTGCAGCACTCCCTTTGCACTGACATCCTGACAGTGCAGCACTCCTTCAGTACTGACCCTCTGATAACACAGCACTCTCTCACTACTGACCTTCTGACAGTGCAGCACTCGCTCCACACTGACACTCTGACAGTGCAACACCCCTTCAGGGACTGATTTGTTATATTTCTGTATCAAAGAATTACCCACCCATCATTCTTTGTCGAGTGAGGCTGTTGACATGCTGCTGGTAGAGGCTCCTGCGGAGGGGAACTGCATTGTAGATTGTGATGATGCTGTATAGGTATCTCTGTTGTCCAACAGTGAGGTCCTGGAGGAGACACACCAACTTAATGTGAGCGATGAATCAATGTGGTTGGCGCTTACCTACTCAATGGAATTTGGAGGTGAGCACAAATGCAGGCCTTGCCAGCGAGGCCCACATTGCATGAAAGATGAATAAATAAGATTTTTGAGCCACAGAGACTGTTTGCCAGAGTCATTTATGACTCGCTGAGCATTAACTTGAGGACTAAACCTCTGTTTCTAGTTCAGGACCCATCATCTCTCTCTCCCATCAAGATAGCTCTTCCTTTGATCTCCACAACATTGTCCATTTCCACCTTTGCCCCAGTTGGCTGGCTGCTGAGATCCGCCCAGCCATCAACAGCTGCAGATTCTACGGGAACAAATGATCACTGTTGCCAAGCAAAGGCTCGACCATTTTGGACTGAGAGGAGATATTTTCCTCACTCGAAGATTGTGAATTGTTGGAATTCCCTATTCCAGGCAGCTCTGCATGCCAGGCATTGGGAATATTCAATACTGGAACATTTACTCCCTCTCCTGCTGATGTACAGTGACAGCTGCGTGTACCATATACAAGATCATAGAATCCTTACAGTGCAGAAAGCTGCGCTGCAGTACCACACTAAGGCTCCTTATTTAACTCCTCTCAAACCCACGACCACCTGGAAGGACAAGCCTACAAATACATGGGAACACCACCTGGAGGTTTCCCTCCAATCCACTCTCCATCTTGGCATGGAAATATATTGGCATTCTTTGACTCGCTGGGTCAAAATACTGCAACTCCCTCCATACCCTATACCTCAGGGATTGCAGTGGTTGAAAAAGGCGACTTACCACGACCTTCTCAAGGGCAATTAGGGTTGGGTAATATATGCTGACCTCGCCAGCAACTCCCACATCTCAGAAATGAATTAAAGAAAGAGAGATCAATTGATTTCTTTGGGACACTTTTGGGTTCGGGGTGGGAAATTGGAATTGAAGAAGAAGATCAGCCACGATGTTATTGAATGGAAGAGCAGGCTCAAAGGGCCGGGTGATCTCCTCCTGTTCCCGACTGTTCCACTTTTACAAAGCTAGTAAACAAAACCCGATAGACTGAGTGGCCTCTTTATGTACTGTAGCAGCACGATGACTCACCTTTAGGAGTGAACCTTCCAGCATTGACTGAGAAATCTTAACTCTTCTCATCATCTTTAGAGGCTTGTGATGATTAGGCAGCCAATGGTGCCTCTTTGATGGCTTCTCCCACCAGGCGATGGCGAATGATTCTCTGCAGTGATAATAACAATGAAAATACTGGAAAATTTCAGCAGGCATGGCAGCAGCCGTGGAGAGAGAAGCAGTTATCATTTCAAATTCGCACAACTCTTCAGAGCTGGAGAGGTAGAAACCTTACATCTTCCCCCATCCCCTCTCTTTAACAATACAATACATTTCTGCACCTGTTCAGCTCTGAAGAAGTAATATGGACTAAAAACGTGAACTCGGAATTTCTCTGCACAACTGTTAGGTTTCTCCAACACGTCCTGTTTTTATTTCAAATTTCCAGCATCTGCAGTATTCTTCTTTTATTGAAGCTCTGCTGCAGTTGCATAGGGAGATGGTAGAAATCTAGACACAATGAGCTGGAGGAGGCCATTCGGCCCCTTGAACTTACTTCGCAATTCAATACAATGCGATTCTCTATCACGGCGCCAGAAGCCCAGGTTTGGTTCCAGCCTTGGAGTTTGTACGGTCTCTCCAAGGTTTCACTGGGTGCTCCAACTTCCCAAACTCCAAAGATGTGCAGAATAAGTGAATTGGCCATGCTAAATTGCCCCTTAGTGTGGCAATATTGGGATAGGGTGGGGAGGGGTGGGCCTAGGTAGGGTGCTCTTTAGGAGGTTCAGTGCAGACCTGATGTGCCGAATGGCCTTCCGTACTGTAGGGATTCTATGAATTCTACAGTCATTATCCAACAGTTTTTGGGGGAAGGTGGGATCAATGTATTTAGCTCGATGGTCAGCAATGATCATCATGATTGGTAGCGCAGCCTGAATGGCTTCCTCCTGCTTCTATTTTCTTTGGATGTTTCCATATCTCGCTCCCTGTTTTAAATTGGCTCTCAGTCAAGTTAGTAAAGGCTCACTTTTACAATTCACATCCACTTCTTCAAATCCCTGTAGGCGTCACCAATCTTCCCTAACTCCACGAATTTTTCCAGACCCTAAAGTCTTTCCTGTGTTTCATAACCTCTTTCAGACTCTGCACCCTTTCCTATCTCTGTAAATCCCTCCAGATCCTACACCCCTATTTATTTCTGTAACCTCCTCCAGTTCCTACAGCCCTTCTCATCTCTGTGATGTGTGACAGTGCAGCACTCCCTCAGTACTGACAAGCCAACAATGCAGCACTCCCTCAGTACTGACCCTCCAACAATGCAACACGCCCTCAGTACTGACCATCTGATAATGCAGCAATCCCTCAGTACCAACCATCTGACAATGCAGCACTGCCTCAGTACTGTCCCTCTGACAGTGCAGCACTCCCTCAGTACTGTCCCTCTGACAGTGCAGCACTCCCTCAGTACTGACCCTCTGACATTGCAACACTTCCTCAGTACTGTCCCTCTGATAGTGCAGCACTCCGTCAGTACTGTCCCTCTGACAGTGCAGCGCTCCCTCAGTCCTGACCCTCTGACAATGCAGCGCTCCCTCAGTACTGACCCTCTGACAATGCAGCACTCCCTCAGCACTGACTCTGACAGTGCAGCACTCCCTCAGTACTGATCCTCTGACAGTGCAGCACTCCTGTACTGATCCTATGACAGAGCAGCAGTCCCTCAGTACTGAACCTCTGACAATGCAACCCTCACTCAGAACTGACCCTCGGTGTGTGCAACGCTCCCTCAGTACTGTCCCTCTGACAATGCAGCACTCCCTCAGTACTGACACTCTGGCAGTGCAGCACTCCTCAGTACTGATCCTCTGACAGTGCAGCACTCCCTCAGTACTGGCCCTCTGACAGTGCAGAATTCCCTCAGTACTGACCCTCTGACAATGCAGCACTCCCTCAGTACTGACCCTCTGGCAGTGCAGCACTCCTCAGTACTGATCCTCTGACAGTGCAGCACTCCCTCAGTACTGACCCTCTGACAATGCAGCGCTCCCTCAGTACTGGCCCTCTGACAGTGCCGTACTCCCTCAGTACTGACCCTCTGACAGTTCAGCACCCCTCAGTACTGATCCTCTGACAGTGCAGAATTCCCTCAGTACTGACCCTCTGACAATGCAGCACTCCCTCAGTACTGACACTCGGTTTGTGTAGCCTGCCCTCGGTATTGTCACTCACAGTTAGCTCCGATCATAGCCTCATCAGTTCCGGTCACTGAATAAGGATTATAAACAAATCGGATGCTGGGCAACAGGAAACCTGAGAGGGAGGAGTCACTGTGAACGCATTGGACAAGAGCTGCAGGAAGTTTCTAAATCTCTTCAATGCAGGCAGGGTTAGAACAGAAAGAGAGCTAATCAGAATCCTTCACATTTCAGTCGCTGCTGTGTGACAGCTAGAGAGAGTCAGAAAGCGAGTGACAGAAAGAGAGCATGATGTAGAGAGATAGAAAGTGATAGTGTGAGAAATTGGGAGAGACAGAGCAAACAGCTGAAGAGAGAGGGAAAGGGACTGAGAGGGACAGAAACAGGCAGTGAGAGAGAGAGAAACAAGCAGTGAGAAAGATAGAAACAGGCAGTGAGAGAGTGAGAAACAGGCAGTGAGAAAGATAGAAACAGGCAGTGAGAGACAGAAATAGGCAGTGAAAGAGACAGACAGGCAGTGAGAGAGACAGTAACAGGCAGTGAGAGAGACAGACAGGCAGTGAGAGTGATAGACAGGCAGTGAGAGAAGAGAGAAACAGACAGGCAGTGAGAGAGACAGAAACCAGCAGTGAGAGAGACAGGCAGTGAGAGAGACAGAAACAGGCAGTGAGAGAGACAGACAGGCAGTGTGAGAGAGAGACAGGCAGTGAGAGAGACAGACAGGCAGTGAGAGAGATAGAAACAGGCAGTGAGAGAGACAGACAGGCAGTGAGAGAGACAGACAGGCAGTGAGTGACAGAAACAGGCAGCGAGAGGGAATGAAACAGGCAGTGGGAGGGACAGAAACAGGCAGTGAGAGAGACAGACAGGCAGTGAGAGAGACAGTAACAGGCTGTGAGAGAGACAGAAACAGGCAATGAGATAGGCAGAAACAGGCAGTGAGAGAGACAGTAACCAGCAGTGAGATAGACAGAAACAGGCAGTGAGAGAGACAGTAACCAGCAGTGAGGGAGACAAACAGGCAGCGAGATAGACAGAAACAGTGATGCGACCATCAATTCATGCGAGGCAGAGTTGAAGTGAACAGTGGCTTAAATCGACTAGAACAGGGCCTGCCTGTGACTGCTCTGCTACTGAGAGCAGCCTAGAGGGCAGCTGCTCTTTATACCTCCCCTCGATGGGGAGGTCGCCAACATGATACATTCCATGCAATACAGTACAATGGTCCATAGGTGGAGCCCACATGGGCAACAGCGTGATACAATGTAATATAGTGGTGAATGGTTAGTACAATACATTCACCATATTCACCCCCTGTTAAAAAATTGAAGTCCGGTGGGGGTGAAGTGCTCACAGATTCAGTCTGTCCATTGCCCTGATCGTGCGCTGCGATCGCCGGAGCTCTGGTATCGCAGCGAGCCCGGGTATCGAACTCGTCGGTGCAGGCATGGCTGGTGAACCCTTAAGTGCGGGCATATGCGTGGACTCCGGGAACGTGTCTTCAGGAGCTTCATTCCTGTGTGTCGGCGAAGGGGGGAGAGAGTATAGGAGGGGGTGTGGAGGCCATGTAGGGGTGGGGGTGCAGGTCAGTGTAGGTTTGGGGGGGGGGTAGTTTGGGGTGGTGGTAGAGGAGCTTGTGGGTGCCAGGTCCTGAAGGAAAACTGCATCCTGTTGGCCGTCGGTGTGTTCTACGTATGCGTATTGGGGGTTGGTGTGAAGGAGCTGGACCCTCTCGACAAGGGGGTCGGGCCTATGGCTCCTGACGTGTTTGCGGAGTAGGACGGGCCCTGGTGTCTTCAGCCAGGACGGAAGCGAGACCCCTGAGGTGGATTTCCTAGGGAAAACAAACAGGCGGTCATGTGGGGTCTCATTCGTGGCTGTGCAAAGGAGGGACCTAATGGAGTGGAGCACGTCGGGGAGGACCTCCGGTCAGTGGGAAACTGGGAGATTCCTAGACCGTAGGGCCAGGAGGACGGCCTTCCATACCGTCTCATTCTCCCTCCCCACCTGTCCGTTTCCCTGGGGGTTGTAGCTGGTAGTCCTGCTCGAGGCGATGCCCTTACCGAGCAGGTACTGACGTAGGACGTCGCTCATAAACGAGGAGCTCCAGTCACTGTGGATGTAAGTGGGGAAACCAAACAACGTATAGATACTATGTAGGGCCTTAATGACGGTGGCCGTGGTCATGTCGGGGCTGGGGATGGCAAAGGGGAAGCGGGAGAACTCATCAATGACGTTGAGGAAATACGTGTTGCGGTTGTGATGTGACCATCAATTCACAAGACACGTGATTGGAAGTGAACCGTGGTTTTAATGATCTTACAACAGAGCCTGCCTGCGACGAGATGAACTGGCAGCAGGCTCACGACTGCAGAGTTTATACTTCCGGTTAGTGGGAGGAGCCATGGGCGGAGCCAAGGGTGGAGCCCAGTACAAACTCCTCATCTCCCCCTATGGGCAGAGCCGCACAACGGCTCGTATACAGAGCCCACAAGGGCACAATACATATCATAGAATACAGTGTGAATTACTAGGTTTATAATTCACCACATTCACCCCTTGTAAAAAAAATCAAGTCCGGCGGGGGTGATGGGTCTACAAATTGAGCCGGTCCGGCGGCCGAGTCGTCGTTTGGGATCTCCGAAGCACTGGGGTTGCAGCCTCTTCGGGTGGCTGGGTGGTGACGGTCGGTGAGGGTACAATAGTGGACTCCGGGGGTGATTCGGTCCGAGCTTCGTACCCGACTGGTTCGACGGGCGACGGGGAGCGCAGGAAACCTATAGGCACGGGGGCATGGAGCACGGGCCATGAACCTGTAGGTGCGGGGGCGCAGGGCGCAGAGGGTTGTGTGCGGTGTAGCGTGAGGAGCACCTCGGTGGCCGTGGTGGTGGAGTTGGATCCTGCAGGCGCCAGGTCCCGGAGGGAAACAGTGTCCTAACGGCCGTCAGGGTATTCGATGAACGCGTATTGGGGGTTGGAGTGGAGTAGGAGCACTCTTTGTACGAGTGGGTCAGTTTTGAGTGCCCGGACGTGCTTCCGGAGGAGAACCGGCCCTGGTGTCTTCAACCGTGCTGGGCGCGAAACCTCCGTAGTAGTGCCCCTAGAAAAAACAAATAGCCGTTCGTGAGGGGTCTGGTTGGTGGCTGTGCATAGGAGGGACCTAATAGCATGGACCGCGTCGGGGAGGACCTCCTGCCAATGGGAGGTCGGGAGATTCCTGGACAGGAGGGTCAGTAGGACGGTCTTCCAGAATGTTGTGTTCTCCCTCTCCACCTGCCCGTTCCCCCTGGTGTTGTAGCTGGTAGTCCTGCACGAGGCGATGCCCTTGTCGAGCAGGTACTGACGCAGCTCATCGCTCATAAAGGACGAACCCCTGTCGCTGTGTACGTAGCTGGGGAACCCAAACAGTGTGAAGATACTGTGCAGAGCTCTGATGACTGTGTGGGAGGTCATTTTGGGGTACGGGATAGCAAAGGGGAAGTGGGAGTACTCATTGATGACGTTCAGGAAGTACATATTCCTATTGGTCGAGGGGAGTGGCCCTTTGAAATCGATGCTCAGGCGTAAAGGACCGGGATACCTTTACCAGGTTGTCCCTGTCTGGTCTATAGAAGTGCGGTTTGCACTCTGCACAGATCGGGCAATCCCTGGTGATGGCTTTTACCTCCTTGGTGGAGAAAGGCAGATTTCGGGCTTTGATGTAATGGGCGAGCCGGGTGACCCCCGGGTGGCTTTCAGGTGGTCGCATTGCACGCTGGCGCTCGTGCCGCCGGACAGGGCATCTGGGGGCTCATTCAGCTTCCCTGGTCGATACATAATATCGTACTTGTAGGTGGAGAGTTCGATCCTCCACCGCAGGATTTTATCATTTTAAATTTTGCCCCTTTGTGAGTTGTCAAACATGAAGGCAACCGATCTTTGGTTGGTGATGAGGGTGAACCTCCTAGCTGCGAGGTAGTGCCTCCAGTGTCGTGTAGCTTCCACGATGCCTTGTGCTTCCTTTTCGGCTAAGGAGTGTCGAAGTTCCAAAGTGGAGCGGGTTCGGGAGAAACAGGCGACTGGTCTCCCTGCCTGATTTAGAGTGGCAGCGAGAGTGACCTCTGAGGCGTCGCTCTCCACCTGAAAGGGGACGGATTCATCCACCGCCTGCATGGCCGCTTTGGCGATGTCCTTGATTTTTTAAAAATGTTTTTTTATTGAGTTTTCATATTTTATATACAACATATTACAAATCATTAGAGAAGAAAAAAAAAAGAAAAAACACGTAAAATTAACATGTATATTTACAGGAAAGCATCTTCATAATAACAATTGTGGCGGCCCCCTTTAGCCGGCATACATATTTTACATTCCCCAATATGGCCGAGGCACATGTTTATAGGCATTGAGTTATAGTTTGGTTTTGGGCCTTAGCTTGCCGTCAAACCCCCATAACGAACCCCCCCCCCCCCCCCCCCGGCTACCTTCCCCTGATTCCCGTCTATTTTCCCCTGATTCTTGGCCACCCGACTATTCTTCCTCTTGTTCGTTGGCCACAAACAGGTCCCGGAACAATTGCCTTGATGCAGGTGAAGGCCTGGCGAACCTCATCTGACAGAGGAAAGTGTGCGGCCTTAAATAGTGGGCAGGCTTTGTCCGCATACTGAGGGACCTACTTGGCATAATACGAGAAGAATCCCTTTTGAGGGCCCTGGGACAATGAGGAAGAGGGAATTGTAAGAGGGGGCGCATACTGTCCGGGTCGGGGCCCAGGACTCCGTTTTCCTCGACATAGCCGAGGATGGCTAGCCTGGTCGTGCGGAAAACAAATTTCTCCGTTTTGTACGTGAGGTTAAGTTTCTGGGCAGTTTGGAGAAATCGATGGAGGTTAGCATCGTGGTCCTGCTGATCATGTCCGCAGATGGTGACGTTATCCAAGTACGGAAACGTGGCCCGCAGCCCGTACGGTCCACCATTCGGTACGTTGCTCGTTGGAACACCGAGACCCATTCATGACGTCAAAGGGAACCCGGAGGAAATGGAAGAGGCGGCCATCTGCCTCGAACGCCGTGTAGTGGTGGTCCTCCGGGCGGATTGGGAGCTGGTGGTATGCAGACTTCGGATCCACCGTGGAGAAAATGCGGTACTGGGTGATCTGATTCACCATGTCTGCAATCCTGGGAAGGGGGTACGCATCGAGGAGCGTGAACTAATTAATGGTTTGGCTATAGTCCACTACCATTCGGAATTTTCCCCTGGTCTTGACGACCGCCACCTGAGCTCTCCAGGGGTTGTTAATGGCCTCTGTGACCCCCTCACATAGAAGCCTATGGACCTCGGTTCTGATAAACACTCTGTCCTGCAGGCTGTACCGCCTGCTGCGAGTGGCTACGGGTTTGCAATCCGGAGTGAGGTTAGCAAAGAGCGGAGGGGGGTCGATTTTTAGCTTTGCTAGACTGCAGATAGTGAGTGGAGGTAGGGGCCTGCCGAAGCTGAGTGTGAGGCTTTTGAGGTTGCTGGAAGTCGAGTCCCAGTAAGAGTGGGACGCAGAGTTCGGGGAGTACATATAGCTGGAATTTCGAATAGCTGGATCCCTGATTCGTTAGGGTCACGACGGTGCGCCCATGGAGGTGAACAGAGTGTGAGCCATAAGCGAGGGAGATAGTCTGCAATGCAGGGAAAATAGGGAGCGAACAGCGTCTTACCAGATCTGGGTGTACGAAGCTCTCGGTGCTCCCGGAGTCAAAGAGGCACGGTGTACTGTACCTGTTGATTTTAATGGTCATGATTGACTTGCGGAGGTGTTTCGGACGTGACTGGTCCAACGTGACCCGCTGAGTTGCGGGTAGTCGGCGGCTCGATCAGCTGTGCTGGAGTGGTCCCGTGATGACTGTCTGCTGAGGTCGTAGTCTTCGAGGTGAGTTTTAGAGGTTGAAGAGGCTGGATCCCAAGATGGCCACCTCCGTGGAACGCACATGACGGGCGGCGAGGAAGATGGCGTCCAAGATGACGGCCCCCATGAGTCGCACGTGGCTGACCTCGTGGAGGAGGATTGCCAAGATGGCGGCCCCCATGTGTCGCACGTGTTAGGTGGGGGCGGAGTCGGCATACGGGCTGCAGCATTTCGGGGCCTGCGGGTCTGCAAGTTTGAGAAGCGAGTGCTCTGGGCTGCGGGAAAGTTTGGAGTGGGGGGGTTTCTTCGCCAGGCAGACCTGGTCATAGTGTCCTTTGCGACGGCAGCTGCTGCAGGTCACGTTGCGGGCCGGGCAGTGCTGCTGTGGGTGTTGGGACCGCTCACAAAAATGGCATGCAGGAGCTGCGTAGTGGGTGGGTGGCCGCGCTGTGCAGGCCTGGGGCAGTCGCTGGTCGGGGGCCCATGATGGGGTCGCTTGGTCCGCGGGGAGCGACGTGAGGCTGCGGAACGAGACCTCCATAGTTGTAGCTAACTCTACAGTGTCCTCCAAGTTCTGGGCCCCTTTTTCAAGCAACCACTGGCGCACATAGTAGAACCTGAGCCCTGCCACGTACACATCTCGGACAGCGAGCTCCATATGCTGGGCGGCTGATACAGCTTGGTAATTGCAGTCCCGAGCTAAAGCTTTTAAATCGCCGAGGAATTCTTCCAGTGACTCCGCGGGGCGCTGGCGGTGGGTCCTAAAAATGTGGCGCGTGTAGACCTCGTTGATGTGCCTCACGTACATTCGATCGAGCATGGCCAGGGCCTCCGTATACGAGGTAGTACAGTTAAGTTGAGTAGAGATACGGTGGCTCACCCTTGTGTGCAGTAGGCTGAGTTTCTGCTCCTCCGTAGTTTCTGAAGTGCTTGATTCAGCCAGGTAGGCCTTGAAACATCTGAGCCAACATAGAAAGATTTATTTCGCTTCTGCAGCCTGCGGTTCGAGTTCTATTCGGTCAGGTTTGAGGGCTGATTCCATAGTCGGTTTCTTCAAGTTTCCTAAGATTATTAAATTGATGTGACCATCAATTCACAAGACACGTGATTGGAAGTGAAGAATGGTTTTGATAATCTTACAACAGAGCCTGCCTGCGACGAGATGAACTGGCAGGCAGGCTCACAACTGCAGTAATTTATACTTCCGGTTAGTGGGAGAGGCCATGGGCGGAGCCAAGGGTGGAGCCCAGTACAATCTCCTCATCTCCCCTATGGGCAGAGCCGCACAACGGCTCGTATCCAGAGCCCACAAGGGTACAATACATATCATAGAACACAGTGTGAATTACTAGGTTTATAATTCACCACAGGTTGGTAGAGGGGAGGGGCCCTTTGAAGTCGATACTGAGGCGCTGAAAGGGCCTTGATGCCTTCACCGGTCGATAGAAGTGCGGCTTACACTCCGCACAGATTTATCAGTCTGGTCATGGCCCTGACCTCCTCGGTGGAGTAGGGCAGGTTGCGGGCCTTGATGTAGTGGAGGAGCCAGATGACCCACGCGTTGCAGAGGTAATTGTGGATGGCCCGGAGTCGGTCATCTTGCATTTTTGCGCACGTGCCGTGGGACAGGGCATCTGGGGGCTCGTTGAGCTTCCCAGGATGATACACTATATAGTAATTATAGGTGGAGAGTTCGATCGTCCACCTCAAGATCTTATGATTCTTGATCTTGCCCCACTGTCTATTATCGAACATGAAGGCTACCGACAGCTGGTCGGTGACGAGGGTGAACCTCCTGTCCGCGCGGTAGTGCCTCCAGTGCCGTACAGCTTCCATGATGGCTTGGGCTTCTTTTTTGACTAAGGAGTGTCGAATTTCGGAGGTGTTGAGGGTACGGGAGAAAAATGCTACTGGCGTGCCCGCCTGATTGAGTGTGGTGGCGAGGGCAACCTCTGATGCATCGCTCTCCACCTGGAAGGGGATGGACTCGTCCACTGCGCACATCACGGCTTTGGCAATATCGGCTTTGATGCCGCTGAAGGCCTGGCGGGCCTCAGCCGCCAGAGGGAAGGTGGTAGCATTGATCAGTGGGCAGGCTTTGTCCACATAGTTGCGGACCCACTGGTCGTAATAGGAAAAGAACCGAGGTACCTTTTCAGGGCCTTGGGGCAGTGGGGAAGAGGGAGTTCCAGGAGGTGGCACATACGGTCGGGGTCGGGCCCAGAACTCAGTTTTCCATGACGTAGCCGAGGATGGCTAGACTGGTTGTGCGGGAAACACATTTCTCCTTATTATAAGTGAGGTTGAGGGCTTGGGCGTTTTGGAGAAGTTTCCGGATGTTGGCGTCGTGGTCCTGCTGGCCGTGGCTGCAGATGGTGACATTGTCCAGGTACGGAAATGTGGCCCGCAGCCCGTACTGGCCCACCATTCGGTCCATCGTTCTTTGGATGACCGAGACCCTGTTTGTGACGCCGAAGGGGACCCGGGGGAAGTGCAAGAGGCGGACATCAGCCTCAAAGGCCGTGTAGTGGCGGTCCTCTGGGCGGATTGGGTGCTGGTGGTATGCGGACTGCAGATCCACCGTGGAGAAGACTCGGCAGTGTGCGATCTGATCAACCATGTCTGCTATCCGGGGGAGGGGGTGTGCATCGCAGTGTGTGTACCGGTTTAAGGTTTGGCTGTAGTCTACAACCATCCGTTTCTTTTCCCCAGTCCTGACGACCACCACCTGAGCTCTCCAGGGATATTACTGGCCTCGATGATCCCTTCCCGCTGGAGTCACTGGACCTCGGATCTGATAGAAGTCCAGTCCTGGATACTGTATCGCCTGCTTCTGGTGGTGACTGGCTTACAGTTGGCGGTGAGATTTGCGAAGTGCGGGGGAGGGTCGACCTTCAGGGTCGCGAGGCTACATACGGTGAGTGGGGGTAGGGGTCCGCCGAACTTCAGGATTAGGCTCCTGAGGTTGCATTGGAAGTCTAGTCCCAACAGGAGAGTGCAGAGATCGGGGAGTACATATACTTTAAAATTGGCGTACTTGGCGCCCTGTATCGCGAGCTTCGTGACAGTGTGCCTCCAGATCGTCACTGAGTGCGATCCAGAAGCGATGGAGATTGTTTGAAGTGCGGGGAAGATTTGGAGCATACAGTGCCTTACCGTGTCTGGGTGAATGAAGCTCTCCGTGCTCCCGGACTCAAACAGGCAAGGTGTTTCATGTCCATTGACCCGGACGGTCATCATGGAGTTGCGGGGGTGTTTTGGTCGTGACTGGTCGAGGGTGACCGCACCGAGTTGCGGGTAGCCAGCGTGGTTGGAGGTGATGGGGTGGTCCCAAGATGGCTGCCCCCGTTGGTCGCACGTGTCGGGCAACGAGGAAGATGATGTCCAAGATGGCAGCCCCCATGAGTCGCACGTGTCGGGCAGCGTTGCAGATGTGGCCAAGATGGCGGCCCCCGTGAGTCGCACGTGTTGTGCGGGTTTGAAGATGGCTGCCCCAAGGACAACACGAGGCAGATGACGCGCCCGGAGGGGGCGGAGCCGGCAGGCATGCAGGCACACTGCGGGGTCTGCAGGGTCTTTGGGCTTGTGAGCCCGAGAGTCAGGCCTGCGATTTGGAGGATTTGGACCTGGCCAGGCAAACTTTGGTGAAGTGTCCCTTTTTGCCGCAGCCGCTGCAGTTTGCGTTACGAGCCGGGCAGCGCTGCATGGGGTGCTGGTGCTGGTCACAGAAACAGCAGGGTAGCCCCCCCGGGTTGGACGGGCAGCCATGCGGCACAGGCCTTGGGTACGCTCTTGTCGGGGGTCCACGAGGGTGTCGCGTGATCGGACGGGAACGCGTTGAGGCTTTGGAACTCTACTTCTAGGGAGGTGGCTAGTTTTACCGTCTCTTCTAGGTCGAGGGCGCCTTTCTCGAGCAGGCGCTCTCTGACATAGTTGGACCTGACTCCAGCCACGTAGGCATCCCATATGTTGAGAGTCCGTGACGGCCTGGTAGTTGCAGCTTCGCGCGAGGATTTTGAGGTCGCGTAGGTACTCCTCCAACGATTCCCCAGGGCGTTGGTGGCGAGTGGTGAGTAGCGTGTACACCTCATTCACTGGCCTCCTGTATAGGTGCTTCAGCATCGCGGGGGCATCTGCTTATGTGGAGGCTTCCTGGAGTTGTACAGAGTTTCGATGGCTCACCGGGCGTGGAAGAGTCTCAGCTTCTGGTCATCAGTGATGGATGGCGAGGTGGAGGCAGTGAGGTAGGCCTCGAAACATCAGAGCCAGTGTGAAAAAATCCCTTCGGCTTTTCGCGGCCTGTGGGTCGAATACCAGTCGGTCAGGTTTGAGGGCTGCTTCCATAGCGATGTTGTAGTCGATTAAATCGATGCGACCATCAATTCACACGATACAGAGAGTTGAAGTGATCAGTGGATTTAATCGACTAGAACAGTGCCTGCCTGTGACTGCTCTGCTACTGAGAGCTGCCTACAGGGCAGCTGATCTTTGTACCTCCCCTCAAGGGGCGGAGCCCACAAGGGCACCAACATGATACATTCCGTGTAATACAGTACAATGGTCCATAGGTGGAGCCACATGGGCAACAGCGTGATACAATGCAATACAGTGGTGAATGCTTAGTACAATATGTTCACCACAAACAGGCAGTGAGAAATACAGAACAGGCAGTGATAGAGACAGAAAGAGGCAGTTAGAGAGACATAAACAGGCAGTGGGAGGGCCAGAAACAGGCAGTGAGAGTGACAGTAGCAGGCAGAGAGATAGATAGACAGGAAGTGAGACAAAGACAGACAGTGAGAAAAACAGAAACAGGCAGTGAGGGAGACATAAACAGGCAGTGAGAGGAACAGAAACAGGCAGTGAGAGAAACAGAAACAGGCAGTGAGGGAGACAGAAACAGGATGTGAGAAAAACAGAAACAGGCAGTGAGGGAGACAGAAACAGGCTGTGAGAGGGACAGAAACAGGCAGTGAGAGGGACAGAAATAGGCAGTGAGGGACAGAAACAGGCAGTGAGGGAGACAGAAACAGGCTGTGAGAGAAACAGAAACAGGCAGTGAGGGAGACAGAAACAGGCAGTGAGAGGGACAGAAACAGGCAGTGAGAGAAACAGAAACAGGCAGTGAGGGAGACAGAAACAGGCTGTGAGAGAAACAGAAACAGGCAGTGAGGGAGACAGAAACAGGCTGTGAGAGAAACAGAAACAGAGTGAGAGGGACAGAAACAGGCAGTGAGAGAAACAGAAACAGGCAGTGAGGGAGACAGAAACAGGCTGTGAGAGAGACCGAAACAGAGTGAGAGGGACAGAAACAGGCAGTGAGAGGGACAGAAACAGGCAGTGAGAGGGACAGAAACAGGCAGTGAGAGGGACAGAAACAGGCAGTTAGACATAAACAGGCAGTGAGGGAGACAGAAACAGGCTGTGAGAGGGATAGAAACAGGCAGTGAGAGGACAGAAACAGGCAGTGAGGGGACAGGAACAGGCTGTGAGAGAGAGAAACAGGCAGTGAGAGGGACAGAAACAGGCAGTGAGAGAAACAGAAACAGGCAGTGAGGGAGACAGAAACAGGCTGTGAGAGAAACAGAACAGGCAGTGAGGGAGACAGAAACAGGCTGTGAGAGAGACCGAAACAGAGTGAGAGGGACAGAAACAGGCAGTGAGAGGGACAGAAACAGTGAGAGGGACAGAAACAGGCAGTGAGAGGGACAGAAACAGGCAGTTAGAGAGACATAAACAGGCAGTGGGAGGGCCAGAAACAGGCAGTGAGAGAAACAGAAACAGGCAGTGAGGGAGACAGAAACAGGCTGTGAGAGAAACAGAAACAGGCAGTGAGGGAGACAGAAACAGGCTGTGAGAGGGACAGAAACAGGCAGTGAGGGAGACAGAAACAGGCTGTGAGAGAGACAGAAACAGGCAGTGAGAGAAACAGAAACAGGCTGTGAGAGGGACAGAAACAGGCAGAGAGGGACAGAAACAGGCAGTGAGAGGGACAGAAACAGGCAGTGAGGGAGACAGAAACAGGCTGTGAGAAACAGAAACAGGCAGTGAGGGAGACAGAAACAGGCTGTGAGAGAGACAGAAACAGGCAGAGAGAGGAGACAGAAACAGGCAGAGAAGAGAGGCAGAAACAGGCAGAGAGAGGAGACAGAAACAGGTAGAGAGGAGACAGAAACAGGCAGTGAGAGGAGACAGAAACAGGCAGTGAGAGGAGACAGAAACAGGCCAGGAGAGGAGCAGAACAGGCAGAGAGAGGAGACAGAAACAGGCAGTGAGAGGAGACAGAAACAGGCAGAGAGAGGAGACAGAAACAGGCAGTGAGAGGAGAGAAAAACAGGCAGTGAGAGGAGACAGAAACAGGCAGAGCGAGGAGACAGAAACAGGCAGAGAGAGGAGACAGAAACAGGCAGTGAGAGGAGACAGAACAGGCAGTGAGAGGAGACAGAAACAGGCAGTGAGAGGGGACAGAAACAGGCAGTGAGAGGAGACAGAAACAGGCAGTGAGAGGAGACAGAAACAGGCAGAGAGAGGAGACAGAAACAGGCAGAGAGAGGAGACAGAAACAGGCAGAGAGAGGGGACAGAAACAGGCAGTGAGAGGAGACAGAAACAGGCAGTGAGAGGAGACAGAAACAGGCAGAGAGGGACAGGAACAGACAGTGAGAGACATAAATGGTGGAAGACATACGCAGTCAGGGAGCGAGAAACATAGACAATTGGAGCAGGAGGAGGCTATTTAGTCTTTTGTGCAGCTCTGTCATTCATTATGATCATGGCTGATCTTCTAACTCACTAACTGTTTTCCACTTTACCCCATATCCTTTCATTCCTTTAACCCCAAGGATTATACCTAACTGTTCCTGAATAGAAAGAGGATAGGATTCTCTGTCAGCCGATGGCAAAATTGAGAAAGGCGATTGGGCGGCGTATCAGCTTGACGCTGATATCATGGCAGGTGCTGCGTTCACGCCAAATTATAATTCTCCGGTGCCTCAACAGCAGCGCAATTGCGTTCCACTCCTCACGTACAGTAGATGCTGTTTGCATATCATTAGCTGGCCTGACCTGGTATTCTCCGTGGCCTCCATGATTCTCGAAATCCACTGGGAGGAATTCCTGGTGACGACGTTCCCTTATACTTTTAAAAATCGAGAAACAGGTGCCATGGCTGACGAGGGAGAGGGGAGGTAGTACATGGAGAGGTGGGACCATAGGCAACTGGCCCTAACACGTGCCAGGATTTGGTGGGGCGGGGGGGTCCTACAAAATCTGGGGGAGGGGGGATGATGGGGGGACACGCATGGGCCGGGGTGTCCCCCATGGGACTGTGGTAGCGTCCAAGCAGGGACTTAAATTGCCGTGGCCCACAATGCAGCCATCTTCCTGTGCACCCACTGACCACCCATCTTGGTCCCAGGTTCTACAGAGTGCCACTGGCTGTGTGGATGCCCTCATGGTATCACCCCTACTACCTTGCCCACGCCCTCCACCATACCAACCCCCCAATCGTCGCCATCCGCCGGAGGGCATCACCCAAGTGCAACCCCCACAGTAGCACCTATAGAGAGGTGCCGGACGGGGGGATGCGGAGTGTACCGCTGCCATGGGGAGCACCAGCCAACAGTACCACTGGCAGCAGGGTAGGGTGCCAGGGCCACAGGCCCCCATGGTGCCAAGCACTGACAGGACCATGGCTGTGGGGAGGGTGAGGAGGAGGCAGAGTCCGTAGTGGCCACCATGTAGCCATTTGGTCCTGGTTGGGCATAGGGATATACACCATGCTAATATGGTGGCCTTTCACCCCCTGCAGACAATGGATTTTGGAATACAGCCAGCAATGGTGGCTTTCCTCCTTGTTGCTTCAGCCATGGGGATGCCTGCAACTGCAAGAGCTGGAGTTGCTCAAGGAGGAGGAAGCTGCAGCAGCGTAGCCTGCCCAGAGGCTGAGCAGGACTAGGGGGAGATGCAAAGGAGGCGCTGCATGCGGCCTTGAGTGTACTGACACCACTTGTCATTCAAGCATTTGCCATCCCTAGGCCACCTCTGTGGCCAACCCAGACCAACCCACCCCTCAGACCCATCTGACAAAACACCGAGGCCAGTTGAAACATTGTGCACTTGTATTTAATGTGCAAACATATATACAGATTTGTGCCATACCCCTATTGCTAAACCATGCCCTGCACCCCTGCCAACTTAATTGCTGTCTAATTTTCTGGCCTTACAGGCCTAACAGTACATCTAGGTGGATCCCCCGATGGAAACTCAGGAGTGGAGGTGACCTGCTGTGATTCCCGCGGTGTGACCTGAGTCCCCGTTGGTGGCAACTTTTTGGGGTGCCCAGACCTGGATGGGCCTGACTGCTGTTCGGGTGTCCGAGGTGCTGTGGTGCCCCCCTGTTCTGTCCACTATATATGTGATATAGGGACAGGAGGGGTGGATCCGAAGTGCTGTGGTGTCTTGGCACCTCCCCTGCAGGAGTCACCGGCGTCATCACCTCCTTCTCTCTTTGGGTGTTCAATGACCTCGGGGCTACTCCATGGGACAGGGGTTCGAGCAGAGCAAATGCCTGAGGCCACCCCGCAACCTGGTGCTGCCAGCCCTGGAGGCCCACTGCAGTCTCAGCGAGGGTCTGCATGCTCATGGTCATGGAGCACAGGGAGTGGACCAGCTCCATCTGGGACTGCACCACATCACGCTGCGACTGTCCCATCATCTTGTGACTGTGTGCCACATCGGCCAGTGACAGTGCCATCTCCCTCTATGTCAGTACCACTTCGGCCAGTGCCTGGGAGTTGCCGCTGACGCTATCAGCCATGGTCCACTGTGGCTGGGCCACACTCAGGAGCGCTGCTACGATGTCCAGGTGGCTCTGACACATGGCTGCCTGTGTGAGGGCAGCCCTGTCCTGGGCCTCGGCCAGTGCCTGCACAGAATGCCCCAGGCCTTGGACACGCTGAGTTTCTATAGCCAAAACCATCGAACCCAATGTTGGAACCAATAATTCTACGGACACGTGCTTGTAGGATTAGAATAACGGTTTTAATATACTCACAACAGAGCCAGCCGGTTAGCCATTGATGATGGTTGACGCCGTTCAGTGTCGGGGGGGGGGGGGTTGTGGTGTTCGGGGTGGGTTGCGGTGTTCGAGGGTGGTTGCGGCGTTCGGGGGGGGGGGTTGCGGCGTTCGGGGGGGGTTGCGGCGTTCGGGGGGGGGGTTGCGGCGTTCGGGGGGGGGGTTGCGGCGTTCGGGGGGGGGGGTTGCGGCGTTCGGGGGGGGGTTGCGGCGTTCGGGGGGGTTGCGGCATTCGGGGGGGTTGCGGCGTTCGGGGGGGGTTGCGACGTTCGGTGGGGGTTGCGACGTTCGGTGGGGGTTGCGGCGTTGGGGGGGTTGCGGCGTTCGGGGGGGTTGCGGCGTTGGGGGGTTGCAGCGTTGAGAGGGGGGTAGGGGTGGAGGGGAGTAGGGGTGGTGGGGAGGGGGGTATGGGCGGTGAGGGGGTAGGGGCGTTGGAGGGGGTAGGGTGGTGAGGGGGTAGGGGTGGTGAGGGGGTGGGGCGTTGGAGGGGGTAGGGGTGCTGAGGGGGGGGGGTTGGGGTAGGGGGCAGCGGTGTGCAGAGGGGGCGACGGTGCGTTGGTCCCGGCCATCCATCGCCCCCCCTCTGCACGCCGCTGCCCCCTACCTCAACCCCCCCCAACACCGCCCCCCTCTCTCAATGCCGGTACCCCCCCTCTCCTCTCAATGCAGGTAACCCCCCCTTCTCTCAACTCAACGCAGGTAACCCCCTCTCCTCTCCTCTCCTCTCCTCTCAACTCAACGCCGTAACCCCCCTCTCCTCTCCTCTCAACGCTGCAATCCATCGATCCCTCCCTCCCTCCCTCCCTCCCTCCCTCCCTCCCTCCCTCTCCCTCTCCCTCCCTCCCTCTCCCTCCCTCCCTCTCCCCCTCTCAACTCTGCAACCCCCCCCACAAACGCCAGGTCTCTCCCTTCTCCTCCCCCCCAACCCAAACGCCGGGTCTCTCTTCCCCCCCCCCAATGCCGGGTCTCTCTTCCCCCCCCCCAATGCCGGGTCTCTCTTCTTCCCCCCCCAATGCCGGGTCTCTCTTCCCCCCCCCCAAACGCCGGGTCTCTCTTCCCCCCCCCCCAATGCCGGGTCTCTCTTCTCCCCCCCCCCAATGCCGGGTCTCTCTTCCCCCCCCCCCAAACGCCAGGTCTCTCTTCCCCCCCCCCAATGCCGGTTCTCTCTTCTCCCCCCCCCCCCAATCCCGGGTCTCTCTTATCCCCCCCCCCAACGCCGGGTCTCTCTTCCCCCCCCCAATGCCGGGTCTCTCTTCTCCCCCCCCCCAACGCCGGGTCTCTCTTCCCCCCCCCAATGCCGCGTCTCTCTTCTCCCCCCCCCAATGCCGGGTCTCTCTTCTCCCCCCCCCCAACGCCGGGTCTCTCTTCCCCCCCCAATGCCGGGTCTCTCTTCTCCCCCCCCCCCAATGCCGGGTCTCTCTTCTCCCCCCACCCCAATGCCGGGTCTCTCTCTCCCCACCACTCAAACGCCGGGACTCGCCACTTCCGCAGCGGGTGAAACTGACGCGTATCGCGTCAGTCCGCTGCTGGCCCTTTCGGGAACGGTGATTACCAGCATAAAAGAAGGCCCTGACGCCGGAGTCATCCGCACCGCTTTTTCCCGCCGGAAATGGGCGTCACTTCGGTCCGCGGAGAATTCCGCCCAAGGTGACTGTCTCTGGTATGGCGAAGGACGTTGGAGACAGCTGTGATGTGAAATCTGTGTCATTCCCATACTCCACCTCTGGGCTGTACAATAGTATGACTGAGTCCGCAGCTGCCATGCCGCATTCCCGACAGGTGAGACCATGGCAGACCCACTGCATCGGAAACTAGGCTAGATAGACTTGGAGAATAGCCGTGGCGGCCTCTGTCAATGGCCTCCTACCCACGCCGCATAGACTACACACACGGGTTTCGCAGCGATTCTCTTTGTACTGGAGAATCGCGGGAGCGGCGTCATACTGGATTCCGGCATCAACGCCCATTCTCCACCCTTGCGCCGATCGCGGTTTTGGGGCGGAGGCTCGGAGAATCCCACCCAGGTAGTCGGACAAATGGGATGTGGGAGAAAGAGACACACAGTCAGAGAGTCACCGAGTGAGAGATACAAGGACAGGCAGCCTGAGAGGTTGGACACAGGAGACAGGAAGAGAGCCAGAATGACACGGTGTGATAGAGATGTAAGACAGGGACTCAGATAGACAGGGAGTGAGAGAAACAGGACAGGCAGTCCGATAGACAGGGAGTGAGAGACACAGAGACAGACAGTCGGAGAGATAGAGGGCGAGAGGGACACAGAGAGAGGCTTTCCGACAGACAGGGAGTGAGAGACACAGAGACAGCCAGTGAGAGAGATGAGGAGTGAGATAAACAGATTTGGGGAATGAGAGAGATACAGAGACAGCAAACAGAGTGACAGGGAGTGTGAGACATACAGCGACAGGCAGCCAGAGAGTTGGAGAGAGAAAGAGTGATAGAGAGAGAGAGAGATAGAGAGAGAGAGAAGGTGTCAGAAATACAGGGACAGGCATTCAGAGTGATGGGCAGTGAGAATGATACAGGAAGAGGCAGTCAGAGAAAATCAGTGAGATATATAGAGAAGGTAGTGGGATAGGCAGGCAGTGAGGCAGAGACAGAGACCGTCCGAGAGAGAGGGAGTGAGAGAGATACAGAGACAAACAAATAGAGAGACAAGGAATCAAAGAGATGCATAGATAGGCCGTCAAATAGATAGAGAGTGACAGATACAGAGACAGACAGTAGGAAAGATAGAGGGTGAGAGAGATACAGAGACAGGCAGTCCGATAGTCAGAGAGTGGGAGAAATGGGACAGGTAGTCAGAGAGACAAAAAGTGAGAGATACAGGGACAGGCAGATAGCGAGTGAGAGAGATACTGAAACAGTCAGATAGACAGAGAGTGAGAGATAGAGGGCGCGATTCTCCCAAAACGGGAGAAATCGTAAGGCTGGCGTCAAACCCGGGTGGGTTTGACGCCAGCCCTCCCCTTCCCGACCGGGAACCAATTGTGGTCCCCGGTCGGGGCTAGCAGCCCGACGCCGTAAGCTCCGGCATCACGGGCTTAACGAATTTCGTTAAGCCCGCTTGCCTGAGTTTGCGCCGGCTGACGCGTCATATGACGTCAGCCGCGCATGCGCGGATTGGAAGACTCCAACCCGCGCATGCGCGGATGACGTCATTGCGTATTTGCGCGAAACCCGCGCATGCGCAGGCCGGGATGCCCCTCAGCCGCCCCGCGAATGGATACTGCGGGGCGGCGGAAGGACAAATAGTGCGCGGGCATCGGGCCCGCTGCCCGCGATCGGTGCCCACCGATCGCGGGCCCATGGCACCCTTGGCACGGCCGTGGTACTGCCGTGCCAATCGGTGCCATGGTTATAAAATGCGAGTGTTTACGGCCGTTTTTACGAACGGCCAGACCAGTTGTGTTTGCCGTTCGTAAAAACAGCCGTAAAGGGCTGGGAACTCGGCCCATCTATCAGCTGTGAATCGCTGCCGGCCGTAAAAAAACAGCGGCAGCGATTTGTGTCGGGAGTTGGCCGTGGGGGGGGGGGGGGGGGGGGGGGAGAATAGCGGGAGGGCGTCGGAACAGCGTGGCCGTAAAATTTTACGAGCCACGCTATTCTCCGCACCGTCGGGAGTGTGGAGAATCTCACCAAGAGTGACAAGCAGATGGACTGAAAGTGAAAGATACAGGGACCGTCAGCTGGACAGAGAGTGAGAGATAAGGAGACAGGCAGTCAGAGAGACAAGGAGGGAGAGAGATACACGGCCAGGCAGGTAGACCGAGATAGAGAAATACAGGGACAGGCAGAGAGATAGAGAGTGAGAGAGATACTGAGGCAGTCAGATAGACAGAGTGAGAGAGATACAGGAACAGTCAGATAGACAGACACTGAGAGATACAGGGACAGACAGAAAGAAAGAGAGTGAGAGATACAGGGACAGGCAGAAAGACAGCGAGTGAGATAGATACAGGGACAGGCAGACAGACAGAGAGTGAGAGATACAGGGACAGGCAGAAAGACAGAGAGTGAGAGATACAGCGACAGGCAGATAGACAGAGAATGAGAGATACAGTTACAGGCAGATAGACAGAGAGTAAGAGATACAGGGACAGGCAGAAAGACAAAACTGAGAGATACAGGGACAGGCAGATAGACAGTGAGAGAGATACAGGGACAGACAGAAAGAAAGAGAGTGAGAGATACAGGGACAGGCAGAAAGACAGAGAGTGAGATAGATACAGGGTCAGGCAGACAGACAGAGAGTGAGAGATACAGGAACAGGCAGAAAGACAGAGAGTGAGAGATACAGTGACAGGCAGCTAGACAGAGAATGAGAGATACAGTTACAGGCAGATAGACAGAGAGTAAGAGATACAGGGACAGGCAGAAAGACAAAACTGAGAGATACAGGGACAGGCAGATAGACAGTGAGAGAGATACAGGGACAGGCAGAGAGACAGGTAGTGGGAGATACAGGGACAGGCAGATAGACAGAGAGTGAGAGATACATGGACAGGCAGATCGACCGGGAGTGAGAGATACAGAGACAGGCAGTCAGAGAGACAAGGATTGAGAGAAATGCACGGCCAGGCAGATAGACAGAGTGAGATAGATACTGAAACAGTCAGATAGACAGCGAGTGAGAGATACAGGTAGAGGCAGATAGAAAGAGAGTGAGAGATATACAGGGACAAGCAGACAGACAAAAGTGAGAGATACAGGGACAGGCAGATAGACAGAGAGATACAGGGGCAGGCAGAGAGACAGGGAATGGGAGATACAAGGACAGGCAGATAGACAGAGAACGAGAGATATAGAGGGACAGGCAGATAGACAGAGAGTGAGAGGTACAGTGACCGGAAGATAGACAGAGAGTGAGAGATACAGTTACAGGCAGATAGACAGAGAGTGAGAGATACAGGGACAGACAGATAGACAGAGAGTGAGAGATATAGGGACAGACAGACAGAGAGTGAGAGATACAGGGACAGGCAGATAAACAAAGAGTGGGAGATACAGAACTAGTGCCAATCTAGTCTGAAACTAAGATCAAATCAACCTACTCCCAATCATTCTAATGCACTCTATATACCTATGCAATAGCCGCTTGAAAGTTCCTAAAGTGTCCGACTCCATTACCATAGCTGGGAGTGCGTTCCACGCCCCAAACTCCCTCTGATTAAAGAACCTACCTCTAACATCCCTACTATATCTTCCACCATGAAACCTATAGTTATGCCCCCTTGTAACAGCTACATCCACCCGAGGAAAAAGTCGCTGAACGTCCACTCGATCTATTCCTCTCACCATCTTACACACCTCAATTAATCACCTCTCATCCTCCTTCGCTCCAATGAGAAAAGCCCTAGCTCCCTCAACCTTTCCTCATAAGACCTACCCTCCAATCTAGGTAGCATCCTGGTAAATCTTCTTTGCACCCTTCCCAATGCTTCCACATCCTTCCTATAATGTGGTGACCAGAACTGCACACAATACTCCAAATGTGGTCTAACCAAGGTCTTGTACAGTTGCAGCATAACCTCATGGCTCTTAAACTCAATCCCCCTGTTAATAAATGTTGACAAAATGTTGACACACTATAGTCTTTCTTTACGTCTCTATCCACTTGGGTGGCAAATCTCAGAGATCTACGGACATGAACTCCGAGGCTTCTCTCCACCTCCACATTCTTCAGAACTCTGCCGTTAACCCTGTAATGCGCATTCAAATTTGTCCTACCAGAATGAATCACCTCACACTTACCAGGGTTAGCACAGTAAGAAGTCTTACAACACCAGGTTAAAGTCCAACAGGTACCAGGGTTAAACTTCATCTGCCACTTTTCAGCCCAGCTCTGCATCCTAACAATGTCTCTTTGCCGCCTACCACAGCCCTCCACATTATCCACTACTCCACCAATCGTCGTGTCATCAGCAAATTTACTAGCACTACCTTCAACGCCATCATCCAAGTCATTGATAAAAATCATAAATAGCAGAATACCCAGCACTGATCCCTGTGGTACACCGCCGGTGACTGGGCTCCAGGATGAAAATTTACCATCTACCACCACCCTCTGTCTTCTATGTGATAGCCAGTTCCTGATCCGATTGGCCACATTTCTCTCTGTGCCATGCCTCCTTAATTTCTGAATGAGCCAACCACGGGGCGCCATATCAAAGGCCGTACTAAAATCCATCTGTACGGCATCAATTGTTTACCTTCATCTATGTACTTAGTTACCTCCTCAAAGAATACAATCAAACTTGTTGGTCAAGACTTACCCCTCACAAATCTGTGCTGACTATCCTGCATTGAGCTGTATCTTTTCAAATGATCATAAATCCTATCCCTCACAACCCTTTTCAATAATGTACCTATGACCGAAGTGAGACTAACCGGCCTATAATTCCCAGGATTGTACCTATGTCCTTTCTTGAACAAGGGGACAACTTTCGCCTTTCGCAAGTCTTCTGGCAATATTCTTGTAGACAGTGAGGACATAAAGATCAAAGCCAAAGCCTCTGCAATCTCACCCCTCGCCTCCCAAAGAATCCGAGGATATATCCCATCAGCCCGAGGGGACTTATTTATCCTCAGGGTTCTCAAAATCTCTAACATATCTCCTTTCCGAATATCTCCCTCCTCCAGCCTACCGGTCTGCATCGCACTCTCCTCCCCAACAACATGGCCCCTCTCCTTTGTGAACACTGAAGAAATGTATTCATTTCGGGCCTCTCCTATATCTTCAGACTCCGTGCACATGTTCCCACTACTGTCCCTGAATGGCCCTAACTTCAGCTTGGTCATTCTTTAATTCCTCACATAGGTGTAAAAAGCCTTGGGGTTTTCCTTGATCCCACCCGCCAAGGACTTCTCATGTCCCCTCCTAGCTCTCCTAAGCCATTTCTTGAGCTCCTTCAGAGCTATCTTGTACCTCTCAAGTGCCCTAATTAAACCTTGTTTTCTCATCGTTACATAAGCTCCCTTCTTTCTCTTGACAAGACATTCAACCTCTTTTGTACACCATGGTTCCCTCACTCGCCCATTTTATGCCTGCCTGACAGGGACAAACATATAAAGGACACACAGTATTTGGTCCTTCAACAAGCTCCACATCTCAATTGTGCCTATCCCTGACAGTTCCATCTTATGCTCTCCAATTCTTGCCTAATCGATTCGTAATTACCCTTCCCCCAGTTATAAATCTTGCCCTGCCGTTTTTCCCTATCCCTCTCCATTGCGATAGTGAAAGTCACCGAATTGTGGTCATTATCTCCAAAGTGCTCTCCCACAACCAAATCTAACACTTGGCCCGGTTCATTACCGAGAGCCAAATCCAATGTGGCCCCACCTCTTGTCGGTCTATCCACATATTGTGGGAGGAAACCCTCCTGCATGCACTGGATAAAAGCAGGCCCATTCAAACTATGCGAATTATAGTTGTACCAATCATTATTTGGAAAGTTCAAGTCACCCATGACAACTGCCCTGTGACTATTGCAGTGATCCAAAAATCTGCATTGCAATCTTTTCCTCCACATCTCTGTTACTGTTTGGAGCCCTGTAGAAAACTACTAATAAAGTGACTGCTCCTTTCCTATTTCTAACTTCAGCCCACTTTACCTCAGTAGACAGATGCACCACAAATGGCCTTTCTTCAGCCATGATAATATCCTTGATTATCAATGCTACTCCTACACCTCTTTGACCACCTTCGCTAATCGTACTGAAACATCTAAATCCCGGAACCTCCAAAAAACCATTCCTGCCCCTGTTTTATCAACGTCTCCATTATGGCCACAACATCATAGTCCCAGGTACCAATCCATGCCTCAAGCTCACCAACCCTATTCCTGATGCGCCTCGCATTGAAATAGACACATTTCAAACCACCTCCATGCTTGCACGTCCACTCTTGTGGCCTTTGGACGTTCCTGAGTACTGCACTACCCTCAACATCCTAAACTCCAGCATCGCTATCTCCTGGACTACAAATCAGTTTCCCATCCCCCTGCCAAATTAGTTTAATCCCGGCAACCACCCCCCCCCCCCGCCCCCCGAAGAGCTGTAGCAAAGTTCCCTCCCAGGATATTGGTGCCTCTCTGGTTCATGTGTAACCCATCCTGTTTGTACAGGTCCCACTTTCCCCAGAGTGCTCTCCAAATATCCTGAGTGCATAGTCTCTACTTCTGCCAATACAGGAGAGCATTAAACTTTTTTAATTAAGCATTTGCAAACTTTTCTTCTGACTGCTGCCTTTAGGGACCTGTGTACGCGTACGCCATGATCTCTCACTTCATCTGCACCTCTTAATAAATTCCATTTATTGTGTTTTGCCTAAAAATGGTTGAACTCCCTAAATGCGTGATCACACACTTCTCGGTGTTTTAAATTCGATTTTCAGCTTTATCACACACTACACCAACTCATTTATATCATTTTGGAGATTATAGCTATTGTCTAACTGTCCACCACTAACTCAGCCATTTTGTGTCGTCTTTAAATTTCCCAATCGTGCTCCCATGTTTATGTTCCAATTGTCAACGTATAACACAAACACCAACGTGCCCAATGCCGCACCGTTTGGAACACCACTTGAAGAAACTTTCCATTTTTAAGGTCAGCCGTGAATCAACTTTTTATCCAGTTCGCCACATTGCCGTGTATCCTATGGGTTTTAATTTTTGACCAAAAATATCCAGACGCACAACATTCATTCACCACCATCATCCACCCTGCTTGTCACTTAATTGGTGTTGCAAGACCCTCCTTTTACAAATCCATACTTACTATCCCTAACTAATCCATGTCTTTCTATGTAACAGACACCTACAGATGCTGAAAGATGCCCTCGTACGAACGGGATATGGCGATCGACTCATCGGTCGACAGTTCCAATGCGCCACAAAACTGCACCGACCTTCTCAGAAGACAAACACAGGACACCACTGACAGAGTACCCTTCGTCATCCAGTACTTTCCTGAGGCGGAGAAACTACGACATCTTCTTCGCAGCCTTCAACACATCATCAATGAAGATGAACATCTTGCCACGGTCATCCCCACACCCCCACTACTGGCCTTCAAACAACCGTGCAACCTCAAACAAACCATTGTTTGCAGCAAATTACCCAGCCTTCAGAACAGCGACCACAACACCACACAACCTTGCCAGAGCAATCTCTGCAAGACATGCCAGATCATCGACTTGGATACCACCATTACACGTGGAAACACCACCCACCAGGTACGCGGCACATACTTGTGCGACTCGACCGATGTATTCTACCTCATACGCTGCAGGAAAGGATGCCCCGAAGCATGCTACATTGGCGAGACCATGCAGACAGTGCGACAATGAATGAACAGCACCGTGCGACAATCACCGGGCAGGAATGTTCCCTTCCAGTCGGGGAACACTTCAGCAGTCAAGGGCATTCTGCCTCGGATCTCTGGGTAAGCGTTCTTCAAGGCAGCCTTCAGGACACGTGACAACGCAGAATTGCCGAGCAAAAACTTATAGCTAAGTTCCACATGAATGAGTGCGGCATCAACCGGGATCTTGGATTCATGTCGCATTACATCCACCCCCCACCATCTGGCCTGGACTTGCAAAATTCCATCAACTGTTCTGGCTTGAGACAATTCACACCTCTTTAACCTGTGATTATCCCTCTCTCTGGATCTGTAATGATTTGATTACCTGCGCATTCCAAGCATTGTCTGGCATCGCTGACTTTGTCTATATAAACGCTTCTGGATCATACCTCTCCAGTCACCTGGAGAAGGAGCTGCACTCCGAAAGCTCGTGTTTGAAACAAACCTGTTGGACTTTACCCTTTTGTTGTAAGACTTCTTACTGTGCTCACCCCAGTCCAACGCCAGCATCTCCACATTATGACTTAACATGGCGGCAACTGTGATCCTTTTTCGGGTGTGGTGTGGGCTCTACAATTGTGTGACCAGCTACCTAGTAGCTATACCAGCAGAATACTGTTTCTTATTCTTATCGATCTTATGAGGTACATTCCGATTGTCTATCAGCAAGAATTTATTTTTGTGTTCTTCATCCCCACATGTAATAAGTTATTTCAATGAGTGTTCGGCTACGCTTGGTGTTAGGGCCCTGACTGCTTTATATTAACGATTTGCACGTTAACGTGGGGAGCATGATTGGGAAGTTTGGAGTAGACACAAAGATTGGCCGAGTGCTAGACAGTGTAGAGGATAGCTATAATCTTCAAAACGATGTAGATGGATTGGTGAAGTGGCTACAAGTGGCAGATGGAACTTAACGCAGATCGAAGGAAATCCACTTTTGTTAATATCTATTTTCTCCAGAAATTTAAATATTTCATGGTCAATATATGTTGTGTATTCCACATGGGTTGAAAGGTGATGGATAGACTTGGAATCTGCACAATTTTCTACCTTTGTCCAGGAAATGTACAGGGCATGGTGGCACAGTGGTTTGCGCTAATGCCTCACAGCACCATGGACAGGGATTCAATTCCAGCCTTGGGTCATTTTCTGTGTGGAGTTTGCACATTTTCACCATGTCTGTGTGGGTTTCCTCCTAGTACTCCATTCTCTCCCCCCCCCCCCCCACAGTCAAAAGATGTGCAGGTTAGGTGGATTGGTAATGCTAAATTTCCCTTATTGCCCAAAAGGTGAAATGGGGTCACTGCATTATGGGGATAGCCTGGGAGCGTGAGCGTTCTTTCAGAGAGTTGGTGCAGAGTGGATGGGCCAAACGGCCTCTTTCTGCACTGTGGTGATTATATGATTCTAAATAGCGTTCAGGTTCCATCTACTGAGTTGTTCCACAGATCCTTTTATTTATTTGTGACTCAAACTAGTCTCATAGAGCAGTTGGAGTATATCGGCAAATATATCTTTACGGAACCTGCTACATTAAATGATGTGAAGAAATGACTTATTTCTCGTGTCATCGTCCAATTGACATGACAATTGTTTCAGTAAGTTATCGTTATTCAGGAAAGACAATTACGTACCATTTTCAGTGATGTCAAAAGACTGATTTGAATTATTGAATTGAAAGTATGGAAATGTCCGTCAGCTAATTCCCAGCAAGATTATTTTGTAACGAAAATTAAATAAGCTACCAAACACGGGAATGCAGACCAGACCAGACAGGGTGGAAACATAAGGTGTTTTTGTTTTGTGCAGTGCAGAAGGAGGTCATCGGCCCATCGGGTCCGTACCTGCGCTCGAAAAGAGAAACCTACAGAGGCTCATGCCCACACCCTATCCCCCTAACCCAGTAACACCACTTATCACACTGAGGGACAATTTATCATGGCCAATGAACATAACCTGCACATCTTTGGACTTTGGGAAGAAACCGGAGCACCCGTAGGAAGCCCACACAGACACGGGGTGAATGTGCCAACTCCACACAGTCACCCGAGGTCGGAATTGCACCGGCTTACCTGGCTCTGTGGGGAATCAGCACTCACAACTGTGTCGCCCATAGGTCGATGTCGAGTTTTCATGTAAAAGTCTTCTTTCATAGAGTCATAGCGGTTTACGGGAGATAAGGTGGCCCTTTAGCCCATCAAGTCTGCACCAGTCATCAAGAACCTATCTATTTTAATCGCATTTTACTGCACTAGGCCCGTCGCCTTGTGTGCTGCGGTGTTTCGACTGTTCATCTAAATGCTTCTTCACTGTTTTGAGGATTCCATCTCCATCACTCTTTCAGACAGTGAGTTCCTTATAACCACCTCCTTTTCGGTGAAAATGTTTTCCCTCAAATGCACATTCAGTGCATTGCCCAGGCCTTAACTTTACGCCCTCTGATGATTGTTCTCTCCAATAAGATGAAAGGTCTTTTCCTGTCTATCCTATCGACGTGCTTCATAGGTTTTCACACCTCAATCAGCCCCCGGAATCCTTAGTGCTTATGCACCTAGGAAACAACCCCACCTGAACCAATCTCTTATCGTGGCTGAGGCGCTCCAGTGCACATCCGTATGAATCTCCATTGCATCCTCACTAGTGCAATGATATCATTCCTGCAGTCTGGCGAGTGGAACTACACATAGTACTCGAGCTGTGGTCTAACGAGCATTTTATATTGCTCAATCTCTGCCTCTGCTCAAAAAAGGAGGTCCTAACCGCCTTATCTACCTGTTGTGTTGCCTGCATGGATCGATGTTTCCTCTGGTCCTCTTTGCTTCCGATCGTCCTACCGTTGTTGCATATTCCCTTACCTTGTTAGTCATCCCAAAATGACAGAACATGAGATCGTCAGCGAGACATTCCCGTCTTTCACCCTGAGCTTAATGCAATACCCCAACCAGCTAGTTCTAAGATAACATATCTGCCCTGGCCTTGCAAGCGTAGGCCGTCAACCCAGCCAATGGCAATAATGTTTTTGTTTGTGGGGACGGCGTGTGGATTGCGCAGGAAATTATAAAGAAGAGAGCCGAACATGGGTGCTGTGAATTCTGCATGAACACGAAAGAGAAGAGTGAATAATATGTTGATGATGACATGCCTGGTTTAAAAGTCAAAAATAATTTTTAAACAAATTTTTAAACAAATACAATTCATAATAATAATATAACATTTTAATATAAGGCCATAGTCATTTTAAAGTGGGTTATTTGGAAACGCGTTACCTGCAGTGTGGGACGTTACTGGACAGCTGCTGAGTTTGAACATGGAACAATCAGAGCTCTGCTGCTGAACCAAACTGTGATGTGATAGCTACCCTGACTCTATGGTCCTGAAGATCGCGCTCACTGCCAGGACTTAAGTATTCATGTCCTTCAATTTAAAATACCGAAATTTCTGTGGAAGCCTAACAAGCACCAACAATTATGAACAGGTGGTCGAGCATGGAAGACGTCAGTTCACCCGTTAGAGGGGGAAACTAATTTCCATGACTCAGTCTTTACTTTTCTGAGTGGAAGATCCAGTCTTACCGATTCCTGAACTGTAGCGTCTGGTGAGATTGCTCGCAAAGCTGTTGCTCGATATAATTTATCTAATGCAGGTTAGTAGTAATGTTAGCTTTGTGAAAACCAGTAGAAATTAAATTAATTTTTGATATTACCAAATCGTTTGATGGACCTGGTCCATGAAACCTAAAGCAGATTTTATCTCAATCTTTATGTTCATTGTATTTTTTCGTTTACTTTCCGATGTGCAATTAATATTGAGACATATGGATGCAATTACATTAGTTTCTCCTCCAGAAGTGTCCTCATCCAGTGAACATATTTTAACAAGAGGTTCGAAAATATATTGCACCGGGGCAGCACGGTAGCATGGTGGTTAGCATAAATGCTTCACAGCTCCAGGGTCCCAGGTTCGATTCCCGGCTGGGTCACTGTCTGTGTGGAGTCTGCACGTCCTCCCCCTGTGTGCGTGGGTTTCCTCCGGGTGCTCCGGTTTCCTCCCACAGTCCAAAGATGTGCGGGTTAGGTGGATTGGCCATGCTAAATTGCCCGTAGTGTCCTAATAAAAAAGTAAGGTTAAGAGGGGGGGGGGGGGTTGTAGGGTTACGGGTATAGGGTGGATACGTGGGTTTGAGTAGGGTGATCATGGCTCGGCACAACATTGAGGGTCGAAGGGCCTGTACTGTTCTATGTTCTATGTAATTCGTCTTTGTTTTGATTGTTAATATTTGGTTTCCTCCTTCCTCAGTCTTCATCTCTTTCCCTATGTCTCAGTCTTCTTTCTCTCTGCTCCTTTTTCCTTCACTCATTTTCTCGGGATTCTCTCTCATTCTGTCTTCCCCTCTCATATGCCTCCCTCCATTATCTTTCATTCCTTTCGCAATATATCGCCATTTCTTCCCAAAGTGTTAAATTCGGCTGTCTATTAGTTATGATCGTTACTTACCTATGTGCAATTAACATTGAGACATATAGATGAAATTGAATTAGTTTCTCCTCCAGAAGTGTCTTCATCCAGTGAACATATTTTAGTTTATATGTATAGGTATGATCATTTTGCTTATTAATATATGACAGTTAATGTGAATGAGCTATTTAGATATTCAGCAATACACGGCATGGAGTGTTTTGACGTCACCAGCTTCAGCGTGGATTAGTGTCAGTTTAAACCTTATGATGCATTTCTACTTTTGCCATCAAATAGCAGCAAAGGAATATTATCATCACATTTGTGTTCATCACAATTCTCAAAAAATTAGCAAACCATTTCACTGTATAATTTAGAAGCTACATTTGGTGTCTTCCATACTCTTCTAATATAACACCATAACCATTTGCGTTCAAATGCATGACATCGGCATGTCGTTACTGAAGCTCGGATTGCTTTCCCTCCCAGAGATGAATCCGAACTGTAAGTCCGCAAAGTTATTTCACAGAGTCACACTGTATCAATTCATCGAACATACTTCAAGACATATTTGCAATGTTGCTCATCATCATATTCATTCGTTTTGAAGCGAGTTATTTGCAATGAATTATTTATTCATAACGCATCTAAAAACTGCCGAAGCCCTTGAGGAGTACATTGAAAGTAGGAAGGAACTTAAATGTGGAATTATGAGAGCTAAAAGGGACCATGGAATGTCTTTCGCAAACATGGTCAAGGATAATCCCAAGGCTATTTATACATATGTTATGAACAAGAGGGTAGCAAGAGAATGAGCAGGCCCACTCATGGACAATGGAGGGAAGTTATGCGTGGAAACACAGAAAGTGGGTGAAATCTTTAATGAGTACTCTGTATCGGTATGCACCAGGGAGGAGGACACGGCGGATGTTGAGGTCAGGGATAGGTGTGTGAACGCTCTTTAGAACGTCAATATATCAAAGGAGGAAGTGTTCAGTATCCTCAATTGCATTACAGTTGACAAGTCCCCAAGGCCGGTTGGGATCTATCCCAGATTACTGCGAAAGGCAAGGGGAGAAATAGTTGGGACCTTAACAGATATCTTCACATCCTCGGTGACCACAGGCGATGTTGCAGAGGACTGGAGAGTAGCGTTTGTTGTTCCCTTATTTAAGAAAAAGCCGAAGAAATTATAAGTCAGTACTTCCGGTTTTCACCAAATGTATTTTAATTAAGCATGAATTCATGGAGGACTGGCTAGACTCAAGTCAATCCAAAATGCTCTCTCGTACAGAGCTAAAAGCACATGTTTATATTGTGCAGCAAAGAGTATCTGGGACAAAGGCACGGCATCAGATTAGAGAGAGACAGACAGAAAACATTCCGCCGGAGCAATGTTTTAATTATAAACCTTGGAAAATGAGCTGACCCTTTCCGAAGCAACATAAAAATCATATTGTCAGCAAAACATTGTTTACACTGTGTAGCCTTCTGACTATTGTATACAGAACTCTTGGCTGAAATAAGGCTAAATATCCATCATGCTTTGCCAAGTGCATATTCACATGAAATATAGTGAAGCAGCTAGTTAAAATGAATACCCTGAAGCAGGCAACCAATCCGCACTCTAAAGTCCCTTCTACAGAAAGGAAACAGAGATATTCCAGCAAATTATAGGCTGTTGAGCCTGACATCAGTGGTGGGGAAGCTTTTGGAAATGATAATGAGCGCAGTACATATGCACATTCAGAGGAAAATGGACTAGCTACTGACAGATAATATGCTTTTGTATGGAGAAGGTCATGTCTCTTCAACTTGATTGAGTTTTTTGAAGAGGAGAAAAGTAAGTTAATGAGGGAATGGCAGTGGACGTAATGTATATGGACTTTAGTAAGGCGGTTTACAAGTTTCCCCCATGGCAGAGTGGTACAAAAACTAAAAACAAATGGGATGCGGGGTGTGCTGGCATGATGGATACAGAACCGGCTTGGATATAGAAGACGGGGAGTAGTGCTGTGTTTCAGAATGGATCTGTGGCTAGCGGTCTTCCGCAGGGATTCGTGCTGGGATCTCTGCAGTATGTTAAATATATGATCTGGAGGAAAATGTGGATGGTTCGATTAATGAGTTTGCGGATGACAAGGAGATTCGCAGAGTTGCTGATAGTGCTAAGGATTGTCAAAGGATACAACAGGGTATAGATAGATTGGAGATGGGCACAGAAACGGCAGATGGAGTTGTTTCCGGACAAATGCGCAGTTCTGCATTTCGGAGGATGAAATCTAGGCATGA